>NW_016107315.1:3725926-3764031 GCF_001604975.1 Cebus imitator
CTCCTCCTCCTGTCCTCCTCCTCCTGCCCCCTTCCTCCCTCTCCTCCTCCTCCTCTCTCCTCTCTCCTCCTCCTCCTCTCTCCTCTCTCCTCCCTCTTCCTGTTCAGCTCTCTTTCCCTGTGGTGTCCTCTTCCCTTGGTCCCTCTCTCTCTCTCTGCCCCTTCCTCTCTGTTCTCTCCTCCTCCATCCTCACCCAGTTCCCACTTACCCTCTCATCCTCCTCCCCTCACCTCCTACTTCTCCCTGCATCCAACCTCCCTCCCTTATACTCTGTCCTTGCCCACCCTCCTCTCTTCCTCCCTCTCTCCCTCCTTCTTTTCTCCCTGACTCTCCTCTATCTCCCTCTCTCTCCTGCTCACCTCCTCCATTTATCTTTCCCATTCTCCCTCCCTCCTGCTCTCTCCACCCCAGCACCCACCCTCCCCTCTCCCTCAGTCCCACTCCCCGAACTCCCTCCAATCTGCCCTCTGTCTCCCTCCTGACCTTCTTTCCTCTCTCCTTGTCTTCCTCTTCCTCCTCCCCACTTTCTCCCTGGCCCCCCCTTCCCCACCTGCCTCTCCCACCCCTCTGCCTGTGGCTCACCCCTGCATGCCCTGCTCATCCTGGGCCTCTCCCGAGAGAGTCTCTAGAGCCTGTGGCCCTGCCTGCCCACCGTGCCCGAGGTCACTGGGAGGGAAGCCGGGGCTCCAGCCCCACCGGGCGCCCCCCACCTGCCTGGCCGACTGGGGCTCCTCTCCTTTGAGTTTTCTCGCTCTCTCTTTCTCTTTCATGTCGTTTTTTGCAAGAAGTTTCCTTTTGGTATGATGATGAGACACAATATTTTCATTCAAACAGCCATTGAATAAAATATTGTTTGTGCCCCTCCCCTTCCCCTCCCCCTTTTCGTTTGTTTTTGTGTTTGTGTTGTTTTTGTTTTCCTCGCTTTCTCTCTTGGTGGACTGTCCCAGTGCCAATCAGCAAACTGAAGGGCAAGTATATTCAGAACCAGTGCACCCTCCTCTCCCCACCCCTCCCGCCCTCACACCCCTGCTTGCCCCCCTCCCTGCCCAGGACCAGCCAAACCCCTGCTCTCCAGGGTCCCTCCCAGCATCCCCTTGGCTCCTCTAGTTCTTGCCTTTCCTCTGATTCCTAAGCCTCTATGAGAGCCAGTGGCCCGTGCCCCTGGCCCTGCCTGCAGGGTGTTCTCCAGTGTGTTCTCAGGGCCCACACCCTTTCCTTGGACCCCTCACTCTCTCTGGGAAGGCCCCTGCCTCCCCCACCTTCTCTGTCCCTCCAAGACAACTCAACAGTAGGGACAGCCTGGACGCTTCTCCGCCACCTCCCACCCAGCAGGCTCAGGTGAAGCTGGGGGAAGGGGCCAGTCCACAAAGCTTCCTCTGAGGTAGCTCTCCCTCCTCTGATCTCTAGCGGTAGCACCAGAAGCTGGCAGCCCTCCAAGAAGGGAGGCTGAAGGCTCGGAAGCCTCAGGCCAGATGCTGGGGCCAAAAGGCAGCATAGGGCAGGCCCCCAGGCCACTGAAGAGCAGGGCCAACCCTCGCCTCGTGAGTACTGACACAGGAGCTGACGCCCCGAGTCCCACAGAGGCTTGGCTGAGGCCCCTGGGCCAGCCTTGCCCTGGAATGGCTCAGCAGTATGGAAAAGGTGCCCTGGGGAAATAAAGCCAGATTTGGGGACCAGGGGCCTGGACAGGGATGGAATGCGATCTGTCTAGACCCCAAGGGCCAGCAAAGGCACTTGGAGGAAATCAGGCTGGGTATGAAACAAAGGTTCTGGCATGTGGGGTGTCTAAGCCAAGGAGACTTATGGAAGGGTGGGTAGTGAACCCCCAGGCCCTCGCAGAGAGTAAGGGGACTGAAAGAGGACAACATTACAAAGGTATCAAGAGCTGCCTCTCCCAAGGAACCCCTGGGCACATGGTGTATAGAGAGCCACAAGGGGATGTCCCCATGACCTGGAAGCAGGGGTGCCCAAGAACCCCAGGGCACCCTGTCCAGCCTAGTCCAGCAAAGGGGATAAAGAGGACAGAGCCACCCTCTGATGGCCTGCTCGGGGGTGGGGGATGTGCCCTACTCCCACTGGCTTGAGTTGTCTTTTACTCCCCACCCCCCAGCATCCCACCCAGTGACCCCAGAAATACAGGGCCCTGGTAACAATGACAACATAGCACAGTCTCCTTCCCTGCTCCTTCTCCCTCCTTCTTTTTCCTCCTCCTCCTCCTCTTCCCCCCAACCCCTTCCCCATCGGCTTGTGTCCAAACCCTGCCTCACAGTCCTATCAGAAAGGAACAGTCCAACCAGTACTGCTCAGGCCTCCAAGCACCCCAAGTGCCCCTCCCCAGAATCTTGCAGTGCATTGTGGGAGTGTTTGAGAACAGGGACAATCCCTCTTCTGTACAAATAAAGCCCTGGGGGCAAAAGAGAGCTCAGAATCTGAGTGGAGACAGCCTAAGAAGGTGGGCCACCCAGAGTGAGACAGGCCAAGAGCAGAGGGACCCCTCCCAGGTGCAGACCAGCAAGGTGGCCAGTCCAGCTGGGGAAGGAGAGGCCGCAGAGGAGCCCCAGTGGCTACATCCTCAGATTCACTCTCAAACCCATACAGAGATACACAGGTGCGCACACACACACTCACACATGCATGCTTGCTCACATACACATGTATAGCTCATAAGCCAGGACACACACCCAATTGGGTATGCCTCAACAGTAGCCCTATGCCCCCCTGGAGCCCCTAGCATCCCTCCATGGCTGCTCAGAGCCCAGACAGGTCTTAGGAAGGGTAGAGACCCGCCAGGCGTGGTGGCTCACGCCTGTAATCGTAGCACTTTGGGAGGCTGAGGTGGGTGGATCACCTGAGGTCAGGAGTTCAAGACCAGCCTGGCCATCATGGTGAAAACCCATCTTTAAAAAAAAAGAAAAGAAAAAAAAGGAAGGGTAGAGACCCAGCCTGTCTCCCCGCCCCCAGCCATGGGAAGCAGGTATGTAGATTCCAGCAGCACCCCTGTCCTCCTCCCAGCTTCCCAGACTTTCTTCCCACACTGTGGGAACAGTCCCAGGCACTTTGAGGGTCTCCCTTCACCTCCGGTCCTAGGGAGGACCAGCAGACCCCCACAATGCACTGCAGTGTACCCTCAGCTGCCCCCACCCGTCTCTGGTTGGACTGTTTGTGCCCATGAGAAACCCCCTCGGTTTGGCCATGTTGATGCCTGACACAGAACAAAAGCACGACCTACCAAAATGCAAACAGCTGTGGCAAAGAAAGAGAGATAAAAATCCGCAGCCAAAAGCCAATTCCCTTCCTAAAAGTCTCTTCGGAGGCGAAGGAAGCTCAGCATGCGGTTTTTTCCATTATGGATGTGATAAGAGCGAGACTGGCGCCTCCCCCAGACCATGCATATATATAGCAGTGTGTGTATATATATGTGTGTGTGTGTGTCTGTGTATATGTGCTATACAGCCGTATGGAAGCATATACAGCCACGCCAAGGGACTCACTGCCAACAGAGGACCAGGCCCGGGCAACATATTGGCTATAACTGCCCTCCTCCTGCGATGCTGTAGTCTCCACAGGCCCTCCACCCTCCCCACCCGTCCCTTCTCTCTGGCTCCTGAACGTGGAAGTGGCGGGTTTCCTCTTTGCTGGTGTCTCCCCCTCCCTCCAGCTCCCCTCTCCCCTGTCCTTCTAGCCCCGTCAGCTCTGAGCCCCCTGGCCTCCCGCCTCCCCAGCCCCCGCCGGATAACCCCCCGTTTCTGTTGCAGATTTTGAGTTCCTGCTCCCCAGCAGCTTTGAGTCTGAAGGACATGTTTTCATTGCTCCCAGGTAGCTTGCGTGTGGCCTTGCTGAGGTGTCCTCCCCCACCCTGACCGCCCTGGCCCCACCTCCTGCACTGCTGCCTGGAGCTCTGTGTGTCTATGTCCTGTGCAGTGTCATCCCCCAGCCCCCCTACATCGCCCGGTATGCGCGGCTGTGTGCATACCCAGGCCATGTATCACACTAGGCGGCAGTGGCCAGTGGCCTCACGTCCCTAACTCCCACCAGGCCGGGGCAGGAGGGCTCCAGACTCATCTGCTGACTTTCCCTGCCTTCCCAGGCAACCAGGCAGGAGCTCTTTCTGCCCTGGGCTGGCTATCCGAGGCATGCCCCCTCCCTGCCCCTCGCCGGGCAGCTGCTGCTCTGGTTTGTGGTGTCCTGCCCATCCTCCAACCCCGCACCCCATTGTTGTCCTGTGTCAGTCAGTGTTTGTGTGGGTCTGGGGGCCGAGCCAGCCAGAGCCCCTGTCAGCAGGCAGTGCCGGGTCTAGGCGTGGTGCTTCACTTGGGGGGTTGGGGGAGGAGGGCAGGGGCTTTGAGGAGCTGCTCCAGCAGTTGAGGAGTCGGGGCCCAGAGCAGGCCCAGGCCTGGACCATCCCAGAGTGCACATTCAGTGTGCACACACATGTCCTCTTGCACACACCCTTGCCTTTGGCCCACGTCTGGGGAGGCCAGGTGCCCTGGGTGCTGAAGCCCTTCCGTGATCCAGGCTTGGGATAAGGGCAGGTGGGTGGATGCAGCTGACAGAGACCCATGGGCACTGGAAGGCAGCACACGGGGGCTCTGGACATGCCTAACCTTCATGTGTGTGCACGTATGTGCATGCACCCAGTTTCTCTGTGACTCTCTCTGTAGATGTGTGTTTGTATTTGTGAGTCACCTTCCACATATCTAAGAGTCCGAGCATAAATGTGGGGCTCTGTGCCTTAGTGAATGTGGGAAGGTGTGAAAAGGCCCATGTGGCCCACATGACCCCAAGGAAGCTCTCTTGAGGGCAGGGACCCTATTCGTTTTTGTCACCTCTGTATCTGTGGCTTGAGAGAGCTCAATAATATGTGGTCGGTGAGTGAATGAAGCACCCCACAAATGTGAATGTGCATACTGTGTGTATAGGAGAGACTGCAGGTGAATTGGTGTATCTCAAGCACAGTCATGTGGGTGTCGCCCTGGGTGTCTCTGATGTGGCCTCTAGGCACAGAGGTGCAGGCTATACACTGCACAAAGGAGTGAGTGGGGTCTGAGACCCAGTTCCAGTGCCCTTACCAAGCCATGAGCCCTACCACAGCCTGGGGAAGTGGCACATTTTCAAAAACCGCAGTTAGTGCCATATGGGACAATGATGCAGTCCCTGGTGGCAGAGGTATGAATGACGGGTAGGGCAAGACACATAGCTCTACCTATCAGGGTAGAGTGATTGCTCCCAAGACTTCCTAGGAAGCAAGCCCCAAACAGACCCCCTCATGCCCCACAGCCCCATGTTCTCTGGACCCAGAGCCTGAACCCAGGGGCCTTGAGGGGAGGAACGTTCCAGGCAGAGGGAACAGCCAGTCTGAGGACCCACATGTTCCCACTGACTTCCTGACACCCTCTGTGGTATGACAAAAAAAGCAAGTATCAGAGAGCATGAGTGAGTCACCTAAAGGCACACAGTCAGAAAAAGGCAGGGTGGGGTCTTAAGACTCAGGCTGACAAAAGCCAGTGCTTGTACTTGGGTCCCACCTGGTGCCCACGGGAACACTCTAGGACATACAGGTGGAAGAGCCGGCTGCCAGGCACTTCCTGGGGCCTCCCAGGTGCACTATCTGGGTCCAGCTACACCGGAAAAACAGGAGGCTCTGCAGAGCCATGCCCAGGAGAAAGAAGCTGCCAGCATGGAGGAAGTAGGCCCTCATTCTTGTGTCAGCTCTGTCCCGACAGACCCCAGCAGCCTGCCAGGCATGTAGCAGCTGCAGCCAGGAAGAACCCACGTGCCCCTCCCTGAGGCCTGGGCTTCTCAGTGAATGGACAGGTGGGCCTGTTGGGAAGCCTTGACCCCACTGCCCTGTCCAGCCCCCCAAGGCCACTCTTCTTGCCCCTCCCCACCCCTAGAGAGTACTGCAAGGACCTGAACACCTCAGACAACAACACCGAGTTCCTGAAAAACTTTATTGAGCTCATGGAGAAAGTGACTCCAGACTCCAAGCAGTGTGAGTGCCTGACAGGGCAGCTGGATGTGGGCAGTGCCCAGGCAGCATGGGGTCAGCCCAAAGGAACCCAGAGACCGGGCAGGTGTGGAAATAAGCAGGCCCAAGCCAAAGGCTGGGCCCGGGCCAGGTCATGGGGGAGACTCCTGGTGGAGCCTTGAGGGTAGGGGTGAGGGTAGACAGGGAGCTACAGGAAGACGCCCCCTGCAGCCCTACCCTCCTGTTCCAGGCAACAACTTCCTTCTGCACAACCTGATCTTGGACACCGGCATCACGCAGCAGCTAGTAGAGCGTGTGTGGAGGGACCAGGATCTCAACACGTAGGCATCACCCAGCCTGTGGGGGCAGGAGGCTGGGATGGGCCCAGAGGCCCTGGCCCTGCCCAGCACAAGGCAGGCCTGTGACCCCACCCCCGACCACCCCCAGGTACAGCCTACTGGCCGTGTTCGCTGCCACAGATGGCGGCATCACCCGAGTCTTCCCCAACAAGTGAGTGACCTACCCCACTACCCAAACCCTTTCCCTGCCAGGGAACCTGCATCTGTTCTTCCCAATGTCACTGACAGCCACCCCTTCCCCACCAATCTTCCTCTCTTGGGTGCCCAGGGCAGCTGAGGACTGGACAGAGAACCCTGAGCCCTTCAATGCCAGCTTCTACCGCCGCAGCCTGGATAACCACGGTTATGTCTTCAAGCCCCCACACCAGGATAGTGAGTATCCCCCCCAAGTGTGCCCAGCAGCACGCAGGGAGCCTCAGCTTCCCTATCTGTTCAGCCAGAACTGGGCTCTGCTCTCTGAGGCCCCTCCCTAATGCAAGGCTGGCTGAGGCCAGGGCAGACATGAAGAGAGGGATAGACTGTGCCAAACACTATCCCGAGTGCTGGGTGCTTGGGCTGGAGTCATCCCTGGGTTGGGCTCTTGGGCTTGTAGGACCCAGCATAGAGTGGTCAGTGTGGAGGCCAGACGCCACTCCTGACTTCCCCACCCAACCCCCAGCCCTGTTAAGGCCGCTAGAACTGGAGAATGACACCGTGGGCATCCTCGTCAGCACAGCTGTGGAGCTCAGCCTAGGCAGGCGCACACTGAGGCCAGCAGGTGAATGCTTGGGATGGAGGCGGGGGAAAGAGGCAATGGACAGGGTACTGCCTGAGCAGGTAGCACTGATGGTCCCTTGCTCTCCCCCAAAGTGGTAGGCGTCAAGCTGGACCTAGAGGCTTGGGCTGAGAAGTTCAAGGTGCTAGCCAGCAACCGTACCCACCAAGACCAGCCTCAGAAGGTATTTGGGCAGGGGAGGGGGCAATAACCCAGCAGTGCCCTTTCTGGAGTCCGCTGGAACCCCTACCAACCCTCCACTCAGTGGCTCCAACACCTACGCAGAGGCAGGGGTAGCTGCAGATGGCCTGGGTACCCAGATGTATGAAAGGTGATGGGAGGGAGGAAAACTGGTAGGTGGCTTACGGTCCTCACTCTCTGCCCAGCAGTGCGGCCCCAGCAGCCACTGTGAGATGGACTGCGAGGTTAACAATGAGGTGTGTGCGCCCTGAACCTACCCTGGACTCTAGCTTACCCCACTTCCCCACTTCCTAGTCCCAGCTGCAACTCCTAGCACATCCTGTGGGTCTCAACATCCTCATCCTGTGGGTCTCAACATCCCCACCCTGACTTCACAGCCTTCCCAGGACTGGGGGAGTGATGCCCCCCAACTGTGAACCACTAGACTGCCTGAGGTGGAAGGTCTGAGGCCCAGACCCTCTCCATTTTCCTCCCCATTCCCTACCTCTTAGGACCTACTCTGTGTCCTCATTGACGATGGAGGATTCCTGGTGCTGTCAAACCAGAACCATCAGTGGGACCAGGTGAGGATCAGGAACAACGTGAAAGAAGAGGGTAGGGATTTGAGCTTTCTGGGGGCGTAGCACTGCCAGCCCTGTGACTGTGGCTTTCTCCTGGCATCCCCAGGTGGGCAGGTTCTTCAGTGAGGTGGATGCCAACCTGATGCTGGCTCTCTACAATAACTCCTTCTACACCCGCAAGGAATCCTATGACTATCAGGCAGCCTGTGCCCCTCAGCCCCCTGGCAACCTGGGTGCTGCACCCCGGGGCGTCTTTGTGGTGAGTCCCCAGAGATGCCTGGCCTGGAGATGGGGGGGACTGGGATACCTGCCCACAGATGACCCCCTACCTCTGACATTTGATAGAGCTGGGGGTGACCTAGGGCGAGGGGCAGCAGTGGCAGTTCACGCCCCTCTCTCTACTACAGCCCACCATTGCAGACTTCCTTAACCTGGCCTGGTGGACCTCTGCTGCCACCTGGTGAGTCCTGAGCGGGAGGTGGGTAGAGAAGGTGCTCCCTGGCCGGGAGGGCTCAGAAGAGAAACAGGGCATGGCATCGTCCTCTGCTAACCACCTGCACTCGGCTCCCCTGCCCTGCAGGTCCCTGTTCCAGCAGCTTCTGTACGGCCTCATCTACCACAGCTGGTTCCAAGCAGGTAGGTAGGGCTTTGGAGGCGCCTCCTCACGAGCGAAGACGACTCCTTGGGGAGGGCGGGACCTATGGCTGAGCGAGGCCGAGGCCGGAGACCTCGCCAGGGTCTGTGGGCGGAGCTGAGGCGCTCTGGGCCCTCGCAGACGCCGCGGAGGCCGAGGGGAGCCCCGAGACGCGCGAGAGCAGCTGCGTCATGAAACAGACCCAATACTACTTCGGCTCGGTAAACGCCTCCTACAACGCCATCATCGACTGTGGAAACTGCTCCAGGTGCTGGGAGTGGGGCGGGACCAGAGGCCGAGGGCGGGGAATATGGGCGGGGCGAGACGCTCGGGAGAACGGAAGGGGCGGGGCCTCCGGGCGGCCGGGGCCGGGACGAGCTCAACGCCCCGCCTTTCCGCGCTGCGTGCAGGCTGTTCCACGCGCAGAGACTGACCAACACCAACCTTCTCTTCGTGGTGGCCGAGAAGCCGCTGTGCAGCCAGTGTGAGGCTGGCCGGCTGCTGCAGAAGGAGACACACTGTATCCTGCCCCCGCCCTCCCCGCCGCCCGCGCCCCCTCCTGCCCCGCGCGCTCCCCTCCTTGCCGCCGCCTCCTTGACTCCCCACCCATGCCCAGCGGACGGCCCCGAGCAGTGTGAGCTGGTGCAGAGACCGCGATACCGGAGAGGCCCTCACATCTGCTTCGACTACAACGCGACGGTGAGGAGGGGGGTGGCGGACCTGAAATCCCGAGGCCTTGCGCCCGCCCAGGCCGACCAGCTCCTTGTCTCTCCCCGCAGGAAGATACCTCAGACTGTGGCCGTGGGGCCTCCTTCCCGCCGTCGCTGGGCGTCCTGGTCTCCCTGCAGCTGCTGCTTCTCCTGGGCCTGCCGCCCCGGCCGCAGCCTCAAGTCCAAGTCCACGCCTCTCGCCGCCTCTGAGCGCCCCGCTCCACCCCCCCTCCACTCCCAACCTACCCCACCCGGCCTCTTCCCCTTCCCCACCGTCCCGCTCCACACTCCCCGCCTTAGAGCCTCGTCCCTCCCTCACTGAAGGACCTGAGCTGGCCAGGCCCTGAGAGTCTGGTCTGCGCCTTAGAATGGGGATTCCCAAAGCGGGACCCGGCAGGTCTTTGGCACTTAAACCACGTCGCACTTCCGAACTGTTCAAGTGTCCCCAGGCCCTTCATCCCTGCTGGGCTCACCCCAGTGGGATGGGACAGGGAGGCCACACGCACTGGTGCCAAAACCAGGCCTCTGCTGCTGCCCTGCCAGGAGGCTTCCTATGTGCGGGGGGACCCTGTCTCAGCTGGACTCCTGACCTGGCCTCTCTGCCCCACCCAAGCCCAAACCTGATTTCTATGAGAATAGTGGAGGAAGGTGAGACGGTCAGTTTGAGGCCTGTGCCTCCCAGCTTAAATCCTAGCAGGAGAGAGGCCCTGGGGCAGTCCCCATGGGCTGCTGCCCCTCTCAGGCCTACGGCCACATCTCCAAGCCCAGCAGGTGTCAGGATAGTCACAGTGGTACCAGTTTAGACACTACCCCATATACACCTGGAACCTTGAGGACAGAAACTGGACTCATACATACCCCACTGGGCACACGCACAAACACACACACCATGGGTTGGATGGGGGTAGGGGCTTACAAAGCCTTACAGAGGGCGAGGGGTTGGTGGGAGGGTTGGCACCTGCACATTCCATCTCCTGCTTACACCTGCCTCTAACCTGAGCTGCAGCCTGGCTGGCCCTCCCACCTCTAAAGCTGAATGTCAAACAGTGCCAAATGCTGGGGCAGGGGGTGAAGAACCCTGTGTCCCACCCTTAGCCACCAGTGTCCTCCAAATGCCCCTCACCTTTCCAGGTGCTCATTGTAACCATTTCTCACTAGTGTCAGGCCCCCAGTGGGACCATATACCACTGCCTGCACCTGTCGGCAGAGGAACCCCCACCAGACATCACCCTTTGCCTTAGCAGGGGTGACTTTGTCTCTCCTGGCTGGGCCATCCTTCCCCCAGTCTGGCCCTTACACACTCAGGCCTGTGCCACTCCCTGTCCTCCCACACACACACTTCCTGCTCTTAGGAGGCCAAACTGCCCCTCCCTGCTAAACGCACGCGCGCGCACACACACACACACACACACACACACACAGAGGTGGGGCCTGGGCACAGCTCTTCACACCATTCATTATAGTCATTTCCCCCAAAGGCATCCCAGCCTGGGGGCCAGTGGGGAACTGAGGGCAAGGGGATGTAGCGATGGGGCTCAGATGGACTGGGAGGAGGGGGGAGGGTGATGCATTAATTAATGGCTTCGTTAATTAATGTCACATTGCTTGTCGCTTTCTCAGTGTGTGTGTATGGTCCATGCCCGTTGCTGGTGCCAGGGTGGGTGTCCATGATGTGCACCTGGCCTGGATGCCAGCTGTGTCCTTTAGGGGCGTGTGTGTAACTGTAGTGTAGTCAGGTGCTCAATGGAGAATATAAAAATAAAGAAACATATACAGAAAAATAAATATATATTTTAAGTTTAAAAAACAGAAAAACAGACAAAACAATCCCCATCAGGTAGCTGTCCAACCCCCAGCTGGGTCTAATCCTTCTCATTACCCACCCGACCTGGCTGCCCCTCATCTTGGGCTGGGGGCCATTTCCTTTTCTCTGCCCTTTTTTTGTTGTTCTATTTTGTACAGACAAGTCGGAAAAACAACAGCGACAAACAAGTCAAGAAACTTTGTAAAATATCGTGTGTGTGATTCCTTGTAAAATATTTTCAAATGGTTTATTACAGAAGATCAGTTATTAAATAATGTTCATATTTTCACTTCAAATGGTTCCCATCCACTGTATCTGCCTGGGGGTGAGGACTGGGTAGGTATGAAGACAGTTGGCCAAGACCTCAGAGTCCCACTTACTGTTCTGCTGGGGGGTGAAGACCATGGTAGCCCAGGCCTCTGGCAGCCATAGATTCGGTATGACCCTTGCTTCTACCAGTTAGTTGCCAGGTCCTTGACATAATTTGTCTCATATCTCCTCAAAAAGCTGTCTTTTAAAAACAAGCAAAACAGGCTGGGCACAGTGGCTCACACCTGTAATCCCAGCACCTAGGCTGAGGCAGGCGGATCACTTGAGGTCAGGAGTTTGAGACCAGCCTGGCCAACATGGTGAAACCCCATCTCTACTAAAAATTTTTAAAAATTAGCCAGGCATGGTGGCGGCACCTGTAATCCCAGCTATTTTGGAGGCTGAGGCAGAGGTTGCAATGAGCCAAGATCACATCACTGCACTCCAGCCTGGGCAACAGAGCGAGACTCCATCTCAAAAATAAATAAAAACAAGCAAAACAAACACCCTCCCAGAGCCTGAAAGCCAGGACCCTGGAGGAAAGAAGACCGATCAGAGATGCTGGTTTAGTGCGAAGGTGAATCTGGCAGTCTGATCAGACCACCAGGGCCTGACAGACAGGTCCTCTGCCTGGAGCTATGAGTCAACACCTGACCAGCGTCCCTACCGGGTGCTGGAGGGCCCAGTCCTGCTGTCCCAAGAAGCCCTGACCACAAGTGCAACAACGGCTCCTTCCTGGCCCAGAGGAGCCTGAGGCCACAGCTGCTTACACTGGAGCTGTAGGCCGACTCCATTTTTTGTGAATCCTCTCAAGCTTAGGCCCTAGTTCATTTTCAACGTAGTCAGTGTGACCTTTTCAATCTTCTCATGTGGAGAGAAATATAACCTGTAACTACCAGAGCACAGGTGTCCCTGCCTTCCCACCGCAGCGCACTGTGTCTCCTCCCAACACTGCTCACTCCGCACTCACCTGGCTGGGTCCTTGCCACAATCTCTGGGGTGGATACTAGTGTATCCCCATACCACAGCTGAGCAAACTAAGGGAGGAGAAAGCTTCTTCCCCCAGATGAGAAAGCTAAAAATCAGCAAAGATTTTAGAGAGGAGGTAGCCACCAGGGGTGGGGGGGGCTTGGATGCTAAATAGATGAAGGGGCTTCCGGGCCTGAGCCAAGATGGGGATTTTTTCTCACTCCTCTGCAGGGCTCTGCTGCAGAACAATGCCTAATCCACAACCCCCAAGACAGCTCCCATGGCCTGCAACAGCCCCTGCAATCTTGGATAGAGTTGACAGATAAAATACAGAACATCTAGTCAATTTTGAATTTCAGATCATGAATAAGTCATACCTATACTAAAAAACTGGGGCTGGGCATAGTGGCTAACACCTGTAATCCCAGCACTTTGGGAGGCTGAAGCAGGAGGATCGCTTGAGCTCATGAGTTTGAGACCAGCCTGGGTAAGATGGCCACCCCACCCCCACCCATGTTAAAATAAGAAAAATTATCTGGGCACAGTAGTGTGTGCCTGTAGTCCCAGCTAATCAGGAGGCTGAGGCTGGAGGATCCCTTGAGCCCAGGAGTTTGAGGCAGCAGTGAGCTATGATTGTGCCACTGCACTCCAGCCTAGGACAAAGCTAGACTGTCTTAAAAAAAAAAAAGGACATGATTATACTCGATTATTCATTGTTTATCTGAAATTCAAATTTGACTGAGCATCCTGTATTTTGATTTGCTAAAACTAGCAACGTTACCCTGATGTGGCAACCAGTGGGAACCCAGACCCCAGAAAAAGAAAAACAACACCCTTTATAACTGTAGGCCATGCACGCACCGGCACACACTGAGATCAGTGGCTGAAAGGAAGGGATTCTGTGCTTTGTAAAAGTACTTTGCCAGGCTTGGTGTCTCACGCCTGTAATTCCACCACTTTGGGAGGCCGAGGCAGGTGGATCGCCTGAGGTCAGGAGTTCAAGACCAGCCCAATCAACATGCTGAAACCCTGTCTCTACTAAAAATACAAAAATTAGCTGGGCATGGTGGTGCATGCCTGTAATCCCAGCTACTTGGGAGGCTGAGGCAGGAGATTTGTTTGAAAGGCTGAGGCGGAGGTTGCAATGAGCCAAGATTGTGCCACTACACTCCAGCCTGGGCAACAGAGTGAGAATCTGTCTCAAAACAAACAAAAAAAGTACTTTGTCATATAATTATTTTAATTATATGTACAGTTTATTAAAAGTAACTCAATATACCAAAAAAAAAAAAAAAAAATAGACACAGGACACAACCTGTCAGAAACCACTGTGGCATGAAGTGGAGCCAGAACTGGCCTGGCCCAGGCCTGTAGAGAGACCTCTCTTCTCGGCAGTGATTAGAAGTCCCTGGTGGGGAGGAGGGTCACTGTGAGCAGCCTAGCCCTCCCTCCTGTAAGGATGGAGCCCTAGGTTCGTGCTGCAGGTACATCTCACTTGGAAAAAGGACAATAACAAAAAACGTTTTTAAGTGGGAGAAAACAAACAAAAAAAAGGCAACATGGGCAACACTCGCTGAGCACCCAGGGTGAACTGGCATTTTACACCCCTTTCCCCTTTGATTATTAGGACAGGAAGATCATGTAATCATCTACATTTTATGGGCCATGAAACTGAGTCTCGAAAAGGTTATTAACCAATGCGACACGGCCGCCAAGGCAGAACAAGGGTTCTAGCCTGGATTAGGTCCCATTCACCAGACCACAGAGGTTCTGTTTCTCACACAATGACACACAACCACACGCCTGCAGACAAGGACACAACAGCTTAGATGTACATTCACAAATAGAGCTACTCTTCCCGGGGAAGCTTGAGGCCTAGAACTGTGTTGCTTCCCTAACCCCTGACGCCGCTTTCAGGGGTTAGAGATCCTAATTCATCCCTTCCTACTTCCTGAGAACCCACGGAAACGGCCCCTGAGAACTACAACTCCCAGCACACGCAACACTCTCACCACCAAAGGGACCGGTTCGTGCGCATAGCCTCCTGGGGCTTGTAGTTCTAGCCAGAACCCCGTTCGGCTCTTCCCCGGCTGCAACTATGGACTCCGTATCCCAGCATGCAGAGGAGCCGGAAAATAGGCGCTTAGAAGGCAGCCCGCTGCCGCCGGCGGCGCGCAGGCGCAGCACCCCTGTTTGTCGCCCCCACCCCCCACCCCGACCCCGAGAAAGGAGGAGGTACGGTGGAAGCCAGAAGCCAGGCCGAGCGGGAGCTGACCAGGCTTGACTCGGGTACGGAACGAGGCACAGTCCCCTTGCGAACTGAAGGGCCCCGGAGTGAATGGAGGAGGCCCAGCCCTGAGATCAACGCCACCCCGGCCAGCCTGGCACGGGGCCTACTGGGTGGGCAGGCGGGCGTGCCGAAGCCGTCCAGGGCCTTCCCTCAGGTCCCAGGCGGGGGGCCTACGCTGCGACCCGGCGACAAGGCCCGACTTGGCCCCTCGGGACCAGAGCCCCACCCGATCGGAAGTGGATCCTTTACCAGGGCCATAGGCCAGTGACTAGGCCGGGCCTGGGCCTCCCATCGGGGCCGGACTGGGACGAGGCCCCGGGGAGGCCCCTGGCCTGCCAGACCCTTTCTTCAGGCCGACAGCTGCCGGGAAGATGCAACGTGCCCTGCCAGGCGCCCGCCAGCACTTGGGGGCCATCCTGGCCAGCGCCAGCGTGGTGGTGAAGGCGCTGTGTGCGGCGGTAATATTCCTCTACCTACTCTCCTTCGCCGTGGACACAGGCTGCCTGGCGGTCACCCCGGGCTACCTCTTTCCTCCCAACTTCTGGATCTGGACCCTGGCCACCCATGGGCTGATGGAGCAGCATGTGTGGGACGTGGCCATCAGCCTGACCACGGTGATGGTGGCCGGGCGTTTGCTGGAGCCCCTATGGGGAGCCTTGGAGCTGCTCATCTTCTTCTCAGTGGTGAATGTGTCTGTAGGGCTGTTGGGGGCCTTCGCCTATCTCCTCACCTACATGGCTTCCTTCAACTTGGTCTACCTGTTCACTGTCCGTATTCACGGCACCTTGGGCTTCCTAGGTGGGGTCCTGGTGGCACTCAAGCAAACCATGGGGGACTGTGTGGTCCTGCGAGTGCCCCAGGTGCGCATCAGTGTGATGCCCATGCTGCTGCTGGCACTGCTGCTCCTGCTGCGGCTCACCACGCTGCTCCAGAGCCCAGCGCTGGCTTCCTATGGCTTCGGGCTGCTCTCCAGTTGGGTGTATCTTCGCTTCTACCAGCGCCATAGCCGGGGCCGAGGGGACATGGCTGACCACTTTGCTTTTGCCACTTTCTTCCCCGAGATCCTGCAGCCCGTGGTGGGGTTGCTGGCGAACTTGGTGCATGGCCTCCTGGTGAAGGTAAAGATATGCCAGAAGACGGTAAAGCGCTATGATGTGGGTGCCCCATCCTCAATCACCATTAGCCTGCCAGGCACAGACCCTCAAGACGCCGAACGGAGAAGGTACTGTGAAATTTTGCAAAATCTTGTCAAGCCAGGAGCATACTGGTCGAGTCACATGCCATCTGTTGAGGTGTTTGCTGTACATAAGGTGGAGACCTACAGTCAGGTGTTGGGGCAGATCCGGAAAGATAAAATCAGTTTTTGGGCTTGAGGAACTCAGGTGTCTGGGCTCCACGGGGCACTTTTCTCACCTCTCAGGCCACTTAATAAGTCTCAAGAAATGCAGTTTCTTTTGGTGCTGTGAAGGCCCAATGGAGGTACAGAACTCTGGCCTTGCCTCAGAATCTCAGAATCCTAGACACTGGGCCTGTGGGAACCAGAAGCAACCTGCTGGTCCTTTCCCCTGAGGGAGGGACAGGGAAGGAGGCCTGGGGTCCACGAAAAGTGATCTAGGCCACTCCCAATTTCCAAATGCTGTGTCCTCTTCCTGGACTTTAATTTAGATGCTGTTCTCTGCCACTTATTTATCGAGAGGGAAGCTTGAGGGTACTACCAGATTTACCCCCTTCTCCAGCAGGCATGTGTCACCAAAACCAGGGACAGGCTACATGACCCACTGAGGGAGCCTGCTGACCACACCAGGGAGTGGTGATGGCCCTTTCATTATCTGTAAACCAAGTCATCCACAACATCAGGAGTCCCAGCTGAATTCTTGACTGAATGCACTTTGGCCAGGGCAGGAGGGATCTTTTTAAATTCAGCTCTTATTCCTTCTCCCAGATCTTGCCATCCAGCAGAGTGGTCCCAGCTTTCACAAGTTCCACAGCTCTATTGCCAACACTATTCTTAAGTGTTTTGAGGCAATTACTTGAGTAGTAAAATCTGAGGCAGGCTTCTCTTTTGCATTGCCAAGTCTCCTGCTTTTGCTCACCTATCAATGGGCTCCTGGCTGGAAGCTCTATGAATTCAGCTGCAGTTGTCCCTGTATTTACTCTCCACTGGACTATGGAATTGAGTGTGGGATACATTCCCTTCTTGAAGGAGTTCCAGCTGGGGAAGGGCTGCAGATCACTATGGCCCAAGGTATGGTAGGTGTTGTAAAATATGTACAGCATGCTGTGGGGCATAATTCTAGGCCCTATAGCTTGGGTTTTTATAGGTGATAAGCCCTAAGGACAGAAGTCTGTCTTAACCTTAGCTGGTATTAAAGATGGGGCCAGGAGAGCTAGGCCTGGTAGGAACTGAGCTGTCCCTCAGAGCTATTCAGATGGGGCCAGGCTGGTGGGGACCCCTCCTCCACTGAGAGGTGTCGGATTGTTAGGGTTGACTGAACATTCAGAAACCTGCTCAGGCCCAAGAATCTGGACAGGGGGAAAGCAGGTTGGTGGGGAGGAAGGGAGGGTCAAGAGGCGGGTTCTTGGCATAGCCTTATGGTTATTAGCTTACATGGCGGTGTGGGTTACTCTTCCAGCCAGTTTGACATCTGATTGCATGGCCACACCCAACTCCAAAGGGCTACGGGGAGTGGGAGGAAGGGTTTCCTATCTGTCTCTCTGGTCCTTGTGAAGAAGTGACCAGCGTGACACTAGCTCTCTGCCTTGGCAGGCTTTAGACGAAACTGGCAAGGGCATCATCAGGATGGGAGCCTGGGAAGCAGCAGGGAAGGCCTGTCCTGTCTATACCAACTTGTCATGTGCCAGATTGACGAGCAGGGTGGAAGCGTGCTAGGGCTTTCTACACCTGTGTCCTTGTTGCCTCTCTTGTCATGTTCCCTGGCATGGTGGAGACTTTGGTTCTCACCTGGAACCTGGAAGGCTACACAGGCTGTCCCCACATTGGTGGCACAGAGAGGCTGAGGCATAGGGGTCCACAGTGGTGCTGCTGGAACTGTTCCCTGGCAGCTGAGGCACTCCACCTTCTGGTGGGCCAGGGTCCCAGGCACATGTGTAAACCTTATTCTATTGGACTTTCTCACCTGCCCTCAAAGCAGGGCCTCTAAGGGTCTGCCTCGTGGAACCAACAGGCTCTGGCCTGTGTCCCCCATGTGGGCTGTTTCTCCTCCTTCTCCTCTTGCAAGGGCTCCACTAAGTCCCTGCTCTAACAAGGGCCTTGGTGGCTTTGGTGATTCTTCTGAGAGGGAGAATATTAGCTTCAGGAGGGGTAGACGCACACAAGTTGGCCTTGCTTCCTGGGTTGAGAGCCAAGGGAGGTGTTGAATTCCAGCCTTCCCCATTGACTCTTGCCAGGAGGCTTGAGATACCCTAACCAGGAGAGGGGGAGAATTAACCTGTAACCCTTCCTGGCAGGGCGATGTGGCTCACACCTGTAATCCCAGCACTTTGGGAGGCCAAGGCAGGTGGATCACAAGGTCAGGAGTTCAGACCAGCCTGGCCAAGATGGTGAAACCCTGTCTCTACTAAAAATACAAAAATAAGCCGGACGTGGTGGTGAGCACCTGTAATACTTGGGAGGCTGAGGCGGAGAATTGTTTGAACCCGGGAGGCAGAGGTTGTAGTGAGCCAAGATCATGCCACTGCTCTCCAGCCTGGGCATAGAGTAAGACTCCATCTCAAAAAAAATAAAAACAACCCTTCCCTTGGATGTGATGCCAGCACCCAGACAGAAACTCCTGGAAACTCCAGGAACTTGCTGTTCCACCCACCCTTAGATACCACCCTCAGAACCATTCCTATGGCTGGCCTGGTGGGCAGTCTGGCAGATACCCAGCTGACCTTCCCAGCCTGGAGGTGCCTCAGCTATGGAATGAAGACTCTTATGGCCTTTGGGTTATCATTATGATGGCAGAGTGGTCCCTAAACCAATCTCAGGGGAGTCCCAGTCTCTGCATGGGGAAGAGGAAACATGGGATTCTGAGGGAGGAGTCAGCCTGCAGAAGGGTAGAGGGCATGAGCCAAGGCCAAACCCAGAGTGACCTGTCCTCTCTCCTCTGGCCCCAGGCAACTCGCCCTGAAGGCACTCAATGAGCGGCTGAAGAGAGTTGAGGACCAGTCCATCTGGCCCAGCATGGATGATGATGAAGAGGAGGCTGGGGCCAAGGTGGACAGCCCCCTGCCCTCAGACAAAGCTCCTATACCCCCAGGGAAGGGGGCTGCCCCAGAATCCAGTCTAATCACCTTCGAAGCAGCTCCCCCGATGCTGTAACTCCAGACCAGCTTGAGTATGGCACCTCTCCCGAGCCCCCCTTGACATCCTCTCAGCTACTCCAGGGCTCCTGACTGCTCTGAGGAGAGGGAAGAAGGCCTGCTGGGGGTGTCCATGGCCTTCTGCTGTTTATCACCAACACTACCCAGGACTCTTGCTACCTGGTTCCAACTCCAGACAACCACTATGCCAGGCCTGGGGCCTCTGAGGCATTAGCCAGTCCAGGCCCTCATCTGAGGTAAGAATGTACCTCAGCTGGCAGTCCCAAGAAAGTGACTGCAAGGACATTGATGCCACAGCTCCTGGGCTGGCCCTCACATCTGAAACTGGTTGCCGAGAGCCCTGAGCCAAGGCAAGGATTTGCCAAAAATGTTCTGGGGGCCCAGCAAATGCAGGAGCCCACATCTCCAGAAAGACTGTTCCTGCCGGGATTTCTTGTTTCCCTCTGCTGTGGCCATGACTGCTTCTGGACCAGAGCAGCTCCAGCTCCCAGGTATTTTCTACAGGACCACCTGAGTGTGCAGCCAAGCCCAGGCTCGCAGTATCAATAAAGCAGTTCTTTGAGGAATGACTCCTGGGCTTTTGTCAGGCCACCTTGTGCCGTGCCCCCCTGCCCCGCCATCACGTTCAACTGCAAAGTTGAGACCTGGTTGTCTCCATTGTAACTCCAGCTGGATAAGAAGTCCATTGCCCCAGCTCCCCACCACCACCACCACCACACGCCCACTACCAAGCAACCTTCTAAGAGCTATTGCCTCAGACCCTTACTCCTTTTTTTCTTTCCCTCCGATCCCCAATTTGGGAGGCCCTCTGTCCCTGCCTAGATCTGATGGTAAGGGCCTCTCTACCATGAGGCATTGTTCTTATCCACGGTTTACTTCTAAGACAGAATACTCGGTGCTTGCCACCCCTGGAGACAGCCCAGCCCCAGCTCCCATCCTATTACTGTATGTATCTAACCCCCAGTCTGGAGACTCCACCGCAGTGGACAGCTGGGGGATGCAAAGGACACACAGCTGTACCATTCACAGCTGCAGCTCTAGGGCCTGCCAGGGCCCTGAGTGGCCTGGGAGGCTCAGCAGCTAGATCCTGGGATTTGTGTGCTGGGAGAGCTTCAGCCCCTCAGGGAGCAGCCAGGGATTGGGAGGGGTCCCCATCTTGCCCAGCAGCGCATTTTCTCATGCTGATGACATTAACAAGAACCATCCCCAACTCTAGGCTGCTCTCCCATCAATCTTTTTAGTCTTTTTTTTTTTTAATTTTTTTTTATTTTTTACTTTTTCCTCTCCTGAAATTTCTGGACATATAGTACAAGTATGAGCTGCCTTGCAGGGGAGGCAGTCCTGCAGCCCCAGCTTCATCCAGACACACGATACCTATGTTCCTCTGGGATGATGAAGAGAGGGGAAGGAAATGGGAGGCACTCCAACATGAGGAGCAGGAATTCACACACGGGCCTCCAACTGCCCAACTGTCCCAGTGCCTGAGGTGTCCCCCTGACTCAGTCAGCTGAGAGAGTTCAAGAAGTACCTAGTCCCAGCTCCTACATGGAGGGACAAATCCAGGCTTCCCCTAGGCTGGGAAGAGCTCATGGTTGGATCCTCTTGCGGTATAAGTAGGCATTGCTTACCTGGTTCATAATGACCAAGCTGGTGAGGACAGGGCATAGTACAGCTAGATACCAGGCTGCACCAGTGACAGAGGCAGTGAACCAGAGTGAGCACATGCCCAACAAGAGGCTGGCACTACCCAGCAGGTAGCCCACCAGCCCAGAAGTAGCATGGTATAGCTTGAGCTTCGCCAGGGGCCATCGGGGCAGCAGCTTGGGATAGAGCAGCCCCACCCCACCTGAGCACTGCAGCCCTGCCCACAGTACAGCCAGCAGCCCTGCCTGACCATGCCGTGTGGCCAGGTGGGCTTTGCCAAGCTGTTCTTTGTGGAGGATGACAAGGCTGAGGCCCAGCAGTGCACACAACAGAGCCAGCAGCTGCAGTACCCAGTGGCAGCGTGCTCGGCCCTTCCGTGAGAGGGAGCGCAGCAACGAACTCTCAGGAGAGAACACCAGTAGTGCCTCGGTCATCAGGAAGGAGAACTGAGGAGACAAGGGATGGGAAACTTAAGTGAGGGTGCTGCCCCACAAGAGGGGAAGAGAGCTTTATGTAACCCTCAGTCAGCAAATCTGGGCTGATTCCCCTTTTTCTTTCTCTCCCCACTGACAAGACTATCCATTTGGTGGGGCAAGAGTGGAAAACCCCATCTGGGATGATTTATGTGCCCTGAATAATCTCCACACTTCTTCCTAGGTGCTAGTCTGAAATGTCATCTCTGCTATGTTACCAAGCAAACACAGGGTTTGAAATGTGGCGGTTATAAATGATTCACAAGCTTTGTTTTCCTAACTTTGGGCTGGATACAATTTCTTGGCAAGAGCCGGCCACATGAGTGGACTGTTTCAGAGAAAGTCAGGTGCATCACCAGAAATTAAGGTAAAAAGGAAGAGAGGTACATACATCCAAATGCAATTTCTCACATTTCTGCCTGGAGGTGGGTGAAGCCGAATTTTGTGCTTACATAAACCTCACCTGTTTGACCTGGGTCTTAATTACTCTTGATTCAAGTCTTTTTTTTGGAGGTGTGGGGGGAGACAGAGTCTCTCTTTGTAACCCAGGCTGGAGTGCAGTAGCGTGATCTCGGCTCACTGCAGTCTCTACCTTCCAGGTTCAAGCGATTCTCCTGCCTCAGGCTCCTGAGTAGCTGGGATTATAGGCATACATTACCACACCCAGCTAATTGTATTTTTAGTAGAGACAGGGTTTCACCATGTTGGCCTGGCTGGTCCCAAACTCCTGACCTCAGGTGATCTGCCCACCTCTGCCTCCCAAAATGCTGGGATTACAGGCATGAGCCACTGCGCCCAGCTTCAAGTCTTAAATATATACCATGGGCAGGAGTAGCTGGAGCATGCAACTCTTCCAAACAGATATTAAGTGTGGACAAAGATTCAGAGGCTGCCAGGGCCACCACCCATGCCCATGCTCCCACCCCTAAGAACTGCCCAGGCCCACTACTTACAGCCAGAGACATAAGTACCGGGTGCCAGGAGAACAGGCCTGGAACGAGAAGAGGAGGCCTCATGGGGCTGAGGCAAGAAGAAAGCAGCCATACCGATCCTTAAGTGTTGAGGAACACCAGCAGCCCATCACCTAAGAAGGTACTGCCAAACTGTGAGCCCCTTCTTGCTTTGCAGCAAACTGACCCCACACCTATCCTCTCTTCCTGGCGCCTTCCTGGATCAGAGGCCATGCTTTGCCACTCCTCTGGCAGTCTTCCCTCCTTCCCCAGCACCTCCCATGAGGCAGCCAAATAGAGCGCTCAATTAAGGAAAGAGAAACCAGGAACCCTGTGTGGCCCGTCCACACCTACCTGCTCCATCCCACTCATCCCTCCAGCACGGAGTTCCCTCAGCTAGCCAGGCCTGCTCCCGAGAGTCCCACTGCCCTTCCTCCCCAGGAAAAGCGGCCCTTCCCTTCCCAGAAATCAACTATGAATCCTACTTACTGGAGCCAGGCCTGGCAAGCACAGCCACAAAGATGGTAAAGCCCAGGGCCACAAGGTGGGCGGCAGCCCCAGAAGCAGTGCGCAGAGCTCGATAGATGTGCGACTCGGTCTCCGCAGAAAGGGCCATGGTCAGCCGTGCCAGTGGCTGTAGCCTGAAAGCACAGTAGCGTGGGCCAGGGTCTCAGGTGCCCACTGTTCACTCCTCACTGGAGAAAAGGCTGCAAGGCAAGAATGCCACCCTCTTCCAAGAAGTCATGGTAGAAAAGAACAGTATCAAGCCCAGCACCAGGGATGGTCACAGCAGGCCAGTCGAGGGCTGGCGGCCTGTCAAGAGTGTACCCACGTGTGAACAGGTACCAATCGCTGGCCCGCCTTCCAGGTAGGATGCGCAAAGCCATGTAAGACTACAAATCCCAAAGTGTACCACGCCGTCGCCGGCGGTAGAGCCAGCTGGGAGGGCGCAGAGCACTATGGAAATTGTAGTTCCCTGCTGCGGTCCCAGTTACAGCGTGAATCCCTTCGCGCGCCGCCTCCCCAAGTGCTGCCGGCATGCTGCCCCTCCACGCTAGAGACTTGCCTGCCTCACCCGCAGAGCAGATCTGATGCGGTGGTTTCCTCCAAAGAAAGCGGGATATTCCGGTCCCTACCGCGCGCACCGCTGCTCCGTCGCGGAGCCGCTTTACTTCCGGGTGTGATGTCTTCCCATCTAGGACTTCCTGGGACGAGTCCCCCACCAGCCACGCCTCTGTGTCGCGCTGCGCAGGCGCCATTGGGCAGAGGAATTCGCAAGCTTGCATGCCCCAGTGACACAGGCCTCGGGCCGTCTCTGACAAGTGTTCACAGGAGGTGGGGACAGCTCCGCGCGAGGGACGAGAAGCTGCGGGCCTGGGCCCGGCTATCGCAATGGGCAGCGGCTGCCGCATCGAATGCATATTCTTCAGCGAGTTCCACCCCACGTTGGGACCCAAGATCACCTATCAGGTGCCACCCGGGCTCGCAGGACTGGGCGGGGAGAGGGACGTTCTTGAGAGCTCAGCCAGCTGCCTGGAGGTGGTAGATCCCGTGCTGCACGCAGGCACGCTACTTCATTCGCGGACAACTGTGAGGCTAGAGGATAGTCAGACCCAGGCCTCTGGTTCCCAATGTGGCAGGGAAAACATATGTCACATTGGCAGTGTTTGTAAGATATCGGGCCGTAGGGAACCGGTTGAGGGGTTCCAGATCCCACGGAAGGTGAGGTGGATGACCCATGAGTATCCTGAACTGATTGAAGAGTAAATGATGCATAAGAAGTTTAAATAGGGAGGAGAAAGTGTTCTGGGTAGAGGGAACAGCATATGCAGAAGCCAGGAAGGAGATTAGATCATAGCGTGTGATTGGAAACAGAAAGAAGTAATAGGCCTGAGTGTGTGGGAGAGAGGGGAACGCTAGACAAGAGGACTTGGGCCTGGGGGGCATGAGGAGGTCACCATTTGTACTACACCCAGTACAAATGTCCACTGAGGGGACCATTACCACTCCCCTCCCCAGGTCCCTGAAGACTTCATCTCCCGAGAGCTGTTTGACACAGTCCAAGTGTACATCATCACCAAGCCAGAGCTGCAGAACAAGCTTATCACTGTGTGAGACCTTAGCCTGGGATGAGCGGGGGAGTGGGGGGGGGGCAGGGGAAGTCCCAGGAGGAGGAAGGAACAGTCTTAGGTGCCTGACTCTGTTCCAATTATCCAGCACAGCCATGGAAAAGAAGCTGATCGGCTGTCCTGTGTGCATCGAACACAAGAAGTACAGCCGCAATGCCCTCCTCTTCAACCTGGGCTTCGTGTGTGATGCCCAGGCCAAGACCTGTGCCCTCGAGCCCATCGTTAAAAAGCTGGCTGGCTATCTGACCACACTAGAGGTCTGCAATGAGATGGGCTTGGGTTTAGACAGGCAGAGTTGGGGAAAGTGTTCCTATGTCTCCAAAGTCCCCCAAACCTGGGACCCTGCCAACCAGCTCAGGACTCAGCACAACTAGCCAGCCAGGGGTCCTGGGATATGCCCACCATGCTGTCCATGCTCTATCTAGCTAGAGAGCAGCTTCGTGTCCATGGAAGAGAGCAAGCAGAAGTTGGTGCCCATCATGACCATCTTGCTGGAGGAGCTAAATGCCTCGGGCCGGTGCACTCTGCCCATTGGTATGGCCAGCCTCTGCAAGGACAGCAAAGGGGTAGAGGAGAGATGGGAAAGTGAGTCCAGCCAGTAGTGGAGAGGGACAAGACTCATGAACAAATTGGTGGCCAAGAAATAGCCACTGGCTGAGGTGCCCATGTCCAGGGTCCAATGCGTGATGGAGCCGGGACTGGGGGTCGGCGGGTGGGGAGTGGAGCTCTCCAGCTCTGCCCGTTGGACAATTCCTTCCCCTTTGTGGGCCTCAATTTCTTACTCCATAAAAAGAGAAAGACTAGCCCTACCCAGAGGCACCTGCCTGCCCCAAGGGATGCTGGGAGTACTGGATGGTAATTGAGGGCCTCTTGGAAGAAGTGGCACTTAGGATATGGTTGGGACCCCCTGTAGATGAGTCCAACACCATCCACTTGAAGGTGATTGAGCAGCGGCCAGACCCTCCAGTGGCCCAGGAGTATGATGTACCTGTCTTTACCAAAGACAAGGAGGAATTCTTCAACTCGCAGTGGGACCTCACTACACAACAGGTATGCCATCCCTCCCTGGGTATCATCATCTGGGGCTGGTCACAGCCCTGGCCTCATCCTGTTCCCTCTGACCCTGTCCTACTCTGCTCAGATCCTGCCCTACATTGATGGGTTCCGCCACGTCCAGAAGATTTCAGCAGAGGCAGACGTGGAGCTCAACCTGGTGCGCATTGCTATCCAGAACCTGCTGTGAGTGTACCTACAGTCACACCCAGTACAAGGTCGCCAGCCAGGGAAGAGCTCAGGGACCCTAGGGTGTGAGGGTTGGGAAGGCATGGTCCTCAGAAGCTGAGCACAGCTGTCTCTCTCAGGTACTATGGCGTTGTAACACTGGTGTCCATCCTCCAGGTAGGTGAGTTGGGTTTGGTTAAGTGGAGAGTGGACTGTGTGGCTGGACCAGATCAAGGCTGTGTCAGTTTCCCAAGCTCCTCACTCAGTCCCCTATGCCTTCTGCTGCCCTCTAGTACTCCAATGTGTACTGCCCGACGCCTAAGGTCCAGGACCTGGTAGATGACAAGTCCCTGCAGGAGGCATGTCTATCCTATGTGACCAAGCAAGGTATTGGTGGGCTCTGGGGGAAGCCAGCTTGGGGAGGGCAGGGCCATATGGTAAGCTGACCCCTGGCACCCACAGGGCACAAGAAGGCCAGTCTCCGGGATGTGTTCCAGCTATACTGCAGCCTAAGCCCTGGCACTACCGTGCGAGACCTCATTGGCCGCCACCCCCAGCAGCTGCAGCATGTTGACGAACGGTCAGAGAATTCACTGGGGTATTTGGGAGTTACCTGAGGGAAGCTAGACCCTTTATGTCTCAACAGCCCTGGGTCATGGGGCACTGCTAATCCAAGCAGGCTTCCTGGAGATGATGGGCTACTCAGACAAAATTGAAGGGAGACTACAGAAAAGAGTTGGCCTGCCTGAGAGAAGGCCTGGCCAGGGCATCACCCCTCTGTCCTCTCATCCTCACCCTAGGAAGCTGATCCAGTTCGGACTTATGAAGAACCTCATCAGGCGACTACAGAAATATCCTGTACGGGTGTCTCGGGAAGAGCAGAGCCACCCTGCCCGGCTTTATACAGGCTGCCACAGCTATGATGAGATCTGCTGCAAGACAGGTGGAGGCAGGTGGGCAGTCAGGGTTGGGTCAGGGTAGGGTGGCCAGGCCAAGGCCACTGACCTCTTCTCCACCACCCCACCCAGGCATGAGCTACCATGAGCTGGATGAGCGGCTCGAAAATGACCCCAACATCATCATCTGCTGGAAGTAAGGCTGGTGGTGGCTGGATGCGCACATTGCTGTGGGTAGTGCCTCCTGCCAGTAGGCTTGTCATACTGTCTAGAGGTTGACTCTTAGCTCTGTAAATAAAGTCATCCATTTCAAACTATCTTACTGAGTATTGCCTCTGAGCCCGCCACAGGAGACCCAGCGATGAATGAAATAGCTACGAGCATGTGTGCTAGATCACCATCTGGTGGACAGGACTGACAATCGACAAGTAAAAGTGCTGGTTAATTATCAAAAAAAAATCATCCAGGTGCAGTGGCTCACCTGTAGCCCCAGCTACTCAGGAGGCTGCAGTGGGGGGATCGCTTGAGGCCAGGAGCTGGAGGCTACATTTAGCTGTGATCCCATCACTGCACCCCAGCCTGAGTGACAAAGCAAGACCCTGTCTCAAATAATAATAATAAATAAACCTAGAAAGAAACAGATGTAGCGTGGGCCAGTGGCTCATGCCTATAATCCCAGCACTTTGGGAGGCTGAGGTGGGCAGATCACCTGAGGTCGGAAGTTGGAGACCAGCCTGGCCAACATAGTGAAACCCCATCTCCACTAAAAAAAAATACAAAAAATTAGCCAGATTACTGCACACCTGTAATCCCAGCTACTCAGGAAGCTAAGGCAGAAGAATCACTTGAACCCAGGAGGCAGAGGTTGCAGTGAGTCAAGATCATGCCACTGCACTCTAGCCTAGGTGACAGAGGAGACGCCATCGCAAAAAGAAAAAGAAAAAAAAAAAGATGTGATCAAGAATGAGTTGGGCTGGAAGCAGGGATTGCTCTGGATTAAATGGCCAAGAAAGGCCATCCAAGGTGTAAACTGAGCCCTGAAGGAAGAGTATTCCAGGCACAGTGCAAAACCCTGAGGCAAAAACCTCTTTGGAATGTGTGAGGGAGATCCAGAGGAGCAAGGGGGAGAAGCAGGAATCCAAGTCCCAAGGTATGAGGGAGGGCAAGAAGTAGATCTTGCAGAGATGCTAGTAAGCCGTGATGGACCTAGCATTTGGTGGGCCAGAAGTAGCTGCAGAGCCTCTCTCATGCCAGGGAGTAACTGTACACTTTTTTTTTTTTTTTCTTTTCTTTTTTTTTTTTTTTGAAACAGGGTCGTTTTGTCCTCCAGGCTGAAGTACAGTGGTGCAATCTCGCCTCACTGCAACCTCTGCCTCGTGGGCTCAAGAGATTCTCCTACCTCAGCCTCCCGAGTAGCTGGGGCTACAGGTGTGTGCCACCACACCTGGCTAATTTTTGTTGGTGGTGGTGGTGTTTTTTTTTTTTTTTTTTGAGACGGAGTTTCTCTCTTGTTACCCAGGCTGGAGTGCAATGGCGCGATCTCGGCTCACCGCAACCTCCGCCTCCTGGGTTCAGGCAATTCTCCTGCCTCAGCCTCCTGAGTAGCTGGGATTACAGGCACGCGCCACCATGCCCAGCTGATTTTTTGTATTTTTAGCAGAGACGGGGTTTCACCGTGTTGACCAGGATGGTCTCGATCTCTTGACCTCGTGATCCACCCGCCTCGGCCTCCCAAAGTGCTGGGATTACAGGCGTGAGCCACCGGGCCCGGCCAAATTTTTGTATTTTTAATAGAGACAGTTTCACCATGTTGCCCAGGCTGGTATCGAACTCCTGACATCAAGTGATCTGCCTGCCTCGGCCTCTCAAAGTGCTGGGATTACAGGCGTGAGCCACCGCGCCTGGCCTGACACACTTTTTAAAAAGAGGCTCCGGGCTGTTCACGAGGACCAAGCGTGGAAATAAGTCTAGAGAAAAGGCTGCCACAGTTATCCCATGACAGGTGATGACATTCTGGATGGAGAGAAGTCGTGCGCCCTGGCAGTAAGTATTTCGGGAGCCAACTAGAGGAGCCGGGACGCGAAAAATAGAGGAACCAGGAAGCCATAAGGAGGAGGAGCAGCCGCAGGAATTGCTGGTGGGGTCGGGGTTGCCCCCATCCCTGTGCAGGCTGACTTGGCGTCCGAGGACAGAGTCCAGGCCACAAGAATCGGGAGAGACTCGTGAGTCACAGCCTGAGAAAGCTCTGGGAATCCAGATACTGTAGCAATTGGCAGCGGCTTAGGCGAGGCGGGCTGTAGACCCGCCCGGATTTAGGCGAGAGCTACCTCCAGGGGCGGGCCCAGGCCGCAATGCGCAGGCGCGGCGAATCCGTTTCCATGGCTGCGAGAACCCACGCTCCCCAACCGCTCAGTAACTGTCTGGTCCCAGACTTTGGCACCGTCAGGCATCGTCCCCGTGTGTTAGCATCCCCACCCCGACTGCTGCCCAGGGTCCGCCGGACCCCGGCCTCGACATGGGAGACCTGGAGCTGCTGCTGCCCGGGGAAGCTGACGTGCTGGTGCGGGGTCTGCGCAGCTTCCCGCTACGCGAGATGGGCTCCGAAGGGTGAGGCACCTGGGTCAGGCGGAGTCATGGGGTCATTGTCCTTGAGTGGGGGAGCTGGGGCCTGACATGGGCGGAGGGGCTGCCCAGTGTGGAGGGGCCTCCAAATGGGGAAGCTGGGAGTTCCGAGACAGGAGTATTACTGCTCCTGAGCCCCCTGTGGCCCCTCAGGATCAGGTTAGGTTTCAACAGGATCCAGCCCCCCATCCTCATTCCTAATGCACACACGTGCGCCCACATGCACTCACCCTCTGGGACAGGTGGAACCAGCAGCATGAGAACGTGGAGAAGCTGAACATGCAAGCCATACTCAATGCCACAGTCAGCCAGGGCGAGCCCATTCAGGAGCTGCTGGTCACCCATGGGAAGGTACCCCGAGGTCACAGGCAGGATTCCTGCCTTCCTCCATACCTCACCCACTCTACCCCTCAGGAATGCCCTGTGTGTTTTTCCCTCTGGCCTGGTATACTTGTCCTCCCTGAAGGTGAAAGAGGAATGTGTTACGTTTCATTTTGTATCCCTATGGACAGGACTCTGGCACACCAGGCCGGGTGCAGGGCATGAGTTGAATAAGGAGAAAGTTGTGGGTCCTAGAACAGCTTAGGATTCGAGGTGAAGGCCCAAATGCTAAAGGCATCTGTGAATTGACTGCAAGGATGGCGGGGAGGGGAGATAACTTAATTGGAAGTGGATCTTTGGCAGGGAAGGAAGCAGCCTTTCCAACATGAGAGAGGGGAGTTAGAAACCAGGGAGATGACTGGCTGGAACATGGACCAGGGAGTATCACCAGCAGATGACCTGAAATATCAATTCAAAAAAAAAAAAAAAAAAAAGAGTTCCTTTGCAAGAGAAAGGTGGAGCTCACTACTAGGGGATAGGTTAGGGACAGGGCACTGTGAAGGGTCCTGAGTAAGAGTGAGGCCAAGGCACACAAGAGCCTTGGAGGACCAGAGGACAAGGACAAGAGAGAGGGCGTGAGCAGAAGGGCTGGCTTGAATGCCTGAATGGGGGGAGAGAGGATAAGGATACAGGTGCAGGCAGGGCAAGGCAGTCTGGGGACTGGGCAGGAGCCAGTCACATAAGCATGGGGGACATCCACAGAGGTGTTGGGAGCAGCTGGAAATGAAGGTCCAAGTTGCAAAAGAGAAGTCAGGAAGGATACTTATGGGGTCTAGGAGAGTCTAGGGACCCAGCAGTGTTTGAGGAGATCTGGGCTGAGCTGAGCCAGGGATGGGAGGGTTGCCAGGCTAGGCCCATCTCACCCCTGTCCTTTCCCCCCACTTCAAAGATCCCAACACTGGTGGAGGAGCTGATCGCAGTGGAGATGTGGAAGCAGAAGGTGTTCCCCGTGCTCTGCAGGGTGGAGGACTTCAAGCCTCAGAACACCTTCCCCATCTACATGGTGGTGAGCTGGCCCCTAGTTCATACCTCCTCCCACTCCTTCAGAGGGCTCTGGACCCGGGAGGAGAACTGGTGGCCCTATCCCTCCCTCAGGCCCTGTCCTTCTTTTTGTCTAACAGGTACACCATGAGGCCTCCATCATCAACCTCTTGGAGACAGTGTTCTTCCACAAGGTGAGAGACTATCTCTGCCCATGGGCCACTGTTCCAGGTCAGGGCCTGGCAGGAAGGAAGGTTGAATCTGTGTGGGGAGGGCATCAGACACAGAAAGCTTCCCTCCCCCTTCACCCAGGAGGTGTGTGAGTCAGCAGAAGACACTGTCTTGGACTTGGTAGACTATTGCCACCGCAAACTGACTCTGCTGGTGGCCCGGAGTGGCTGTGGTGGCCCCCCTGAGGAGGAGGGGTCCCAGGACAACAACCCCATGCAGGTGGGTTGAGGTTCCCTAGGGTTAAGAACGCCTAGGTCCAGGTTCCCCAAGGCCTGCGCAAGTGAGAGTGGCCCAGCATAAACACTGTGTGGCCTCCCAGGCGCTGCAGAAGCAGGCAGAGTTGATGGAATTTGAGATTGCTCTGAAGGCCCTCTCAGTACTGCGCTACATCACAGACTGCGTGGACAGGTGGGCAGCCTGACTGGGCCTGGGCCTACCATGGAGGGCTGGAAGACTAGGCCTGTAGCCTGCCTCTGCTCACCTCCTTCCCAACATTCCTGCCCCTAGCCTCTCCCTCAGCACCTTGAGCCGCATGCTCAGCACACACAACCTGCCCTGCCTCCTGGTGGAACTGCTGGAGCATAGTCCCTGGAGCCGATGGGAAGGAGGTAGGGTCCTCCCCCACCAGCCTAAGCCCCAGGCTACTGCTTCAGGATATCTTTTTGGTAAAGGGGGACAGCTTGCCTATACGAAGACAAACCCTGTCCCCAAGCCCACTGAGGATACCAGGATGCCTCAACCAAGCTTGGCCTAGACCTGAGCTCTGCAGCAGGCCAGGCCCATGTGTCCACTACTGAGGCTCATCCTGCTCTGGGGTGAGCAGCACTATAGCCTGTCCAAGTCCTGTGGCCCAGGTTCTCCCACCATTCCCAGGCAATGGTCAGTCTCCCATGCCCCACAGCTGGCTCACTTGAAGAGAATGCAACGCCTGCACCCAGTGTGCTGGTTCCTCTCCCCAGGCAAGCTGCAGCAGTTCGAGGGCAGCCGTTGGTATACTGTGGCCCCCTCAGAGCAGCAAAAGCTGAGCAAGTTGGATGGGCAAGTGTGGATCGCCCTGTACAACCTCCTACTAAGCCCCGAGGCCCAGGCGCGCTACTGCCTCACAAGTTTTGCCAAGGGACACCTACTCAAGGTCGGACTCCCTCCACACCAGTCCCCACAGCCCCAGCACTACCCCTCCCCATCCTACCCTGACTGCATCCCTGCTGTTTATCTTTGCCCACCCACCTCAGCCCCAGTATTCTTTTCAGTTCTTGGGCCTCAGATGACACAGCAGCTAGTGGGACATGGGCCCCTACAGGCATGCTTAGCCCAACCCAGCCCCTTCCTTTTCCTTGGCCCCCTGGCCAGCACCTGCCTCGCACTGGCCTCACTGGATACCCTTGCAGCTTCGGGCCTTCCTCACAGACACGCTACTGGACCAGCTGCCCAACCTGGCCCACCTGCAGAGTTTCCTGGCCCACCTGGCCCTGGCTGAAACCCAGCCCCCTAAGAAGGACCTGGTGTTGGAACAGGTAGGCACCGGAAAGTTAGCTGCTCAGGACCACTGTCCTACTTTACCAGCTCCTTCCTGCCACTCTCCACGTCTCACCTAGATCCCAGAAATCTGGGAGCGGCTAGAGCGAGAGAACAGAGGCAAGTGGCAGGCAATTGCCAAGCACCAGCTCCGGCACGTGTTCAGCCCCTCAGAGCAAGACCTGCGGCTGCAGGCGCAAAGGTAAGGCCTGTGGAACTGGCAGGGTGGGGTGGATGGGATGCAGGAGGCATGGATGTGGGCAGGGGTGACCCCCCCTTCCAGGGCCAGTCAGACCTTCCTGACTCTCCCCAAGGTGGGCTGAGACCTACAGGCTGGATGTGCTAGAGGCAGTAGCTCCAGAGCGGCCCCGCTGTGCCTACTGCAGTGCAGAGGCTTCCAAGCGCTGCTCGCGATGCCAGAATGAGTGGTATTGCCGCAGGTGAGGATAACCTAGGACCTTGGACCCCTAAGCCCTACTCCTACATCCCCTACATGTGCTGCGATCCTCAGTATCCACCTGCCTGCAGGGAGTGCCAAGTCAAGCACTGGGAAAAGCATGGAAAGACTTGTGTCCTGGCAGCCCAGGGTGACAGAGCCAAATGAGGGCTGTCGTTGCTGAGGGCCGACCAACCCATGTCAAGGGAATCCAGCCAGAACGCACCCCTGAATCTCAAGATCACGGGCCCGCCTCTGCCAAAGCCCCAGTCTCTGTGGTGGAGAGCAAAGCAGGCGGTAAAGCTGCTGACCCATCCCCCTCCTCCCCTCCCCAAGGGACGGCGCGAGACTTCCTGCCCCACCCTGTGGGCAGGCCAAGTGCGTTGCCTCAGCAAACCGGGCCGGGAGGGCAAGGGCCGGATGTGGGGACCCTCTTCCTCTAGCACGGTAAAGCTGGCCTCCAGAAACACGGGTCCACGTGGTGTTTTGCGGTCGCCTGCATTGTGGCCTTCCGGGGTTGGGGGTGAGGAGGGGACGAAGGAGGGAAAGGAGGGCCAGGCGGGGGATCTGCGAGAGCGCGCCCAGCCCCGCCTTCGGGCCCCACAGTCCCCCCACCCAGGTTTCCTTTGCGCGGCTCTCCTCAGCTCCTTCCCGCCCTGCCAGCCTAGATCCCGGAGGCGGCGCTGAAGTCGGGCCCGCCCTGCGGCCCCGCCCGGCCCGCGCTTGCTAGCGCCCAAAGCCAGCGAAGCCCCGGCCCGACCGGGCCATGTCGGCAGAGCCTGAGCTCATTGAGCTGCGGGAGCTGGCACCCACCGGGCGCGCCGGGCAGGGCCGCACCCGGCTGGAGCGTGCCAACGCTCTGCGCATCGTACGGGGTACTGCGCGCAACCCCTTACGGCAGCTGGTACCGGGCCGTGGCCACCGCTTCCAGCCCGCGGGGCCCGCCACGCACACGTGGTGCGACCTCTGCGGCGACTTCATCTGGGGCGTCGTGCGCAAGGGCCTGCAGTGCGCGCGTGAGTAGCTGCCCCGCGCGCCCACGAGAGCGGAAGGGGCAGCCAAGGGGCAGCGCCGTCGCCGCGGGTCAAGACGCGGCAGAGGGGGTCGGCAGGGACAGCTCCCGCGGACTAGGTCCGTTACTTTCACCCCATCGCTGAAGAGTGTGCGAAAATGGTTTATCCCTTTGTGCACTCCTCCCGTATCTGGGGCACAGATGGGCAGAGGTGGCTGCTTGTATGTAAAAATGTGCTGATTTCAAGTTTCTTTAAAATGCCTTGGCCTTTCTTGAGAAAGGGTTTGTGCCTACTGTCCTCTGAGTCCATCTTTCCAGGCTTGCCTCTTCCCAAAGATTCACTCACTGTGACCCCCCTCCAGAACTTTTGGGGTGAAGTTACCCATCTATATGGGAGGGAGCCTGGAAAAAGTTAGAACCTTGGGGGGGCCCCTGCAAGCAGGAGTTTTGTTGAGTCTTTATTTAGCAAACACCCATTTCTGACCCAGTGAATCAGATGCTAAAATATGGAATACAGTCACACACCCATCAGTCCTTCTGCACCCCTGGGAATCACCAGCAAGGCAAAAGTTGCTCTCCCATAGCTAGACACCAGCTGGAATCACCAGGGGCACTTTTACAGCCCTCTGACCCTCTATGCCTAGATCCCACCTCAGACCTGTTGAATCAACTGCTGGGAGTGGACCCTAGGCATCAGCAAATTTTTAAAACTCCCCAAATTATTCTAACATTTAGGAACCTTTGGATAAATGGTGTCCCAGGTGTGTGTGTGCATGGAGACCCTCTCATGTGGTACAAGAGAATATCACAAATTCAGCTGGGGGAAGCATAAAGTTGTGAAAGAATACAGAGAATGAACAAGGAGACGGCCGCGGTGGCTCTCTTCTGTAATCCTAGCACTTTAGGAGGCCGAGGTGGGTGGATCACCTGAGGTCAGGAGTTCAAGACCAGCCTGGCCAACATGATGAAACCTGGTCTCTACTAAAAATACAAAACATTATCTGGGCGTGGTGGTGGGTGCCTGTAATCCCAGCTACTCAGGAGGCTGAGGCAGGAGAACTGTTTGAAGCCAGGTGGCGGAGGTTGCAGTGAGCTGAGATCGTGCTACTACACTCCAGCCTGGCGACAGAGACTCCATCTCAAAAAAAAAAAAAAAAAAAAAAAAAAAAAAGAACAAGGCTGGGATATTGTAGCGTTCTCAAAGAAAAATAAAGTGGCCACATAGATGATAAAAAAGCAGGACGATTTGGGCGTGTATCAGAAGTAGAGACAAGGGAGGAATCAAAAATAAGTTTAGGTTTTTGTCTCCAGTAATTGGGGGCATAGTGGCCATTTTTGCTGCAGTGAGGAAGCTAGGCAAGGGTAGCAGTGAGGTGGAAGAAAGGGGAATTAAATTTTGGCCATGTTCACTTGAAACGTCCTTTAGACATCCTAGTGAAGGTACTGGCACAGAGGATCTAATCTAGGTCAGTGTTTCAGCTGTGGATCTGGGGCAGGTGAGTGTAGAGAGACCAGGCCAGCTATCAGGACTGAGCCCAAATATCACCGTGAGATCTGGAAGTTGAGTCAGAATCTGCAAAGGAGCTGAGCAGGAGCTGCAGGGGATAGGAGGAAACCCGGGAGTGTGTGTCCCCTGGGAGTCAAAGGGAGCAAGCTTCAAATGATTCTGAGGGGGTGAGAATGGAGACTGGGACACTGGATTCCATTTGGCAGTACGCAGATCGCTCAGGACCCTGTCCTGGGCAGTTTCCTGGACGGAGAGGCAAGCCTGCCTGGAGAGGGTGGAGGACAGAGTGAAGGCGGATTAGAATCTATAGAGACCAGTGTTTTGGTCTGAGGGGAATAGAGACAGATGACAACCAGAGGGAGGACGTAGGTTAAAGATGTTTGGTTTTGGCCGGGCGTAGTGGCCTACGCCTGTAATCCAAGCACTTTGGAGGCCAAGGCGGGCGGATCACCTGAGGTCGGGAGTTCAAGACCAGCCTGACCAACATGGTGAAACCCCGTCTTATATATATATATATATATATATATATATATATATATTTTTTTTTTTTTTTTTTTTTTTGGAGACGGAGTTTCGCCCTTGTTACCCAGGCTGGAGAGCAATGGCGCGATCTCGGCTCACCGCAACCTCCGCCTCCTGGGTTCAGGCAATTCTCCTGCCTCAGCCTCCTGAGTAGCTGGGATTACAGGCACGCGCCACCATGCCCAGCTGATTTTTTGTATTTTTAGTAGAGACGGGGTTTCACCATGTTGACCAGGATGGTCTCGATCTCTTGACCTCGTGATCCACCCGCCTTGGCCTCCCAAAGTGCTGGGATTTATATATATTAAAAAAAAAAAAAAAGTTTGTTTTTTCCCTCAAGTAAATGGGCAGAGGTTTTACATAGAAGTTGCAAATAAGGAAGGGGGAACCTCTGCGGGAGGCGATGAGATCCAACTGTTGAGAGGGCCTGGGTCCCTAACTGCCTTTGGCCTTCCGGTCAGTTTCCAGACACCAACATTAGAGTCCGCTTAACAGTGGGAGGTAACCCACTGAGACAGGCCGGGCCTCTGGAGCCTCGCGGGCAGCGGCCCTCTCCCTGGGGCTTCCCTTCAATCACCGGGACAATTCCCCGACCTGGGGCTGCTCCGCCTCACGGCCAGGCCTCTCTGCAGATTGCAAGTTCACCTGCCACTACCGTTGCCGCGCGCTCGTCTGCTTGGACTGCTGCGGGCCCCGGGACCTGGGCTGGGAACCCGCGGTGGAGCGGGACACGAACGTGGTGAGCGCGGGACTGAGGGCGTATGGGCAGGGCGAGGAAGGGCAGGCCACAGCGCAGGCGTTCCCGAGGGCTGTCCGGTGCTGCGCGCAATGAGCGTTCTAATTGCCGATTTCCTAGCGGCAGAGAGAGGCTAATTCTGCTCTGGGGCTGGGAGGGGTGCCTGGATTGCCGGCTCCGCACGGACTCCGCAGGCTGCCAGCCGACCGCGGCTGAGGCGGGCCCAGGCTCCGCGCACGCGCAGTTCCCACACCTTCCGGCCATAGCCTACGGACAGCGGCGACTCTGGTGCGCCTGCGTAGACGCTGGCACCTGCCCCGTTTCCTGTAGGAGGTGGGGTCTGTAAGTGGAGCTGCCGGAGCGATGAGGTCATTCCTGGGGGCGAAGCGTGCGTGTCCCCGCCCCGACGTTCCGCCCCTAGTAAGACAAGAGCTAGATCCCGGCGATCTACGTTTCAGTCTTAACGGTTGCGCTGGCCGGGGCGCACGCGCACACTGACACGCGTACACACACGCACGCACGCACGCGACCGGGGCGGTGGTTGGCGGCTGCGGACGCTCGGGACTAGAGGGACGGGCGTGTAGGGCGATGGGCGAGGCGGAGACGCCTTCTTTCGAGATGACCTGGAGCAGCACCACAAGCAGTGGCTACTGCAGCCAAGAGGACTCCGACTCGGAGCTCGAGCAGTACTTCACCGCGCGAACCTCGTTAGCGCGCAGGCCGCGCCGGGACAAGGTGGGCGCCAGGGGGTGCCGTCAAGGGGCGGGGGGCGGTTGCTGGAGCCCCGCCCTCCCCAGTGAGTAGCCGCATCCTGGGTCGGTGGGTAGCCCCACCCTCCAGGCTACGTGGCTCCCCGCGGGTCCTGGCCGAGGACTGGCCCGCGGAACTGTGTGTAAGACCCCGATTCCAGCGTCTCGGTACTGGATGCTGGGGTCCCCTTGGTTTCTGTCACTGACCGGTTGAACAGGGAAGGCAGCTGTGTGGCTTGTGGTAGATCTGAGCCGGGCATTATCCAGTTATGACTAAAGCCGACCGAGCAGTCTGGACTAGCACCTCGATTTCCGCGTTCGGATGCTCCTGCCCCCTCCTTGGGGCGACTATGGGAGGAAGTGGAGAGGGAGGAGTCCTCTCCAGGAATTGAGAAGTATGTTTAGGAAAACTGAGAGGCAGAGGGAGATCTCCTCCTTATGCACTCCTGGATGGAGCCAGCTGAGTCCTCACCTCTTGCCTGTTCTGGCTTGTCACCACCTGCTGGATTGTGGAAGATTCTGATCCCTCCTCTAGGGTGGATCTGGAGAAAGATTTGGGAATGGATAGGAAGAAAGTCTTGTTTTGGACCATAAGCATTCAGGAGCATTTTATCCACAAGAAGGGGGAAGGTTAGATTGTAAAATGTCTAAAGAGGTGGAAAGAGATCCAGGTTACTAACCCAGAACTGTAAGGTGTCTTGGAACCTCCTAGGTGTCCCCGTTATCAGAGAACTCTGTGCTAGGTGCCATGGGTGTAACCACCAGGCTCAGAGAACCAGGCCCAGGCACCAGGAGAGAGAAATAGGGACTGTGAAGCTCAGTATGCCTGGCAGCAGTGGGGTGGAAATCCTTATTTAAGTAAAGAAAGTGGACTTGTGGGTGATGCTTTAGATAAAATTTTACAAAACTTCTTACAAAGGGGTTGGTGCTCAGCACCCCAAAATCTCAGCCCATAGCTTGGGTGCAAGGGTTGAGTGTAAATCCCTGGGCATGTCTTCATGTCACTCAGTCCTGAGCCATTTTCCACTGTGGAAAGGTGGGAAAACTAACCAATTGAAAAGGAGGGCTAGGAATGGTGGGACACACCTGTAATTCCAGCTACGCAGGAGGGTGAGGCAGGAGGATTGCTTGAACCTGGGAGGCAAAGGTTGCAATGAGCTGAGATCATGCCACTGTACTCCAGCCTGAGCAACAGAGTGAGACTCTGTCTCAAAAA
>NW_016107315.1:3764041-3769381 GCF_001604975.1 Cebus imitator
AAAAAAAAAAAAAAAAAAAAAATCAGTTTTTATGAAAAGTGGCAAAGTGGAGGGTGGGTCCCTATGGTGCAGAAGGGAAATTCCATGGTCCTGCAGTGCATCCGACTGGCATGGCTGTTGAAATCCTCTTCCAGCAGGCAGCTTTGGAAACAGAAAAAGAAACTCTTCCTCCTTTAGAATCCTGGAAGGACTGTGCAGTGCCTCTAGTCCAAGTCCTTTGTTTTCTGAATGAAGATAGTGAAGGAAGTTCATCTCCAGAAGGGAAGGGGCTGGAAATGAGGTCACTACATCCCAACCCAGGGTGCCTGGATGATCCAGGAAGGGAAGAAGGAGCAAGCTTTCTCATTCTTAGGTAGAAGCTCAGAGCAACACAAGAATAAGTTAGCACCATCCCTATGCCCTCCCTGTTCCGCAAACGGAATAATCTTCCTTCTTGCCCTGGCACTAGAGTGTGCCTGGTATTTCTCTTACTACTAGTACCCCTCTCATCTGGGTACTTCTTCCATTGGTACACTGAACAAACACATCCACCGCTTACTCACAGCTTGCAGCCCTCATTTTCCAGGGCCCACACCATTTGTTTACTAACCCGACAAGGTTGCCCACTGTCCCCAATAAGGTTTGTGCTGGGGTTTTCACTCCAATGCTCTCCTCCATCCAGGAGACCTTTGGATACTTGGGGAAGCAAATGAGCTTCAGTTCCACCCCTCCCGCTGTACCTTTTTCCTGTGAGGCCCTGGCCTCAGTTCTCAGCCCCACTTCCTTGCTAGCTGCAGAATAGCAGCGGGTTCTGGGTGAGGAGCATTCTGCTAAAAGCCCATGGGCTCCACCCTGCTCCCTCATCTGTCCTCTCCATTTGTCCCCATCAGATGGTTTAAGCAGCTTAAGGGGACTCCAAGGCATAGTCAGGGAGAACCCTGGTTCTCCTGGACTGGGCACAAATCATTCTACAGGAAACCTTGTGGGAATTCTTCTGGGACAAAATACTGGTCAGCGCTGAATTCAGCTGTGTCTGTGACACTCCCATCCTAACTAGGGCCTATCTGACGTCAACAGGAAGTAAGGCTGATGCTGTGGGCCCAGGGAGTCTGAGAGAAGAAAGTCAGTTCAAAGCCCTGGCTGCCCTATCCCACACTCCACCCTTCTGGCAAGAATCCAGTCCCTGGATGAGGTGGGGAGTGAGTGGTGGAGTTAAAAATCTCTGGGCCGGGGACGGTGGCTCATGCCTGTAATCCCAGCACTTTGGGAGGCCAAGGTGGGTGGATCACTTGAGGTCAGGAGTTTGAGACCAGCCTGGCCAACACGGTAAAACCCCATCTCTACTAAAAATACAAAAATTAGCTGTAATCCCAGCTACTCGGGAGGCTGAGGCAGGAGAATCACTTGAACCTGGGAAATGGAGGTTGTAGTGAGCCAATATCACGTCCACTGCACTCCAGCCTGGGTGACAGGGCAAGATTTCCACTCAAAAAAAGAAAAAAATCTTTGGGCTAAATCTCCAGACAGCACGGGCAGGTGCAGAAACCCACCAGAAAGCTGTCCAGACCCAAGCCTTTTGTGCAGCTTGGGTCAAGGCTAAACGTCATGTCACAGTGATTTTTCTCACTATGTATGAGACATGGAGAGCTGACTCCCAAGTACTACTGCTCTGCCCACTGGTGGCTGGACTACTGACGTGCACCACTCTCCACTCCTCACCCTGCAGTGGGTCATGGCCCTGTGCTGGGGCAGAGGAGAAAAATGGGCTGCCTTCTTTAGGACAAACCCTCACTCCAGCTCAACTAGGGTGCTGTGATCAGAATGTACAGTTGAGGTGTGATTTTACTTTATTCTTTGTTGTTTTTGTTTTTTGTTTTTTGAAGCAGGGTCTCACTCAATTGCCCAGGCTGGAGTGCAGTGACACAAAAATAGCTCACTGTAGCCACAATCTCCCAGGCTCAAAAGATTTCTCTCACCTCAGCCTCCTGAATAGTTGGGACTACAGGCACATGCCACCACATCCGTTTAATTTTTTTTCTTTTTTTTTTAGTAGAGATGAGGTCTTGCTATGTTGCCCAATCTGGTCTCAAACTCCTGAGGATCATCAAGTGATCCTCCTACCTTGGCCTCCCAAAGTGCTGGGATTGCAGATGTAAGCCACTACACCCATCCTGATTTTACTTTAAATGAGAGTCCCTCCTTAGAGTCCCTCAGCTGTTCCTGGCCCCTGGCCATGCGCCTTCAGTTGCCCCTGCTTCTGTGGTATCCTTAGGGCTACACTGAGGCACTAGGCAGGTAGCGGAGAGAAGCCAAATGATTCTGCCTTTGCCTTATCTATTCATAGTGTGCAGAACCAGAAGCAGTGGTGGGTTCAGGGCGGGCACCAGCTGGGCAGCTATGTATATATACATCAGTGACGAGGCCAAAGGCAGTCAGTTTCCAAGCACTGCCCCAGAGGCCATTTTTCAGAGAAGCCCTGGGTTCCTCAAGGGCCCTGTGTCCATGCTAGCCCATCTTGCAGGACGAGCCTGTGGAGTGGGAGACACCTGACCTTTCTCAAGCTGAGATTGAGAAGAAGATCAAGGAGTACAATGGCCAGATCAATAGCAACCTCTTCATGAGCTTGGTGAGTTGACTGATCAGGAAGGGAGTGTGGAGAGAAGGTACCCAGCTGTGTGCCTAATACCCAGAGGGTCACAGCTGAGGTATTCTTGGGTGGTGATACCTCAAGCAGTAATTACCAAGCAGTAATTAGTACATACCCAGCCTAGCCTCAGGTAGACAGAACCCTAGTGCTTCGTCTCACCTGGAACCTACTGTCAAGGTTTGGTTTCTCTATTTATTTAGAACAAGGACGGCTCTTACACAGGCTTCATCAAGGTTCAGCTGAAACTGGTGCGCCCTGTCTCAGTGCCCTCCAGCAAGAAGCCACCCTCCTTACAGGATGCCCGGCAGGGCCCAGGACGGAGTGCAAGTGTCAGGCGCCGCACTTCCTTTTACCTGCCCAAGGATACTGTCAAGCACCTGCATGTGCTGTCACGCACAAGGGCACGTGAGGTCATTGAGGCCCTGCTGCGAAAGTTCTTGGTGGTGGATGACCCCCGCAAGTTTGCACTTTTTGAGCGGGCTGAGCGTCACGGCCAAGGTGGGCTTCCTACCCTACCCTGCCCCGTTTGAGGGTATATACCGTGCATGCAGGGACTGAGCAGCTGGCCTGTCTCTGATCATTACTTTCCCTTCACAGTGTACTTGCGGAAGCTGTCAGATGATGAGCAGCCACTGCGGCTGCGGCTACTGGCGGGGCCCAGTGACAAGGCCCTGAGCTTCGTCCTGAAGGAAAATGACTCTGGGGAGGTGAACGTGAGTACATAGTTCTCCTTAGTTTCTTGGTTGTCACTGGACGGGGCTGATGGACTGTAGCTACAGTAAGGCTTGGAGGAGGAATTGTGCTGGAGGACAAGCCTTGCAAAGCAGTTTTAGGAGTGTATAGGCATTGTAACTAAAGCGAAGGCTTCCAGGCCACTCATGCCAAAGCATAGGGTTGTCCCGAGAGGCCAGGAAGAATTGTCTTGGTGCTTTGATCTTTCCTGGTGTGGAAAATCTTCTGGAGATGCAGGAGTCCATCTAATGACATGAAGGGGCCCCTTCGGGCATTAGACTTTTTACCTGGAAGCTGTGGAGTGGAATTAGACCCAGAATGTGCCTGACGTGTCCACAGGGAACATCTGATTTGGTTGCCTCAGTAAGGTGACCATTTTGTAGGACCCATCTTCCATACAAACTGCTGTCACAGATCCTAGCAGAGCTCATTCAGCCAGGAGCCTGACATCAGAAAGCCCAGTCCTAGCTCGTGTGAACATGAGGTGCTAGTCTTCTCTGAGGAGGGTCTGCTGGCTTGGCCATCCCTTCTGTAGCCTGTATTCCCCTTTACCCCCTTGCAGTGGGACGCCTTCAGCATGCCTGAACTGCATAACTTCCTGCGTATCCTGCAGCGGGAGGAAGAGGCGCACCTTCGCCAGATCCTGCAGAAGTATTCCTATTGCCGCCAGAAGATCCAAGAGGCCCTGCACGCCTGCCCCCTGGGGTGACCTCTTGTACCCCCAGGTGGAAGGCAGAGAGCAGGCAGTGCCAAGAGCATGCTGTGTTGCTGTGTGAGTGTGACAGGGCCAGTGGGACCTGTGGAATGAGTGTGCGTGGAGGCCGTCCTCTGCTGGGGGAATGAGCCCAGAGAACAGTGAAGGGGCTTGCCACCTGTGTCCACCTGTGGGTGTAGCTGGGTATGGCTCTGCACCCCTCTGCCCCTCTGTACTGGGCGTTGGTGGGCCAGGGCTACCCTGGGAAGCTGCTCCAGGCTTGGAGCAGGAGTGGAGCAGACAGAAGTCTCCTCAATTTTGTGTCTCAGAAGTGAGAATCTTGGAGACCCTACAAACAGAACAGGGTCATGTTTGCAGGGGTGAGGGCCCTCATCTATGGGGAAAGGTTTTGGATCTTGAATGTGGTCTCAGGATATCCTTATCAGAGCTAAGGATGGGTCCTCAGAATAAGGCAGGCATTGAGAAAGAGTCTTGGTTTCTCTCTATAGTGCCAACTCCTCACACACCCCGAGGTCAGGGAGTGCTGGCTCACAGTGCAGCAAGTGCCTTAATGCCTATCCCTGGGCCAGGGTCTGTGTGAATGTGGGCACTGGCCCAGATTCATACCTCATTTGCTAATCAAAGCCAGGGTCTCTCCCTCAGGTATTTTTCATGAAGTGTGTGAATGTATGTAATGTGTGGTGGCCTCAGCTGAATGGCTCCTGTGGGGAAAGGGGTCGGGGTGACAGTCATCATCAGGGCCTGGGGCCTGAGAGAATTGGCTGAATAAAGTTTTAAAGATCCTCCTGTTCTTGGACTCTTTTTTACATATAAAGTATTGTAGAGATGGGAGTCTCTCTGTGTTGCCTAGGCTCCTGCCAACTTGGCCTCCCAAAGTGTTGGGATTACAGGTGTGAGCCACCATGTCCAGCCTGGACTCTCTATTATAGGCACACAGCTGCAGTTGTCCCTCATGCTGCTGGAAGTTGCCAAGGGTGATGGACAGGCCCACAGGTGTCTTGCAAAGTCACCATGAACCAACTTGTGAAGAAGATGTATCCATATATAGTTGGTCATCACTCAGCTCCCTGAAGCTCAGGTTCTGGTGGGGACAAGAATGGACTACAGTTAGAACTTAGGGAAACTGGCCTGGGCATGATGGCTCACACCTGTAATCCCAGCACTTTGGGAGGCCAGGGTGGATCACCTGAGGTCAGGGGTTTTCAAGACCAGCCAGACCAACAAGGTGAAATCCCGTCTCTACTAAAAATTTAAAAAAAAAAAAAAA
>NW_016107315.1:3769523-3771410 GCF_001604975.1 Cebus imitator
AAAAAAAAAAAAAAAAAAGGAAACCAACACACACACACACACACACACACACCACGCTCTGGGAGAAGCTGTGGCAAATACTGACCTGCCATCGCGGACCAGACACTGCTCATGGCACCAAGGGTATAGCTGTTAACAATTCTTGCTTTCATTAGGCATGCACGCGCTAGGTTTGAAAAAACAATTCGAAGTTCTTCAGACCGGAATGTAACTATATGAATTTGGCCAGTTCCTTAATTTTCCTTCGACTTGGTTACTTCACATAGGCGTGGCAATGACAAAAATACAGCTGTGAAAATAGAACCCAGATGGACACCCAGCGGTCGGGCCTGAGGCTCTGAAGCGCTGATTTCAGGATTGGTGATTGAGAAGGCCTGCTAGGCCTGAACTCAAGTGCTGGGGGACGTCGGAGCTGCCATATACATCCAAGAAACTGGGAGGACTCACGACCACCTCTTTCCTCGGTGGGAGCTGTCTCAGCTGGTCAGAGCGCGGCTTGCTGGGACCTGGGATCTCGCAACGCATGCTGGGGTGCACAGCATCTCAGGACGACCATTGGTCCCGCCCCACGGACCGACTAGAGCAACAGCCAATCAGAGGCGGCAGCGTGCGGAAACGGAAGTGAGGTTTCCGTGGAGACAGCCGAACCTGCGGAAGGCGGCGGCGGCGGCACCTGTGAGCAGCTGCTGGGGTAGGGTATGGTGGCGCCGACTGCGCTGTAAGCAGAGCGGCCGCGGGGCCAGCCATGCGCCGGCGGCCCTGACATGGGCGCCAGCGGCTCCAAAGCTCGGGGCCTGTGGCCCTTCACCTCGGCGGCCGGGGGCGGCGGCTCAGAGGCAGCAGGCGCCGAGCAAGCTTTGGTGCGGCCTCGGGGCCGAGCTGTGCCCCCCTTCGTATTCACGCGCCGCGGGTAAGGGCATGGGTTCCACCCTAGGTGTGGGGGACAGGCGGGCGGCCAGGCGTCCCGCGCCACCGGGGAACTTCCACTGCTGTACCCCACTACAACCGAGCCAGGACGACCCCCATATTCTGAGCCCCCATTGGAGATAGGGGTGGAGAAAGCCGGGGAGTGGTCTCCAGGCGGCTTGGCCACTATGAAGGTCTCCTAGAGAAGAGTGGGCCTGAGGCTTGTCACTGGGCCGGCCTTCCGCACGGTAAAGCTAAGCTAAGGCCTCCATGAGACCTCAGGACCTCTTCTTTTCATCGCTTGCGTCTCAGTCTGCATACTAAAGGCTCCTAGCCTTTTCCCCTCAGTTCTTCCAAGGGGATAATGATCTTCTGTTTAGGCTGCTTTTCCTGACAGTAGTGATGTTGTGAGGGTAGTGGCTGGGAAAGCAGGGATAGGCCCCATTATTGGGAGTGAGCCTGAGGAGAAAAGACACTCACCCAGTTATGTTCTCCAGATATAGAGCGCTGACCTACCCACCCAATCCCCACCCCAGTCTCCCAGGGGCCCAGACAAGAGTACCAGATTGGCTTGGCCCTAGTGGACTCCTGGAGATGGGTGCTCCCCGTGCTGGAGATCTGACTGTAGACAACAGGAAGACCCAACAGTGGCAATTCACCAGCCACTTGGGGCATGGGGTCGGGGAGACACTGCCTTCACCCCTGCGGGCTCCTTCCTAGCTTAGGCATCTGGTATCTCAGTCTTTGACACTGGGCCAACAGCATCTTCTGGAGTGAGACCCAACATGCCCAGGCCACAACCCTGCCCACTCTTGAAGTCCTGGGTGAAGGCAAAGGCCTCATATTAGAATAGCTGCCCTTTGGCCGGGCGCGGTGGCTCAAGCCTGTAATCCCAGCACTTTGGGAGGCCGAGGCGGGTGGATCACGAGGTCAAGAGATCGAGACCATCCTGGTCAACACGGTGAAACCCCGTCTCTACTA
>NW_016107315.1:3771975-3785972 GCF_001604975.1 Cebus imitator
GCTTGAACCCAGGAGGCAGAGGTTGCAGTGAGCCGAGATTGCGACGCTGCACTCCAGCCTGGGCAACAGAGTAAGACTCTGTCTCCAAAAAATACAATTTTTTTTTTAAAAAAAGGATTCTCCAGACATATTATTCTCTTTTCTTCCCACTTGTGGTTGGGAAGACCACAGACTTCCCTGAGGTCTGTGACATTTGCCATGCCCAGGTTTGAGGCTCCAGCCCAGCCTGTTCCCCTCTCCCTCTACACAGCTCCATGTTCTATGATGAGGATGGGGATCTGGCTCACGAGTTCTATGAGGAGACAATCGTCACTAAGAACGGGCAGAAGCGGGCCAAGCTGAGGCGAGTGCATAAGAATCTGATTCCTCAGGTGAGGGGCTGGACAGTGGTCACAGAGCCTACACTAAGCGTGTGAAGGCAGACCCAGATGGGATCTGTTGTCGTGGTGGAGGCTCTTGGGGCGGGAGGGATCTGGGAGGAACAAGAAAGCTTCCTGAAGTAGAGGCTGTAACCTGACCCTCACTAGCTTCTGTTTCTATGGCAGGGCATCGTGAAGCTGGATCCCCCCCGCATCCACGTGGATTTTCCTGTGATCCTCTATGAGGTGTGAGCCTGGGAGGTGGCAGACAGAAGCACCCCCTGCCCCAGCAAGAAACTCCCAGGCTCGAGGTGTGGCTTCCATTGAGGAGCCCCAGGCTGGGACCACAACCCTGAATAAACTCCGTTGGCCCATAACCTTCAGCTGTGAGCGGGTCAGTCCCACAGTATTGGTTGGGTGTTGGTTTGTTGACAAGAGGTGGTTGGTGGCTGGTGAAGGCTAATGGCAGAGTTAGTACCCCACTCTCCCCAGCCACCCCTGCAAGAAGCATGGCAGGGCATATACCAGTCAGGAATGCCCAGTACCTGATTCCTTGCCTGGTCTGCTTTCCAAGTTTGCCTGGGGCCTAGCCCTGCTAGAGGCTACAGCACTTTACAAGCAAGGTCTGCCTTCTTCCAGCCCCTAGGCTGTGGGCACTGTCCTTTCCTTCACTTCCCTTTTGACCCCCTAGTCAGAGCATTTCAGCCATTTGCTACCTCGATTCCTCCTGTGTTGGACAGAGGCTGGGGGCAGTGCCAGCCTGATTCTTCCCACCTACCTGCCATTTGTTCCCGCCTTCAGATGGATGGACAGTTTGCTGGCTATTGATAGGAGCGGGGACCAGATGGGGGCTTCTCCCTCTACCCAGGGCTGGGCTGATCCCCCCACTGCAACTAGTTGCCCCCCACACACACCCCCACTTGAGGAGTTGAGAGAGTGCAGGCCGGGGTCAGGACAGGCTGCGGATGCTTGTGCCTATGGGGAGTTACTCCAGCCCACCTATTCTGTCTAATCCCCCATGCCTTTGCATCAAGTCCTCCACACCCCCCCAATTGGAGGGGACTGTTCACCACCTTGTGGTAAGGGACAACACCCTAAGGCTGGTGCCAGTAGTTATGAGTAGCCTACCACCCCTTCCCTTATAGTAACCATCCCCGCCCCCTTCAGGATGAGTCAGGGGAAAGTACTGGAGCCCCTGAGTAGGGAAAGAAAGGAGGGAAAACCATAAAAGGAATGCTTATAATGTGAAGGTTTGTAAATAGTCCATGATGATGTCGTGGAAAAGTCTGATTTCTATATAGAGGTGACTTTTTTTTTTAAATACTGTGCAAGCACTGTGCTTCTAGAGTGTGGGAAATGGCTTGGGGAGGGTGGCCCCCAGCCTAGGAAGACTGTTGTGTTCTTTGTTCAATTTCAATAAAATGATTTGTAGATCCTGCACTTGAGAGTGGCATCCTATGGGTCTGTGACACCCAGCGTCTAGACTACTACCTGGGATCAATAGGTAGGCCTGGCCCAAGACTCTAGCAGGCCTCCTAAGGCCAAGCAAAGCCCAGGGGTAAGCCTGAGCCCAGCCTGTGGCCATCCCAGCTGTGGCCAGCAGGTGGCTGTGTGTTCACACAGACCTCACTGCAGGCCCCCTCCAGATTGGGCTGGGAGAACACTCACTTATCTGTTGTGTTCAATGTGGTGGTGACCCTTGGAATCAGAAAGCCCTGGGATACTTCACTAAGGAGTGGCCCCACCTGCCTGACCTAAGGTGAGAGAGTATGACCCCAGACAGTTCTAGAATATCTGTCCTAGCTGCAGCATTGCCAGCTGACCCTAAGTGGGGTCATGGCCTGAGCCCCATGGACCTCAAAGGCCCAGCTTTAATGGACATCACTCAGATAGGTGTTCCCACACCCTTGGCCTACTTTCAGGCTTGGCACCCCAAACTCAAGTGCCTCCTCTGAGGCCTGCCTGTGGACACCATGGGAGAATGAGCTCAGGCTTCTGTTTCCGCAAGCAAGGCTCAGCCCACCAGTATTGCCCTTGCTCTCTGTCGCCTCCATCTTCTCACCACCTGCAGCCTGCCCACTGTGGTCATTCTGCCTGCACTTCTCAGGGACTGCTATGAGGCAGATTCTCTGCTAGGCTTAGCCTTTGACTCTCAGCCCAACTACCAGTTAGAGAGGGGAGAGTTCAGGGACAGGCTTCTGAGTGTAGGGAGCTGGCCTTCCAGGCTTTGAACTTGTCAAGCCCAGAGCAGGATCACCATATCCAGCCTGGACTTGCAGTTCCGTGGTGTGTAGGGCTGAGGGCCCCACAGGGTCGTGGGGTGAGCCTTATGCTGTGTTCAGGTGCAGGATCCGAGAAATAAAGACAGGACACAGAAGTACAAAGAAAATGCAGCTGGGCTCGGGGGGCCATGCCACCTATGAGTGGAGTCAGGCGAGGCCCCGAATGTCCAGAAGCATGAGTATTTATTGTGTATAGGTTAGGGGGCAGGGCAGTGAGTGAAATCATCTTTAAGGATAGTGATAGGGTCGTGAGCAATAAAACATGGGGTCCACCCCCATTAGGTCACCTAGGCCAGGAGGTGGACAGTGCACAGCAAGGGGCCTGTTCCCATGAACGCAAGGGCCATGTGCAGTAAGGGTTTCACCCGCATTAGGTCACCGAGGCTTGAAGGTGGGCCGTGAAGAGGGTGGGCAGTGAAGAGGGTGCAGTGTGCAATACTTCTATCTATGGGCAAACTACTTCTAAGAAGATTTATAGGAGGATGCTTTAAGTCCCATAGCAGTGACAGCTGTCAAGGTTACCGCCACCTTCTGGCAGCTTCCAATGGGTTCTATGGGAAGATGCTTTTCAAGCAGCACAGTAGCAAGAGCTGATAAAGTTCACAGTCACCAAGGTGGATTGCCGGTCTGAGGGCATCCTTCCACAAGAACTGGAGCAAGTTCCTACAACTCCTTTATCAGGAGGAGTGGCTTTCGCCCCAAGCCTGCCATACAGCAGGTATCTTTACGATACTGAACGCTGCCACCTGGGCCATAGATTCTTGTCCTGGTATAACTGTTTTCCCTTAAATCATGCTCTGCACTGTGTCTGCTCTAGGTGTTCCTCCAATTATCACTGCTTATTCCTTAATTCATGCTCTGTACTGTGTCCACTCTAGGCATTCCTCCGATTATGAACTAAGATATAATTATAGGTATATATGTAGGGAAATATTCTTTAGGCACTCATACTAGCAACTATTTTATGATTATATATAGAGGATTATATAAAGGGATTCTTCAAGCCCTAATTCTATAAACTAATATATGATTATAAAAGGAAACAGCTGAGTAGTAACACTATAAATTGAGATATTCCTCAGGCCCTAACTGTGCCAGAGTTCTGCTTAGCTCTCATTCCTCAGTGCCTATATGGGGGGTTACCCACAGTGGGGTTCCTCCCTATATCCCCCATAGGAAGCCAAATGAGGTCCTGTCATCCTCCATGGTCCCCCTCTACTGGCTGTTCAAAGCCCAGGGCTCTCCCATCCCAGATAGCATCCTATCTCCTACCACCACTGTCCCAGCCTGGGGGAACTCCCTGTGCTGGGCCTGCCCAGCTGACCCCAAAGCTGGAAACAATGGAGGTCAGGCAGCACTTCCCCACTCTCTCCCGCTGGGCTGTGCTCATTTCCTTCCTGCTGACTGCCTGAGGAAGTGTCCCTGCCCTGGGACAGTCTGGCCTAGCCTTTGTTTCCCCAGGGGTCCCCACCCATGGTGCTTCCAAGGCCTCTGACCCCTGTGAAGCCAGCACAGTGGCACAGGGACACTGCACCTTCCCCTACCATGTCTTGGACTCCTTGGTCCTCAGGGCCAGACTCCAGGGTATTCACCTACCCCTCACACAGGCTTCTCTTGAGGGAGAGGCTCCTGGACATTGGGCCATTGGGTTGCTGAGGGGTTGGCTCTGGGTGATTTGAGGGTAGGCTGACTTGGCTTCACCCCTTGAGAGGTCTGCTGGAACCTTCCTGCAGTCCTCCCTAGGGCCAGCCACAGGAACATCCCTCCTAGAGGAATATACCCCTTTCCTCATCCATGTTGTAAGGAGCCCCCTACTCTGGGTAACAGATTCTGAAATCCACCCAGGAATGTCTTCCAGCACGAAAGCACTCTGGAGAACCCTCCCAGCCCCTGTCCCCTCCTCCCCAACCCACACAGTCACACTCACCAACACATTGTCCTCTCTGTCACATGGGATGCTTCTGCTCTCAATGGAAAAAAAACAAATGGAGTCAGCTACTGGAAGTTCCCCGGACCCTCCCCCTAGGGCTAGCTCCCTTCTTTGGCACCTGCTCTCAGGGACCATCAGCTGAACACCACCCAAGTATTTTGAATCACAAAAGCACCACCACCTGACCCATCCTCTCACATCCTACTGGATTTGAGGATGGACCCCAACCCTAGGGGAGCAGTGAAGAAGTTCCTTACTGTTGGAAGCTGTGGGTGTGGGGGATCCTGATCCTGAGCCCATAGCCTTCCTGTCACCTGGCGCAGCTGGCAGGGACCAGATCCTACTCAGGAGAAGGGTGGGGAGGGCAGCCAGCCAGCAGGCATTCCGGAGGGAAACAGGGTCAAGGCGATCTCCTCCCCCACGCCTGTTCTGGCCCTTTCCTCAGGGGGCAGCAGGAAGTGAGGAGAAAGGGCTGGGATGGGAGGCGGGAGCGGATGGGAGGGAATGGGGTTTATCAAGTCCTCCGCGGGCTGCCCAACGGGCAGCAGCTGGCGCAAGTAGCCTAGCTGGAGAGGCTCACCCCAGGAAGGAGGGAGGCCGCCGACCTACTGGGCCGACGGACTCCCACACAGGTGAGCCAGTGCAGACGACTGGTCTGCACCCCCACAGATGCGCTCGCAGCAGCGCTCCCTGCCTCTCCTGGCTCCTGGGAGGGTTAGGGGCTGGTCGGGCAGACGCGGGCCCTATGGGGAACTGAGTTTCCCACAAGGGAGCGGACCTAGGAAGGGCCGAGGTGGTCTCGCACGGGGCTCGCCAGGGTCCAGCTCTAAGCCTGCTCCCCACCGGAAGGGGCCTGTGGAGCGTAGAGGGCTCTGGAAACGGGGTGGAGGCTCTGAGAGAACCCTCTTGTTGGCTCTCTCGGAGGTCCAGCCAGAAACTGCTGCAAGGTGTGGCAGCTTCCTCGGGGTTGAGAGGGAGCCAGGCTCCCAAAGGACCCCAGAGCCTGGGCAGAAAAGAACAGAATCTCAGGGATGACTGGCCCGCCCTGATGAGAGTCAAGGAGGGGGGTGCCCAACCCCCTACACCCCTCTGAGCTTCCCTGTCCCAGCCCCGCCGGCCACGCCGCTACCCATAATCGGGGTGCCAGGACAATGACTGCCTCGGCCCTGCCCTGGCGGGCTGAGAAGCGGTGTTTGGCCCCTTCCCTCAGTCTGGCAGGGGGCGGGGCCTCCCTTTACACAGCGGATCAGAGAAGGGGGCCCCTGATTCGTGGGAGGTGGGGCATTACTGAGACCAGAGGTCGCCTCAGGTCAAAGTCCCTTTTACCACACAAAGGGGCCCCACAGCTGGCGTCTACGTTCGGGGGTGCAGAGCCAGATCTGTGCTGCCCCCCGCCAACCTCGGAGTACCACAGCACCTCCTGATGGCCGAGCGGGGCAACACCTCCTCCTGTTCCCCTCCCCATCGCCTACCCCGTCCCTCATACTGTCCCTTTAAGGGGCTGGCGGTGCCGCGGAACGGGCGGGACTGTACCACCGGCCTCGTGCTGCAAGGGGGAACATTTCAGGCTGACTGGCGCTTGTGATTGAGACTCCCGCAGAAAGCCCTGCTCAGAGGGTCCTTAGGATCCCAGATGGGTGGCAAGTTCCTCTGCAGAGGAGCTGGGGCTCTTCGAGCCCGAAACGCGGCACTGGCACCGAAAAAGGCGGAACACACCTTCCCGCCCCGGCCGCAAGTCCAGTCCCGGGCCCACCTCCACCCTGGAGTCTTAAAGGGCCCGCGGGCCTGGGGGCGGAACCAGCAGGGGCGCTGAGCCGGGGCCGCGCCTGGGCGAACGGCCGGAGCGGGCTGAGCTGGGCCCGGGATGGCGGTGGCCCTGGCGCGGGTCCCGGTCGCGCCCCGCGCGAGGTGAGGGCGGGCGGTGCAAACCTGGCGGCTCTCTCTCTTTGGGCTGGGGTCTGAATCCCCGGGGGTGCTCGCGGAGAGGCGGCCCAGAAACCCTACCCCAACCCGGCCGGGCGCAGGCCCCACGTGCGGGGCGGGGGCGGGGTCCCGCACAAAGGCCAGGGGGAGCGCGCTCTAGCCCTGAGCGGCTGGGCGGGGGAGGCGGGCGCGCGCGCATTCCCTGTGGCGGTGGAGGGAAGGGCTGGTCTGCGGGCGCAGCCGTGGGAGGCCTGCTGCCCTTTTGTCCCCGCGGAGCCTCCTCCAAGCCGGGAGAGTGTCAGCACTCGAGAGAAAGTCCTGACAGCCTCACTCTTTTGCCGGGCCGGTGTTACACGGATAGAAGCCTCGAGGCTGCCTGCCTTCCAGCTTCCTAGCCTCCAGGAGCTTTACCCAAATGCTATCGTTTCTCTGGATCAAGGGTTCTTCACGGTGTACAGGGTGGGCATCAGGGGTTCAGGGTCCTCTGAAACCATATACGTCATAGTATGCAGGCATATATGTGACTCTGGTGAGCCCAATTTATCCAATTCTTAAAAGGGTCACAGACATAATAGAGATTTATGCCCAGCCATAGGCTACCTGCTCCAGGAAGGAGCCTTGTACTCTGGCAGTGAGTTCCCAGGGTGTCTTGCCTGCCCTGCAGTGGCCTGTGATCTCTCAAACCTATTACAGCCATGAGCACAATGCCCCACACAGCATGGGCTTTAGGAACATAGAGGGACTTAAGGTAGGCACCTCCAGCATTCCCTAGACTGACTTGTTCTCCCCCACCCTTCTTCCAGTTCCTGAGCTGGTGCCAGGCAGGTGACACTTCCTGCAGCCCCCAGCATGCGGACAGGCCCAGGCCCCGCCGTCACACTGGCCCTGGTGCTGGCGGTGGCATGGGCCATGGAGCTCAAGCCCACAGCACCACCCATCTTCACGGGCCGCCCCTTTGTGGTGGCATGGGACGTGCCCACACAGGACTGTGGCCCACGCCTCAAGGTGCCACTGGACCTGAATGCCTTTGACGTGCAGGCCTCACCTAATGAAGGTTTTGTGAACCAGAATATCACCATCTTCTACCGCGACCGTCTAGGCCTGTATCCACGCTTCGATTCTGCGGGAAGATCTGTGCATGGTGGTGTGCCACAGAATGGCAGCCTCTGGGCACACCTGGAAATGCTGCGGGATCATGTGGAGCACTACATTCGGACACCAGAGCCTGCGGGGCTGGCGGTTATTGACTGGGAAGACTGGCGGCCTGTGTGGGTGCGCAACTGGCAGGACAAAGATGTGTACCGCCGGTCATCACGCCAGCTGGTGGCCAGTCGTCACCCTGACTGGCAAGCAGACCGCGTAGTCAAGCAGGCACAATATGAGTTTGAGTGTGCAGCACGGCAGTTCATGCTGGAGACACTGCGTTATGTCAAGGCAGTGCGGCCCCGGCATCTCTGGGGCTTCTACCTCTTTCCTGACTGCTACAATCATGATTATGTGCAGAACCGGGAGAGCTACACAGGCCGCTGCCCTGATGTTGAGGTGGCCCGCAACGACCAGCTGGCCTGGCTGTGGGCTAACAGCACGGCCCTCTTCCCGTCTGTCTACCTGGACGAGACGCTCGCTTCCTCCGCCCATGGCCGCAACTTTGTGAGCTTCCGTGTTCAGGAGGCCCTTCGTGTGGCTCACACCCACCATGCCAACAACCATGCACTCCCAGTCTACGTCTTCACACGGCCCACCTATAGCCGCAGGCTCAGGGGGCTGAGTGAGGTATGTCTCCAGGGCCCTGCCTTTTTCCTCCTTCCTTGAGGATCCACTGAACATTTGGGCCACTATAGGACTATACATACCTATAGTTTATTGGCTGCTCCACATCGCCTCAAATATTTTCTCTCTAAACTCAAAGGCTGACATCATCCCCATTTTTCAGATGAGAACAATTGAGGCACAGAAATGCTGAGAAGTTTGCCCAAAGCTTCCTAGCAAATCCAGACCAGAACAGAGACTGGGGCTCAGGCATTCTAACTTGGGAGTCCATCCTGATCGCTGCACCCTAGGCTCGAGTGTGCCCTTGGCTTGGGAAACAGGCCCAAAAGTGGGGTGGGAATGGACTTAAAACATTTAAGAAGAAAGCGAAACAGATGAGCCTCTGCCTGGAGGTGAAAAGGGGATTGGGCTGGGAGGTCAGCAGGTTGAAACAGGCTGGTGCCTGACTGGCCTGTCTGTGCCTGCCACCCTGTGGTCTCAGTCTTCCCCAGTGACCATCCCTTTTCTTGAATAGATGGACCTCATCTCTACCATTGGCGAGAGTGCAGCCCTGGGCGCAGCTGGTGTCATCCTCTGGGGCGACGCAGGGTACACTACAAGCACGGTAAGTGAGACCCAGCCTGCCAGATCTCAGTCTACGGGACAGGCAGAGAGTTAGGGCCTTTGGCTACCAACCTCAGATGGGCAACTAGTTCAGTCCCCTTGTCTGTCTCCCACCCGAGGCATCCTGGGTACCAACAGAGAAGGAGGTCACCCCTGCCCTGCTCTCAGGAAAGAGGAAATGCTGTCCTGAACAGCTGTTGAGTTCCACCCTTCCCCATCTGCCCAACTGGGTTCCGGTCTCTGCCCCCACCCACTTCTCGGCAGGAGGAGGGACTGTGTGTCTCAGGCGCAGACTGAATGCACAAATGTGTGCAGTTAAAATAAGGTATGATCATCACAGTGTGGACACAGAGTTTCTGTCTGGGCCTGTGGGCTGAGACAGCTGACTCTGACCTATGGTCCTTGGCTTCTGCCTCCAGGAGACCTGCCAGTATCTCAAGGATTACCTGACACGGCTGCTGGTCCCCTACGTGGTCAATGTGTCCTGGGCCACCCAATATTGCAGCTGGGCCCAATGCCATGGCCATGGGCGCTGTGTGCGCCGCAACCCCAGTGCCAGTACCTTCCTGCATCTCAGCGCCAACAGCTTCCGCCTAGTGCCTGGCCGTGCACCTGGTGAGCCCCAGCTGCGACCTGTGGGGAATCTCAGCTCGGCTGACCGTCACCACCTGCAGACACACTTCCGCTGCCAGTGCTACTTGGGCTGGGGTGGTGAGCAATGCCAGTGGGACTATAGGCAGGCAGCTGGGGGTGCCAGTGAGGCCTGGGCTGAGTCCCACCTCACCAGTCTGCTGGCTCTGGCAGCCCTGGCCTTTTGCTGGACCTTATAGGGGTCTCCTGCCTAGCTGCCCAGCAGACTGGCCTCTACCACAAGGGCTCTCTTAGGCATGCAGGAGCCTGCAGGGGGTAGACAAACTGGAGTCTGGAGTGGGCAGACCCCGCAGGATGCCCAGGAGGGCATCCATACCAGCTCACACCCCCCTGTTCTAAGGGGGAGGAGAAGTCCCCTGGGAGGCCCCTTCTCTCCCTGCCAGAGGGGAAGGAGGATACAGCTGGGCTGGGGAGGACCTGACCCTACTCTCTTGCCTTGGATAGTTTATTATTATTATTTTGGGGTCTCTTTTGTAAATTAAATATAAAACAACCGCTTCTCTGCTTGGAACTTGTACCTGGGCTAGAGTATGTGAGAGAGTCCAGAACCTCCCATGGGGTTTGAGCTCAGCTCTGTCTCTATGAAACCCTCTGCTGGGGGCTTCTCGATTAAGATGTATTCACCAATACCTGGGGGCCCAGAGCTGCCCACTCTGGAACTGTTCTGCTGGGGCAGGAGCCACTGGGAGTGGAGGGACCCACATTCCATCCCAACACCAAAGACCTTGCTTTCTCCATATTGGTTGCAAGGGAATTGGGCCTCACCTTGTGTGAGGGAGGGGGCTCATTGTGCTGCTACCACTTGCCCCTGTCCCCGCAGCTGGGCCAGTGCCATCCTCCTTGCCAACCCAGGGAGAAACGTTTGATCTTCCCTGCTGGTCCCAGAGGCAAGTGTGTCTCCTCCACTCCCTGCTCCCAAGGGCAGTGGACTGCAGCCACATGCACCTCTCATCAGGGTCACAGCCCTCCCTCAGATCTGGTGGTGGGAGGTGGGCAGGGGATTGGGATCTGAATCCTGAGGTTCAGTCCCTGTCCCATTCTGGAGATGCCTGATGGGGCTAGAAGGAAGCATCTTGGGCCTGGGTGTGAGAGAGCACGGCTAGTCTCTCGCCGACGAAAGAAGGAGCAGCTGGAGTAGTCACTAGCTCTGAGCTGCTTCACTAGCCCTGCCTCTGACGGAAGTGCATTCTGCCCCTCCCCTCAGCCAGCAACCCCGCACCTGGGGTCCCATCCATGTCCATGATGACTTATCATGCAGCCCTGCTTCAAGAGATTCTGGCTCTGGGGAGACTGACTCAAGAAGCCGCTGAGTGGCAAGGGCAGCCAGCAGCAGGGAAGCAGGGGTGATGCCCTTGGAGGTGGCTCCCACATTGGGTTCTGAAAGGTGAGGGTGGCAGCTCAATGCTTGGGAAGAAGTCCTGGGCAGAGGCTGGAGGAAGTTGGAGTGGGTAAAGGTGAACATGGAGTTCAGGGCTGACATGTGGCTTAGGGGCTGCTATGGGCAGAGGCAAGAGGGGCAGCCCTAGAGCAGCACCAGGCCTGACTTGGCCTGATGGTGGAGACGGCCTCACCATTCAGTAAACACCGAGCACGCAGTGTGCCTGTGCTGGCCTGGGTGCTGGCAATGCATCCGTGAACCACACCAACAAAGATCCCTGTCCTTGTGGGGGTGACAAAGTAGAGGTAGATGCACACTAGATGTGAAAACCAAAATGCCAGACGGGAGAAAGAAGCCTGGCCAAGCCAGTGCCAACCCAGGCTGTAAAGACATCCTTCCCTCACCTCTCTTGCCAGGGATGGGTAGAGAGTGAAGAGGAGAGAGTGAGGTGGAAACACCGGGAAGGTGACTTGGTAAATTCACATGCTAAAGAAGGAGGTAGACACAGAAGTGGAGCGATCTCAGGTGCTCATGGCCATGGTATGGGGAGGCCAGGCTGGAGAGAAGATTCAGGTGTTGGTCAATAAAATGATGGGCCGGGTGCAGTGGCTCACCCCTGTAATCCAAGCACTTTGGGAGGCTGAGGCGGGTGGATCACTTGAGGCCAGGAGTTCAAGAACAGCCTGGCCAACATGCTGAAACCCTGTCTCTACTAAAAGTACAAAAATTAGCCGGCCGTGGTGGTGCGTGCCTGTAGTTCCAGCGGCTTGGTCATCCGAGGCACAAGAATAACTTGAGCCCAGGAGGTTGCAGTGAGTGGAGATTGCACCACTGCACTCTAGCCAGGGTGAGACTCTGTCTCAAAAATTAAAAAGTTGCAACAATAAGATGGTGGTGCTCAACAATGGGAGAGCAAGAAAGAAGAAAGGAGCTGTGGCCTGTCCCCCACACCTGTGACCCCCTCCACACAAATGGGGCCCATGCATACCTGTGAGCTACCCTACCCATACCCAACACACAGAGGTGATCCAGACCGCACCACTGTGACCTTTCCCACCCAGCTATGTGCCCTATATCCCTGTAACCCTTCCCATATATGACCCCACATAGCTGTTACCTTCTCCAAATAGCTGTGACTGCTCCTGCACAGCTGTGACCTGTACCCATCCAGCTGTGACCTCCTCCATACAAGCCTATATGAACCTCACATTTCTTCCCCCGGGGGACCTGGAAGACAATCCTAGAGAAAGTGCAAGTCAGGGAGAGCCAGCACTGTTCTGTGGGGAAGGTGGGGAGTGGGCAGGAGTAAGGTAATGGGGAGTGATGCGGGTCAGAGGCTCAGGTGTTGCACAGCAGAGACAGCAGTTAGGACTGGACCATCAAGTTGATGGATCCCAGACACACTCATAGACACCACTTGTACCAATCCAATCTGACCAGCCCAGTAGGAGCAGGCCCTGTAGTGGGCAGGGCACTGGGGTGGAGGAGGACTTTCAGGCACCCTCAGCTTCTATTTGCGGTTCCACCATTAGAGCTTCTCCCTTGGACTCAGGCCAGCTGGAGAATGTTGGCCTGGTGTTTCCTGGATTATGCCAACTGTACCACTAGGTTTCTGGGGGCACCAGGAGGTGGCATGAATCCTCAAGGAGAGAGGCCGGGGGCTGCCTTGATATTCTGTTCTCTCAACCCTCAAGAGTTGTGCCAAGCTTCTGGGCCTACATGGTCATTACTCTGGGACCCTGCTTCCTGAACAGGAGCAGCAGCCACCACTTCTGGGGCTTGATCCTGTGCACAAGTCTCATCCTGTCCCCAGCACCCTGGGCCCTTCTTTCCCTCACCCTTGCCAGCTTCTCTTTCCCAGGCAGCCTGAAGGACCAAGCCCAGGTGGTAGTCAAGCCGAGGTGAGTTTCATTGCTTCAATGGCCACCGTGCCAGGGGTGTCCTGGCTCAGTCTCAAGATTTGACTCCGATCCAGGAGCAGTCACTTGGGCAGGGACAGGTGTTTCCTTCACCCCACCCTGGCAGGCAAGTCTGGGCCTAAGCACCTAGCAGGTCTCAATAACCAGCTTCTGAATCAGCTGTGAACCCAGAAAATCTGAGACAGGTCTCAGTTAACTTAGAAAGTTTATTTTGCCAAGGTTGACGACATGCCCATGGCACAGCCTCAGGAAGTCCTGAGGACATGTGGCCAAGATGGCTGGGGCACAGCTTGGTTTCATACATTTTAGGGAGACATGAGACATCAATATGTAAGAAGCACATTAGTTCCAGAAAGAAAGGCGGAGACAGCTCAAAGCAAGCTCCCAGGCTCAAAGCCCTGGGGACTTCCAGGTTACAGATAGGTGAGAGACACAGATGGTTGCATTCTTTTGAGTTTCTGGTAAATCTTTCCAAAGGAGGCAATCAGAATGTGCATGGATCTCTGTGAGCAAAAGGATGACTTGAATAGAATGAGAGGTAGATTTGCTCTGCATTCCAGCTTGAAGAGGCCCAAGATATTTTCCTTTCACATTTCTCCCATTTTCTTTTTAAAAAATATTTTGGGGAAAGCATTTTGCAAGAAAATGAGTCTCTGGTCTCAGGTTTTATCTGATCTCTCATGGCTAGATAGATAGGTCTGGAAAGTTTATTTTTAGCAGGTTGTGAAGTCTCATGTCCTGTGAAGAGAAAATGGGGAGGAGGAAGGGAGAAACAAAAAACAACAGGCTGGGCACGGTGGCTCATGCCTGTAATCCCAGCACTTTGGGAGGCCGAGGTAGGTGGATCACCTGTGGTTCCAGACCAGCCTGACCAATATGGTGAAACCCCATCTCTACTAAAAATACAAAATGAGCTCTACTAAAAATGCAAAAATAAGGCCGGGCGCGGTGGCTCAAGCCCATAATCCCAGCACTTTGGGAGGCCGAGGCGGGTGGATCACGAGTCAAGAGATCGAGACCATCCTGGTCAACACGGTGAAACCCCGCCTCTACTAAAAATACAAAAAAAAATTAGCTGGGCATGGTGGCGTGTGCCTGTAATCCCAGCTACTCAGGAGGCTGAGGCAGAATTGCCTGAACACAGGAGGCAGAGGTTGCGGTGAGCTGAGATCGCGCCATTGC
>NW_016107315.1:3786182-3793843 GCF_001604975.1 Cebus imitator
AAAAAAAAAAAAAAAAAAAAGTCCTGGAAAAACATAGGCCACATTACTCTGAAGTCCATATATTAGTAAGCAGGTATGAAAGGCTTATATATGTAAACAGATTACTGTTATTTTCTTTTGAAATGTAAGTTGTCTGGCTTTTTAAAGAAAGCACCGTTTTAAGAAAATTTAGTTTTCAGTGACTCCAAATTAGGAAAATGGGAAAAAAAAAGGAAAGAAAATTGAAAACTTTATTTTTGAAGACTGCTAGCCAAGAAAAATTTGGTCCAAACTGTAGAAAATAATAAAAATTTGGGGAAAAAAAACAGTTAAGACTAGAATCTAACAACAGGTGTACATTTGTTTTGAAACATAATTTTATTCTTTCTCCAGTTTCCCATTTTACTAAAGACAAATTATGATATGACTTGTTTGCTTATTATACTTGGCCTAAATATTTGTATACAGTGCAGCAAGAATAATTTATTTTGTTCCATAAGAGGAATTTCAGATAAGATTTTTTAAAGCCCAGCCCAGCCATGGATTTGTGCCATCAAATACCCACAAGTTAGGTGGAATTTCCTCTCCTTGGAAGTTCCAAGATAAACCTAGGGCTTCTGTGCCTGTCAGAAAGTGACATTCTTTACTCACCACAGGTCAGAAATCCCGTACAGGGACTGTGTATATGAAATATGAGGCCAGTTTCCCCAATGGTTTTATTGGTTCCATAAGTTACGTCTGATTTCTTAAAGGAAAGCACAGGATTCCAGTCAACAATAACCAGTTCCTCCAGTTGTATCCTTTACAAATGAAAACAGATTCTGTTTTGTTTTGTTTTGTTTTGTTTTGTTTTGTTTTGTTTTGTATTTTGAGGCAGAGTCTCACTCTGCTGCCCAGCCTGGAGTGCAATGGCATGATCTCGGCTCACTGCAACATCCACTTCCTAGGTTCAAGCGATTCTCCTGCCTTGGCCTCCTGAGTAACTGGGATTACAGGTGTGTGCCACCACCCCCAGCTCATTTTTGTGTTTTTAGTAGGGACAGGGTTTTGCCATGTTAGCTAGGCTGGTCTCGAACTCCTGACCTTAGGTGATTCACTCACTTTGGCCTCCTGAAGTGCTGGGATTACAGGAGTGAGCCTCTGTGCCCAGCAAAACAGATTCTTACTGCACATATGCAAATAACTGTATTGCCATAAGTTCAGAATATTCACAAACAGTCTCTAAATTCTGGAGAAATCAGGTAGAGAGAAAAAAATACACTCTAAATTTTGTTCGTAGGAGTATGCTAAATTGTTAAAAGCTGTCCGCAGCTCAAAAGAAAAGTTTTGTTGTTGTTTTTGAGACTGAGTCTCACTCTGTCACCAGGCTGAAGTGCAGTGGTGTGATCTTGGCTCACTGCCACCTCCACCTCCTGGGTTCAGGTGATTCTTATGCCCCTGCCTGGGATTGCAGGCATGTGCTACCACACCCAGCTAATTTTTGTATTTTTAGTTGAGACAGCATTTTACCATGTTGGTGAGGATGGTCTTGAGCTCCTGACCTTTTGATCTGCCTGTCTCAGCCTCCCAAAGTGCTGGGATTACAGGCGTGAGCCACCATGCCTGACCAAAAGAAAAGTTTTAAGACTCTGAAAAACAAAACAAAGGATCAGCAAATATTTTAAGCAAAAAGTCAAAGAGATTGGTTCAGTCCATGCAGTTAAATTCCTGTCCTGCTTGATACTCATCAACATTTTAGCTCTCCATGTGTCCTGAAAGGTTTCCCTCTATTCTGATGTCAGGATATCCAAAGTTATAAGAAACCAGCATTTAAGAGTTTTATAGCTGATTATAAAGCCACCTTCTTTTTTTTTTTTTTTGAGACGGAGTTTCACTCTTGTTACCCAGGCTGGAGTGCAATGGCGCGATCTCGGCTCACCGCAACCTCCACCTCCTGGGTTCAGGCAATTCTCCTGCCTCAGCCTCCTGAGTAGCTGGGATTACAGGCACGCACCACCATGCCCAGCTAATTTTTTGTATTTTTAGTAGAGACGGGGTTTCACCATGTTGACCAGGATGGTCTCGATCTCTTGACCTCATGATCCACCCGCCTCGGCCTCCCAAAGTGCTGGGATTACAGGCTTGAGCCACCGCGCCCGGCCTATTTATTTATTTTAAGCCTGACTCTGTCACCCAGGCTGGAGTGCAGTGGCATGATCTCAGCTGACTGCAACCTCTGCCTCCCAGGTTTAGGTGATTCTCCTTCCTCAGTCTCCCAAGTAACTGGGATTACAGGGGCATACCATCATGCCCACCTAATTTTTTTTTTTTTTTAAGACAGGGTTTCACCATGTTGGTCAGGCTGGTCTTGAACTCCCAACCTCAGGTGATCCTCCCGCCTTGGCCTCCAAAGTGCTTGGATTACAGGCGTGAGCCACCATGCCCGGCCTAATTTTTTTTTTTTTTTTTTTTGAGACAGAGTTTTGTTTACCACAACCTCCACCTCCCAGGTTCAAGATTCTCCTGCTTCAGCCTCCCGAATAGCTGGGATTAAGGGCATGGGCCATGATGGCCTACTAATTTTGTATTTTTAGTAGAGACAGGGTTTCTCCATGTTGGTCAGGCGAGTCTTGAACTCCCAACCTCAGGTGATCCACACACCTGGGCCTCCTGAAGTGCTGGGATTACAGGCGTGAGCCACCTCACCCTGCCTAATTGTTGTATTTTTAGTAGAGACAGGGTTTCTCCATGTTGGTCAGGCGAGTCTTGAACTCCCAGCCTCAGGTGATCCACCCACCTGAGCCTCCCAAAGTGCCAGGATTACAGGCAAGAGCCACTGCGTGCAGCTTATTATTATTATTATTTTTTTTTATTTTTTATTGCATTTTAGGTTTGGGGTACATGTGAAGAACATGCAAGATTGTTGCATAGGTACACACATGGCAGTGTGATTTGCCACCTTGCTCCCCTTCACCTATATCTGGCATTTCTCCCCATGCTATCTCTCCCCAACTTCCCACCCTGCGCTGTCCCTCCCCTATTTCCCCCCAAAAGAACGCAGTGTGTGATGCTCCCCTCCCTGTGTCCATGTGTTCTCATTGTTCAACATCCGCCTATGAGTGAGAACATGCGGTGTTTGATTTTCTGTTGTTGTGTCAGTTTGCTGAGAATGATGGTTTCCAGATTCATCCATGTCCCTACAAAGGACACAAACTCATCATTTTTGATGGCTGCATAATATTCCATGGTGTATGTGTGCCACATTTTTTTTAGACAGAGTCTCACTCTGTCGCCCAGGCTAGAGGGCAGTGGTATGATCTCGGTTCACTGCAACGTCTGCCTTCCGAGTTTAAGTGGTTCTCCTGCCTCAGCCTCCTGAGTACCTGGTGTTACAGGCGCCCACCACCACACCTGGATAATTTCTGTTTTTTGTTTTTCGAGACAGAGTCTTGCTCTGTCACCCAGGCTGGAGTGCAGTGGTGCGATCTTGGCTCACTGCAATCTCTGCCACCGAGGTTCAAGCAATTCTCCTGCCTCAGACTCCAAGTAGCTGGGATTACAGGCACCTGCCACCACACCTGGCTAATTTTTGTATTTTTAGTAGAGATAAGGTTTCACCACATTGGCCAGGCTGGTCTCAAATTCCTCATGATCCACCCGCCTCGCCCTCTGAAAGTGCTGGGATTACAGGCATGAGCCACCGCACCCGGCCTAATTTTTGTGTTCTTTAGTAGAGACAGGTTTCACCATGTTGGCCAGGCTGGTCTCAAACTCTTGAACTCCCGACCTCGGGTGATCCGCCTACTTTGGCCTCCCAAAGTGCTGACATTCAGGCGTGAGCCACTGCGCCTGGCCAAAAAATATTTTTCTAATCTTAATACCATATTTCAGCTAGGACAAAATGCTGCTACACTAACAATGATCACACAAGTTATATGATTTCTGAGCGCTGTATAAGTATAAGCAGAAATTAACAGCTGGCTGTTAAATGCTAACTTTAGTCATTTAAGAGGAATTTGCAAGACAGAATCCCAAGCCAGTTTCTTACCTAGTGATGGGTCTCAGGCTGTAGATTGCTCTCTACCATCCTAGAAGCAGGAAGAAACAAAAATAAAACTCATCTTCCCTGTTGGAAGCTAGCTCAAATTCTATAAAGGAGTTACCTGCCTTCCATCATCATGGAAACAGGAAAACTTGCCTTCCTATTGGAAGCAAGTAAAACTCCAAAAAAAAAAAAAAAAAAAAGTAGTTATACAGCAAAATAAACTTTAGATCTCAACCAAATTTTGAGAGCTCAAGGATTCTCTGGAGGGGATGCTCCCAGACCTCAGCAAATTGTCCTATTGGTTTGAACCATAAAGTTAGCTCATGCTGGTACCAAGCACAGATAAGAGATTAGTTAAAGGTCAGGAACATCTCCACTCAGAATCTCCCCGTGGTTATTAAAATATGAACCCAGAAAATCTGAGATGGGTCTCAGTTAATTTAGAAAGTTTATTTTGCCAATGTTGTGGACACACCTGTGACACAGCCTCAGGAAATCCTGATGACGTGCACACAGTGGTCAGAGCACAGCTTAGTTTTATATATTTAGGGAGACATGAGATATCAATCAATATGTAAGATGTACTTTAGTTCCATCCAGAAAGGCAGAGATAGCTCAAAGCAAGCACACACCCCACCCCACCCCACCCCACCCCTGCCACTGGGGTCTTCCAGGTCTCAGATGGTGAGAGACAGATGGTTACATTCTTTTTAGTTTCTGGTTAGTCTTTCCAAAAGAGGCAGTGGAGGCAATCTATCTCTGTGAGCGAAAGGATGACTTGAAGAGAATGGGAGGCAGATTTGCCCTGAGCGGTTCCCAGCTTGAAGGGGCCCAAGATATTTTCCTTTCACACATAGAACAAGTGAAACCACAAATGAATGAACAAGCATGTGCTCACTGACAGCTCATACGCATGGTCACACAAACACGGTGTCTCATGCTCACAAGACAGCAGGGTTCACACACCCGGTCCCAGGCACTGGGTCCCACACTCATACCTACTTGCCACTGGAATTTGTGCAGAGGCCCAGATGGTCACTAAGTGAGACTTCACAAAGATGCAATCACTGTCCCAGAACATACAGAAATGGTGATGACACAGCCCTGACTTCATGAACACAGTGACTTTCAGAAACAGTTCCCTACAACAGGGATGGCTTCTCCACTAAGCACACTAGGCCCAAGGCCTAGGGCCACAGTACTTTCAGGGGCCCACAAAAATGTCTTTTTAATCGAAGAATAATATGAATATATTAATAATTAATATATAATAGCATAACCCAGACATGACCTCCTGGGCTCCAGCAATCCTCCTGCCTCAGTGTCCCACGTAGCTGGGACTACAGGTACACACCACCACGCCCAGCTAATTTTTAAATTGTTTGTAGAGATGGGGTCTTGCTACGTTGCCTAGGTTGGTCTCAAACTCCTGGGCTCAAGCAATTCTCCCGCCTTAGCCTCCCAAGGTGCTAAGATTATAGGCATGAGCCACCATACCTTGCCATATTTCAAAAATTTTTTTAAGGAGGAAAGGATCCACAAAGGTAAAGTACTTAGGGCCCATCAATGTCAGATGCAGCCATGTGGGGAAAGAACACTCCCTGAGCATAAGACACTGAGGAACCCAGTCTCCAGTGTCACAAACAGGCCTGCCCAGCCAGGTCTGCCCCCACTCACCCCCTCCAGCCTGGGTAACGACACCAAGCCCTGCCCTAGCGCTGACAGCGTGGGAGGGGCCACTAATGGCCCAGCCTTACCCCTAACCAAGAGCCCTTTGCCAGGGATTCTGAGGTAGCCCTGATGCCTGGCCTGGCTGGGCCTCCCAAACCAAGGCCCGCCCCTTGGCCCGCCCCTGGCTGGGGTGGGGTGACCCATACAAAAGCTCAGAATTTCCAGCAGTGGCTCCTTCCTCCAGGAGTCTCTGGTGCAGCTGAGGCACGGAATCTGGCCAAGCCCTGCTTAGACCCCCACCCTGGGGTCAGGAAGTTTGGAGGATGAGGCCCTTCAGCCCTGAGGTCAGCAGGGACAAGCGGGCAGACTGGCGGGTATACAGGAGGGCTGGGTTAACGTCTCTTTGGTCACTGAGGCCATTCGATCTTCCTCCAATGGCTGCCAGGATTTCTGGTGGAAAAGACAGGAAAGCCTCCTCCCCTGTGTCGGGTCAGCCTGGAGGCTGAGGGCATGGCTATCAGCCAGTCTTGCTAGAACAGATGTCATGGCTTCAGTGGCTCATGGGGAAGCGGGGGTGGGCAAGCTTAGGCCAGAGTGAGGCTTGTGGGAGATGGCAGAGGCCTGGTCTGAGAGGTAACTCAGATGGGTCCTCCAGCGACCATGCTCCCCTCCATCTTCTGCCCTCCCAGAGCCCTGCGGGTCAATGTTTAACGGAAACCAGAGCAGGGGTGGATTAATGCATGAGGGCTTAGCCCCCCAGCCCTGGAGAGGGGGTCAGAAAGTTTGCAGCCTGTTCTCAGCTCTGCCTCCCCTGGCCAGGTTGCCCTCGATCAATCCCATGCCATGGCAGCCCACCTGCTTCCCATCTGCGCCCTCTTCGTGGCCTTATTCGATATGGCCCAAGGCTCCAGGGGCCCCTTGGTACCCAACCGGCCCTTCACCACCGTCTGGAACGCAAACACCCAGTGGTGCCTGGACAGGCACGGCGTGGACGTGGATGTCAGTGTCTTCGATGTGGTAGCCAACCCAGGGCAGACCTTCCGAGGCCCTGACATGACAATTTTCTACAGCTCCCAGCTGGGTACCTACCCCTACTACACACCCACTGGGGAGCCTGTGTTTGGTGGTCTGCCCCAGAATGCCAGCCTGATTGCCCACCTGGCCCGCACATTCCAGGACATCTTGGCTGCCATGCCTACTTCTGACTTCTCAGGGCTGGCGGTCATCGACTGGGAGGCATGGCGCCCACGCTGGGCCTTCAACTGGGACACCAAGGACATTTACCGGCAGCGCTCACGGGCACTGGTACAGGCGCAGCATCCTGAGTGGCCAGCTTCTCAAGTGGAGGCAGTAGCCCAGGACCAGTTCCAGGGAGCTGCACGGGCCTGGATGGCAGGCACCCTCCAGCTGGGGCGGGCACTTCGCCCTCGAGGCCTCTGGGGCTTCTATGGCTTCCCTGAATGCTACAACTATGACTTTCTAAGCCCCAACTACACAGGCGAGTGCCCAGCAGGTATCCGTGCCCAAAATGACCAGCTAGGGTGGCTGTGGGGCCAGAGCCGTGCCCTCTACCCCAGCATCTACATGCCTGCAGTGCTGGAGGGCACAGGGAAGTCACAAATGTATGTGCGTCACCGTGTGGGTGAGGCATTCCGTGTGGCTGTGGCTGCTAGGGCCACCAATCTGCCAGTGCTGCCCTATGTCCAGATCTTCTATGACATGACAAACCACTTTCTACCCCTGGTGAGTCTTCTTCTGTAACCCGCCCACCTTGTCAACCTGTCTTGTCAGATATTAGATTCAGCCTTGGGGCACTTTAGCCTTGGGACATTTTCATCCATTCATTTTTTTTTCTTTTTTTTTTTTTTTTGAGATGGAGTCTCATTCTGTCACTCAGGCTGGAGTACAGTGGCAAGATCTCAGCTCCTGCAACCTCCACCTTCCCGGTTCAAGTGATTCTCCTGCCTCAGCCTCCTGAGTAGCTGGG
>NW_016107315.1:3794103-3809753 GCF_001604975.1 Cebus imitator
TAGTAGAGACGGGGTTTCACCATGTTGACCAGGATGGTCTCGATCTCTTGACCTCGTGATCCACCCGCCTCGGCCTCCCAAAGTGCTGGGATTACAGGCTTGAGCCACCGCGCCCGGCACCTGGCTAATTTTTGTATTTTTAGTAGAAATGGGGTTTCACCATGTTGGCCAGGCTGGTCTCAAACTCCTGACCTCACGTGATCCTCCCACCTCAGCCTCCCAAAGTGCTGGGATTACAAGCGTAAGCCACCATCCTGGCCCATTTGCATATCCATTGAGTGTGTACTTTGTGCCAAGTTCTGTGCTAGCCACAGGCAATTCAACATTTATTGGAACGATGTAGTCCCTGTCTGCATGGAATTCATTGGCTAGGGGAGGAAGCAGTTTGCCTCTGGCCCTATGGCCAGAGCAGCCCCAGGTGAAGGTTATGAATTATTTGTCCCATCCAATGGTGTTCCAGCAATCCGCCACAGGGAGGGAAGGAGGCCCCACAGAGCTATGCTGTCTCCTTCCCAGGATGAGCTGGAGCACAGCCTGGGAGAGAGTGCAGCCCAAGGGGCAGCCGGAGTGGTGCTCTGGGTGAGCTGGGAAAATACGAGAACCAAGGTGAGTTAGGCCTGGCATAGGGGTGGGGCTAGGGTGGGGGTGGAGGAGGGGTGGGGACATTAAGCTGACTTGGGAGACACTGGCTTACCCTTTCTACCCTCAAAGTCCTGGCTGACCAGCAGGTGAGTGCCTCAGTGCTCTAGATAGGTCCATGCATGGCCATGGTGTCCCTGACACTTTCCTCCCCTCCCACCTAGGAATCATGTCAGGCCATCAAGGAGTATGTGGACACTACACTGGGACCCTTCATCCTGAACGTGACCAATGGGGCCCTTCTCTGCAGTCATGCCCTGTGCTCCGGTCATGGCCGCTGTGTCCGCCGCCCCGGCCACCCCAAAGCCCTCCTCATCCTTAACCCTGCCAGTTTCTCCATCCAGCTCAAGCCTGGTGGTGGGCCCCTGAGCCTGCAGGGTGCCCTCTCACTTGAAGATCGGGCACAGATGGCTGTGGAGTTCAAATGTCGATGCTACCCTGGCTGGCAGGGAGCGTGGTGTGGGCAGAAGAGCATGTGGTGATTGGCCACACATTGGGATGCACACATTGAGAACCTAATGCACTCTGGGTCTGTCCAGGGCTTTCTCAAATACAGGCACAGTCACAAGTCATGGTCACAGTGAGGAGTACACTCAGCCACTGTCATGAGCATATGCCGTACACACACATGCATACTTACAGACTGGAATAGTGGCATAAGGAGTTAGAACCACAGCAGACACCATCCATTCCATGTCAATATGCATCTACTTGGCAGGGTGAGAGACAATTCCTCCAGAGACACTGAGCCAGTCTTTGAGCTGCAGCAGTCACGAAGGCTCACATTCACTGAGCGCCTACTCTGCCAATATCCGTGCTAAGCATTTTATGTTGACTTATTCTTTCCTCACAATGAGGCTATGAGGAAACCGAGGCACTCACAGTGAGGGTAAGCACTTTGCCAAGGTTGCACAGCAAGAAAAGTGAGAAATTGAGATTCAAAGCCAGGCTGTCTGGCTCCAGGGGTACAGCCCTGGCACTCCTAACTGAGTGTATGGTAACCAGCCCTGCACGACCCCTGAATCTGCTGAGAGGCAGCAGCCCAGCAAATAAAGCAGTCATGATTTACTTAGCTGTTTATTGAGCGCCTAAAATGTCCAGGCCCCGGTATCCAAAGGGCACAGGAAAGGCTTGTCACTCTCACCAGATCTGACGTCAGTCTAAGGGCGGCTGCTTCCCAGGGTAGGCCCAAATTTCAGGAGGAAGCCCCACCTGATCTAACCATTTCCAAGCTGTCCTGGGGCAGGAGGCCGGCGGGAACTAGGGCAGGGCTGGCGGAGGAAAAGCCAGCTGGAGGTGGTGCCTGCGCCTGGTTGAAGGGGTGACCCGCAGGGCCTGGATGAAGCCAAATAGAGGTGGGACCTAACCTGTGACGCAATGAGGAGGCGGGGCCTGTATGGGGCCGGGCGGGGAGGAGGCGGAGTCAACTGGAGATGGGGTGGGGCTCAGCAAGGGCGGAGCCAGAGCAGAGACTGAGTCTGCGCCTGCTGAGTGTTGTGACGCGCAAACGAGGGGAGGGGCCTAAGCGGCTACGCGCGGGTGCATTGGCGCGCCGCGGATAGCGACCGCTGCCGTACAGCCGCCGCACCACTGGGGGCCAGCGCTTTCGGACTTAGGAGTCCGAGCCGGCGACTGAGTGAGATACCCAGCCGTGCGGAGCTAGGACGCGGAACATCCCGGAGGCCGCATCAACATGTCAGTACCGCCCCCTCCCCATTTGTTGCCTGTACGTCCACCCCGCGCGTGGGGTCCCCAAGTGGCCATGTCACCCCGCACGCCCTCCCTGCGTCGGTCGTTCCTTTCCAGAGCATGCCGAGCCACACCTGCTCACAGTCAGCTCTCAAAGTCCCAAAAGTTCCACAGCCTGTGACTCACTAGGAGGGAGGAGGAAACCGAGGCCCAGGAGAGACGGTGAAGCCACTCTCTGAGGACCCCGGAGCCCCGCCCCGCCCACAGTGGGTGGGGTCGGCACTGAAGGGGTTAAGGCCGCCGGGTAGTCCCTGGCTCAGGCCTAGGGGCGGATCCTGGAGCTTCCTCCCTCCAGATCGAAGAGTGCGGCTGCTGCAGAGGGGGCTGATGCAGGTGAGGGGCTTATAGCCCTGTGAATGGGGTGGGAGGTGAGGGGTGGGTGCTGCCTGTTACTGGCCAGTGTTGAATTGGCCTCAAGCTCAGGAGAGGTAAGGGGAGCCAGGAGGCCCCCACAGGAGCATGTGGGTAGAAGGATGGGTCCAACTGCCTGCCCACCCCTAGAAAACCCCCAGTGTAGACCTGCCTGACAGCAAGACCTTGGTTAAGATGGGCAAACAGTGGGGTTTGGGCACAGGTTTGGGCCCCTAACCTGGCCCCTCCAACCTGGTGACCGTTGGATACCCTGTGGATATAGGAAGGAAGCTGTGGTCTTTATCTAGGGTGCCTGCGAAACTCAGGCCGGTGGGGAACCAAGCCTGCAGAGGTAATACTGCTGTGTGACTGTGGCCAGGCAGGCCCAGTGCTGGTGCTGCTGGGGCCCCATCTGAGGGGACAGTTGGGTCTATATCCAAAGTGTCCTGAGATGGCAGAGTTGGGAAGGGGGCCATGGGCTCCAGGCAGGGAAGGCAGCCAAGACAGGCTAAAGCTGAGCCTGATGGGTGGGTGAATGGAGCCCTAGGATCCACTAAGGCAGTGGGCATTGCCCAGGTAGTTGAAAAGCTGGGAACTGGAGGAGACTCTGAACATAGGGAGATGAAAGGGACAGGAAGACCCCTAGAGGCAGTATTTCCTCTGGAGGGAACCTGGGGTAGGTTTGGGCAGGTGGTATAGTGTCTGTTTTGCACCTTCTGTCCCATGCCCTAGTGGTGTGGACTAGGAGGACTACTGGGAGACAGGAGGCCAGCAAGTAGATTGGGTCAGCTGTCTTATAGACCTGGTGGTTCAAAGGCCCCCTGTGAGGGGAGGTCCTAAGGAGGACAAATTTGTAGCCAGAGCAGGCTAGGGCCATGACTCCTGGGTTCTCCGCCAGCCTTAAGCAACTCATCCATCACTCCCAGCCTCCCTCCAATGTAGGACAGACACCTGGATCTATCTTCCCTGCTCTCCCCTATACCAGGAGTAGGGAGTGGGTCTCTTTCAGGTCACCTGTGCCATCAGGTGAGTGTGGGACAAAGTGCAGCTCACCACTCCCCAGTTCCAGTATGCATGGTCCCCCTTGCACTCTGTCAGCCCTTCCCTGCCCCAACCCCATCCTCCTTCCTGGCACAGCCCAGCATGGCTGTTATCTACAGGAGGAGAGCCCCTGTGGTCTGAAGAGATGCCACTGCCTGGAGACTGGAGTCTTAACCTCTAGCGTGGCACTGAGCCACCTGCAACCTAGCAGGAGGTTACCCTGGCTCCCAGCCTGACTCAGCTGAACCTGAATCCTATGCGTAGGCAAGAGCTGACTGTGAGCCCTGGCCCAGCCAAGCTGACCCTTACACTAGACCCTAATACACCAGATGGAGCTGATCCTGAGTACCAGCCCAGCTGAGCTGACTCTGGATCCTACCTGCCAGCCAGAGCTGACCCTGAAATCCAGCCTGACCAAGCTAACCCTGGATCCTACGTGCCAGCGAGAGCTGCCTCTGGATTCCACATGCCATCCAAAGATGACCTTCAGTCCTAGTGCAGCTGAGCTTACTCTGGATCCTGAACACCAGCCAGAGAAGACCCTAGCTCCTAGCCTAGCTGAGTTGACCCTGGAGCCTGTGCACCGCCGACCCGAGCTCCTGGATGCTTGTGCTGACCTCATCAATGATGAGTGGCCCCGCAGCCGTGCCTCCCGCCTGCACTCCCTGGGCCAGTCCTCAGATGCCTTCCCCCTCTGCCTGATGCTGCTGAGCCCCAACCCCACACCTGAAGCAGCACCCATTGTGGTGGGCCATGCCCGCCTGTCACGGGTGCTGAACCAGCCCCAGAGCCTCTTAGTGGAGACGGTGGTAGTGGCCCGGGCCCTGAGGGGCCGTGGCTTTGGCCGCCGCCTCATGGAGGGCCTGGAGGTGTTTGCTCGGGCCCGGGGCTTCCGCAAGCTGCACCTCACCACCCATGACCAGCTGCACTTCTATACCCACCTGGGCTACCAGCTGGGTGAGCCTGTGCAGGGCCTGGTCTTCACCAGCAGACAGCTGCCTGCCACCCTGCTTAATTTCTTCCCCATGGCCCTCTCTCCCCGGCTACCCTGGAAGGCCCCAAACCTAACTGTCCAAGCTGCCCCAAGGGGTCCCAAAGGGCCTCCATTGCCACCACCCCCTCCCCTACCTGAGTGCCTGACCACCTCACCCCCAGCTCCATCAGGGCCCCCTCCAAAAAGCCTGCTGGAGACACAATACCAAAACATGAGAGGGTGCCCCATATTCTGGATGGAAAAAGACATCTGAGGCCATCCAGGGCAAGGAGTTGTCTTTTTGGGTCAATAGACTGCCCTGGACAGTCTACCAGCCTCATCCACCAACCATACCTCAGCTGCTAGCCCCTGCAGGGGCAGCTTTAGCCTGAGCAGTGGGGCCAGGAGGTGGAGCTGGCTCAGAGCCATCAGTTTGGCTGAATAAAGGCTCTGTTGGGTGTGGCTGTGACAGTTTGTTTGTTGAACCCCCTTACCCTCACCTCTCACCTCTTCTGCAGGTCCCCTATTCCTGCAGAAGCCCCCAGATTCGCCTTGGCCCTGAGGCCATTGATGGGAGGATGCCTGTACTTTGCCCTTCCCCCCCAACCAGGCCCAGGAGACAGGGTGGCTGTTCTCTTCCCCATTGACTCACTCACTACCGTTCACTAAGCCCAGAACAGGACATAGGCAATGGGGAACTAGACAGGCAGGGTGATGGATAGGGAGACAAACAGGCATACAGCGGCAGGATCCATGTGGCACAGGGGAGGTAAAGATGCTTTGGAAACCCAAGTGCCTTCACTCCACCTGGGGATCCAGGAGACCTTGCAGGGCAGTGATGTCACAGCAGAGACCTGAGTGCTAGGTAGGAATTAAACCAGGCAGGTAAGGAGGTGGGAGCTGAGTGTTCTTGGAACAGGGAACAAGGTGTGCAGAGGAAAGAAGAGGACTTGTAACAGCTGTAGGAGGACACTGGTGTCTTCACAAAGATGGGAAACATGGGAGGGAATGTACCCTCAGCTCACTGTAAAGCGCACTTTGGTGTGTACCTGCCACTCGATGCCCGGGAGATCATAGCCAGCTTATGGTGTGGCTGCTTTAAAAAGCCCAAGAGACCCTGGGGAAACATGTTTTCTTTAGGCTCCTCCCATAGGATAAGGAGGAGCTGGGGGAGCTTTCCTGGCTTTCCCTGCTATGTGGAAGGTGTGGCCATGGCCATGGACTCTAAGCTCACACATCCCTCTCTCCTGCAGGTTTCCATCCTTGGGGCATGACCACGCAACTAGGCCTGGTGCTGGGGGTGGCCCTGTGCCTGGGTTGTGGCCAGCCCCTGCCACACATCCCTGAACACCCCTTCTCTGTGCTGTGGAATGTACCCTCAGCACACTGTAAAGCCCGTTTTGGTGTGCACCTGCCACTCAATACCCTGGGCATCATAGCCAACCATGGCCAGCATTTCCATGGTCAGAATATGACCATTTTCTACAAGAACCAGCTGGGCCTCTATCCCTACTTTGGGCCCAGGGGCACAGTTCACAATGGGGGAATCCCCCAGGCTTTGCCCCTTGACCGTCACCTGGCACTGGCTGCCTACCAGATCCACCACAGCCTGAGACCCAGCTTTGCTGGCCCAGCAGTGCTGGATTGGGAGGAGTGGTGTCCACTCTGGGCTGGGAACTGGGGCCACCGCCGGGCCTATCAGGCAGCTTCTTGGGCTTGGGCACAGCAGGTATTCCCTGACCTGGACCCTCAGGAGCAGCTCTACAAGGCCTATACTGGCTTTGAGCAGGCGGCCCGTGCGCTGATGGAGGATACGCTGCGGCTGGGCCAGGCACTGCGGCCCCATGGACTCTGGGGCTTCTATCGCTACCCAAACTGCGGCAATGGCTGGCATAGTACAGCTTCCAACTATACCGGCCGCTGCCGTGCAGCCACCCTTGCCCGAAACACCCAACTGCATTGGCTCTGGGCCGCCTCCAGTGCTCTCTTCCCCAGCATCTACCTACCACCCAGCCTGCCACCTGCCTACCACCAGGCCTTTGTCCGACATCGCCTGGAGGAGGCCTTCCGTGTGGCCCTTGTTGGGCACCAACATCCCCTGCCTGTCTTGGCCTATGTCCGCCTTACACACCGGAGATCTAGGCGGTTCCTGTCCCAGGTAAGTGGGAGCTGAGGTCTAGGGGCCTGAATCAGGAGGTATGGCCCTGTTCTTGGAAGATCCCAGAAGACCTTGCCTAGGGGTAGGTCCTAATCTAGGGGTTTTGAGCAGAAGACCCTGTCGTGGAGCATCTGATGAGGGAGGTATGGCTCTGCCCTGGAAGATCTTGAGGCGTAGGGAGGCCCAGCCTTTGGAGCCCTGGTCTGAGGGGAGATAGATCTGAGTGGAAGGCCTGAGAAGCCACTCAGAGACTCGATACAAAGGAGCCCTACTCGGGCTGAGTGGCTCACACCTATAATCCCAGTACTTTGGGAGTCTGAGATGGAAGGATTCCTTGAGGTCAAGAGTTTGAGACCAGCCTGGGCAATACAGTAAGACCCCAGTCTCTACCCAAGTTGGCCAGGCTAGTCTTGAACTCCTGACCTCAGGTGATCTGCCCACCTCAGCCTCCCAAATTGCTGGCATTACAGGTGTGAGCCACCACGCCCAGCCGCTAATTTTTATATTTTTGTAGAGATGGGGTTTCATCATGTTGCCCAGGCTGGCTCTGGACTCAAGCAGTCCTCCCGCTTTGGCCTCCCAAAGTGCTGGGATTAGAGGTGTGAGCCACTGCACCCAGCCTAAAAAGTTATTAGCCAGGTGTTATGACATGGGCCTGTAGTCCCAGCTACTTGGGAGGCTGAGATGAGGTGGGAGGATCACTTGATCCCAGGAGTTTAAGGCTGCAGTGAGCTATGATCATGCCACTGAACTCCAGCCTGGATGACAGAGCAAAACCCTGCCTCTAAAACCAAACCAAACTAGAAGGGCCCCACTGTAGAGGTAGAATCAGATTGTGGCAGTGAACCAGAAGAGTTTCTTAAAGGTGGATGTGGACCCACATGGATCTGGCCAGTCTAGCCCTGGCTTAGCAGCTCTCTGCCTCTAGGATGACCTTGTGCAGACCATTGGTGTGAGCGCAGCACTAGGGGCAGCCGGCGTGGTGCTCTGGGGGGACCTGAGCCTCTCCAGCTCTGAGGTGATCATTGCCCCTTTGAGCCTGTCATGTAGCACATGCTGGGGTCCCAGGGTGAGGGATGGCCATGTCAAGACTGTGGAGCATATATTGACACATCCCTTCCTTTCTTAGGAGGAGTGCTGGCATCTCCATGACTACCTGGTGCACACCTTGGGCCCCTATGTGATCAATGTGACCAGGGCAGCAATGGCCTGCAGTCACCAGCAGTGCCATGGCCACGGGCGCTGTGCCTGGCGAGATCCAGGACAGATGGAAGCATTTCTACACCTGTGGCCAGACGGAAGCCTTGGAGGTTGGAAGTCCTTCAGCTGCCACTGTTACTGGGGCTGGGCTGGCCCTACCTGCCGGGAGCCCAGGCCTGGGCCTAAAGAAGCAGTATAAAGCCAGGGCCCCTGCCACTGCCTCTTCTTTCCCTGCTGCCACTTTTCCAGTCCAGGAGCTACTGTGTCCCACTCTTGCTCTATTCAGCTTACCAACCCTCCCAAAAGCACACACTCCACTTCTCTTGGAATCCCTGAGGCATGGAAGGGGCCAGAAAAAAGGCTTATAAAACCAGAGGCCTTCTGAGATCACGTGACTCCTCCATGGCAAGGAAGCAGTTCCAGGGAGAGTCACGTTCCAGCTAGTTAGGGGTGCCAGCCCAGGGCTTTGTACCTACACCTTACTAGACCCATGGAGAGGTCACAGGAGATGGGCCATGCGCGGGCAGATGGGCCCCAAAAAATCTTGGCTAAGGTCTGTTAAGTGCTAAGCTGTTGTCTGTACTCTTTCATCATAAAATCACTTTTTCTTCCACTGCCTGAGGTTTGGCTGCTCCTCCTGTTATCCCAAACTCTAAGCCCTTTCCGGGGTCCCCAGACCTAGGCAGCGGTCGGCCTCGTCGGGAGTGTCCTGCCAAGTGCCTTTAGAAGCCAGTCCTGCCGTGGCGCTCCACTGAGGGACGCTTCGGAGTTAACGACCGTGCACTAGTGGCCACCAAGGGGCTGAGGCACGCGCAGGGCATTGTGGGAACATAGTTAAGCTAGCGCGTCGTCGGCGAGTGGGCTCCAGGCGTGGACTACCATTCCCGTGGTGCTCTACGCGCAGCTCAGGCCCCTGGGATTAGTAGTTTTGGTTGCGTCGATGTGGGTCTGAACCGGATGGCCGGGAACTCGACTTCCCAGCGACCTGTTTGGCAGGGCGGGCCGCCTCGGGAAGATGGTGGCGCGCGCGGCGTGTGGCTCCCGTCTGGCCAAGTCTCAGCGCAGCGCACCGGCCGGCGTCTTGCTGGCCTGGAGCCCACACCCACCGGGTCCCTGACCCCGCGCCCCCTGCGCCCCCCGCGCCCGGTTCCCAGCATGCCTCGCGCCCGTAAGGGCAACACGCTCCGAAAGGGTGGTCAGCGCCGTGGAGGAGGTGAGTGGGGTGGGGGGCGCCGAGCTTATGAGCGGCAGGTGGGGGTCCTGCTGGTTCCCTGTAGTTGTTCCCGAGGGCCCTGGGTGGGGAACCCTTTCGGCCAGCCCCAGGCAGCTTCCCGGAACTCTACGGAGGCTGGCACGTGCCGCAGCAGTCATTGGCCACGTGCGTGCCCAACTTGATCTCGCTGCTCACTGCCTGTTGGGAGCCCGCGCTCCCAGCGGTGACCCGGCCAGCCTTTCCGGGCCTCAGTTTCTCTATTGCCTCTCTGCCTCAGTGGCCTGCTGGGTGGACAAACTCACCGGACAGAGCAGAAAGCCAGTCCCCTCGCCAAACCCTGATCCTTTCCTGGACTGGTCAAGGAAGTTGGCGGGAGTCCTGGATTGCTTGGGTGAACAGAAGGAGGGGGCTCTGTTGGGAAGTTACAGAATTAGGGCCTTGGCAGCTTGGCAGGCCTGACCCCACAAGGTGGCTGAGTATCCTGGAGCCTGAGGCAGCTTTGGGACTCTCTTATCAGCTTAGACCAGGAGCCTGTCTTAATGTAGTAAACACATATGTTTACTTTGCTGGGATGGGGTGCCTACCATGCACAATTTTATTTATTTTTATTTTTGACGGGGAGGGGAGGAAAGCCTGGCACAGAAAGAAGGAAAAGACCTAGGCACAACTTTAAACTGGTCACCACCCTGGTGGGATTTGGGTGGGGGACATCTAATAGGATTTGGAACATGTTCACTGAGTGGTGTCAGCTCCAGACTTAGGACTCAGGTAGGCCTGCGGGGAGGTACTTATGGGTAAGTCCCAAGAAGATGGAGAAGAGAGCAAGTTGTGCAGAGGTCTGGCAGCTGGAGGGACCCCAGCATAGTGGAGTGAATGAGGGAAGGCTGGGCTGCTCTGTCAGGTAGGATAGTAAGATAAAAGGGGAGCAGAGGCCAGTGTGCCGGCTGGACTTTGTCCTGCAGGTGAGGGCTGTGAGTAGTTCTGAGAAGTAGGTCCAGCCTGATGATCAGACCCTGTCCAAAACTCTGCCACAGCAGCCACCCTTGCCAATGTCAGCCCTTGGCCCTGGACAGACCCCACATACAGGAGTGCACCAGCCCTACTGACCTGACCCTTGGCTTTGATTTTTCCTCTCCGAGAGGGTGTACCATTCCATCTTTTGGGATTATGAGGTCAGGTGAGGTACCCCAGCCATCCCTCATCAGTGGAGGCAAGTTGAGTGTCCTATTCCACCTTCCCCCAGGTGTCCGGAGCAGTGCCCAAGCTGACTCAGGTTCCAGTGAGGATGAGGCAGCCAGTGAGGCCCGCAGCACCGCCAGCGAATGCCCCAGCCTTCTCAGCACCACTGCAGAGGACAGCCTTGGTGAGAGCAAGTGGAAGTTTGACAGGGGCTTGGTGAGGGGGCTTCATGGGACAAGAAGAAGTGCTGACCAGGTGGCCTTGCAGGGGGGGATGTCGTGGATGAGCAGGGCCAGCAAGAAGACCTTGAGGAGAAGCTGAAGGAGTATGTGGACTGCCTCACAGACAAGAGGTACCCCTGACTGCCAGCCAACTCTTACACCCAGCTCCAAGTGTGACCAAGGGAGGGCTGGCCCATATGACCCCTCTTCTTGACCTCCCCCAGTGCCAAGACCCGGCAGGGTGCTCTTGAGAGCCTGCGCCTGGCCCTGGCATCCCGCCTACTCCCTGACTTCTTGCTGGAGCGCTGCCTCACGCTAGCCGATGCCCTGGAAAAGTGCCTCAAGAAAGGTTGGACCTGGGGGTGCATGGGAGACTTAAACTTCGCAGACACTGGCCCTTGCTGCATGGGCTGACTGGAAAGCATCCCACAGGGAAGGGCGAGGAACAGGCCCTGGCTGCCGCTTTGCTAGGCCTGCTCTGCGTGCAGCTGGGCCCTGGACCCAAGGGTGAGGAGCTGTTCCACAGCCTGCAGCCGCTGCTCATCTCTGTGCTCAGTGACAGCACAGCTAGCCCTGCCGCCCAGCTCCACGTGAGTGTGCCCGTGCCCCATGAAACCCTTCCTCCACCTTATCCCTCAGCAGAATGGTGGGTTCCTCCTGTCTTCAGCCTCCCCTACTCTGAGGGGGGTGAGCTCCAGGGCTGGGAACGCAGGTTCACCTGCTGACCGTGGCATGGCATTGCCCTCCTCCCAACAGTGCGCTTCTGCCCTTGGCCTGGGCTGCTACGTGGCTGCCGCCGACATCCAGGTGAGTGGTCTTTGGGCACAGGTGGTAGAACACCTAGGCTTGTAACTCTGCCTCTGAGTTCCCCTGCCTTCCTGTGCTCCTAGGACGTGGTCTCTTGCCTTGCTTGCTTAGAAAGTGTTTTCAGCCGGTTTTATGGCTTGGGCAGCTCTGCAACTCCTGTGGTCCCTGCCAGCCTGCACAGCCTACTCTGTGCTGCCCTGCAGGCCTGGGCGTTACTGCTCACCATCTGCCCCAGCACCCACTTCAGCCACATCCTTGACAGGTAGGTGTGGCTGTCCACTGGGATGGGTAGGGGATCTCAAAGAGGCCCCCAACCCACACATGTAGCTCAGCCTGCCCCTTCCCTAGGCAGCTGCCCCGGCTGCCCCAGCTCTTGTCCAGTGAAAGTGTGAACCTGCGGATCGCTGCTGGTGAAACCATTGCCCTGCTCTTTGAGCTTGCCCGGGACCTTGAGGTGCGAGGGACAGGGATGGGGGTGCTTGGTGACACCACCTGCCCATCGAAGGCTGGATGCAGGGGTGCAACAGAAAACAGAATAGCTTTAGGTCATTATGTAGAGGATGTGGCCCCAACACAGATTAATCTGCCAGATGTCATGATGGGTGCCCTGAGCCAGGGTGTCCTGGCCAGGCAGAGGCCAAGGAGGGGTCAAAGGGGCCAGGCAGAGAAGAGACGGTCTCTCAGTGAAAACAGGGGTTTAGGCAGTGCTGCGTTGAGAGCCAGCAGAGCTCAAGCATTTGCTACACACCCTTCAACACTCGCATTGCAGGAGGAGTTTGTTTACAAGGACATGGAGGCCCTCTGCAGTGTCCTGCGCACTCTGGCCACTGACAGCAACAAGTACCGTGCTAAGGCTGATCGCCGGCGCCAGCGCTCTACTTTCCGCGCCGTGCTGCACTCCGTGGAGGTGTGTGTGAGAACATATGTGTCCTAGCAAGGGTGCACCCCCAGGCATAACAGCTAAGCCCAGTTGTGTGGGTCCCTCTAACCCTGCAGGGCGGTGAATGCGAAGAAGAGACAGTGCGCTTCGGCTTTGAGGTGCTCTACATGGACAGCTGGGCTCGGCACCGGATCTATGCTGCTTTCAAGGAAGTGCTGGGTTCGGGCATGCACCACCACCTCCAGGTGCGGGGACACACAGGGAGGGAGCACCTGGCTTGGCTGCTTCAGGCTGGCCTGGGCTCACTGCCCTCTGCCCCCCAGAACAATGAGCTACTCCGTGACATCTTTGGGCTGGGCCCTGTGCTGGTGCTGGATGCTGCTGCCCTGAAGGCCTGCAAGGTTCCACGCTTCGAGAAGGTTTGTTCCCTTGGGCACCTTCCTCTTCCCCCTATTCCCCTGTTTCCTGGAGGCCTGGAATTCTGCAGTGGCTGGAAGAGGAGCCCCAGGCCTTTCCCTTCCCTGCTCCCCAGGGTATCACTCTCTGTCCCCACTCCAGCACCTGTACAACGCTGCCGCCTTCAAAGCCCGGACCAAGGCTCGAAGCCGTGTGCGGGACAAGCGGGCAGACATCCTGTGAAGCAGGACCAGCCGAAAAGGAGAGTCTCCATACCTTTGGTCCATATTTTTAACAGAAGACAGTGCAACAACTGGATTCCACCAGTATTTGTCACTTTATTTTTTTAATTAGAAAATCAAAAACAGACATGGGGTGGGCAGCTGGGGGCCTGGACACTTGGGACCCTGGCTCCTTTCTCCCTGCACTCAGCCCCGTGGCCTCTTCCTGCCTTGTCTCAGGCCAGGCTAAATATGTGCCTGTCCCAGGGCTGTGGGGGAGGCACTAGGGAGTCTTTCCCTTCCTTTTCTTTCTCAGGCCTTGCTCCCCTAGGATGACCCACTCTTAGGTGGGTGGTAGCATCTGGACAAATGCCACTACAGCAGGTGGGGAGACAAAGTTACCTGGAATGGATTTGTGTGCTGATTTTTAAGGATTATTAGAGATATTAAACAGAATGCTCAGCCTTCTGTGGTCTTAACCCCTGAGTATTTTTCTTTTCTCTCTCCCTATCTATCTATCACCCCACACTTGGGCCCAACTGGGTCTTCCCCCATGTCACATTTGCCCTCCAAGGCTCCCCCAGGTGGCGCCTCTCCCCCCACTCAGAGCCCCAATCTGTCTTTGAGAGCTGAGGCTGGACCCCCACTGGGAGGCCTGGCAGAGTTTGGTGACTGCCGTGAGGCAGCTATTTCTAGACTTCAGAACCTGCCATCTGGAGGTGGCCAGAGATTGCTGACAGGCCACAGGAGGAGCCAGGAGGCTGGTACACCTTCCCCTGACCTTGGGTCACCCAGAACAAAGGCTTGGCACCAGACGCTTGGCTAGGCCTGGCTTGAAGAGATCAGGAGAGGCAGGTAGCTGTGAAATCGGTATCAGGTTCTTTTTTTTTTTTAAAGATGGGGTTTCACCATGATGGCCAAGCTGGTTTTGAACTCCTGACCTCAGGTGATCCACCCACCTCAGCCTCCCAAACAGCTAGGATTACAGGCGTGAGCCACCACGCCCGGCGGTATCAGGTTCTTACACAAAAATCTCACCCAGGAAATAATGTAGATGTGGCAGCCAGCAGTAGGGAAGGAGAGACCTGCCCATAGCCACTTTATTCCTCCCAACACACACCCCCAGGCCCCAGATCCAAGTGGCATCAGCAGGGTGCTGCTTGGGCCTCACTGGAGTTGAGCCTCCGAAGCTGGCTGAGGCTGGCCAGGCGGAGTTTGAGTAGCGTCTCCTCCTGCGTGTGCAGTGTGTGTGCCAGGATGCGTAGGGATTCACTCTGCAGCACTATAAATGAGAAGTCGGGGATCACGAGACCATGTGCCACCCCAGCCCAGGACTGGGGGCACCCGTGAGCCTCCCATCCCATCCTTTGTTGCTGCAGCATCTGCAGTTCCTCCTTCCAACTGCATAGAAGTGCCTCCCAAGCTCCACTGCCCTGCCCTCTTCCTACCGGCAGCCTGTGCATCCATACCGCTCAGGTAGACAGCCAGGAGTGCGAGTGCCAGGCAGGTGAGCACCAGCAGCGTGAGCAGCAGCAGGAACCCTCGTCTGTACACAGGACTGCAGCCAGCCTGGGCACACAGCGACGGCGGCAAAACACCCAGCAGCTCATCCCATGGCCGTACCTCTTCAGTCAGATAGGGGCGCAGTGTGCCTGCTGGGTGGATGGGACAGCGGGAGGGTGGTGGGTGCACCTGCTTTCATCCCCACCCCCAGCACATTATCCACCCCTGTCCCGGCTCACCTCCGCTGTGTAGGTCGCTGATGGACTCCACACGGTGCAGGCGCACCTCCTGCACATGGTTGGGGGCCAGTGCCCCACTGCTCCTCTGGCTGGGCATCACTGGTGCCATGGAGTCTGCAGGGCCAGTGCAGGCTGATTTAGCCAGTGGTGGATCAACCCCCTTCTATCAGGTGGCTGGCTGATCCTTCAGGCAGCAGGGACTTCGGAGGATAGGGATAGTGGGGCATTTGGCTCCAAATCCCCTAAAGCTGACTCTGGAATGACCCTTGATTTGGATCCAGGATGATCCCAGACCCTTAAAGGTTTATTCTGTACACAGGAGCAACAGACACATTTGATTTGTTTCCTTCTAAGCACCCCAGGGACTCGGACATTCCTCCGCCTCCTCATTTCTAGCAGTTATCAGCCTTTTATACTAAACCCACAGAGAATGCAATTCAGTCCCAGGACATCCACTGTTGAGTATGAAGGGTTTTTTTTTTTTCCCCAATTTCCTGATACTTACGAATTTCAGTTCCCAGAAGTGGAATTATTGCATCCAAGAGTAGGGATTTTTTTTTTAAGTCTCAAAAAAAAGAACACAACAAAAAGAGTCTCCCTGTGTTGCTCAGGCTGGAGTGCTATGGTAAGATCTTGCCTCACTGCAACCTCCACCTCCTGGGTTCAAGCAGTTCTGCATCAGCCTCCTGAGTAGCTGGGATTACAGGTGTGTACCACCATGCCCAGCTAGTTTTTGTATTTTTAGTAGAGACGAGGATTCACCATGTTTGCCCAGCCTGGTCTTGAACTCCTGACCTCAAGTGATCCACCTGCCTTGGCCTTCATTACAGGCATGAACCACTGCACCCAGCTGGTTTTTGTTTGCTTTTTTTTTTTTTTT
>NW_016107315.1:3811123-3813467 GCF_001604975.1 Cebus imitator
TTAGTAGAGACGGGGTTTCACCGTGTTGACCAGGATGGTCTCGATCTCTTGACCTCGTGATCCACCCGCCTCGGCCTCCCAAAGTGCTGGGATTACAAGCTTGAGCCACCGTGCCCGGCCCCCTGCCCAATTTTTTTTTAAAGCTGTTACCAAATTGTCCTCCAGAAGTACTGTCCACAGACCCCAACAGGGTTTGCCACCATTAGGCATCCCCAGATAAAAAAATATTTACGTGCACACATATATTTGCTATGAGAGATGAGAAATGGCCTTTCTTGACTGGTTTTATTGGGTTTCTTAGCCAAGAGCATGTGACTAATATAGGTGTGGCTTTTTTTTTTTTTTTTTTTTTTTTTGGAGACAGAGTCTCACTCTGTGGTTCGATCTTAGCTCACTGCAACCTCCACCCAGCTATTTCATTCTTCAGCCTCCTGAGTAGATGGGACTACAGGCACCTGCTACCACACCCGGCTAATTTTTGTATTTTTAGTAGAATCAGGTTTTGCCATGTTGGCCAGGCTGGTCTCAAACTCCTGACCTCAGGTGATCCATCTACCTCAGCCTCCCAAAGTTCTGGGATTACAGGCATGAGCCACCACACCTGGCTAAAGGCTTTTCTTTTTTTTTTTTTTGAGACAGTCTTGCTCTGTCACTCAGGTTGGATGCAATGACATGATCTTGGCTCACTGCAAGCTCTGTCTCCTGGGTTTGAGCGGTTCTCCTGCTTCAGCCTCCCGAGTAGCTGGGACCACAGGCATGTGCTACCACGCCCAGCTAATTTTTTGTATTTTTAGTAGAGATGAGGTTTCACCGTGTTCGCCAGGATGGTCTCGATCTCCTGACCACGTGATCCACCCACCTCAGGCAGGAGCCACTGTGCCTGGCTGCTTCTTTATTATTAATTTGGAGCCTCTGCCCATTCAGTCACTTGGGTATGTGAACTTTTCTTGTGATTTTATTTATTTTTAGACTCATTGAAGTTTTTGTTTTTTTTTTTCTTTTTGAGACAGAGTCTTACTCTGTTACCCAGACTGAAGTACAGTGGCATGATCTCAGCTCACTGTAACCTCCGCCTCCTGGGTTCAAGTGATTTTTCTGCCTCAGCCTCCCCATTAGCTGGGATTACATGCATGTGCCTGGATAAATTTTGTTTTGTTGTTTTCAGACAGAGTTTTGCTTGCCCAGGCTGGAGTGCAATGGTGCAATTTCAGCTCACCGCAAACTCCGCCTCCCAGGTTCAAGTCATTCTCCTGCCTCAGCCTCCCAAGTAGCTGAGATTACATGTTTGTGCCACCACACCTGGCTAATGTTGTATTTTTAGTAGAGATGGGGTTTATCCATGTTGGTCAGGCTGGTCTTGAACTCCCAATCTCAGGTGATCAGCTTGTCTTGGCCTCCCAAAGTACTGGGATTACAGGCATGAGCCACCGTGTCCGGCTTGTATTTTTTTTTTTTTTTTTAAGACGGGGTTTCACCATGTTGGTCAGGCTGGCCTTGAACTCCTGACTTCAGGTGATCCGCCCACCTTGGCCTCCAAAGTGCTTGAATTACAGGCGTGAGCCACTGCGCCTTATCCCGGCTTGTATTTTTAGTAGAGATGGGGTTTCACCATCTTGGCCATGCTGGTCTTGAACTCCTGACCTCAAGTGATCTCCCCACCTCACGCTCTCAAAGTGCTGGGATAACAGGTGTGAGCCACCATGTTGGACCAATATTTAATTATATTTTCTTCTGGTTGTTCTTTAACTTGATTTCTAAAAATCCTGGTCCAGATGCCAACAGCTCCAGATACCCACCTAGAAGCTAACAGTGGGGAAGAGCACTGGGGGGACACCTCCAGATAGGAGCAAGGGTGGCCTCTATGACTTAAAACTGCCTCTTGACATGCTCAAAAGCAAGTACAACAAAAACAAGCAAATGCTGCCAGTCGTTATGTCTGGGTGGTGGGTTGAAGGTCATATTAAATTCTCTCTTTGGGCTAGGCACCGTGGCTCATGCTTGTAATCCCAGCCCTTTGGGAGGCCAAGGCAGGAGGATCATTTGTGTCCGAAAGTTTGAGACCAGCCAGGACAACACAGGGAGACTCATCTCTACAAAAAACTTAGTTGGGTATGGTGGCATGCTTCCCAACTTCTCAGGATGCCGAAGTGGGAGGATTGCTTGAGCCCAGGAGGTCGAGCCTGCAGTGAGCTGTGATCGTGCCACTGCACTCTAGCCTGGGCAACAGAGTGAGACCCTATCTCTAAAAATAAACAAACAAAAAACCAAAAATTCCCTCTTTGTATTTTGTTGTGCTTTTCTCACACTTTTTTTTTTTTTTTTTTTTTTTTTTTCTCAGGCTGGA
>NW_016107315.1:3814398-3836658 GCF_001604975.1 Cebus imitator
TGAGGCAGGAGAATCACTTGAACTTGGGAGGCAGAGGTTGCTGTGAGCCAAGTTCACACCACTGCACCCCAGCCTGGGTGACTGACAGAGTGAGACTCTGTCTCAAAAAAAAAAAGGAAAATGTGGCTGGGCGCGGTGCCTCCTGCCAATAATCCCAGCATTTTGGAAGGCTGAGAAGGGCAGATCACTTGAGGCCAGGAGTTCAAGACTAGCCTGCCAACATGGTGAAACCCTGTCTCTGCTAAAAATACAAAACTCAGCCAGGTATGGTGGTGTGCACCTGTAATCCCAGGTATTTGGGAGGCTGAGGGATGAGAATCACTTGAATCCAGGAGGCAGAGGTTGCAGTCAGCTAAGATGGCACCACTGCACTCCAGCCTGGGCAACAACAACAAAGAAAGTTGAAAATGTGATGAGAGGAGTTTGCTAGCTGGGCCAAGCTGGGTCATAGGCTATAAGATGGAGCAGCCAGTCCCATGTCCTGGCCAGCAGTGGACCTGATTCCCGCTGCCCTGGCCCCTCAGCATCAGTACTTCTTATAGGCAGAGCAGTTAGGTGAGTGGCCACCAAGCTCTTGACTAGCTAAGTCTCAGTCTGACCAGGCTAAGGGACCCCCAGCCCTAGCCAGTTGGGAATATTTAGACCCAAGTCAGGGGAGGCCAGAGGCCTATCTACTTCCTAGTCCTTCGGACAGGTGCCCAAATGCTTTCTGGAACTATTGCCCAATCCCAATCCCAGCTTCCTCCCTTAAGAGCTGAACTGGCTGGGCAGCTGCCCAGATGCCCACACCCACTTCAGCGTAGCCGGTAGCTGACCCACTCCTAACTGGGTAGCTTCCCCCATCCTCCTTGATGTCCCCAGCAGGAGAAACTGAAGCAGGGCCTGAGGTGGCAAGGGGTTCCAGGCATGGCAGTCTTTTCCCCCCTGCACAGGGAGCAGGTTCCTTTACTGGAGCTGGGGCATGAAAATGGGTAACTACTTAAGACAGTGAGGTCAGGGGGGCAGAAGGTGGGTCTCTCCATGGTCCGCAAGGTCACAGGACTGAGTCCTTGCCCTCCCTCATGGTCACTCTCTCCTACCTTCTTGGGTCTCCTCAGGCATGGCAAGCAGTGGGCAGTCAGGGGCCGATGATGGCATCCAGTAGCAGGACTGGACAAAGACAGCAGTGGCTCCTTTGAGAGCCCGGGGAAGGTCTGGCTGCCTCCCAGCCTTGGCCTAAAATAGGCCTGAGCTCAGCCCAAAGGGCTATATTTAGAGGGGGCAGCCCTCAGCCATGGGAAGGGGTGGAGTGATCCACGTGGGCCTGCCTGGACTATCTACCTGGAGAGGGAGCCATCCAGGAGCCTGCCTCCACTAGTCCAGGTGCCCAGGGACCTTCAAGGCAAACCATACCTCTCCCATACACCCAAAATGAGCCCCCAGGCTCAGCAAGGCCCCACGTGTCAGACAAGACATACAAGGGACCCCTGTGCATCTCTACTCAGCCACCCCTCCACCCTGCAGACCCCTACCCATAGCAGTCATCTCTCCTCCCAGCAAACACGAGACAAGCAGCCTCCACTGCATGACTTGCTGGCACACAGTGCTGTTGTGTGTGTCTTATATAGAGGGTGATGGACAACTGGAGCCTGATGCCATGAGGGCTCTGGTAGCCTCACAAGTGGGCAGATACACACGCAGCACCCATGCTGGCCAGTGGGTGGACCTAGGCTGGAGGCTGGTTCATCTGTTACTAAGCTTACAACCTTAGGTAAAGGATCTCCCCTTTCTGAGCTCCGTTTGCTGTGTAAAGTGAGAATAACAATGGCTCCTCCCTGGGAGTGTACACTGAGAACCACATCCAGAGCATGTAGCACAATGCACGGTTTTGGTCCTCCCCCGCTCCCATCTCCACAAGGGTAGACGCGTTCCATAAGGTCGTGTAAGGATGCGCATCACCGCTTACCTCGAAGCAGGGAGGTGGTCCAGCTTCCAACCTTCCCTGTGGTTGGATCCCTGTGGCCCTTCTTCCCAATGGGGGCAAAGCACAACTGTGGGCTCTACTTCCCACACACTCCAAACCTGTCACAGACTGGCCTCCCTGATGTTCCTCAAAGTCAGCAAGCTTGTTCCCACCTCAGGGCCTTGGCAGTGTCTGTTCCCTTCCGGAATGCTCTGTCCCCAGATAGTCTGTGGCTGGCTCCTTCTTGTCATGGAGCTCAAATGTCACCCCTTCAGTGAGGCCTTCTGCTCACATGCTTCTCCACATCACCCAGTTTTATTTTCTTCCTAGCACTCAGCCCTGAAGTTATACTATGCACATATATAATGTACCCTGCGTGACAGTATTCCCCAAGGCCCTACAGAACCTGTTCAGTCACGTGGAACCACCTTTCATCCTCACCAGGCAACCTCGGACAAGAGACACTCAGGCCCTGACACGGCTACAAAGGTGCCTAAGACCACACAGCAAGGCCTAGGACTGGGGTTGTCTGCTGGGGCCATTCCAGCTTTGGCTGATAATGCTTTTATTGTGTTACTTTAGTACAGTCGGCCTGCCTCGCTCCGCCTCCAACAGCCCAACCTGTTCACAGCTTTCTGCTCACTGCTCACTACCCAAGGAGGTGGGGTCTGTCCCCCAGGGTGGGCACTCCAGGCACCTCCTCGGCCCTGGTTGTTGCTCTGGAGCCCGGCTTCCCCGTCCCTTACCCCCCGGCTGAATCCTGCGCCCGGCCTGTGCCGCCCTTCCCAGAGCTACTACATTCAAGGGTTATCCTGTTAATAAATAAGCCCGCGCAGCTGCCCTCAGCCAGGGCCTGTCGGTGGGTGTCTATGTCGGCCGGGGACCCCCAATGGGCCCAGCCCAACCCGTCCGTCTTTTCAGGGTCTATCTGCCTCCTCTCCAGCCTGTCGTCTCCTGCTTGGTCCCTGGCGTGGGTACAGACCGGTCACCAGTGCGTTGCGCTGCGCGGCCCCCGCTCAGCGCGTGGCTCAGGAGCGTGCGTCCGCCGGTTACGGCCCTTATTTCTCCGCGACTCCGGGGGCAATGAGTGCTGCGCAAGCTGCGGGCGGCACATGCGCAGGGAGTTCGCGCTGCCACCGCCGCCAGGCTCCACCAGCTGTAGAAAGTCCCGGTACCAGAGTTTGGGGCCCGGCGGCGCGGCGGGCGCAGCCTCCTCGGCCCGCGCCAGCCGTTCGGCCTGCGTAGCACTCAACACGTGCAGCGACAGGCGACGGAGCGGCTGCGAAAAGCCCTGCTCGACGGCAGCGCACAGGTACACGCCCGAGTCTCGGCGCCGGAGCCTGCGCAGCAGTAGCCCCCGGGCGGTGCGCTCCGTGCGCTCCTCTGCCAGCACCTGCGGGCGGGGGGTAGCGTGAGGCGGGGGCGTCGGGCCCCTAGCACCCAAAGGAAGAAGCAGAGTCATTGGGAGCCGAGGGGGAGCGGGAAAGGGGTGCCCGCCGGTGCACATTTGAAGGTTGTTTGGGAGCTGGTGGTCTTCCAGGGAGGATACAAACGAGGCGGGGTTTGCAGGAACGTGGGGGGTGGGTCAGGGACCTCAATAGGAGGGTCGAGGGCGAGTCTTCTCCCCGATCCAGGGGAGGCGGGTCAGGAGCTTGGTTGGACCCAATGGAGCCTCCGCAGCTTGTGGAGTGCAGGTGAGGGCCCAAACTGGGCGGGGAGGGGAGGGAGTCTGGTTGGGCGGAGCCTCGTTGAGCAGGGTGAGGCGTCTCCTGGATGCAGCGGGTGAGACAGGAGCCTGGTGGGGAGCGCGGGGCAAGACTCACCTGGGTGTGGGCTGTCACCCCTGCACGCTGGAAAGTCCACTCGACGTGCGCCTGCAGCGAACGGGGCTCACACTCCAGAAAGGCGCTGCTGCCCTCCACGCCGAACACCTTGTGTTCCAGCAGTGCGGGACGAGAAAAGTCTTGGGGCAAAAAGAACGTCAGATTTAGGCAAAGCGGGGAAGGTGGGGTGTTTTCTGGGGCTGAGGGTAGGGGCAGCTGGGGGACTCGCCTCCTGAGCACAGCGTGCTGGGGTTGCCATTCCTTACGTCTTGCCGCCGGAACCGCCTGAGAGGAACATTGGACCCTCCGTGAGCCCTTCTTCTTTCAGCCCTGGGCAGCGAAAGACCTTTCGCCTCCCTCCCGGCTGCCCAATCCCAACCCCGCCCACCTCTTGGTACTGGGCTGGAAGCGAGTGCATGCGACCCCGTCCCAGGCGCAGTAGGGGTCACGCGCCAGACAGCATTCGGCGCAGGCGCGACCGTGGGCAGTGCAGCGGTGCAACGCGATCTGGGCCACCGCCCTCCGCGAGGCTACGTACAGCTGGTGCTAGGGGGCACAAAGGGCTCTGGGCTGACCGAGGGCGGCCCCGCGCCTGCCTCCTATCGGTCAGGGATCCCTCCTCCCACTCGACAGATGGAAACACTGAGGTCTCACGCCTCAAGTCAGTCTAGCAAAGGCAGAGCCTGTACTCAAACCCAGGAGTGCAAACTACCAAGAGGGGCCAGAGGCTTGGGACGTGCCAGGCACAAGCTCAGTCCATTCCACCCCCACCCTCATCCTCTGGTCACTCACCCTCTTGGAGGAGATTTGCATGCTGGTGACAGCGCTTGAGTCCTGAGAGGGAGGAGGGGCGACGGGGTCAGGGCTTAGTGGTGTGGAGGGGTCCCGGGCGACTGGGGGCGAGGCCTCACCTCAAACACGTGCAGCTCCTCCAGGAGCAGCCCCTCTGCGCTGGGCCTGCTGCCCTTGGGGACCGATATCACCTTCAGCACCGTGCCAGCGTCTGCAGGGATAAGAAGGCGTAATGACCATTGGTGGTCCCGGACAGCTGGGGCTCGGGTCTCCTCGCCTTTGAGGCGTCTACCCTCAGCATGTTTGGGTTGTCAAGTGTGGACTGGAAGAGTGCAGGTTGGGCAGCATACAGAAGGTGGAGACATAGCCCTGGAAAGGATGTGAAAATGGGACTGAGCAGGGAGAGCTTCCACCAGCAGGCCACAGGACCTGGATGGTCGCTGTGGAGGGGCCCTGACCTGTGCCAATGAAGAGGACGTCATAGTGTCCGTCAGCGGCTGCAACCCGGTCCGCGGCAATTTGAGTGAAGGTGTAATTGGCTCCAACTTGTAGGAAAAGAGGCCGCCCCCCAATGGGCAGGACAGAGTTGTACATGAGGGGGTGGTTCCGCGCAAAATGGATGACATCGTCGGGGAAGTCCTTGGTGGAACTGAAGGTGCCAAAGGTCTTGCTGGGGCACTGAGGGTGGGGGGAAAGAAGACACAGCAGGGATATAGATATGGGGGCTTCATGAGCAGCCCTCCATGCCAAGCTTCTGGGAACATGGAGGGGGATGGGGACAGACCCTGCCCTGGGAATTTGAGAGAGGAGATGCAGCCTTGCCTTGGGAAGTCGGAGGTGGGGAAACAAGCCTTGTTTTATGATGAAAACCTTTTCTCACCCATAACTAAAGGAAGAAACCACATTCACCAAGAAGGCCTCGGGCCAAGTTCTCAAACCCTTGAGGCTTTGAAGGGGTTGTGAAGTGGGTTGTGGCACAAGTCTCTGGCCTACGCACCATGCCTGGCCGCGGGTAGGGGACGCGACCCTGGTATGACACCCACTGGTGCATGGGCCCCTCTTTATGTGCAAAAGGTCCCAGGAAGGCCCGGCGTACGTCGTTCATGCTGTACACGCACACCGCAGAGCCCTGGAAGATGCTGCTGTAGGCGAAGAACAGGGTGGTGGGGTGAGGGGCCGGGTGGAGCCCAGGCCTGCCCCAGGCGCTTTTTACCTCCTGCCCCTCACCTGGACGTGGAGAAGACGGCATAGAGTAGCGAGGTCCGGTGGTCCCGCGAGGACAGCAGAAACACATCCTCTGCGGGGAAGGGGCCTAGCTGGGGCAGGGCGCACAGCCCTGCTGCAGCGGGGGCTCCCGGAGTCTGCGCGCTGCCCCCCTCCCAACCCCATTCCCACTCCCGCACTCACGGAGCTGATCAAAGTGGGTGTCCCCCTCGACGCCGGGCACCGAGCACACCAGCCGCGCCTTCAGGAATGTCGTCCACTTGTTGACCAGACTGCGCTGGCCGCCTACGTCGTTCTGCCGGACGAACAGAGGGGATGAGGGCAAGACCAGGGCGGGCAAAGAGGCAGGGGCAGGGCCGCAGGGTGTGGCCAGGGCCTCCTCACCCGGCAGATCTGGCCAACGCGGGACACCAACAGGCGTCCCATTGCTGGCGCTGCCTCCACCGCCGTCTCACGAAAGAAGAAGTAGATTTTGTCGTCATCTGGGTTCTCGCTCTCCGGGATCCAAAATACCTTGACAAACTTGGGCTCTGACCGCGGCAGGAGGTGTGAGTCAGCGGGTCCTGGCCTCGCCCCCGATACAAGACCCACGTGCTGCTTCCCCTTCCCGGAGCGCGGGCATAGCGCCTGGGGTCACAGTGTCTGACCACCCAACCTCTAGGACCACGTCTAGTTGGCGCTCTGCGCAAACCGAATCCTAAGGATCGGGGCCTACGAGGCAAGAAGCAGCCGCAAGGGGGCAGCAGAGACCGTGGCTACCTAGGCGCGCAGGGGGAAAGCCCAGCTGGCCTCCGATTTCGCCCCACACAGTGGCCCAGCACCACAGGCTGGGGTAGGAGGGAGATGGAGTAATCTGGTTTCACCTTCACTCATGAATTGTCCTCCCTAGCATAACCAGATGCTCCCCACGCCTGCTTCAAATCCTTCTGCTGGGTCCCATTGCCCTTTATTTAATTTTATTTATTTAGTTTTTGGAGACGGAGTTTTGCTCTGTCACCCAGGCTGGAGTGCAGTGGCTTGGCTCACTGTAACCTCCGCCTCCTGGGTTCAAGAGATTCTCCTGCCTCAGCCTTTCGAGTAGCTGGGATTACAGGTGCACACCACCACGCTCAGCTAATTTTTGTATTTTTTGTAGAGACGGGGTTTCACCATGTTGGCCAGACCTCAAGTGATCCGCCTGTCTTGGCCTCCCAAAGTGCTGGGATTACAGGTTTGAGTCACTGGGCCCACCAGCCCATAGTCCTTATTTAATTTTTATTTTATTTAGAGAGAGGGTCTGCTCTGTCCTGCAGTGGCAGCATCATGGCTCACTACAGCCGCCAACTCCTGGACTCAAGTGATCCTTCTATCTCAGCCTCCTGACTAGCCAGGACCACAGGTGTGTGCATGCCACTGCCCTCGGCTAATTTTTATTTTTTTGTAGAGACAGTATCTTGCTTTGTAGCCCAGGCTGGTATGAAACTCCTGGCTTCAAGCAATCTGCCTGCCTCAGCCTCCCAAAGTGCTGGGATTACAGGTGGGAGCCACTGTGCCCGGCCCCCATGGCTCTTAGAATAAGTGACTCTGGCCCCTGACAGTCCAGGCCCCCATCATTGCTAGCAAGTCTGTTCCTTTCTTGTTACTGCATCCAGGCCTTTGCACTAGTTGCTCCCTCTGCCTGGAATGCTCGTCCCTGAATTTTGCTGGCTGGCTCTCTTGTACTTTGGGAATTAGCTCATACTCCCCTCAGCACAGCAGCTTCCTTTACCCAACCCCCTCCACCCACCCAGTCTCCTTTTCCCTTCCTCTCTTGTCTCTCTCTGGCCTCATGGCCATTGGACTTGATCTTATCACGTATGTGATCTGTGAACTCAAAGAGGGGTCAAAGAGGTAATACTTGTCTGTCTCTGTGACGCCAGTGCCTGATTAAGGTGGGTATTTGGTAAGACCTGGCTGCAACCACTGCTCACTTACTTTATGGGCCTTGCTTGGCACCCGCCCTGTGGGAGGATGACGGCCCCCTCCCACAGCCCCACCAGCCTCTCACCATTGAGCCAGCGGGAGTCGTGTGGCTCTGTTCGGAGACTTGGACGTTGGCCCAGGCTGCGAAAGATGGTAAAGTCTCGGCCCATGAGGTCTGCTGCCACCCCTGAGTATAGCTCCTCCCCTGCAGACAGGGCAAGGGCTGCTTAGCCAAGCAGAGGGCTCTTGGGGCAAGAAGGCCTGGGGAGCTCTGGGAGCTCTTAGGGAGTCAGTGAGGCTATGGGGGATCCCTGGAGCTCTTGGAGGTCTTGGAACTTTGTGAGGTTCTGGAGTTCCGCTCTGTTGCCCAGGCTGCAGTGGCATGATCTCGGCTCACTGCAACCTCCACCTCCCGTTCAAACAATTCTCCTGCCTCAGCGTCCTGAGTAGCTGGGACTGCAGGTTCGCACCACCACGTCCAGCTAATTTTTTTGTATTTTTAGTAGAAACGGGGTTTCACTGTTAGCCAGGATGGTCTCAATCTCCTGACCTCATGATCCACCCACCTCACCCTCCCAAAATGCTGGGATTATAGGTGTGAGCCACCGCGCCCAGCCAGTTCTGGAGTTTCTAAGGGGTTCTGTTGGGGCCCTAGCCCTTGGACTCACCCACCAGCACAGAGGCAGCCCGATGCCTGGGGTCATAAGGACTCTTCCCCTTGCCATCCTCTATCCTTCCTGGGTCTAGCCGGAGCACAGGCTCCTGGGAGGTGGGGGAAGTTGTTACTACCAGGCCATTCTTTTTTTTTTTTTTTTTTTGAGACGGAGTCTCGCTCTTGTTACCCAGGCTGGAGTGCAGTGGCGCGATCTCGGCTCACCGCAACCTCCACCTCCTGGGTTCAGGCAATTCTCCTGCCTCAGCCTCCTGAGTAGCTGGGATTACAGGCACGCGCCACCATGCCCAGCTAATTTTTTGCATCTTTAGTAGAGACGGGGTTTCACCATGTTGACCAGGATGGTCTCGATCTCTTGACCTCGTGATCCACCCGCCTTGGCCTCCCAAAGTGCTGGGATTACAGGCTTGAGCCACCGCGCCCGGCCTACCAGGCCCTTCTTACCCTCCTGACCTCCCTCCCTGCCTAGATCCAGCCTTACCTCCGGCCGGTGGCCCACTTCCACAAAGGCACAAGTTGGGTGGAAGGCTCCCGTGCCACAGGCCAGCAAGTGGGTGTGGTTGTAGGCATGCAGCAACTTCACGAAGTTCATGCACTCAGTCTAGTAGGGTAGGAGGTATGAGGTTTCCCCCAGGGACGTGGCCTTAAGAGGTCCCAGCTCATCAGTGGCATCCTCATCCCTCCCTCTCTTCTGCATCGGCCTAGGCAAGTGCTAACATGGGCTACAGGGACCTGGGGGCCCTTGCTGACCAGCCCAGCCTCACCAGGGTGGGTGTCTGGGGAAGGACATGCCTGCAAAGCCTCCCATGACTCAGAGGCTCCCCAAGAAGAATTACATGATCCCCCACCCTGACTCACCACCCCCAGACCTCAGCCACCTCAACCTCCCTGCCTTCATCCCAGCCAGAACAGGCAGGCCTCTGTTTTAGCCCTGCCCTGTCTCTGGGGTGAGGGGCCAACCCTCCCCACTCCCTGCCTGGGCAGCTGGCACTCACACCAATGTCCTTCCCTGCCCAGTTGCACTCTTCTCGCCATTCCACAGGGGCCGGCCAGGCCAGCTATGGGGAGGTGGGGGGAGAGGGGACACAGGTCAGGGACTTGGGATTTCTCTATCTCAGGGGGCCCATTCCCCTGAGTCTTTCCAGGCAGGCTGGAGTGGGGTCTTAGGGCTCCTTCCCTGGGCAGTGCTGGGGTTGGGAGTCCCTGGCACCTTCTTGGCCTGTTTGCTGATGTTGTCCAGGCTGAGAGAGGCCACATGGTTCTCGGCGCCCACAAACAGACGTCCACGCTCCTCATCCACCAGCAAGGCCTCATAGCAGCAGGTCCGCTCCAGGCTGAAAGTCTGGAGACCATGCCAGGCCTGGAGCTCTGCAGGGTGGGACACTGCTGAGGACTCACCAGCCATGCTAGAGGTCTCCCCCAGGTCCTGCCTATTGGTCGCTTTATGGGCCAAGGTTGTCCTTAGGGCCTGGCCCTAAGGACATGTAAGTTTCCATGTGTGTTAGTTTACACACTCAAAGCCAAGCCCACCCAGGTGCACGTATGGAGCAGCCAGGGTGGGCGGTAACCCCCAGAAAGAGGAAAGCAGGTTGAACTTGGGCATGCTTAGACAGGTGGTGACTCCAGGTGGGCACACTGGGAGGCCAGGCTCATGGACACCAGAGTCCTGGGGGAGACCAGCATGCAGGGATGGCCAGAACCCCAACTCCCAAAAGTCAGGCTGAGCTCACCACCAGCCTGAGCTCAGCAGAACTGCCTATTCACTGCCACTGCCCAGGGGCCACCCTTCAGTACCGGGGGCTCTGACTTCCCTGTTGCTCAGCCGAAGGAATGTGGCCTGGTTGGGGTTACTGAATGGAACAGAGACAAGGTCTGTTGCTACGGGGACAGGCAGGGTCTTCCTGAGAAGGCACGAGGAGAATGTGGGCAGAGGCTGGGGACTAAGGCCCGGACAGGGTTAACTGGAGGTAGCCTGAGAGTACCCACTAATCCCACCAGAGTCTGGTGACAGGCACGCACATGGGGCAACAGCCAACACAGAGCCCCCTGGCCACTTTGGGACCCTTTCCTGCCCACCTCAAGCTGGGCCCTCCCACCTGCCAGGTGCACCTACCTTGGAAGGAGAGCCGAAGGCGTGGGGGGCTGGGGGCAACACCCCCCACCCCCACTGCCCAGAGCAGGGCCAGGCCTGGGATCATGGCGGCGGCCCCGGCCCGCCCCATCCCAGCAGCTCAGGGCGCTCAGGGTTCAGCGAGTGTGTGTGTGTGGAGGAGCCTTGAGCTGCCCTGGACTCTGCCCCAGGATCTGGAAGAGAAGTAGTGGGCAGAGAGGGCAGGAGGCTAGGGGGGAGGTCCCCAGGGATCAGATTACAGCCCCTCGGGGAAAGAGGCTGGGGGGTCTCATTCCACTTCCGAACCCTCCCCTCCAAGGGTGCCCCGCCTGGCCACAATCACAGACACACCCACACCACCAGGCACACCCTCAGGGTCACCCTGCACTGGCAGTCCCGCCTCACCACGTCACCCTCCCCAGTAACCTCCCCTCTCGCATACACACTTACAGACATTAATTCACAATGTGCACCCACTTCATGCCAGCCTCGGCCTGAGAGGAGGAATACTGGGAGACATAGACAAGGTCCCATGTGAGAGGGGACAGAGCGCCAACGAGGAATCGGATGGGCGCAGAGGATGCCAAGTGCAATGAGCAAAACAAGCCAGTCAAGAGAGCAGGAGTGACAGGAGGGGGTCAGGCTCTGGAGGTGGCTGTGCCCCCACAGTCCCACAGGGAAACAGAGGCACTTTTGGGACTGGAGCCAAGTGTGTGGGTGCCTGTGAATGTGAATGTGTTTCTGAGTGTCCCCTTGTGGTGTGCGCATATGTAGTGTGCTTGCACATGTGTGTGCACATGTGTACATGTCTGTGCAAATGTATAGTATGTGTCATATTGCACATGTGTAGATATAAATGTGCACACGCATGTGGCACTGTGCAATCTATGCAGTGCATGTGTGCAATATGTGCATATTTTGCACACGTGTCACACATTTGTGCCTGTGCAAGTGAGCATGCACACTGGGCATGCAAGTGAGCAAATCCAACTGCAGCATCAATCACTCCAATTCTATGACTCCTATTCCTTAGAGGGAGAAGTGCTACTCAGGAGACCCAAGACCCGGGCAGAAGCCTCAGCCTCTGACTTGGGGACTGGTCCCACCCAACCCAGCTGAAGCAGCCTCTGCGTTTGAGCTTGAGGGCTCTCTCTCCACACCTCTGAGGAATCAGGGAGGGGCAAGGTGAGGCAGGATGTCACTCGCACCCCAGCCTCCTGGCCTTGCTGAGCTGTCACTCAACACCTCCACCGCCTCTCTGAGACCCTCCCTCCACTTCTCTCGGCCCTCAAGGTTTCCCCATCTTTGAGACTCTTCACACTAGAAACCAGATACCTCCCCTTGGCCCTCAGCTAGGGCCAAGACCTGGCTGCTATGCCCACCCTCCCCTGGAGCCAGCTGGGCAGGTGCTGGACATAGGAGCCCGGAGAGTGGGGCAAACCTCAAGGTGGGATTAAGCAAGGGGAGCAGCTGCTGGGGCAGGCTCCAGCCCCTCCACCCACTCTCCTGCCCAGCTCCCCAGCTCCTGGCCCCCTCCCAGGACAGGACCCCCACCTCCCTCCTTCCACCCCCACCCCCCGGACACTTGCCACTGCCTCTTCTCAGGCTCTAGAGGTCTTCCAGGCCAACGCCAGGTGCCTTTCCACACTCCACCGAGGACTCCTACAGCAGCACCTCTCCACTCTGGCCCCTTCCTGCCCTAGGGCCGCAGGGGACCCTCTGACGGCTCCTTTAAGGAGCAGCCCCCGCCCCCACCAGGCCAGCCACCGCCCCACGCGCCGCGCGTAAAGTTTAGAGGGCGGATCGGGTGACCGGGCAGGCAGCCGGGACCGGCTGGAGACGGCAGCCAGGCGGGAGTGGAATGGGTGAATGGGCACAACGGAGCGGATAGTAGGGGAGACCCCTCCCCTGTTGGGCCTCAAGGCAGAAGGGTGCCATAAGCGGCGGTCCCAAGAAGCCAGGTGGCCAGCCAAGAAAAGGGAGGAAGAAGGCCCCAGCTCCTGGGGCTCTGCAGGCAAAGGAAATCACAGGGTGGGGGCACTCCTCAAGACTCCAGTATCTCACCTGTCCCTCCACAGCTGGGGAGCTATGGAGAGAGATCATGGGGAGCTCAGCTGCCACCTCAGTTCCCAGGGACCAGCTGGGGTGGGCGGGCAGCCAGAGCTCAGGGGAGGGGCTCTCAACTGGAAGTCTGATGAGCCCTCAGGACTCAGCCCTGTCCTTCCTCACCACTTGGCCACTTAGTATTTCAGCAGCCTGGCCAGCAGTGGCTTCTTCCATGACAGCCAGGTGGGGGAGGGAAAGGAGGACAGGAAAGGGGCAGATGCAGGAGGAGCAGCAAATCTCACTTCTGCACCACAAGGTGGGGCCAACCCGGAGTCTCCCATCCTGGACAGGTGGCTCTACATCTCTGCTGAGAGGTTAGGGGGCGGACTATGTGACCTCCCTTCCTCTGGCCTCTCTTCCTAGGTTGGAGGTGGGAGGAACAACCCCCACCAAACCCAGAGCTAAACCCTGAGGGAGTTTTACAGACAGGATGGGGCTCTGGCACCTCGGAGCCTCAGTTGGGAATGACCTGGAGTCTTGTCCTGAAGCTGAGTCTGGTGAATGTGCCCCATTTGTAGGATGAGGGGTACTTTTCTGGAGAGACTGAATGTTGACAGTGGCATAGTGGACCCCTTAGGTTGACCTGAGTGAATATACCGGGGCTTAAGAATGGGCTTTGAAGCCGGGCGCGGTGGCTCAAGCCTGTAATCCCAGCACTTTGGGAGGCCGAGGCGGGTGGATCACGAGGTCAAGAGATCGAGACCATCCTGGTCAACATGGTGAAACCCCGTCTCTACTAAAAATACAAAAGATTAGCTGGGCATGGTGGCGCGTGCCTGTAATCCCAGCGACTCAGGAGGCTGGGGCAGGAGAATTGCCTGAACCTGGGAGGCTGAGGTTGCGGTGAGCCGAGATCGCGCCATTTGCACTCCAGCCTGGGTAACAAGAGCGAAACTCCGTCTCAAAAAAAAAAAAAAGAATGGGCTTTGATCCTTCAATCCCCACAAAAGGCATTCTCCTACCACTTCCCAAGACTGATGGGACAGTGTGGGCACTTTAAGTGAGCAGTTCTGTTGTCCAGCCCTGGATACTTCCAGCCAAGCAGGGACAGAGGTGGGGGGAACATCAGTAAGTCCCCTGGAAGTGGAAGTGGGGCCATCCCCCCCCTCCCTGAGCCTGAGGACCTGGTGTTCCCAGCCTGGCCTGTCCAGCTGGCAGGTGAATAACAGGGACCAGTGGGAGCAGCAGGGCCCTTCAGCAGGGCAAGTGGAAGGACAGATACCTGCCTGGGATCATGGGTTTCCTGGATGCAGCATTTTCCTACCAGGACTAGCTGCCTCTGGCCTTGGACCTGGGCAGGCTCTCCTGGCCCCATGCAGGCAAACAACATTCTTGGGCTGTTTACAGCTTTCCACCCCAGCAGCCAGGATCAGCAAGTGCCTTGGAGGCCCCCATCCACTCCCACTGTGCTCCCATCGGCCCTCACTGCCTTCAGTTCTCCAGGCCCAGGGGCCTGGTCTCTGTTTCATCACCTCTGCACCCTCCTCCACCAGCCCTGCGTTCGCTCTGGGAAACGGAATCAGGACCCCCCATTATCTTTCCAATAGCCTGGATTCAACCCCCAGCCAAAAGGACTGGTCTGTCTCTGTCCCCCTTGAGTGCTGTGCCCTGCTCTCTGTCCTCTAGACATGTCCCCTCCCTTGAGTAGGAATGGAAGTCCCCAGGGATGGGAGGTCAGGTTGTCCCTGATTCCACATGGTCCCCCTTCTGTTCCTCGGCCCCAGGTACAGTGTGCCAGGCCATGGGTAGGGGCCCCCATGGAGGCCAGCACTCCAGCAAGGAGCAGGGCCACTGCCTGTGGGTCACACTGGGGCCTGGAAGGCCTCGAGGATTCTGGAATCAGGCAGCCTGGGCCTGGGTCTTAACAGAAGGGGGCAAACCAGGGGAGGCAGCTGGGGTCCCTTTTCTTGCCTGTACTACTGCCCTTGGTCTATGTCTTTTGAGGGCGCTTCAGTGGTCAGAGGCCTGCCTGGGTTCTTGCTCTAGGGCTGCCTGTCAGTGGCATGGCCTATCATAGTCTTGGCTTTTCCTTCTGGAAAACCCGGATTGTTGTGCCAAATCTGAGCACCTGTCTCCCCACCCCTGGCCACCAACTGGGCCTGCCCCTTTGCCCCTGCCTGGACTCCGGGTGGTGCGGCTGGAGTGGGACGTCCATCTGAGGAAGGCTGTGCCAACCCTCCCAGTGCCCAGCCTGGGCTGGATGGGATCTTGGGCGCCTCACTTACACCTGCTGTAGTCATCAGGGCCGGTGGCTCCAACATCATAACTCTTCCTTGTTTTGGTCACGTGGGTAGCAGGTCATGCTGCCCAGAGGACTTAGGAATGGTGGGGGCAGGCGTGGGCGGCCATAGGAGCATCACCTGAGACCTCACTTCCCAGACAATAAGGCCCTGCCCTAGGGGCATCTGCTGGGGAAACGGTTGCAGGCATGTCCTCACCCCAGCCTGGTCTCCATATTTCCAGGGAACCCTGGCCCACCTTTTTTGAAAGATTAGCTCCTCCCCTCCTGGCCTGTTCCCCTTCCCTTCTGAGGACCCTGTCAGAACTGAGATGGAGGTGCCGAGGGAGGGGCTACCAAGAACCCTGGGCCTTTGGCTGTGGCCCTACCCCCACCCGCCCCACCCCTAACCCCTCCCTCCTGCACATTCCTCCAAGGCTGAGGTCAGCCCCTCTGGGATGCAGGAGCCCCCCCACTACCAGCCACATCACAGCTCTTCGCTCACTCCTGTTTTCCTCATTGCCCAGCAGGGAGGGGTGGGAGGACAGGGGGCTGGGGGCGGGGCCTCCCTCTCCCTCCCTCCTCCAGAGCCAGGCAGGGTGGAAGGGGCTGTGCCAGGAATGCTGGAAAGTGGACTCTGAGGGCACACTGCACTCATGAACAGACATTCATATAAATACTACATTCTCCTAACTGGCTAGGGAAGAGCCTCCCAGGAGTGCTGGGTGAGGGGCTCTGAATGCTCTGGGGAGGGCTGGGGAGTCTGGAGTCAGCCTCAGCAATCAACCCCCTTGTAAGTCTAGTGGGAGGCGGGGTTGAATCCCCACACTGTCGGCTCACTGGGCCGCTTGGTGGCCCTAGCTGGAGTCTGCACCTCCCATTTTCTCTGCAGCTGCAGACGGTGGCCAGGCAGGTCTGGCACACAGTGGGGGTACCACAAGTGTGCACTCTTGCTGCCACCTCAGCTCTGGGCATCTTGGGCACCCAGGCCTATGAGGGCCTCACAGAAATCCTGCACTGCTGCCTCTTCCATCCCAGCTGAACAAGGCTCCTTCTCAAGCTCAGCTTCTCTCTTGTCCCTTTTTGTTGTGCCCCTCAGCCCAGTATTTTTTTTTTTTTTTTTTTGAGACAGGATCTTGCTTTGTCAACCAGGCTGCAGTGCAGTGGCAGGCAGGATCATGGCTCATGGCAGCCTCGACTTCCTGAGTTCAAGTGATCCTCCCACCTCAACCTCCCGTGTAGCTGGGACTACAGGCACATGCCACCATGCCTAGCTAATTTTTTTTTTTTTGGTAGAGATGAGGTTTTTGCCATGTTGCCCAGGCTGGTCTTGAACTCCTGGGCTCAAGCAATCCTCCTGTCTTGGCCTCTCAAAGTGCTGAGATTACAGAACTGAGTCACCATGACTGGCCACCTCAGTACAATTACTTCCTCAACCCTCTGACCCCTGTGCCCAGGGCTCTACTCAAATCTCCCTCCCTCCCCTGGGTGGAGGCTCCTCAGTCTTCTCACTTCCCAAGTCTCCAACCCACCCCAGGCACTGTTAAGCCTGCCCTCCTGAGAGCTCCTACCTTCTGTCTTAGGACAAGCACTAACCCCTTTACCCTCCCCCAGGCTGTGTCCCTGGGGTCATTCTGCCACTTGTCTCCCCATGCCTCCCCTCTGAAGGACCCTGTCCCCCACTCCTGACTCAGCATGCTAAGCTTAAGGGGGTTGCAGGCTCTTAGCCACAGGGCCACTCTCTTTTTCGTCCTTTTTTTTTTTTTGAGACAGGATCTTGCTTTGTCACCCAGGCTGGAATGCAGTGGCAGGATCATGGCTCACAGAAGCCTTGACCTCCTGAGCTCAGGTGATCCTCCCACCTCAGCCTCCAGAGGAACTGGGACTACAGGCACATGCCACCAGCTAATTTTTGTATTTTTGTTGTAAAAATAGGGGTCTCACTATGTTGCCCAGGCTGATCTTGAACTCCTGGGTTCAAGTTATCCTCCTGCCTCAGCCTCCCAACGTATTGGGATTATAGGCCTGAGCCACCACGCTGGGCCCACAGGATGACTCTGTGGCTTGGCGGGGCCAGTCTTCCAGTGCTCCACCTGCCCCATTTCTGGGATGCGTCAGCACTTTTGTTGCCAAGACTTTGCTTGGGCTGTGCCTGCCACCTTTTACACCCTTCTCCTTGTCACCTGCTGGACAACTCCTCACTGTTCATGATCCACCTTGGCTGTCACCCATTTTCTGTGAAACTCCAGACCCCTGTGGTGCCAGGTTCAAGCCTCTGGCCAGGGCTCTGGGTTCCCCACTGTGGGGGAAGCAGCACAGCAAGGGCTATAATACTGGAGACCCCAGGACCCAGCAGAGGACAGGCACAGGGAGGCAGGAGATGGTGTGCCCACAGGAAGCCCTTCCACCTTTCTTTTTAAAAAAAAAAAAATTTTTTTAATAAAAAATTTTTTTTCACAAAGACAGGGTTTCACCATGTTGGTCAGGCTGGTCTTGAGCTCCCGATCTCAGGTGATCCACCCACCTTGGCCTCCAAAGTGCTTGGATTACAGGCGTGAACCACCACGCCCGGCCTTTTAAATATTTTTTAAATTAAAAATTTCTTTTCACAAGCCCTTCCACCTTCCTAGGCATGCTGAGTTTCCATGGGGGTAGGGCATGGATGGAGAATGGACACCCCTTAACTCTGTCCCAGTCCCCCAGGCCTTGACTACCCTAACCTCAGTAAGGTCAGAAAGCAGAAGGCAATGGGACGAGATGTCAAACTGATTTTTCTCCCAACCAAGAGCACCAGGGGCTGTGGGACTGCATCTCAGGCAAGGGGATGAAAGGACCCATGGCCTTGACTTCTGCTTCTCTTGGATATTAGCACCCATCACTGTGTGACTGAGGGCTGAGTGGCTGCCAGGCATGGATACATTTGCTGCCTCATAGTGCATACATATTCCAGCTGACTGGAGGCTGGCCCCCTGGGTGATGAGAGGTGCTGCCTTCCCTCTGGGAGTCCATGGTAGGGATGAGGATCACTAAGATCTTTTGTTTTGGAGGTCAGGCCTGGCTCGGTGGCTCAAGCCTGTAATCCCAGCACTTTGGGAGACTGAGGCGGGCAGATCACCTAAGGTCAGGAGTTCAAGACCAGCCTGGCCAAAATGGTGAAACCCCCATCTCTACTCAAAATACAAAAATTGGCCAGGCATGCTGGTACATGCCTGTAATCTCAGCTACTCAGGAGGCTGAGGCAAGAGAATTGCTTGAACCTGGGAGGCAGAGGTTGCAGTGAGCCGAGATCATGCCACTGTACTCCAGCATGGGTGACAGCAAGATTTGGTCTAAAAAAAAAAAGAGAGAGAGAGATGGGGTCTTGCTATGTTGCCCAGGCTGGTCTCAAACTTCTGGCCTCAAGTGATCCTCCTGCTTTGGCCTCCCAAAGTGCTGGGATTACAGACATGAGCCACTACATCCAGCAAGGGTCTCTTTTTAGGGTAGCAGACGCAGAGTTTGGGGTCAGTTCTAGGATGTGGGGCCAGATTCAGAACCCAACTAAGCAATGCTGTAATCTTGTCCTTGCCCCCTCCCTGACTCCCAGGGTTGTTAGGACTTGTTTGGCCATGCCACTGACCAGGCAGCTGGAGTCAGGGCTTGTATTCACCACCAAACTAGTTTGGCACTCAGTTTGGGTGCGGTGGGGTGAAATGATTCTGGGGAACTGAGAGGAGTAAGTTTTCCTGACATCAGAAACCATGGGGCGGGGCCGGGCGCGGTGGCTCAAGCCTGTAATCCCAGCACTTTGGGAGGCCGAGGCGGGTGGATCACGAGGTCAAGAGATCGAGACCATCCTGGTCAACATGGTGAAACCCCGTCTCTACTAAAACTACAAAAAATTAGCTGGGCATGGTGGTGCGTGCCTGTAATCCCAGCTACTCAGGAGGCTGAGGCAGGAGAATTGCCTGAACCCAGGAGGCAGAGGTTGCGGTGAGCCGAGATCGCGCCATTTGCACTCCAGCCTGGGTAACAAGAGCGAAACTCCGTCTCAAAAAAAGAAAAAAAAGAAAGAAACCATGGGGCTCCCTGGAACATGGTGGGAGTTCTTCCAGGCCTAGCTGTCTGCACCTCAGTGATCCTAGCTCTAATCCTGGAGAGGGCCCTTTCCCTCTTCTGCAACTGGCATTTGGGTCTGCACCTACCTGCTGGGACACAGGGTGGTACGGGCTGTGTCTAGGGCTGGGGAACTGAGGCGGCCTGCCTGGCTCCTCCTTACAGGGTTTCCTATACTCTTCTCTCTCAGCCCTCTCTGACCCTGAAAGCTTGCCTCTCTCTTCCCAGCTGTTCCTGTACCCCCCAAATGGGTTAAAAATACCAAAGTTCCCACCACATCAGTAGCCAGAGCAATTATTTCAAGTGGGCCAGGCCCTCTGGGAAGCAGATCAGCTTCATGGCGGTCTCCACAGGCTGGAGACAACCCACCCCACGCTAGGAGCATATGAGCTTGGGTCCCTGCCCAGCTCTGCATGTTCTGCTAAGGGTCCTGGGCCTCACAGCTGCAGCTGCCCATGGGTGGAGACAGAAGGATGGGGCTTCTTAGGTTGGAGGGCTCTGGGGATGCAGGGCCAGGGGCGCTGAATCTCTGGCTGTCCTCACCCAGCCGCTCCTGAGGGTTGATGAATGGCTGAGGTCCAGCCTGGGACAGCTCCAGGCAGTGGGGGATACTCAGGAGCCAATCTCATGGGGTCCCTTCAGTTGAGGTGCAGGACACCTGGGCAGCCCCTCCCTGCCTCCAGCCCCCCATGGCTGGGAATTTCCCAACCACCAAACACAAGGCCGAATTGACAGGCCACCTCCGCCACTGCTGGGACAATGGAGCCTTATGCCCTGGAAATTCGAGCCTGGGTGGGAGGCCGGGGCAGGTGGAGGGAGGCCTAGCTGTCTGCATTCAGGGAAGCCCTGCCCCCAGGATCCCACCCAGACTCACTGCCAAGACAGCAACCAGGGCCATCCTGCCAGGGCTCCGCATGGCCCACCCAGGGAGGGAGGCACTTAGTGAGTTAGGCAGACAATGCCAGCCCCTCAATGGTCCCTCTGTGCAGGGTCCCCCTCAGGACAGAAGGAAGAAACCATCTCCCGCCCGCTTCCTGCTGGGCGGGCATCTGGGCTCTGGCGCTCCTGCCGGCGCATTTGCAGCCCAGCGGGGTGCAGGCCTGGGCCTCTGAAGGAAGGCGGGGACCTGGCTTGGGCGCAGAATCCTGTTCTCCGTGTCGTCGGCCCTCGCAGGCTGGGGCAGCAGGAAAGGCCCGAGGAACTGGGGCGGGGACCGGGCTTGGGGGGCGCCGATGTCCTTCCGACCGGGCGGCAGCAGCCTCTCATCTCCTGCCAGTGCCCGGGGCCGACGCCGCGAGACACTGGCAGGTGTGCGGGGGCGGGGTCCAGGGTCTCCGGCTCAACCCTGCCTCCCCGCCTCTTCGGCGCCGACCCCGGCCCGCCCCCTCTGCCCAGGCCGCTCTGTCTCGGGGCGGCTGCGGAGCCGTCGCCGCCTTACAAAGCTGCCTTTATGTCCAGCGGCCTCCGCGGGACCCGCTGACGTCAGTCTGCGTGACCAGCCCGGCGGGGCCCAGCGCGGGCGGCGGTGCCCCCTGGTGGCCGGAGTCGGAGGCGCCAACCCTGGAGCCCCACCCAGTCGAGGCCGGCCTTTCCCCAAGTCCGCCCCATACGTTGAGGCCATGGCTGCCCCTGCCACCCTTGGGAGAAGGTCCAGGTACCTCGATGACACTCAAGGCCCGCCCCAGAAGCATCACTGGCCTTGCCACCTGCAGTTCCCTTCCCCAGCAATGCACGGGCCCTTCCCGCAGCCTCCACCTTCACAGCCCTCCACCTTCAGAGTCATTGACCCACATGCAGCCCCAGCACGTGGCAGCCATCACATGGATCTGTGGCTGTCTGTCACTACCCCTCAGGTTTGGCAGGGTCCCTCTGGAGCAGGGACCTTTCTGAATATGTTCTGAATATGTCAAGGCCCCTACTCGTCTTCTGTGTAGGCAAGGCAGGACTACACACAGCCCACCTGGCAGTGTGACGTTGGCAACTCTGGGGCTTGGTACCTAAGTTGGAAGTGCTACTTTTTCCGTCTGCACTAGAGGCTTGCTGGCCACCCCTCCTGCTCTGGTGTAAAAGAGCACCTTAGAACAGCTCCCCAGGAAGCCTGCCCAGCTGCCCCAGACCCAAGGCTGCAGAGTGCTGGGAAGATGGGGACACACAGGCCCCACATGTATGCTGCCTAGGCCAGGTAGGAGAAGTGAAACCCAGAGCGTTGGACTCCAGGACGGCCTGGAAAGCTGAGCTGAGTGTTACGGCCCTGCCCCAGGTTGAGGACTGAGGTTGGGACCACCATCACTTTGGCACACCTTAGCCTGGGCCTCTGCCTCTGGGAGAGAATACCCATAAGTTCTCGGTATTTTTTTTCTTTCTACATTTTATTATTTCAAACCAGGTGAACAATTCCATAAAACATGTGAAAAAAAGCAAGGAAGTGTTCAACGCTGAAGGCCCCGGGCCTGGGACGAGGGCATGAGGGGCGTGGCCCCCCAGCAGGCAGCGGCGGTTCCTAGGTTAGCGCTAAGGAGCTACATTTAGGTTAATGGAGCCTGGGCCCAGGGCCGCTGGGGCAGGGCCCTCAGTGACGTTGGCAGTTGTCTGGAACAGCCCTTGGAACCCAATTCTGTAGAGGGCAGGGCAGGGGTGCCGCTCACACAGGGGCGGCCAGCAGAGGGATGGGTGTAAACACGCAGACACACTCAAGGCACGGAGTCACTTGGAAGGGGGGCTGAGGGGGCTGCTGGTCAGGATCTGATAGTTTTAAATAGTTTTTCTCTAAAAAGTTTTCTAGATTTGCGGTTTTTTTTTTTTTTCTTTACTTTCATTTTTTTAAAAAGCTACGAGAATGAGCAGGTGGACTGTGGTCTCCAGGAATGGTGGCGTCTCACGCTTCTTGTGCTTTTTCCTTTGGGGCCTCCAAGCGGCTGGGGGGTGGGGAACTGGGCAGGAGGCTCCCTGTAAACATTTGGACTTAGGCTGGGGCAGGGGCTGGTGTTGGGCAAAGCTGGGGGTCCAGGCTGGAGAAGCAGGGGCTCCTCCAGATGCAACCTTGGGAGACTCAGCATGTGCCCCCCCACCCCCATCACAGAACAAGACAATGGTTAAAACCCAGAACAGATGCCCAGAAAGGGGGTACCATGGCCATTACCGGCACCTCAGACAAGGGCAGGCTTCAAACAGGGAGGCCTGTGGCAACCCCTCCCCTAAGTCTGGAGCTGAGGGGACGGGGGAGCTGAGAACAAAGGGAGGAAAGAGGAGAAAAGCGGCTGGGGGAACAGGCGGGGAGCGTGGTCTTCTTGCCCCCATCTTCCTCAGGGGTTGAGGGTACAGAGTCAGCGGTGGCCC
>NW_016107315.1:3841243-3862019 GCF_001604975.1 Cebus imitator
TAGGCAGCTGAGTCGTTGAGCTGGTATTCCCTCGAGCGGCCAAAGCAGGCCTGCACACCATGGTCAGCCCAGAGCCTCCGGATGACGCCGGACAGGTCATCAGGGAGCACACCCTGCTCCTCAGCAGTGCAGGACAGTGCAAACAGCTGCCTGGCATCGTCCTGGGCACAGCGGTGGATGGTCAGGCAGTTGAAGGAGTGTACCCCCACTCTGCCAAAGGCAGGGAGACCTCTGGAATGGGGCCCAGGCCAGGGTATTCTTGGGTTCCCCAGGATGAGACTTGCCCTGAAATCTTTTGGGAGGTGAGAGAGGGTGGGGAGCAGGGCACATACCGCTCTGGAGGGGTCGGCAAAGTCGATCTGCAGGTTGCCCATGGCCTTGACAATGGCCATGATGGACTGGATGGTGTTGCTGTAGACAACCGCCCGGTACTGCCGGCATTCCTCCTCGGAGTAGCCGTCCTCGTGGATGATCCTGACAGCCAGGGGCCAGGAAGGTTAGTGACCCCAGAGCACTGGGAGTTCCCATGGCTGCCTGGGGCTGCTGGGACCTGCTTCAGAGAAGGGGAAACTGCTCCTGACCCACTGGGACCCAAGGATAGGTGACTGCCTCTGAGAAGGTTCTGGGCCTGGCTAAGACTGGCTGGGCCTATAGTGGGAGGCAGTACAGGCCCAGCGGATGAAGAGGGGAAGTTGGAGTTTGGGCGCTGCCTCTGGTGCACAGCACTTACTTCATCTGCTTGACGATGGTGCTCTTCCCTGACTCCCCAGCACCTGGAACAGAGGGCATGGGTGGTCAGGCACAGAGGGGCTCCAGAGGCACAGAACAAATGCCCAGACACCCTGTAGCCCAGGAGGCAGAACTAACCCTCCCATCAGCTGTACTGTGAGATGGAGGCAGCTGGGCCTGGTGGGCAGTTGAGCTACCAGGAATGCAGCTGCAGGACCACAGTGGTCAAGGTAACCTGGAGCACCTGTACCTCATCGCAGACTCTCTGCCGGCCTTTGCCTCCCAGGAGCTCTGCTGCCCACGTGGCTCCCCACTGCCCTGGTTGAGTTCAGGGGTCTTGGCTGGAGACTTGGCCAGCCCTGAAGGAGCCACCCTGTTCTCACAAACACGAGCTCGCCACCCTGTGCAGCTGGTGCATGCCAACACGGTGCCTTGGGCAGAGCGGGCAGGAAGATGCCCTGCATACTCCATCCAACAGGGTGGCAGCCCTTCTTCTCCCCATATTCCGAGCCTTAGCAACCAGGGGCCTAAGCAGGAGCACAGTGTCACACTTGAGCTTTCAGGACATGGCCCAATGCCCCACCCTCTGCTCACTGTGCCCAGGTCTGACCTGAGCAGATGGAGGCTAGACAGCCATAACCTGGGACACCTACAGACACACACACACACACACACACACACACACGCGCGCGCGCGCGCGCCCATACTGACAAGCTTTTCCCTGGCCTGGTAGAGCCCTGCCCCATATTTCTCCTTAGCTGGTACTGAAATATGCCACATTCTCTCCTGTGTTAGTCACAGCAGTCCCAGAAACAGATACTGTTTCTGTTCCCATTCTATAGATGAGGACATTGAGGCTTAGAAAAATAAAGTCTTGATCTAAGATCACGCAGCCAGGACTCAGAAGAGCAAGAGGGTGCAGGGAACCATGATGCCTGGTCCACCCTCCCATTCTCAAAATGTGGCTGAGACCCTGCAAAGCAATGCCCTGGGAGGTATTTTAAAAAGCAGATTCCCAGGTACCATCCCAGACAACAGAGCCAGATATTGAGGAGTGTAGCCCAGGAACCTGCATGACCCAGGGAACGTGTGTAAGGAAGGACCAGGAGGGCCATCCATCTCCCAGGCTGGGGGCCAGAGAGAGCAGAGGCAGGGCCTCACCTTGCACTTGCCCCCTTGCTGCTCGCTGTCTTGAGCTCCAGGTCGAATGGCCCTCAGCTGGGCCCCCGCTCTCCTTCCCAGACCCTCTGCTCCTGCCCCATCACTGCCAGTCACACCTGCAGCTCAGCTGCCAGGCACTGCCTCCAGCCACCTCCAGGACCCTGCTCATGCTGTTCTCTTTGCTGGGAATACCTGTCCCACGCCCCATTCACAGAGTCCCAATTCTCCTGATCACTGTGGCACATCTGTCCCTCTGTGCAGCTTTGCTGGGTGGGCAGTGGGGTCTGTGCAGAGGTCAACTTGGGTACTCTGACCACCTTCACCAGCATCCCCTGGGGCTGGTCAAGACAACCTCAGAGGAGGAAGGTGCTAACACACAAATGAACACAAGCAGCAACAATAACATCAGCAATAATGACAGCAAAGCTATATGAAAACAGCGCCCACTATATGCCAGATGCTGCTCTACATCGATGACACCCACCAACTGCTGTCTCCACAGCAATCCTGGGAGGTAGGTTCCATTCTCACCCTGCTTTAACCAGTGATGGAACTGAGGTCCAGGGAGGTTGAGGTCACAGGGTTATAGTCCCCGCTGCAGGGAGCACATGTGCCCACCATGCAGTCCCTCCTAGAGTTGTCCTGAGTGCCTGGTACTGCAGCGGGGACACACGGTCCACCTGTCACTTGGTCCACTCTCTACCTCCCCAGGCAGACTCTGGGCCATGTCTGCAGTGCTCAACAAGCAGCAGTAGGCATTGGGACATGGTGGCAGACCTTGCCAAGGCCCTTGGCCACCTTCAGCCCCCATGCCAGAGACCACCCTGAGGGGAAGGGCCTGAGCCCTCCTCACAAATGCCACCAGGTGCCTGCCATCACTGCACTTCTGATTGTCCCAGGCCCCCTTTCCAGGACTACGGCAGGGGACTTGGGGAGTGACAACTAGTTGAGTATGATGTTTCTTTTCGGAGGTGGTGATAATGTTCTGGAATTTTAGATAGCAGTGATGGTTGCACAACCTTGTGGACATACAAATGTGCAGGCCCTGGGCAGCTGGGGGGCCATGGCTGGGACAGCAATGCCCTCTATTGCTTCAGCCCCTGGCCACTAGAGGCGCCAGGCCCAGTATCTTCACTGGGGTGTATACTGGGGTATATACCAGCACCGCTCCCTCCCCATTGGGCTGTGCATGGCAGAGGCACAGCCAGGATCTCCATACTAACACTCCTCCACCTGCCGATGGGGACATGGGGGAAGGTCCCAGGAAAGCCTCACAGTGATGTCCAATCATAAAGGCCCAGACTCAAGGCATCCATTGGGGCAGGGAGGGCAGCAGTGGCTATCCTCCCCACTGGCTCCTTCAGAGCAGGAGGAAGAACCAGGGGCCAGTCACAGCCAGAATGGGGGGGGGGCACTGGGGGAGCAGAGGCCAAGGATGTGAAGTCATGGGTTAGATCCATCATGTCATCCCCAGCCAGGCAAGCCGAGACTCAGCAGGCAGCTACACAGGCCACGGGCGACCTGAAGACTAGGGTGAAAGCTGCCCCCTCTTCTGTGACTTCAGGGGCTCCTGCCCACCTGAGGCATCAGTTTCCCTATATGGCCACTGGGAGTGAAGAGGGGGTCTGGGCTTTTGACCACTCTTTTTTTTGAGACAAAGCCTTGCTCTGTTGCCAGAGTGCAGTGGCGCAATCTCGGCTCACTGCAACCTCTGCCTCCCGGTTCAAGCAATTCCCCTGCCTCAGCCTCCTGAGTAGCTGGGAATACAGGTGTGTGCCACCACGCCCGATTAATTTTTTGTATTTTAGTAGAGACAGGGTTTCACCATGTTGGCCAGGATGGTCTTGATCTCCTGACCTTATGATCCTCCCGCCTCAGCCTCCCAAAGTGTTGGGATTACAGGTGTGAGCCACCGTGCCCGGCTCCTTTGAGCACTCTTAGTAGGTGATGTGGGCTGCTCTGTGACCCTGCCCAGGGATAGGGATGAGGGTGCAAACTTGCTTTGCATCTGATTTTCCTAACAGCAGCTAGACCTGGTAGATACAAGGTGGGCAGCATGGAGCCAGTCACGCTAGGAGCCAGGATATCTGCTCCCTGCCCCAGCCAGGGAGGGCCCACTTCCCTGTCCCCTTCAAGTTTTGGTTTCCCCTCCTAAGGCCTCTTAAATGTTAGGAGAACATTCTCTACCCCCAGCAGGGGTCACTGAAAAAACAGCCCCACTTGACAGGTAAGCAAATCATGGAGCCTCTATCCCTAGACTCGGGCTGGTTGGTCTCTGTCTTTCCAGCAGCTGTGACTCAGGCGGGAAGTAGTGAGTGGCAGGACAAGGGTGTGGTGCAGGCAGCCAGGCAGGAAACGGGGAACACCGGGATGGAGGCAGGGGCACAGCCCAGGAGCAGCTCCAGGAGAGAAGGGGGCCAGGAGCAGAGATGGGTGGAGCCACAGTATGGCCTCTGGGTGGAATGGGTGGGGTGAAGAGCTCTCAAGCAGCCCACAGGCTAAGTGCCCTGGCAGCTGTGGGGCAGCAGCCTCACTCTCCACACCTCTGGCTGGGTCCCCTTTCCGCCAGGATCTGAGGGATGTACCCTATCAGATAAGCTGACATGTGGCCGAGTTTTGCGTGTACCCAGTTCCCCTCGAACCTGCCCCTCAGAGGGATAGCTGAGTCCAGATTTTTTTTTTTTTTAAAACAGTCAGCTAGGTGCAGTGGCTCACAGCTGGGTGTGGTGGCTCACGCCTGTAATCCCAGCACTTTGAGAGGCCGAAGCAGGTGGATCACCTGAGGTCAGGAGTTCGAGACCAGCGTGGCCAACATGGTGAAACCTCATCTGTACTAAAAATACAAAAATTAGCCAGGCATAGTGGTGGGCACCTGTAGTCCGGTCCGAGCTACGCGGGAGGCTGAGGCAGGGGAATCGCTTGAACCTGGGAGGTGGAGGTTGCGGTGAGTTGAGATTGCACCACTGCACTCTCCCGCCTGGGTGACAGAGTGAGACTCAGTCTCAAAAAAATAAATAAAAAAGAAACAGTGTCTCACTCTGTCACCCAAGCTGGAGTGCTGTGGTAGTGTAATTTTGGGTCACCACAACCTCTGCCTCCCAGGTTCAAATGATTCTCCTGCCTCAGCCTCCTGAGTAGCTGGAACTACAGGCATGCACCACCATGCCTGGCTAATTTTTGTATTTTTAGTAGAGACAGGGTTTTGCCATGTTGGCCAGGCAGGTCTTGAACTCCTGACCTCAAGCGATCCATCTGCTTCAGCCTCCCAAAGTGCTGGAATTACAGACATGAGCCACCGTGTCTGGCCTGAGTCCAGATTTCTGCCAAGGTGCTGGGTAGGGGAACTGAGGCAATAGAAGGTGGCATGAGTCAGCCTCTCCTTCCCGAAGAGGGCCTCACTAAGTACTCTATCCCCAACTGGGTAAGACCAGAGAGGCCTGCAGATGTTCCCTGGGGTGGCCTTGGCATTCCCACTGAGTCATACCTCTTCCCACCAAGGAAGAAAGCTCTGCAGGCTTTGCCCCGTGGTGCAGCTGCTGGGCCCACAGCAAGCGGGCAGTAATCGCAGTGTAGTGCTTCGCGGTGGCAGCTGCTCTGCATTAAAACATCTGCTTCCACTCTGGGAGTGCTGAGTCCCAGTGGAGGAGGGAACGATGAGAGAAGGGAGACATTACCACTCCACCTGCGCAAACAAGGCCAGTGGGGCCCCTGCAGCAGGAGAGACAGGCCCATAGGTCTGGTTGCTTGATGCTTATTCCAGGTCCCAGCACTCAAGTCATAGCATCTGTTCATCTTGGACCCTCTAACTCCTTAACAGGCTTTGATCTGCTGGGAGGCTGAGACCTGCTCCTGTCCTTTCTGGCTTCAGTCTCCCGTGGGCAGAACTGTCAAGCCTCAAGCAGCCAGCCAGCCCACCTCCCGTTTTCAGATCTTCTCCCAGAAGGAGGTCCGGACTTGCCACAGCCCTGATGTCCACCCTGATCCTTCCTGAGATCCCCAAGAGCTTCAACTCCTTTCTTGCTCTTTCTCTGGCACCTCATCTGTGAAATGGGATAACAGTGTCTCCTCCTGAGAGATGGGTAAGGATTAAATGCAAAGCTCTTCTCACAATGTGGGGTACATGGTGAGCATTGGGATGAAAGTTACCACTATTTTTCTGCTCTTTGAAAGAGTACCGATTTCCCCAAACCTCTCATTTCCTGTAACCTGCAGAGTAGAATACTGTGGTCATCTCATTTGAAGGAGAGCTTCTGAAGGCTTTCAGATGAAGAGCAGGTGAAGAGCAATGAACAGCAGCTAACAGGCTGGTTCAGGGCTGTGGTGATTCCCTGCTGGGACTCAGCATAACCTGGGACAGGAGTCAGAGCTACTGGCTCCTCTGCGGGCTTTCCACTCTGTGTCGTCACTTCCCTTCCGTATAACCTGGCACTCGTACACAGCTGGGGCCTCCTTCCTGCCCAGGAGCCTCACTGCTGCCATTGCTCACTAGCTTCACACACCCAGAAAGCCAAGCAGAAGCCCTCCCTGGAGAGAGCCCCCACGCTGGTGGGCTCTGTGGGAACACATGGGGCCAGGGAAAGCAGCCAGCTGACGTGGCAGGCCCGAGGGCAGAAAGTCTCAGAAACAGCAGCGGCTGGGACCACAGGGCAGACTTGGGCAGCAGCCCAACTCAAACTCACAGCACCAGGCCCGCCAAACACTGCCACAGCTCCCCAGCCTGCCCCAGTGGGGCATGGTGGGGCAGGTGGTGGTGAGCCCTGAGCCCACCCCAAAGGCAGCCCAGACACCACCTCCTACTCTCATCCCAGGAAGGTGCCACATCTTCAGCCCAGCCTGTGGTTCTCAGATCCTGTGCACCTCCTCGTCCCCTGCAGCCCTAGGGACCCAGGCCCTGCTACCACAAGGGGGCGCCCAGCAGCCAGAGATGCTGTGGAAGGAGGTGGGGGCTGGGCAGCACTGGGGAGCGTTTTGTTTCAGAAAAGCAGCCTCCGCCAGGGGCAGCTGGGGAAGGTGCCCCACCCACCACCTCGTCCCTGGGAAGCCCCCAGCCGGTAAAGACTCTGCACACACAGAAACCATGGCAACGGGAGGGAGGGGCAGAGACCTCTCTAGACAAAGGCCCTCTGGGCCCCGCCCGTGGCGTCGCTTCCTTCCTCCAGGTGCTGCTCTCTGGCCCCTCATTCCTTCCGAGGAGTCTCAGCATGGGTCCAGCTCTGGGAGGCAGGGACTTGAGGTGTTGAAAGGGCCCGGCAACACCCCTACCCATGTGTGTGGCCCAGCCCTATACTGGATGCCTGAACAGAACAGACCCCACACCTCCCTCCCACCAGCCTCGGGCACTCGGCTGCCTCCAGTAGCTTCCAGGGATTCACAGTGCCCATCAGGGGAGCACTATCAACCAGGGCCTGGCTTGCTACTGCCAAGCCAGAGATCTCTGTATTAGGGAAATTGAGGCCTAAGGTCCTGCCCACACATGGGAAAGGCTTTGTGGGGCAAGGTCTGTCTCCCTCAGTGGGGCCCTTTCCACTGCACAGGGGAAACTCAGGCACCAGGTGAGGAAGGCCAGCCTAATGTAAAGGAGGCCCCAGACCTGTTCATCGTTGGCCCCTTAGGCCCCAGGTCCTGCCCTGTGCAGGAGCCAGGAGGTGCTGGACACGACCCAGATCACACGGAGCTGGACCATTTGGCACCCTCTCCCTGGGGGTGTCTTCATTTCAGGCATCCCTCCACCGCTCCCAGCATGCCTGAATGACCCCTCCTCCCTTCTGATTCACAGTGGTGGACTCTGGTACCAGAGCCTAGACCTCATCTACGAAATGCACTCCTCAAGGGAGCGTGCCAAACCCAAGGCCTGCCCTGAGTAGCCTCCCTTGGGTCTGCACACTCACCCCAAACTGCCTCAGGGCCCAACCCAAGCCAGCAGCTGTCCTTGTGTCCAGAAGCCAGAAGACCATGCTATGAATCACAGCATCACAGGTTCTAGTACTGGACACACAGAGGGAAGAGGACAGCCTGAGGTCACACAGTGAGAAAAGTGAGGAACTGGACCTTCTGGGACCCAGAGTCTTGGGTGGCCATGAGGATGCACAGGTCTCTGCTCTGTGCATGGCCTCATGGCCCAGAGAAGCTTGGACGCTTCTGCTGTAGCCCCTCAGGCCCCTAGCCCCCTAGGGCCTGGCCTAGCAACACAGCAGAACCCCTAGGAACCCCCACAGGAGAGGATAAGGCCCCACTAGGCCACAACACTGAGATTCAGAGGCCAAGGAGCGTGAGGAAGCAGCTTCATCAACTATCATGCAGTCACCAGCTGACATCATGGCCACATTCAGCCACCACACAGCACCACACATGCACCCAGCACTGAGCCTTTGCTTACAGTGGGGCCCTAAGGAACACACTTCTTTCACTTCTCTGGACAATTCTCAGTCTCAGAGGCCCTCACTGTGGACTTCAACAGCTTCTGAGCCTTCCCCAGATTTGGTCTCAATCCTCCTAAGACTGGGGCTTGTGGGAGAAAAAGCATAATATTAGGGAAAAAATTAGTCCTAAGTTGCCAGCTATAACTTGAGCATCACTGTGAGGGGATATGGGCTAGAAGGAAAGGTGGGAAGTAAAAATGGAGCAGCTGTAGCCAGGCTCGGTGGCTCACACCTGTAATCCCAGCACTCTGGGAGGCCGAAGCAGGCAAATCACTTGAGGTCAGGAGTTTGAGACCAGCCTGACCAACATGGTGAAACCCCGTCTCTACTAAAAATAAAAAATTGGTTGGGTGTAGTGGTGCATGCCTAATGCCAGCTACTTGGGAGGCTGAGGCAGGAGACTCACTTGAACCTGGGAGGTGGAGGTTGCAGTGAGCTGAGATCTTGCCACTGCACTCCAGCCTGAGAGACAGAGCGAGACTCCATCTCAAAAAAAAAAAGTGGGGGGGAGTGTTCCCCATGACCACATGGCCGTAGAAAGATTCACACACAAGAGTCTTGGGTCCCGCCTTCCAGGTCGGACAGCTCCCTTTCCATCTCCTAAAAGAGGAAATGAGGCCTGCAAGCCAAGGCCCATAGGCACATACAGAACACACATGCACCCACACCAACTGCCCGCTGTCCTGCCTGATCCGTTTCTTCCAGCCAGCACAGACTCCCAAGGGGCCATGGCAGTTGGAGGCAGGTGCATGGGTCATGTCCTGGCATCTCTGCTTCTTGTGTAAGTGACATAATGTCCCTGAGCTTCAATTTGTCCATGAGTGAAATGGATGTAATGTCAGTCCCAGCCTCACAGGATTAAATATGACAAGATCATGAAGAGTCCAGCTCCACAGTGAAGGCTCAATCAGCTGTGGCTATCACCTGAGGGGAAACTGAGGCCCCGTGAATGCACCTATAGACCCAGTGAGTGGGTGCTGACGGGAGAATCCTTAGGATGAGGCATGGGCTCCTTTGTCCACCCTAGCAGGGGAAACCCGGAGTGAGTTCATCTCGGCGCTGCTGCTGCATTTCCAGGCATTCATCTCGGCCTGTGGCTGGCCTTCCGGCTTTGGAGAGCAATGGCCGCTCGGGAATCTAAGAGCAACCCTCTGCCTTCCTGCTAGCCTTCCCACCAGTGTCCCTCTCCCAGCCACAACTTCCTGTGGCCAAAGGAGGGGCCTGGAATCCTTCTCGGAGGCACCACCTTCTCTGGGATCCTGGGCTCAACGGTTGCTGGGGCAGGACAAGGGACAAAGCTACCTGGACTGGCTCCAACCCAGTGACTGCCATTAGAATGGCCCACAGGAATGCACAGATAAGCCTGGGCAGGTGTTCACCTCCTAGACCCTTCCAGTTGGCAAAGCCCTGGGGGGGTCCTTGGGCTCTCACCCCCACCCTAGCATCAGGCAGCCCTCTGGCCTCTTCCTCTTTTGGGCTCCTCCTCCCCCAGCTGCTTCCTCCTTTTCCTCCTGTGTGGACACCACTTCCCCGAGAGGCCCAGCCCTGCCCTGCTGTGCTGTGCTGTGCTGTGCAGACTTCACCACCTCCTCGTCCCCGCCTGGGGCACACACAGTAGGTACTACCAATACCACCTTTGCAGATTCTGAGGCTGGCAGCAGCCTTGGAGCCCCCAGATTCCTCCAAGCCAAGCCATAAGGATACCTTCTCCCCAACAAGGCTTAGATGACGCCACCTTTAGGCCTTTGCTCAGACTGGTGTGGTGCTGCCTTTCAAGCCTTGTAAATGTACACAGAGGTCGGCACAGAAGAACCAGCCCAGCAAATGTTTGGTTATTCCAGAAAGATTCTTCCTCCCCAGCCACCAAGAGCGGCCACAGCCCCAAGAAGTAGCATCAGGGTGAGGGTGGGGTTAGGGTTTAGTAAGAACAAGAGCTTCAGGCTAGAAGGGCTGGGTGGGGCTGGGCAGACAGGGCCCCACCCTGCCCCTGTAGCTGAGGAAGGGCTGCCTGAGAGCATCAGGTACAAGGGCCACCATCAAAGGTCGCAATCCTTTGCCTTCCCCAAAGCACCTCTCAGAGCATTCTTAGGCAGGGTGCATCAGCAGTGGCCTGGCTAGAGCTGTTGACCCCCTTCCCTCTCTTCGCTGAACGCCTAGGCTGGGACTCCTGGCCCAAGATGCTGGGAAGATGAGACTGCCCCCTGGCCTATGCCTTGCCCCCATCTGCCCAGTCCTGCCTCCCCCCACAGCACAACAGGTACAGGGGAGGCAGCACTCAGGCTCTGGGGCAACAGTCTCCTCCTCTTCTCGGGGTGGGGTGGGGGAGGCCCTGGTTCCTCAGTGGCTAAGAGCTTGTGGGGGACAAAGCTTCCTCCATCCTGTTCCTGCCAAGTGAATGGGTGGCTTTTAGAGACAGACTGAGAGAAGCCGGGCGCGGTGGCTCAAGCCTGTAATCCCAGCACTTTGGGAGGCCGAGGCGGGTGGATCACGAGGTCAAGAGATCGAGACCATCCTGGTCAACATGGTGAAACCCCGTCTCTACTAAAAATACAAAAAATTAGTTGGGCATGGTGGTGCGTGCCTGTAATCCCAGCTACTCAGGAGGCTGAGGCAGGAGAATTGCCTGAACCCAGGAGGCGGAGGTTGCGGTGAGCCGAGTTCACGCCATTGCACTCCTGCCTGGGTAACAAGAGCGAAACTCCGTCTCAAAAAAAAAAAAGAACAAGAGACAGACTGAGAGAGACACAGCCAGGGACCAAGAACTGAGATCAAGGGCAAAGCAGACAGGACCAGCATGTCTGCCTGTGGTTCAAGTAGCCCCAAGTGCACCTACTGCCCACCTCCGCAGTGCTGGAGGCCTAGGGACCTTGCTGGGATCTGACCACACCCCACCCTCAGTACCACCTGTGCCACTTGCTAGGCAAACAAATGTTCAAGGGCCTGGGACATCAGTGATGCCACTCAGTGACCCTACCTCTCAGGCCACCCAGGGCCAACCCCTGACAAACTGCCCTGGGCCAAAGGGGTCCAGGATTATGCCCAGCCCCCATCCAGCAGCCTAGGCTCCGACACATAGTGGGTGGTGAGATGCTGCTTCAGGGCTTCTGGCATGGAAGTTCCTGTCCCCCAGCTGGCTTGACTTCCACTTCCAGACACAGCTGCTCATTCCCTCTGTCCTCCTGTCCTCACACCTGCTCTACCCTCTGTCTGGGGTTCCCCTCCCCCACCCCACCTGTGATGCCCCCAGCTGAGCTCCAGCTGCCCTGATTTACCTAGTCTCTCAGCCCAGAGGTATCCGTTGAAGGACCTAGTCTCACTCCTACCCTAGAGGTATGACCTCATGTTGGCTGCACTGACACGGGCATGAGGGGCAGGGCCTGAGCCTAGCAGAACTGGGCAGGATGCAGGCAGAGGAGGTCAGCTATGGCTCGGACCCCTGCTCACTCCTTAATGTGGGAGCTCCATCTCTGCCTGCTCCTGCAGACAAAGCCCCACAAGGCCTGGGGGAGGGGTGGGAAGAAGAGACTCAGAGGCCCAAGCCGCCCCGCCCCCCATTCAAGTGCTAATGAGCTCCAGCAGTGAAGGAGAGGGCTGGGAGAGAATGTCGGGTCTAGAGGCCAGCCTGGGTGGGTTCTAGCCCACCTGGCACCCAGGGCCCTGCCACATCTCCAAACCTAGGCCCCCAGAGGTTGAGCCTAAGGCGCCCAGGACAATCTGTCACCAACTATCTGCACACCTTGGGCTCCCCACTTGCTGTGAATGGCTGCCTCCTTCCCACTCAGCAGTGAGTCTCTCATCCACTTTCTTTTTTTTTGAGACAGAGTCTTGCTCTGTCCCCTAGGCTGGAGTGCAGTGGCACCATCTTGGCTCACTGTAACCTTCACCTCCCAGGTTCAAACGATTCTCATACCTCACCTTCCTGAGTAGCTGGGATTACAGGCACGCACCACCATACTTGGCTAAGTTTTTTGTATTTTTAATAGAGATGGGGTTTTACCATGTTGGCCAGGCTGGTCTCGAACTCTTGACCTGTGACTCCTGACAGGTGCTCCGCCTGCCTCAGCCTCTCAAAATGCTGAGATTATAGGTGTGAGCCACAGCGCCTGGCCTCCCTCACTCATTTTCATACCTCCAGGGTTTGGTGGACTGTCCCTATAACAACTGTGGCTGCAGGGAGGCACCTCTGCCTCCAGGTTATGAATGGAGAGCAAGACTCCTTCCAGGGCTTCACCTGATGCTGAGTTTCTCAGCCAGTGCCTTAGGTGGAACTGGGATTCAAACTCAGGTCTGGGTGACCCCATGGGCTGGTCCAGGGAGGATAGGCCCTCCCACAGCCCTGCCAGGAAACACCCACCCAAGGTCTTGGGAATAAAGGGCCAAGTCTTTCTGCTGCAGAGCTCTTGTCGAGTCAGTCCCTCTGCCCTCCAGTGCCTGGCCCTGGCAAATGGTGTTCATCCTTCACAGATGCCCACCAGACCCCTCCTCCTCCAGGAAGCCCCCCTTCACAGACACCACTAGAGTCTAACCCACCACCCAGCCAGCCAGAATCCCAGGCTAGCCCTTCCCATCTATCTCCTGCTAGACCAGGCTCTAGGGCTGCTGCAGAATTAAACTTACCCCTCTCCCAGGAGCTATGCCCTATTCGTGGACACATTCGATCACTTCATTCTGTCCATATACACTCATTAGGCATCTATAGTATGCCAGCCCTTTGCAAGAGACACAGACAGGACAGAGGCCACAAAATTCCCTTTCTTTTCTCTTGGTAAACTTAACTGAGCCCTTGCTATGTGCAGTCTCTGCGCTGGCCAGTCCCAGGCCTCTCACAGTATTGCTCTGGTCTGAGCCCCAGAGCAGAGGGGCAGCCCCAGTGGGACCAGCCAGCTCAAGCTCTACTGTGGCTGCCAGAGTGGCAGAGACAGCAGCCCTCTAGCAGTGCACAAACAGCCTGAGTTGGAAGAATACAAAGCCAGAACTCTCCCAGATGAACAGGCTGCAGGCTGCTCAGCAGGAGTTCCGCAAGGGGTGGGGTAAGAACTGTTTCGGAGGTGCCAGCATAGCCTGTGGCAGGGCTGGGAAGAAACAGCCTGAAGAGTTTTTCTCAGTGTCCCCTCAATGCTGGTCACCGACCTTGCAGTGGGCCTGTGGACCCTTGCTTCCTGCCCACAGTATCCAAACTGCTGCTCAGTTTACCCCTCCGTCTACCCAAAATCAGGTTCAGAGGATACTTCCTTCTTTCAACAAACAGATGAGAAGCACCCAGTAGATGCCAGGCTCCATGCCCGGCACAGAAATGAAGAGGACATAGCCCTGCCCGGCAGCCTCCAGGTATCTGATGGGAGAAGCAATAGCACTGGGAGCCAGAGATGTTTCACCAGCCTTGGTTGAGGGAGGATGTCCAGGAAGGATCCTGGGAGGTGATTCTGGAGTAAAGCTTTAAAGCACAATCAAGTAGGGAACAGCAGATGCAAAGTTCCAGGGGACAAGAGAGAACAGCTATATTTACATTCTGAAGCCTTTACGGAGCCAATGGTGGACACTGTCCCCTTTTTCTGTGAAGCTGTCCACGCAAGCCCATCCCAAATCAGAGACTATCCCCCTCACACACACTCTGGCTTCCTTTCCCCTAAGTGCCCAGCCCACAGCCCCAGATTCCATCTGGGCCTAGCTGGTCAGTCACATTGAGCTGGGTAGGAGTGGGGAGCATCCCTAGAGTAGGATTGGTATCTTCTCCCCCCACCAAGCTGCCAGGAAAACTCTGTGTGTACCACATCAGCCTCTGCCCTGGTGACAGGACTGTGCCCGCCTGCTGGCAGGGCTATCCAGGATGGGAGGGAGGGAGGCAGTGTGCGGGCGGGGCAGCAGGCGTGGTTCTGGCTGGGAGGGAAGGCTGGCAATTGCCCAATCTGCGTCCCGTTGCCTGGACAAAGTCTCCCGCTACATGGGACAGGCGCCCAGAACTCTGAACTTGCCACAGCTGGACTCCCATCGTCACCTTGCACCTGGATGGGCAAGGCTTGGCTCAAGCCAGGATTCCGCCCCAGGCAGCCAAGGCAGATTGGGTCGACAGTATCAGGCAGAGCTTGGCTGGGGCCCTTTGCAGCACACACTCTGCGGGGTCTTAATCCCCAGCCCAAAACCCCAACAAGAACCACCAGGGGGCTCTTGTTCTCCCCATTCTGAGCTGGGGGACTCCTTCGGCCCAAACCCAGGAAGCCCATTTCACAGAGTAAGCAAAGGCCAGAGGGGCGGGACCCCGGGGTGAACTCCCCAGGTTAGAAAGTGCTGAGCCAGACCCTGCACCCCTGGCTGCTGCAAGCCCAGTGTGGGAAGAGTTGCTAGGTCCCACCTGACTTAGCAGAGGCCTGGTGGGATGGGGGACCCTTCTGGTGTCGGGACACAAAACTAGCCAGAAGCCCTGGGTTCTCCCAGCTCTGTGGTCCAGTCTCACATCTCCTCCGCCACCACAGTAACTGCGATTAGCCTGGGAAGAGGCTTCTGGCTGGGCACTGGGAGGCAGCGGTACCGGAAGTGCCCTCCCCAGGCCCGGCGGGCAGCAGCAGCAGCGAAGGGCATTCCGCCGCGTCGACACCCACTCACTGTCGCTGCCGCACTCACAGCAGAGACAGGAAGAGGCAAGCGCCCAACGCAAAGCAGCCCAGGAGGCTGGGCCGCCGCCCCTTCCCGCCCCTTCTCTTCCTCCCTGAGGCAGCAGCGAAACGGATGCCATTTTGAAACCTCCGGGGCTGTGCCCTGGAGGCCGGGTCCCCCGGGACAGTCAACAGATGGGCCCGTAATGGACATACACGCTCTTCCTTGGCCACAAGCCTAGCATGAAAAGCCCTGCTTTTCACAGCCTGGGGCCCCATGACAGTTCTGAAGCCGAGGGGCCACACCCCCCTGTGCACTACCCAGCCTACAACGGTGCTGCGCTGTTACGAGAGCCTCCCTCCCCCCAACTCTAAAACCCCCAAATCAAAATCAGACTGCCACTGGGCACCACCCCTGCTTCCAGTGGGAGGCTGGATGGGGACAACCAGTAAGCCCATGGTCATTGAGAAAGGCCAGCTGGGATGCTCAGAGGCACCCAGGCCCACCCCCAACTAGCCCCTCAACTCTTTATTCGGCCAGTCCATTCCCCTTCACAAGGCCCCAAGATCAAACAAGTCCCCCTACTCTCAGAGGCTACATCCCAGGCCTTGCAGCCCGGAAGGGGTGTGGGCAGCCCAGCACCTACTAGCAGATCTCCTGGGCCCACCCGCAGGGGCAGCAATATGTCTGCTGTCTCACCACTTCCACTTCCCCCCACCGCTCTAGCAGCCACCATCTTCCCTGGCCTTGGAGGCGGCCACAACCCTAACTCCTCCACACTCTTTCCTATTTCCCAGACTGTAAAACATAGAGCCCGCAGAGCCTCCCTGGGAAGCCTGAGGCCTGGCCCCCTCCCCCTGTGTGACCAGTGGAGCCTCAGACCAGCCCCGTGGGGGTTCTGCGTAAGGCAGCCTAGGCCTTTTCCAACGCAGGGCTCCCTCCTCCTAGCCCAGCCCACTTGGTGCAGGAGGGGTGGAGGGATCTGGGGAAGGCCAAAGTGTAAGAGGACTTAAGGGAAGATCATCAAAGGGATTCGGGAGTGATGTCTGCAGAGAGGGATCTGGAGGGCAGGAAGCAGGGGCAGGGCTCGCTGAAGGGGTTCCAGCTGGAGAGGGAGCTCAAGAACAGTTTCCCACTCGAGAGGTTTCTTGGGTCAGAGTGCACAGGTGGAGGATACAGATTCCAGACTAGCAATGGGGCACAGAGGGAGAAGGAGGCAGTGGGTGGGGGGCCTCGCGGGGGGTCTGGCAGGGGCCTGCGGGATGCTCACGCACAACAGGAATAAAAGGCTCAGGTGGGGAAAACAAGTGGAGCCTGAGGGTTGGGGAACAAGTGGCGGGCGTCCTGGGGGTTTGGGTAGTGTGGGGAAGGATGGCGGGGGTTCGGAAGTTCTGTGAAGCTGGTTAGCAAGGGCAGATGGCCAAGCAGGGCTCTGGACCGCAGGTGTTGGGGCACTGTTGACTGGATTTGGAGGTCTGGGGTCTGGAATGAGATGGGGGTCTGGGCAGGATCAAAGGTCTAGCCCACCCTAGAGTTTTCAACCCTGGTCCTGGACTAGGTGTGGGGATCCAGGCGGGCCTGGGAGTTTGAAGCCCTAGTCTGGGAGGTCAAAGTCCTCGTCTGGGGGGATTCAAGCTGCGGGACGCGGCCTCACCCAACAGCAGCAACTTCACCTCCCGCGCCGCCTTCTCGCCGTCCTCCCGCAGGTTCTTGTCGATCATCTTAGAGCGCTCGGCCGCCGCCTTGTCCTCGGCGCTCACGGTGCACCCCATCCCGCCGTCCGCCGGCCCGGCCGCCGCCCGGCCCCCACACGGCCCACGGCCCACGGCCCGGCTCGGCCCCGCCCGACCCACTCCGCTCCCACCACCAGCCCTAATGCGGGAAGCTCTCGGGTCCGCAGTTCCGAGCGTCTGCTGTAGGCGCCTTCTCGACCGCCGCGCACCGACCGCGGGGCGGGGCGGGGGTGGGGCCTGGACGAACCAAGCCCGGGACTGGGCCTGGGCGGGTCTGGAGGCGGGGCCAGAGGAAATTCGAGGCTGGTGATTGGCTCGAGCGTGGAGAGAAGCGAGAAGTTAAGCGCAGCCCAGGCTCGGGTCTGGGCTGCAGGCGGGGCCACGCCGAGCAAAGGCAATAGGGTTGGATCCGAACGAAGGGACCCGGCGCTGGGCAGGCTGCAGGCGGGGCCGGGCTCCGATTGGGTGCTGCGGGACAGCCGGGGGGGCGAGGGTGGGGATCTCGTGTCCTCTGGAGCCGAGCAGGAACCCGCCCTCTGAGCGTCAGTGAGTTGGGCGAGTTAGGTGGAGGAGGCGTGTCTTTTGTCATTTGTTAAAGTTAATGGGCCCAATCAACTTGTTTTGGGATCTACAGAACCCGGGGGCCCTTCTGGACTGCGGTTTTCTCAGACTTAAGGCGGGTTTACCCCCTTCTCCCTCTGGGTTGCAGCAAGTCGAAAAAGAAAAAAAAAGACCTGGCGCTGTGGCTCACACCTGTAATCCCAGCACTTTGGGAGGCCGAGGCGGGCGTATCATTTGAGATCAGGAGTTCAAGACCAGCCTGGCCAATATGGTGAAACCCCATCTCTACTAAAAATATAAAAATTAGCCAGAAATTACAGGTGGTGGGCACCTGTAATCCTAGCTACTCAGGAGGCTGAGGCAGGAGAACCACTTCAATCCGGGAGGTGGAGGTTTCAGTGAGCCGAGATGGTGCCATTGAACTCCAGCCTAGGCCACAGGGCGAGACTCTGTCTCAAAAAAAAAAAAAAGTCGATTTCCACCTCTACACCTTTGCCTAGGCTGTCTCCTTCAGCTGGGTGCCTTCTCAAGTAATCCAAGTCTTACCAATCCTTCCCCAATCTACCTGGAGACATTCTTCCTCAGGCAGCCATCCTGGACTCCAATCTGGGACCAGGCAACCAGAACCCAAAGGAGGAAGGGAGAGAGGGAGAGAAGGTGGAGAGGGAGGAAGAGGGGAGGGCAGACAGGCAGGGTGAGGGGGTTGGGAGGGAAGAAAGAGGAAGAAGTTGCCACTGGACTTCTAGAAACAAAAGTGGCCACGATCTTATTATCTGTCTTTTCCATGGCCTGTCCACGTCTGGAGGTGGCCATGAACCCACATCCCACCCTCTTGTGGCCTGTCCCCACTGGGCAATGGCTGCAACCCTATGGCCAGGCAAAGGTGGGGTGGAGGCAGCAGTGGTTCTAGCTGAACATTTCAAGTCTTTCTGATCCTGCGCTCCAGGAGGAGCCCACAGCCCCAACCTCGACTGGACATTGGAAGGGTCTGCCAAATATTACTCACTAAGGCGTTTTGTGTGGCCCCAGTGCCATGAGGCCAGGAGGCCCCAGCCCAAAGACAGGGAAGGTCCCTGAAGCAAGACAGGGTACTTGCAAACAACAGCCCGCTATTTAGCACAGACTACTTAGAATGTTGGTACACATTTTGGCCAGGAATGGTGGCTCATGCCTGTAATCCCAGCACTCTGGGAGGCCGAAGCAGGCAGATCTCTTGAGGTCAGGAGTTCAAGACCAGCCTGGTCAACATGGTGAAACCTTGTCACTACTAAAAATACAAAAATTAGGTGGGTATGGTGGCGTGCACCTGTAATCCCAGCTACTCGGGAGTCTGAGGCAGGAGAATCGCTTGAACCTAGGAGGCAGAGGTTGAAGTGAGCTGAAATCACACCACTGCACTCCAGCCTGACAATAGAGTGAGACTCTGTCTCAAACAAACAAACAAACAAAGCTTGGTACACATTTTGTCCCAATTCCCCAGGCTGGCTATTCTCCCTGGAGTGTCTGCATATCCCTATCTGAATGTTTCTCTTGATAAGGAGTCATTGTCCTGGAAGTCCTCCAATGACTCCCTCAGGGCTCCCTCCTGTCCTGAGACATGGGATATGGTGCCCCATGTCCACCACTGCTCTGAAGCTCAGGCAGGCCCTGCCATGGACATGAAACATGTTGAGGATACATAATGCCCACCAGGGACACAGATATGCTGTATACACCCACACATAGGTCAGCCTCCAACATGCCTTAAATCCACAGAACACCCTACAGAAATGGGTGCACATGGCCAAGAATACAGTCTGTCCACGCACAGACTACAAACTGGCTTCCAAGGTGGGCCCCTCCCCTTCCCTTCACACGTTGCCCCGCCCCAGGCTTGAGAGCCGATCCTCCCTCCTCTGGCCTCTCTAGCCTGCTCCTAGCAACAGCCAACAGCTCTCACAGTTGCCAGGCAACAGGGAGAACCTGTCAGCCCCTTGGAGGCCCAGCTCTCAGTAGGTGGGCACAACACAGACCCCAATCTATGGAAGCAGGGCAGGATGGAGCCTGGCCTTCCCCAGCCCCAGGACAGGTCCTGTGGTTATCCCACCCTTCCTGCCAGTTAGCTACTCCTTTCCAGTCCTGTGCTCTTCCCAGAGAGTCCAGCAACCCTTGCTTCCACTCAGCTGGCTGCTCCTTCTCCATCTCCATGGGATCCCCAGGGCTATGGCCAGGCCTCTGCTTGTCACTCCAGTCATACGCCTCACACTTTGGGGGCTCAGAAACCCACAGGGTCCTCTCCACTTCCTTGATTGCCAGCCCCATGTCCACCACTGCTCTGAAACCTCCCCCAGACACCTGGGCACCTCAAATACACACTGTCCAGAACTGGGTACATCCCATCCCACTGACCCCTGTTCCTAGGCTCTCCATCACTTCATGGTCCCCCAACCAGCCACAGCAACAACCCCCCTCCCCTACCCCTATATGCCATCAGCCTCTTCCCTATCTCAATTTCTCCTCCAATCTGTATCTGTTCTCTGTCCCCACTATCTCCCAGTCTAGGACTCTAAGCTCTTCCTTGGCTCTCCTGTTTCCCCTACAATCCATCCTCCACATGGCAGCCAAGGATATCATACTGAAAGAAATCACATCACCAGGTGTGGTGGCTCACACATGTAATCCCAGAACTTTGGGAGGCCAAGGTGGGTGGACATGAGGTCAGGAGTTCGAGACCAGCTTGACCAACATAGTGAAACTGTGTCTCTACTAAAAATACAAAAATTAGCCAGGCGTGGTGTCAGGTACCTGTAATCCCAGCTACTCAGGAGGCTGAGGCAGGAGAATCACTTGAACCCGAGAGGTAGAGGATGCAGTGAGCCGAGATCAAGCCACTGCACTCCAGCCTGGGCAACAGAGCAAGACTCCATTTCGAAAAAAAAAATAAATAAAGAAAGAAAGAAATCACATCACTCCCTTGCTTGGAAATCTGTGGTTCCCCAGTTCCCTGGGGATAGATAACGCCCCCACACAGTGGTTTGGACTCTGCAGGAGGTGGAGGCTGTAGACTGGCAGCTGGCAGCAGAGACTCTGAGGAGTAGTCTCCAAACTTGCCAACTATTTCTTACTTTGGACAAGTATCAGAAACTTCCTGTGCCTCAGTTTTCTCATCAGTAAAATGGGTCTAACAGTTATACATGCCCAAAGCACAGGCAAGAGGTCAGGACTCCAGGAGGAAACATGTAAAACATGCAGAATGTGCATGGTACATAGGAAGCCCTCAATAAATATGAGGTGCTATAGTAGTGATTTCTGTTTTTGAGACTGAGTCTCACTCTATCAGCCATGCTAGAGTGCAGTGGCAAGATCTAGGCTCACCGCAACCTCTGCCTCCTGGGTTCAAGTTTTTCTCCTGCCTCAGTCTCCCAAATAGCTGGGATTACAGGTGCCTGCCACCATACTCGGCTCATTTTTGTATTTTTAGTAGAGATGGGATTTCACCATGTTGGCCAGGCTGGTCTTGAACTCCTGACCTCAGATGATCCATCTGCCTTGGCCAAAGTGCTGGGATTACAGCTGTGAGCCACTGCACCCAGCCCTTTTTTT
>NW_016107315.1:3862399-3864700 GCF_001604975.1 Cebus imitator
CATGTTGCCCAGGCTGGTCTCAAACTCCTGGGCTCAGACAAGCCTCCTGCCTTGGCCTCCCAAAGTGCTGTGATTACAGGCATGAGCCACCATGCCTGGCTCAATAGTAGCCATTTCTGTAAAGCTTTATGACTGTCCCCGCTCAAGGGTCCACCTCATGTTCCTCCACTTGCAACACGCTGGCACTCCAACTATCTGGCTTGCCTTGTTCTCTCCATTCCCCGCCTCTTCCCTCCCATCCCCCTACCCTGTAATTTAATCCCTCCTCCCCACCTTTCATTCCCTGGCTGTGAGCTGAGCCTCTCTGAGTCCCATTGTCCTGGGGCTTCCCCTTCCCCAGCCAGATCCCACTATTCTGGTGGTGGGTAGGTACCACTCATATCCCTGATTCCAGGCCTCTTGCAGGGTGGCAGGTAAATACGTGTCAAATTAAATGAATGAATTACACATTCTACCCCACCCTGCCAGGGGTCTCTTTATCCTAGAGCTGGGAGTTGCTGCCCTATGGAAATATTCATGTAGTTGTATATGCAGAGAAGAGAGAAACCAGTGGTGCCTGGGAAGGTCAGGAAGTTTTCTTTGAGATGATGCAGGAAGTGCTAGAGACAGAACAGTGAGGAAGAATATTGTAAGAAGATGGAAGAGTACATGCAAAGGCAGGGTGATAGGTCTGAGAGGGGAGGTCTGGGGAAAAGCCAGTGAGAAAATCAAGGCTGAGAGCTGGAGAAACAAACCCCTTGCTTTGCAGCTGAGTCAGCTGAGGTTTAGAGCGGGCTAGGACCCAGCCGCAGTCATCAGTGAGGTACCTTGTGGGCATCCTGGTTTCTTCACACTCAGGAGTCCAGGAGTCCTTTCAGGAGAGGTCATTTTTGGGGCAGAGGGTAGCTGCCTAGCCAGGGCCTCATGAGCACAAGAGGAGGCATGACTTGTCCCCATGCCCACCAGGCCCAACACCGCTTGGAGTAGACCATAAAGGACAATGGAATGACTTCAGCAGAGCTGAGGGTGGCACCTCAGCTGGAATGGAGAGTAGCAGCTCCTGGCTCACCCCTACAGCCAGAATAGCCTTGGGGTTCACCACAGGCCGCAGAGCAGGTCCAGCATGGGCTGAGTTCCTATTGAGCAGCAGCCCTAAGTGGGGTGAGGAACGAAGACCCTCTCAGTGGGCTGTGACACCCTCGCCTGCAGGCTCCAGGAAGGGGAAGCTGCCAGCACTTCCCCAAAGGCAGTTTCAGGGTGGGCGTGCCTGTCGCTGCCCAGAGTCCAGGACCAGGTAGAACCCCACAGGGATGCCCAGAGTTCAGGATACTGACCACCCTACCTCCATGGCTCCCACGTGACAGCGAGTCCCTGGCCAAGGACCTGTGACTACTCAATCACAGCCTTGAAGCTACTGCTGGCAGACCTCAGTGGTCACAGCTTACTCCCTCCTTACTGCCCTGAGGCAGGCTCCACTTCCTGGTGCATCTCCTGCGCTTTCCCCTTCCTGCCTCTTAGCCCAGTGGCAGTTCTGAGACTGGAGTCAGCTATTCTGCCCTCTCTCCCTGCTCCCTGCCAGACCCCTCTTCCCAGGCCTCTCTTCCCCCAGGAGGAAAACCTGCAAGCCTGGGGGTCCTGGGTCCCAAAGTCTCCCTTTCTGGTCCTCCACCCCCTTCCAGGTCATTGGCTTTGACCTGGAGAATTCAGGCCCCTGCATTCCTTACCCATAAGTATCTGGATTAGGCAAGGGGGCCCAACTTGACACAGGGGTGGGGGCTGGGAGGCAGTACAGGAGGATCCAGAGGGAGGGGTCATCTGTTCAACCACTGTTCCCTGAACATATTGCCTGCCAATGTGCTGAGAACCCTACGGTAAAAGAGGCAGCTGGGCCCTGTCCTCTAGGAACACACACCAAACAAGCAAACAGGGAAATGAACTTCACCATTTCAGAGGAAATCAACGGGATGACACTTGAGCCACTGGGAGGTATGTGCAGGAGAAGATAGTCTGAGGAGGGGACCTTGAATCATGATCTCAGCTCACCACAACCTCTGCCTCCCGGGTTCAAGCGATTCTCCTGCCTTAGCCTCCTCAGTAGCTGGGATTATAGGCATGAGCCACCACACCTGGATAATTTTTTGTATTTTTAGTAGAGACGGGGTTTTTCCATGTTGGTCAGGCTGGTCTTGAAGTCCCGACCTCAAGTGATCCACCCGCCTCAACTTCCCAAAGTTCTGGGATTACAGGCATGAGACACTGTGCCTGGCTTAGGACCAGTCTTTTTTTTTTTTTTTGTTTTTTGAGATGGAGTTTTGCTCTTGT
>NW_016107315.1:3864860-3884397 GCF_001604975.1 Cebus imitator
AGAGACGGGGTTTCACCATGTTGACCAGGATGGTCTCGATCTCTTGACCTCGTGATCCACCCGCCTCGGCCTCCCAAAGTGCTGGGATTACAGGCGTGAGCCACCGCGCCCGGCCCAGGACCAGTCTTATAGCAAGCCAGAAGAGAGTGACGACAGAGGAAGCAACAAGTGCAAGGGCCCTGGGGTGGGAAGGAGAGCTGGATGCTCCTGAACCAGAAAGGAGGCCAACCCGGCCAGAATAGGGAGAGCAAGAAGACACTGGTGTGAGAAGGAACTGCCATGAGGCATCACAGAGGAACAAGCCACATAGGGAGTTCCCAAGTCTCCAGGGAATGCTGAGGTAGGGGCACCAACATCTCCAAGCCAGTGACCTATGTCTAGCCCTACAAACCCAACGGGTCCTGGCCTTCAGAGTGCTCCTGTATGACTGGAGAGGAGCTACCTAAGCCCTGCAGAGAACTCAGGAGCCCTCAGGGCTTTGGGGCCAAGGACTAAACTTAACCTCCCTCCTTCTCTTTGTCCTTGAAGAGTTGATGGTACAACCTGCCACTGTGCCTGTTGCATAGGCAGCCTTCAAAGGCCACCGTCCCTGGGAAGCCCTGGGTCCTTGGAGGGCCTGGAAAATGATAATCAACTCTATCCCCAGGAGCTACTGCTTTGTACACGTTATTACCTTATTGCCTAGTCCACCTTACCGTGACTGGGGCTGGTAGCCTCTCCAGCGACTCGTTAGGGCTGTCATTAGCACTGCTTCCTGGAATTTAATTTAATGAAGGAGTAAAAACAGCCCTAATGAAGGTGTTGCAACAGCAAGCAGCCAAGCAAGGTGCACCTTGGCACCTGGGCTCAGGGGCTTCCTGTAGATTGTGACTAGGAGCAAGAGAGTAATAGGGGCGGAGGGACCTGTTACGGCAGGGAAGCTGGTCACTGAGTCCTGGACGCACAAGCATTGCCCTGCCTGTACTACATGGAGCAAATGCTGCGACCAAAGCCAAGCAGACAGAGGTAGGGGAATGGGCCTGGTCAGGAGTGACTTCAGGCTGTTGTAGAAAAAGCTTTTTAAAAACCATCAGCCAGTGCAAAGGCCCTAATATGAAGGCCAGCACGGCATGCCAAGCCAACAGGCCAGGCTGTGGGCTAGCACCAGGGGACGGAGGTCAGCAGGGGCAGATGATTTCTGCCATGGGGCAAGTAAGTTTATATTGCATTTCAAGTAAGGGGAAATAACTGGAGGGTCTTAAAGCAGAATTACATGATCTGAATTTTTTTTTTTTTTTTGAGACACAGTCTCACCGTGTCACACAGGCTAGAGTGCAGTGGCTCAATTGGGATCACCACAGCCTCTGTCTCCCAGGCTCAAGCAATTTCCCTGCCTCAGTCTCCAAGCGAGTAGCTGGGATACTGGCATGCAACACCACGCCCAGCTGATTTTTTGTATTTTTGGTAGAGATGGGGTTTGGCCATGTTGGCCAGGCTTGTCTTGAACTCCTGGCCTCAGGTGATCCGCCCACCTAGGCCTCTTGAAGTGCTAGGATTACAGGTGTGAGCCATGCTGCGGGCCATGATCTGATTTTTCAAGTTTCTTCTGCTTACTATGAGGAGTAAGAGAGATGGGAGGATAGGAGGTGGGGACCATTAGAGAGTAATGGAGTGAAGCCTGTGGGGACAGGGCTATCCTATGTCTCCTGGGAGAAGGAAGCTGGTGGGGGGGAGGGAGGGAGGCATTTATAACGGGAGTGAGTTTTTTGTCTTCTCCAGCAGGTTTGGGCTGGCTGGTTCCCATTCAACCTTCCCTCCAAATGGGCGTTGCTCAAACACCTAAAGATCGGTCTAAAGGGGATTCCAATATCCCCAGTCTGCTTCCCCGCCTTTGTGCACCTCTCTACCTCTACGAAGCCTTCCTTGCTCTGCCCCGGGTCTTGGCCAGCGGTGGGCTCCCCAGTGACCTCAGCAGGACGGCATTTTGCTAGGTAAAAGGCCGGGAGACTTAGCCGTGGACCGGCAGCTGCGCAGGGTGAAACTTTGCAGGGTGAAACTTTGCAGGGTGCTACCTGCCCTGGGTCCTGCCCATCGGAGCTCCTGGCCCTCCCTAGTTCTTCTTTTTTTCTCCCTTGTCTACTCCCAGGACAACCCAGTAGTTCTTCACCTCCCCCAGGTTCTCTCATCCACGCTCCGCCCACAGGGTACCCTCAACAACTCCGGCCTCCCTGGCCGAGCCGAAACCGGAAACGGCCTCGGAGTGCGCTGCACCGCCTCTTCCGGGGCCTCTCTAGGCCGGAGCGCGGGATTTCGGTGGCCGGGAGAGGACCGAACGGCTTCGCGGGACAGCGGCGCCTCCTGGCGGTCCTGCGGCGCAGCGCGGGAGCCGAGGCCGACCCAGCACCTACGGTCTCCTGGGCCACCGCTTCGCGGCCACCACTCGCGGTGGCCCCCCACCTTGCCTCCGGGCCTGGCCCTCGCCTCCGCCGACCTGCCACTCTTTGGCCATCGAGGCCCGGTCTCCTCAGAGCTGCAGCCGTCCCGCGTCCTTTTGTAACGAGCCCTCCGTGGCACTCCTTCGCCCTTGCCCCTCGCGGGGCCCCAACCTGCCAGGGTCTCCTTCGCAGTAGCCGCCCTCGGCTCACCCGCAGAACGTCCCCAGTGACACCCGTCTTTCTGCTTCCTCCAGTCTGGCTCTTCACACCCTCCATCGGGAGACGCTCCCTCCCTCTCCGGCTTCCACTTCACAGCGGAGATTGACAGTGATTTGGGTGATTCGGCCGCTGAGCACCTCTCCTGCTTCCTGAGGACGGGGTAGCTCCGTGCCCACTGCCCATGCCAGCTCAGGGCCGCTGCGCCGTGGGACCTCGGATGCCCTGCTGAGTTTGACTTCAGACTAATCGGGAGAATAGAGAGGAGCTGGGTAAAACTTGCTCTCAGAACACATAGTCAAGGGTGGGTCTGGGGGTCCGGCCCCTTCTTCTACTCCGGGCTTCCCCCAAGGTCAGGCAGTCCGTGGAGGGTCTGTCTGGCTCCCTGCAGTACGCACTGCGCACGATGCCCAGCGTCGAGGCCCTACCCATCCCGGGGGACCTCTCCCCTCCCGCCTCCAACCCTTCTATCCGCTTTCCTCCCACGCATCTGCCAGGAAGACTTCCAGGACTGTACTGAAACCTCAAGGCTCGGCCGCACGACCATGGTTGATCGACCAACCCAGCCACCCGGCGGGGCAACGTGTCGGTGGGTCACCGCGCAGCCAGACTCCCTTTGGTGACCGCCAGGGGTCAGCAGAGGCCGCCTCCCTCATAGTTTGGCGGACTAGGTCGCTGGCTAATCCGGTGTGTGTAGCCAGGCCGTTTGCAGACTTGTGTGGTTGGAAAGTTTTATGCTTTCAGATTTTTCCAGGGCTGCTTTTCTTTCTAAGTAACTCTCAGCCAATTATTATTATTATTAACTATTATTTTTGAGACAGTGCAGTGGAGTGATTTTGGTTCACTGCAACCTCTACCTCCCAGGTTCAAGCAATTCTCTGCCTCATCTCCTGAGTGGCTGGGATTACAGGCGCCCGCCACCACTCCAGGCTAATTTTTGTATTTTTAGTAGAGACAGGGTCACCATCTTGGCAAGGTTGGTCTTGAACTACTGATCTCGTGATCCACCTGCCTCAGCCTCCCAAAGTTCTGGGATTACAGGCATGAGCCAGTAGCCTGGTTACTCTCAGTCAATTATTACTACTCCAAGTTATTGAAAAGTCAGCTGCTGGGTGACTTTAGAGTCCAGGCAGAAATTTTTTTTTTTTTTTTGAGACAGGGTTTTGCTCTGTAGCCCAGGCTGGAGTGCACTGGTGCGATCTTGGCTCACTTCAACCTCCGCCTCCTGGGTTTAAGCGATTCTCCTGCCTCAGCCTCCGGAGTAGCTGGGATTACAGGTGCGTGCCACCACACCCGGCTAATTTTTGTATTTTTAGTAGAGACGGGATTTCGCCATGTTGCCAGGCTGGTCTTGAACTCCTGACCTCAAGTGATTCACCTGTCTCGGCCTCCCAAGGTGCTGGGATTACAGGCATAAGCCACAGTGCCTGGTACACCCAGACATCTGAATGGTCCCCTGTGTCTCTCCACGGCTCCTTGCTGTCCTGGCTGCGTCTTGGACCCAGTGGGTCCCTAGCCACCAGCACTTGGCCAGGCAGATCAGGGGCCACCCTACACACTCCCTGGTGTTCAGACTCCACTATCCAATCTCCATATACTGTTTTCCAGCTCAGTTTCCAGCACCCTGATCTTGGAAGTCGTTCACCAAGCTCCAACCTACCCTCCTACCAGCTGCTTCCATTCTCTCACCCTCAATACTTTCTTCTTTCCAGTCTTTCTTAAAAGCCACTGTTGCCAGGCACGGTGGCTCACGCCTGTAATCCCAGCACTTTGGGAGGCCGAGGCAGGTGGATCACAAGGTCAAGAGATCGAGACCATCCTGGTCAACATGGTGAAACCCCGTCTCTACTGAAAATACAAAAAATCAGCTGGGCATGGTGGCGTGTGCCTGTAATCCCAGCTANAGGCCGAGGCGGGTGGATCACGAGGTCAAGAGATCGAGACCATCCTGGTCAACATGGTGAAACCCCGTCTCTACTAAAAATACAAAAAATTAGCTGGGCATGTTGGCTCCTGCCTGTAATCCCAGCTACTCAGGAAGCTGGGACAGGAGAATTGCCTGAACCCAGGAGGTGGAGGTTGTGGTGAGCCGAGATTGCGCCATTGCACTCCAGCCTGGGTAACAAGAGCGAAACTCCGTCTCAAAACAAAACAAAAAAAAGCCACTGTTGGCTCTGCCCCTCTCACTTCACACAAGTTGCTTACACTGGCTCTTTCCAATTCTCCCTCACTTTTTCCTCTACCCACTCCAGGCTGGTCTGTCCCTCCCTCCACAAAAGTGCTCCAGTCAGGGTCCTTAGCAACCCAAAGATGTCTGAATATAGTGGTCCATCCTCTGCACTCAGCTCCTTGGCAGCATCTGACACTTACCTGGCTCCAGGTGCCCATTCTCTCCCAGTTTTCCTCTCACCTCTCGGCTATTTCTGCCCAGCTCCTTTGCTGGTTCTACCTCATCTTCAAGGGCTCAGTGCTGACTGCTGCCCTCCTCTGTCTAAACAGCTCCTTCCCATTTCATCCAGGCCTATGGCTTTAAACACCATTTGTTTTGCTTCCCAGATCCAAAGCTTCATCACTGGCCACTCTACTGAACTCAATGCATACACCCAACAGTTGACCAGGCACCTCCACTTTGATGTCCAGTCAATGTTTTAAACTCTTCATGGACAAAACTGATCTCCCTCCCAAGCCTGCTCCTCCCCCAGCCTCCTGCAGTGGCAGCTCTATCCCTAGACAACCTTGGAGCCACCCTTGACTTATTTCTGCCTCTCTTGCCATACTTGAACCATCCGGGAACCCCACCACCTCTACCTTTAGGACAAGCCTAGTGCCTCTCCCCGCCTCTACCATCACCTGGGCTTAGCCACCCAACATGACTATTTGGAATAACTGCAGGAGCCCTCGTGTCAGTGTCATCCTTGCCCCTGATTCCCCACCCAGAGCCTAGTCTTAATTCAGCAGCCAGAATAATCTATTTAAAACTTAAACTTGTGCCTGGCACGGTGGCTCACACCTGTAATCCCAGCACTTTGGGAGATCAAAGTAGGAGAACTGCCTGAGACCAGGAGTTTGAGACCAGCCTGGGAAACATAGTGAGACCCTGTCTCTACAGAAAATGAAAAACAAATAAGTAGGCAGTGGTGATATGTGCTTATAGTCCCAGCTACTCAGAAGGCTGAGGCAGGAAGTTCCCTGGAGTCCAGGAATTCGAGGCAGCATGAGCTATGATCATTTCATTTGTACTCCATCCTGGATGACAAAGCAAGACACTGTCTCTCTCTTTTTTTGTGGGGGGGGGTTAATTTCAGACGGCATCTCGCTCTGTCGCCTGGGCTGGAGTGCAGTGGTATAATCTTGGCTCACTGTAACCTTTGCCTCTCAGACGCAAGTGATTTTCCTGCCTCAGCTCCCAAGTAGCTGGGATTACAGGAGCATGCCACCACGCCTGGGTAATTTTCGTATTTTTAGTAGATACTGGGTTTCACCATGTTGGCCAGGCTGGTCTTGAAATTTTGACCTCAAGTGATCCACCCACTTCGGCCTCCCAAAGTGCTGGGATTACAGGCATGAGTCATGGCACCCAGCCGACACTGTCTCTTAAATAAGGAAATAAATAAATAAAACAGACGAACATGAAACTTCAAGTTGCTACTGATTCAGAGACTGCCCCCTCCTCTGTTCAGGACCCAATGTTGGCTCTCATCTTACTCAGAGAAAACTCCAGAGTCCTTATGTGGCTGACAAAGCTCTACAACACTTGTCCCCTGCATTACCCCCACCTGCCCCTTCTCTCCTCTTCCATGTCACTCCAGCCTCCTGGCTGCTTCTCCCACGCGCCATGCACATTCTGCCTCAGGGCTTTGCACTGGCTGATCCTGCCAACTGGAATCTTCTCCTGAAGTCATCCACATGGCTTCTTCCCTCTCCAAACCTCTGATTAATCAAAGTCCCTTTCTTGGCCAGGCACAGTGGCTCACTCCTGTAATCCCAGCATTTTGGGAAGTCGAGGCAGGCAGATCACTTCAGGCCAGGAGTTTGAGACCAGCCTGGCCAACATAATGAAACCCAGTCTCTAGTAAAAATACCAAAAAAAAATCAGCCAGGCAGGTGTTGTGGTGTGTGCCTGTAGTCCCAACTACTTGGGAGCCGGAGGCACAAGAATCAGAATCGCAGGCTGGGCACGGTGGCTCATGCCTGTAATCCCAGTACTTTGGGAGGCTGAGACAGGTGTATCACGAGGTCAGGAGATCAAGACCATCCTGACCAACATGGTGAAAACCCATCTCTACTAAAAATATAAAAATTAGATGTAGTGGTGCCCGCCTGTAATCCCAGCTACTTGGGAAGCTGAGGCAGGAGAATGGCTTGAACCTAGGACGTGGAGATTATGGTAAGCTGAGATCGTGCCACTGCATTCCATTCTGGTATCAGAGCAAGACTCTGTCTTTAAAAAAAAAAAATCAGAATCGCTTGAACCCTGGAGATGGAAGTTGCAGTGAGCCAAGATCGCACCACTGCACTCCAGCCTGGACAACAGAGCTAGATTATGTCTCAAAAAAAAAAAGTTCCTTTCTCAGGCCTACTCTCACCCCTGTCCCCAGACCCCCATTGTCCTTACCTTGTTGTTTTTACTCCCTGTAGTACTGAGCGTCTTCCAACCACATGATAGAATTTAGTGGTTAGGTTTAATGTTTCTTTTCTGAATCTAATCCCCAACCTGGACTGTAAATTCAAGGAAGGCCAGGGTCTTCACTTTGTTCATTGCTTTATTTGCTAGATGAGTGCCTGTCATGTAGGAAATCTCAATAAATACTTGTTGAATGAATGAATGAATGAGTCAAGAAGCAAATATGTGCTTATGCACACAGTGAGCAGGGTGTGGGCAAGGGCAGCTGCTGGGTGGGGATACTGAGACTCATGTGTTTTGCCTCCTTTCCTGCTCTGTATTATCTTATGTTTCTATAATAAGCAGTCATAGGAAAAACAGTGAAAAATATAGAAGACCTCTGTGCTGGACCTTCAGGCTGCTCTAACTTGTCAACATTCCAAACAGCATAATTTTTTCAGAATTATTTATCTATCTATCTATCTATTTATTTATTTATTTATTTATTGAGATGGAGTTTCACTCTTGTTACCCAGGCTGGAGTGCAATGGCGCGATCTCGGCTCACCACAACCTCCGCCTCCTGGGTTCAGGCAATTCTCCTGCCTCAGCCTCCTAAATAGCTGGGATTACAGGCACGTGCCACCATGCCTGGCTAATTTTTTGTATTTTTAGTAGAGACGGGGTTTCACCATGTTGACCAGGATGGCCTCAATCTCTTGACCTTGTGATCCACCCGCCTTGGCCTCCCACAGTGCTGGGATTACAGGCGTGAGCCACCGCGCCCGGCTTGTTTATTATTTTTTGAGACAGAGTCTTGCTCTGTTTCCCTGGCTGGAGTGCAGTGGTAGTCACAACTCGCTGCAGCTTCAGTCAGCCAGGCACAAGTGATTCTCCTGACTCAGCCTCCTGAATAGCTGGGAATACAGGTATGAGCCACCACACCCTGCTAATTTTTAGAGATAGGGTTTCACCATGTTGCCCAGGCTGATCTTGAAATCTTGATTTCAAATGATCTGCCCACCTCAGCCTCCCAAAGTGACAGGATTACAGGTGTGAGCCACCACGCCCGGCCCCAGAACAATTTTTTGAAAGGATAACAAAGGAAAAAACCTGAAAAATCTGTCAACCCATACACAAATGCTTAATGATGCCCAAGGGCCTGCAGAATGTGAAGACCAAGTGTCTGTAATCTGACAGCCGGGGACAAGGGACACTCATTTTCAAACAGTCACGTGGACACTTGGCTCTTGAATCTAGTGTAGTGACCACATTACCTGCCTCCTCCCTGCCAGAGCCTGCTGCCCATGGTCAGGCTGGCGAAGGCCTGACTAGGTAGGCAGAAATGGCCTCTTGGGGCCAGGGCTCAGGGTCCTTCCCCACCCCAGTTGTGTGTGTGTGTGTGTGTGTGTGTGTGTGTGTGTGTGTGTGTGTGCATGCGTGCGGCGGGGTGCTACCATTAGCACATCCCCTTGATCTGAGGGGCCTGAAGCAGAGGCCTGGTGTCCTGCTGCTGCTCTGATCTGTAGCCTTCTTTGGATGGGGGGAGTGTAAGAAAAGACCCCTGGGTCTGCCTGCAGGATGGACTTGCCTGTTATTGCCCCCCAGTGCTCAGGAGCCAAGGGTTCCAGGCAGGGCTATGGCCCCATTGAGACCTCTAGAGGGCAGCCCCTCTAATCAGAACACCCTGCGCTGCATCCACCTCTAGGCCAATGTCCAGCTCTTTCCTGGGGCCATAGGACTCCTGGGTGAGTCCCCAGACTGGAGTCAGGCGCCTGGGCCTGTTGGGAACGGGACTCAGGAAGCTCCTCTCTGCTCAGCTGGCACTGCTGTGGGCCTAGCAGCCACCAGCTTGAGGAAGTTCTTTCTTCAGGGTTTTCCCGAGCTGGCAGCTGCCTTGCAAATTCAAACTGGATCTTTCCTGCTGCCCTTTCCCCGGCAGCCTAGCCTGGTTCAGGGTCTCTCCTAATGAGGATTTGGTGCCAAGGCCTGGGCGGCTCCATCCCACTGGATCCCAGCTGGTTCAGTCCTGTCCAAGGCAGTGGGCAGCTTCCCAGTCCCACTGGAGCCAGGGCACCTGGGGCTGTCCTGCCTCCTTGCAGCCCTTGCCCTACCCCGGACTCCTGCCTCCCTTTGCCATTTGGGGCCCCACACACAGGGACTACTAACCCCCTTTATTCAAAGTACATTTTACTGTTAATAAAAAGATCAGCCCAACAGGGCACAGGATTCCTGGACTTTTGTCCCCAGACTCAGGGCATGAACAGAGAGTAGAAATGGCAGCCTGGGAGCCAGGGGAGGGCAGGGGGCCCTTCCTAGGGCTCTCTCAGGGCTCAGCTGCCCCCAGCTCAGACCCTCCCTGAAGCTGCTGGGGATGCACCTCACGTTGCCTCCTTCCGGAGGCCTCTCTCTGTCCCACTTCCTGGGGCCTCATTAATTCCTCCCCACCTCACCCCGTGAGAAAGCAGGTCTGTGCTGAGTCTGGCCCAGGCCCAGAGCTGGGTCTGAGTGTGCCACTGGCTAGTTTGGGAGGCAGGAGGTGGGGTGAGTGGTGGACTTGCCCTATCCCCACCCTCATCCCAGACAAGATGAGGGACCTCCAACACCATCCATGTTCTGGCCCCTACCTTACTTTCCAGGAATTCGGGGACCATGGAGACCAAGAATATAAAACACAGCTAGTCTTATGTATAATATTTATAAAAGGGGGCTTCCAGCCTCCCCACCCTGTCCCAGTGTGGCCACTGGGGTCTTTGGCTCCTGGGGGCAGGCCACTCTGGGCCTCAGCCTCTCTCTTCTCTCAGCAATGGAATGTGAGCTGTGGCCCAGGCTTGTGGCAGGGGAGTCCCAGCCTCCCCAGGACTGGTGAAGGGACAAGGCAGGGGTCTCTTTGGGGTACCTACACCAGCCCACCCTCAGCAGAACCTGCTGGCCCCAGCTATGGGGTATGGGAGGGTGTCATCCTGTGAAGGGGATGGGAGAAGAGTATCTAAGAGCCCAAGTGTCTGAAAAGGGGATGGGGATAAAAGGGGGGAAAACAAGTGGGCTGGGGGAGATGAGGCCCCAGGAGGCAGATTGTGGCCTAGCAGCAGGGTAGGGGGATGGCTACAGGCTGGATCCCAGCTCTGTTTGTCCCTATAGGCTGTGTCCCCTCAGGAGGCAGCTGCTGGGCCCCAGGGTATGCATCTGTACAAGGAGGGAATGAGGGGCTTGGGCAGGATCTAAGGTGACAGCCCCACCCTGCTCCCAGTTCAGGAAGCCCCTACAGCTCCGGAGCCCAGCGGGGTAGTGGCCCAAAGGCCTTGGTCCTGGCTCTTGAACAAAAACCTGCCACAGAAGGACATGGGGCCTGGCTGAATGCCACGGTGTTAATCGTGTCTTTCTCCTCCCCTGACTGGCCACTGGATGGGAGCAGGAGCTGGAGAGTCTGGGCAGGGCTGCTGGGGTGAGTAGACAGAACAGGATGAGGGTCATCCTAGTGGTTTCCTCCATGCCGGCTGTTCCCTGAGGCCCAGTCAATGATGATGAAGCTCAAGCTCATGGTCATCAGCAAGAAGCCAAGCACGGCAAAACACAGGGCCTGCGGGATCAGAAGTCAGGGTCAGGTCCAAGGTCAGGGCAGCTCCCTCAGCCCCATACCAGTCCACTGGCCTCCAGGCCCCTCGCACCAGGATTTTGGGGGTAGATCTTGCAGGCTCCTTCTCTGTGGGCATGATTCGGAAGTAGAAGATGGCAGGGAAGATGAAGATGAGGCACGGGGCAGATGTGGCGCCTGCAAAGAACAAGACATGGCCACTGCTGGCTCATATTCACCTACTGACTAAGGTTCGAGGGTGGATTCTTCAATGAGATCAAACATTCCTTGCTGAGGGAGTTTCATGTTGAGACCACTGGAGAGTTCTGCTTGATTCTGGGAAGCCCACCAGCCTCTCCCCCTAGTTCTCCATCCACAAGGATGGAAGGCTGCTGATGCTGGTGTCAGAAGAATGTCAGCCAATGAAGCTAGCAATGAGGAAAGGCAAGTCAAGAGATGGAGAGAGCTGAGGGCTTAAGGGTATCGGGCTTCAGTGTACAGCTATACTTGAAGGCTTCTCTGTTATTTGAGCCAGTGGATTCCTTTCTGCTTAATGCATTTTGGGTTGGATATCAGACATAGAGAACCAAGAGGACTGTCTGTGATATCCATGATACTCAGCCGCCAGGTCTGTCAGTCCTGGCAGAATTTGTTAGTCCTCTGAGTTGGGTCACCCCAAAGATATTTCAGAATTGTCTGCTCTACCAACTGCACATGGGCCACTGCAGTTAATATAGGGTGTAAGCTCAGGAATCGGCCAGGATTTGCAGAGGTGAACTCCTCTGGGGAATAACCTATGTCCACAGCAGGGCCAGACCCTCACCAATGACTCCAAAGATGCCCAGGATGTTGGGGGCAAAGATGACCAGCAGGTTGATACAAGTGAGCAGGCTAAAGGCAATGACCACGTGCCGCAGCCAGCTGAACTCCTGGTTTGGAAACAGCATCTGCTGGATGGCGCGGCGCACCTGAGGGGCAGGTTGGAAGAATCATCAGCCTGTTGTCCCCATCAGCCCCTCCCGCCACTGGTCTGGCCACCTGCCCACCAGCTCACCGGGAACAGAACGATGGGCACTGTGAGCGTGACTGCTGTCAGCACGGCCACGCGCACGCACAGGATCAGCACATCGAACGGGTCCACCTTGCTGTAGGTGTGCAGCAGCTCCGACTCCACCCCGTCTGTGGCAGGCAGGGAGGGTGGTCAGCAGGTGGCCCCAGGAAGGAGGTGGGATCTGAGCTGCCTGGGGGACCCCAACCCTGTGGGGATTGGCATGCAGACTCATCTCCACCATGGCAGGGCACAGACAGGCACCACACACCTCGGTATGCAGGGCACCATGGCCACAACCAGCCCCTTCCCCCTAGCCTGGCCTCGGCCTCTGCCCATCTGTGCAGCCATACCGTAGAAGGAGAGGTAGCCGAAGAGGGCAGCCAGGAAGTACATGACGTACATGACGGCGATGGACAGGTTGGAGATGTGCTGCATCTTCTTCTTAGAGGGGCTGTGGGGAAGTGGGGGACAGGTGTTGGTGACAAGCTGGGTCACATTGGGAGACCCCACATGCCCCAAGGTCTCTCTGGCACCATACTTTCACCATTTAGCAGCCAACAGAGTCTCCTTCTTGCCCTTAATTGCCTCTCATGGCTGCCACAAGATCTTAGATAAAGTGACTTGGCTTCTGTCACCCCACCCCCTCACATTTAGGACCACATCCATTCTTTCCAGATCAGCTCATGGCAGCCTTGCCCCTGCTCCCAGCCAGATACCTACTCCTTGAGCTCGGTATAGATGGGCAGCACCTCGGGGTGGCAGACGAAGGCGAAGGCCATGATAGGGATGGTGTATGCTGTCTGGGGAAACACGGGGCTGTGTCAAGGCAGTCCCCCACTATCACCGGGCCCCCGCCTCGCCCTGGCCTGTCAGAACCTGTGAGTTGAGTGTGAAGTAGCTGGGGGTGCAGAAGGCTGCAGCCTCAGGCTCGACCTGCAGCTGCACCTTCTCCTCCATGACCTCCACATGACTGAAGTTGCCTGTGGTGTTGCTGAAGTTGGGGGGCAGTGGACAGGGCACATGGAACTTTTTGTAGATGACCTAGAGTGGGGAGGGATGAGGGTGTCAGAGCCAGGCGGGCTGCCTGGGAAGTCACCACGAAGCCACATCTAGATCAGGACTGGCGGAACTGCCTTCTGGCCCAGGCTTCCCAGAGAGACCTGCCCCCTCCTGCTGACAGGGAACTCCCCGAGGGGACCCACCACCCCCTTTCTCGGCTAACATGGAGGAGTGACTCACTGCAATTAGGAAGAACACCATGCAGCTGAGAGAGAAGCCACTGGAGTAGCCCAGGTAGCCTGCAGAGTGGAGGCGCATTGTGAGATCGGGGGTCCTCCCATGTGCGCCTCCAACATCCCCTCCAAGGCTCTGACCCTGCCACACTCACCAAGCTGCCGCATCAGTGCCAGGGGCAGGATGACAATGACAGAGACAAGGATCACCAGGTAGTTCCCGTTCATGTACCAGTCCCTGCAGGGATGGGAGTGGGGAGCCAGGGTCAGAATCCATTCAGCCTGGGATGGGGCTCCTGCCTCCCTCTGCTGGAGTCACCAGTGGTGCCACTGAGTGACATCTGAAGAATCTTTGTCAACAGCTCTGAGTCTTACTTTCCCCATCTGCAAAATGGGTGTGCCCTTGACACTCTTCTTCAGGATGATGTGAGGACTAAGTTTCCAGCCTGACACACAGCTCATGCTTGAGACCCTCTAGATTATAGGCACTGCTCTTGCCTCTCTCAGGACACACAGGCCTGGGCCCAGCCTTTGGAGGGAGGCGTGTGGGAGGAAGGGAGTTGGCTCTAGAGGGAGGTGGCGTTTTCCACAGAAGTTCCAGGCACTTGCAACAACTGGAGCCCCTTGCGGTTCCTTCTGGCATCTGGGCCTTGCCTCATCCTGCCCCCTCCTCTGCCCACCAGGAATGGATACGGGGCATAAGGGAACAAGGGGATAAGGCCCAGGACTGTCCTCAAAGGCAAGCCCTGAAGCCAACTTCTTGGGAAAGGCCCAGGGCCCCCCAGGGACAGAATACCAGCTCTCCCTCTTTCCAGAGCTGCTCTCAACCTCCCAGTCCCTTTGCTTGCTCGAGGTGTTGGGGGAGATGTCAAGAGCAGGGCCTGGCTGTGTCTCCTCTGTCCCACAAAACATGTTTGATGCCCAGTCAATGCTGGCTAAAGTGACAGGCAACTGGGACACCTGGGCTTAATCTCTTGGTGGGGGGGCAACCCCATGGTCAGGAATAGTAGGCGCTTAGAGCTAAGCCTGAGGCTCCCACGCTTACACGCTGAGTCTGGGGCGAGGAGGGGCCTGGCTTCCTTAGCTGCACCCTGCCCCTAGCCCCACATGTCCCTTCTGGAGGCAGGGGGACCCTAGGTGCTTCCCAAGTGAGTGTGGACTGAATGCTGGCTCTGCTGGTAACTCGCCCTCCAGCAGCCACTTGTCTGCTCTGTCTTGCCTCTCTCACTAGCCCAGCCTGGGCCCCCCACCCTCACCCAGCCCCAGCCTACCCCACCCCTCCTCACTGCACCTCACCCCTCCCCTCCCCACCCCAGGGCTCACGAGGTTTTCTCCTCCAGATTCAGGAAGGTCTGTATGACAAGTGGCAGCTCAGACTTGATGATATACAGGTAGCTGGACATGGCTGTGGGGAGAGGGGCAGGCAGGCACTGGGGTCAGCCCAACCAGCTAGCTTTCGGAGCTGTCCACTCACTAACTGCCTGCCCCTGCCCACTGCTCTCACCTCCGATGTTCTGCAGTGTGATGGCCAGGGCTGCTGCCAACTTTCCTGGGGTCCCAAAGGCACGGTAGCCCAGCTGCTCATAGGCACGGATGCCTATGGGAGCAGGGTCAAGAAGTCAGGAGTTTGCCCCAGTTTACCCACCAGCTCCCGCCCATTCCAGGCTGGCGTGAAACTCACCCACGACCCCTGAGGACTTGAGTAGCAGGTGGATGGAGTAGCTGGAGAGCAAGGCGACAGCTGTCAACAGGAACCTGGGGACACATGGGAAGATGAAAGAAAAAGAGGCCACCTGGGGCTCCCCTGGCTGACAGAGAGTGAGGGGCTCTGGAAGGCCGGGGCGTGGAGGGTCTGTGACCTGGGTATGTGGACTCCCAACAGGTATGGATGCAAGCTCAGCAGGCCCCAGGGGTGATGAACACCACCTCGTTTGATCCAGGGTGGGACACACCCCAGAAGGGGCCCTGTGAGTCAAGAGTGTCCCTGTGACTGCCCTCTAAGCACCTCCTTCTCTCAAGTCCTTGGAACAAACATGTTTTCCATCCTGGCTTCAGGGCAGAGCCCCCAGGCAAAGGACACGTGTGCCCACACAAGGCCTGGCTGTGGGGCTCGGCCATCACGTGTAAGGTGACAGAAGGACAGTCTCTGGCCTGTAAGGCTGGCCTGTGTTGTGACCTCAGTGGGTTTACTGGGCAGTGAGGTATATTTGTTTGGCTGTGGAGATTTTTTCAGCCGTGGTTTGTTAGTGTAAGAAGTGCCCACCCATTGCAGCCTGGGCGCTGGGACAGGGAACTGGCAGGTCCCGGGAGGTCATGGTTGGTGGCTAGCTTAGGGCCCCTATCTTTAGAAGGTTCTCTGAGGGCACTCACAGGAAAAGGATAATGCCTGTATTGGCCATGGCATAGGCGAGTCCCAGGATGCCGCTGCCCATGATGGCGTTGCTGAGGTTGAACACTGACATCCCGAACGATGTCTTCCCCTCGAACTGCAGGCACCAGGGTGGGATGGGGAGGGGTGGGGGGAGTCAGCAAGGCACAGGGGCATCATGGTGTCCCCCTGACTGTCCCTCAGCCTCCCACTGCTGCCAGAGACCACTTCATTACTGCATCTAAGCACCCCACAGTGCCCCCCTACAACCCGTTGCTGTCCCACTCACGTCGGTGAAGGTTGGCTCCTTGCTGAGACTTTTCTGTAGGAAACTCTTGCCCTCAATACAGCTCCCTGTGGGGTCCTCGATCCTGCAGGCACAGGTCAGGGTGGGTGGCTCTGCTCCAGTCCTTTGCTCTGTTACCCCTGCCCTGTCTTGAGCCACCACTGTGTCCCTCTTGTACTCACCTCTGGTTGCGTGCCATGGGGGTGACGACTGGGAGCAGCCCCTCTGAGTGTTTGCCGTTGGGCACCAGTTCCACCATCTCTGTCTGCAAAGGTGCCTCCATAGCTCAGGGCACACCACCAGGAGCACTGGTCTCACACCAACAGTCAGATGTCTGCAGAGCAGCCAGGTCCCTCTGGTTAGCCCCATTACTTGGGCCTATGGCCCAGCCTCCCACATGAGGCCTGCAGCCATAGCACACCTCCAGGATGCCCACTTGGGACATATCCACACATGCAGCTCTGCCTGCTGCCTCCCTGAGATCTGCCATTGGAGGAGTCCAGCTTGGACACCTGAGTTCCCATGACATTCTGATGGGACACCCTAGCCAGTACATAATGCACCTCTTACATGCACACCAGTCCAGGCAAGCCCTTGGGGTCTCGGTTTCACCATCTGTGAAGTGAGGGTCATCTGGATGACCCAAGTTCAGAGCCCAGTGGCACCAGCATCCCCAAATGTTCAGTCTCAGACCCCCAGACTTCACTCTGGGTATGTACCCAGGACAGACTTCCCCTCCTTGACATTAGTACTGGGAGATGGTTTCCTACACTGGCCCCGTGTCCAGGGACCTCCTAGCTAACCTAGAATGGCACTGCCCGACGGCTGGAGGCCTCGGGAGAGGGTGAGGGCTGTGGGCCCTGTTCCCAGCCGCCCGGCGGGCACTGCTGGCAGCCAGAACAAAGAGCCCTCTGTGGGCTGAGAGCTGGCGCTGGGAACGGCAGGCGCAGAGGCTGTCCCCCCTCCCCGGAGCCAGGATGCCTAAGGCGGTGCTGGGTGGCTGGACACCTGGGCCCTTCCCGCCTGGCTGTGGCAAAGGGCTTTTGGGGGGCCTTCCAGGAAATGGGTACTCCAGGGCTGGTTCTCTGTGCCACACATGCTTCACCCTCCACACAGTCCTGGCCTCAAGGCCATGTTTTCTTCCAAGTCTTTCCTCCACTGCCAGGCAGGGAACCCCCCCACCAACCCTCAGGAGCCTGCTGTCCAGGAGTGGACCCTCTGAACAGACCCCCATTTCCTAGGGCCCCAGGCCAGGAGCTCAGGCCCTTGGCCAGCTATAGAGGAGCCTGGGTCACCAGATCAGTCTCCTTTCTCTGCCTTCAGGGCTTGGCTCTGCTGGGCCTCAAAGGAATCAGCTCCCCTTCCCCCACCACCCCTGCCCACTGCCCAGACAACTTACTGGCCCCTCTCCCATCACTGGGTCCAGGAATTGCCTACTTCATACCCAGAGGTGGCTGGGCATAGTGCCCCCAGGTTCTGTAAGGACACCCCGAAGGCCAGCCTGGCCAGCAGGAGAGCTGAGGCCAGAGTGGAGACCAGGGAGGGGGCAGCCCTGCCAGGCAGGACAGGCAGAGCCGGGTCCTGAAGCTGTGGTGCCCTCTCTGCTGGGTAACCCTGAATTCTGCCCCAAATCCCCCATCCCCACTCTGGCCCCTGATGGTCTCAGGTCTGCCTTTGAATCTGGAGCACTGGGGGACTCAAACGTGGCACTCAGGGCTAGGGGTGAACAGGAGAGGCTGGGTTCAGGCCTCAGGCCTGGTGTCCCCGGAGGCAGCAGAGGTCACAGCAGCCTCTGGCCTCTCTGGTCAGAGGACTCCCTCCCTGCATTGTTCCAGGCAGCCCCAGGCCAGAGTTCAGATTTTGGCACCTGGGCCCTGGAGACCCCATACTTGGCAATCTTGCATCCCCCAAACCTGCCTCTCCTTCTGGTGCCAGAGTCCTACCTCCTCTCCTCCAAGCGCCACCCACTCAGGACTAAAATAATGTTAGCATCTCTTCTTGAGCCCTCTCCCCATTCCCAGAGTTCCCTAGATCAGCCTGTCCTCATGCCCCTGCCCTAAGCCTTGCCATCAGCATCCCTCCAAGGGTCCCAGCTGGGTATGGAGATACCGGTGCTGGCGCCCAGAGCTACTCCAGAGTCCCCCCCCTCCACCCCTCAGCTGGGACTGTCCTGTCTCGGCCCCCTACCTTGGGCAGGCTGGGACAGGCCCTCAGAGTGTGCTGAGCTGGCAACCTGGCCAAAGCACCCTTCTCTGCCCTAATATCCTTCCCTAGCAGCCAGGCATTGCCTCCAGGGAGACCACAGTCCGTGGCATGGGGTGGAGGAGGTGTCTGAGGTCTGAGCTCCAGGTTCCCCATCCCCGCTGCAGGAGCTGGGCCTAGACCCTCGGGGCCTGGTGGCTATTACTCAATCATGACCAGTCATTTCTGGGTCTTGGGCTGGGGCCTGACATCCCAGAAAGGATATAGAATATCTCTTCTCAAGTGACCTCCAGCCTGGAAGAGACAAATCCCCCAAATAGCACCCTCATCACTACACTATGGCTCCTGCTGCAACTGAGTGTGAGCCACAGAGAGCTGGGTCTCAAAAAAGAGGACAGGGAGCCTCAAGGAAGACTTCCTGAAGGAGGTGATGAAGCCAGTCCTAAAATTCCAGTAGGCACCCTGGGGTGTCAAACAGGAAAGAGTGCACCAGGCAGAGAGCACAGCATAGGTAGAGGCCCTGAGGTTCGGTACAGGCAGGCCGTGAGGATTGAAGGAAGGTTCTGTGGCTACAGACAAACCTGATAGAGCCGTAAAGGCCAGGTCTAGGAGCCTGGACTTCGGTCCAGGGCAGGGAGGAGGGCTGAGGGGCCAGGGTGAGGATTAGCGCTAGGCTGGCATGCAGCCCCCAGCAATTCCCTGAGGCTGCCAGCCCATTTTTGACAGCTCCTACCCCTTGGCCCGTGGCCTCCCAGGCTCCTTTATATCAGGGAGTAAGGGTAAACTCTGGGAACTGCCCCTGCATAAAAAAGCCTGCCAGCAGAGCCTGATCCCCTGTGGTGAAAGCCCAGGGTAGATCCTCTAGCACTGGGCTTGGCCCTGCCTCACCATGTGACCAGGGGCAGGGTACTCCTCCACTCAGGACCTCAGCATTTCCCTCCACCGCCATCCTCTAGGGGGTCCCATGAGGCTTGGCCAAAGCTGGGGATGAGTGAGGAGCCTCCCCAAGGCCTTCCTGCCCAGGGTAGGCCATGGGTGTCCAGAGAGTAGCCAGGCGCTAGGAAGGGGAGATCATAGTGACCTTGGGCAGGTCATCAAAATGGCATCTTTCATGGATGTAGTGTGAGCCTAGGCAGTAAATCAATGGCCCAGGCCATTGCCCTGGGACCTATTTGCTTTCCTGGGAGATAAGGGCCAGGAGGGGCCAGGAGCCACAGGGGTGGCGCAGCCGGTAACACCCACCCACGCGCACATCACCGGGTGAGAATTCATCAGGCACACCTCGGCGGGTGTTGAGTTTGGCTAATTAAAGATTTTGAGGCCTAGGAATCCAGGGCACCTCAGGATGGCTGATGCAAGCAGCTATAGGAAGCACAGCTCTCTGTCCAGGGATCAAGGTCCTTGGAGTTCCCAGGATTCTGAGCCTTGCTTTCCTTCCGCATGCTCAGGAACATAAGTGGGTCTGGGTCTGCAGTAATGACTGGTGACAGGGAGGCTTTCACATTCTTCTTTCCTTGGTGGCCACTTGCACCAGTGGAGGCGGAGACTCCCAGGAGTTTACTGCTAAGGCCCAGGCTTCCCAACCTCAGCCA
>NW_016107315.1:3884507-3894817 GCF_001604975.1 Cebus imitator
CTGGCCTGGCTTGAGGGTCCATCGTGATTATCCCTGGGGGCTCACGGGTGAGGGCTGCTCCCAGTTCCAGCTCAGCTCATTTTTACCACTCCCTTCCTTGGCTGAGACAGGGTGCCCACCTCCTAAGTCTGATACCCAACTGGACAGCTACCCCTCTGTCCACCTGCTCCTTCAGGCTTCAGAGGGAAGATCCCCCTCTCCTAGGACAAGCCGTTAGTAAGGGAGGAAACCAGATCCAATGGAGACATTTGGACTGTATGTTGTCCAGTCACAGCCACAGGAATCAGTGGTATCTGATTGCTGGGGTCAGGGGTCTAGGGACAGAGCAAGTGGAAGGAGGGTGTTAGAACAGGGAAAAGACACCTTTTACCATCCTCCAGACCCACATCTCCAGATTCTGACCCCAGTAGATTCCAGTCTGCCGTCTGCCACATCCTCCTCAACAACACAACAATGCAAGTGGCCAGTGTGTGGACAACACTGGGCTAATACTGAAGAGGTGACATGCAGAAGGGGGCACATCCAGGGGAAGCCAGATGGCCCAGAGAACTGATCTACTGGCCACGTCAATCCCTCATCCCTCAGCTCCCTGGCCCTGGGATTTCAGGTCTATGTCTGTGTTCTGGGCATCCGGAGGTGTCTAGGAGGATCTGAGAGGCCCAGCTGGGGCCGGAAGGTGGACTTTCCTGTGGCTGGGTACATTTTCTAACAGATACTTGTAGTTGGGCCTAACCTTAGGCACCTCGGCCTCCCTTCCCACCCAGCCCTGGACCCTCCTTGCTCAGGCTGCCCCTGCTAGAGGTTGTAGCCAGAAGCTCTTGGTTCACGAGTGGGCTAGAGCAGCAGCAGCCTCCACCTCCCCTATTGCCAGCCTGCTGAGAAGGACGTGCAGCCTGAGGCCCAGCTGAGGCAAAGGACAGGACATCACGTGACTGCGGCCCCCCAGGGGCAGGGGAGACCCTGCGCCAGCCAGCCCATTCTCTTCCCTGCTGACCCGGAATCCCCTGGAGGAGACCAAATATTTGGACAGCCGGACTTCTGGCCCCAAAGAAAGCTGGAGCACAGGCCTCAGGCAGCTCTGGACTCATCAGAGAGTCCGATGGGGTTCTAAAGTCAAGGTCAGCCTGGAGGAGGGGCGACATCCGACATCATGAAGAAGAGGCAGTGGGTGGGAAGAGAGATAGGGAGCGAACAGGGAGAGAAAACATTAGCTCCATGCGTCCATGCATACTGATCCATACAGAGAGACAGACAGACAGACAGAGATGCAGAGGCCCAGGGAGACAGGGAAATGCAGATGCACACAGAGGGACAGACAGAAAAACACACAGACAAAAATCAGATGCAGATAGGCAGACAGACATTCAGACAGGGAGACAGAGAGCTACAGAGACAATCAGGGAGGTGAGAAACAGAGTGAGTGCCAGTCAGAGATGGCCAAATGGAGGAAGACAGCTGCAAAGCTGGGTGTGGTGGCTCACGCCTATAATCCCACCACTTTGGGAGGCTGAGGTGGGTGGATCACCTGAGCCCAGGAGTTCAAGACCAGCCTGGCCAACATTGTGAAACCCCATCTCTACTAAAAATACAAAAATTAGCTGAGCATGGTAGTGGGTGCCTGTAATCCCAGCTACTCAGGAGGCTGAGGGAGGAGAATCGCTTGAACCTGGGAGGCAGAGGCTGCAGTAAGCCAAGATTGCGCCACTGCACCTCAGCCTGGGAGACAGAGCAAGACCCTGTCTCAAAAATAAAAAATAAGCCGGGCGCGGTGGCTCAAGCCTGTAATCCCAGCACTTTGGGAGGCCGAGGCGGGTGGATCACGAGGTCAAGAGATCGAGACCATCCTGGTCAACACGGTGAAACCCCGTCTCTACTAAAAATACAAAAAATTAGCTGGGCATGGTGGTGCGTGCCTGTAATCCCGGCTACTCAGGAGGGTGAGGCAGGAGAATTGTCTGAACCCAGGAGGCGGAGGTTGCGGTGAGCCGAGATCGCGCCATTGCACTCCAGCCTGGGTAACATGAGTGAAACTCCGTCTCAAAATAAAAAATAAAAAATAAAAAAGAGACAGCTGAAGAAAAAGAGAGCCCCAGAAAGAGGGAGAAGGGGAGAAGGAGCCAGGGGGCCCAGGTGAGGGGGCAGTGGGCCCAATGGGCACTGCAGAGATGGCCAGGCAGAACCCTGAAGGACCCCACAAAAAGGCTGCTGCTGCGCCTCCAGGTCCCCACAGAGCAGGTTATGCCCCTACTAGCCAGGTGCTATGACACCCAGAAGGTGGGGCTGAGCCCACTAGGACCACAAAGCCAGGCCCAACTGGAAAGCTCAGAGATCCCTGATCCAGCACCCAGGACTTGTCTACCTGAGCAATGGAAAAGATGATGGACAGTTGGAGTGACCCCATTCTTAGCAGCCCTGCACGTGTGCAGACGTGCTGGCTGGGAGGCTGTGTACAGGACGTGGCCTGCAGAGCGGAAATTCAAAACCAAGCCACCCCAGGCCATTGGCCGGAAAGCCCCTCCTGCCCCAGCAGCTGGTCCTTCCCTTTGGCCCCCAGAAGCCCCGCCTGGTCCTCTGGAGCCCCACCCTGTTCTCCTATGTCTGTCCTACCACCCAGAGTCAAAGGTCTACCCCTCACTCACTAGACAGTGTACACAGGGCGCACAGTAGGTGCTCAGCAAATGTTAAATGAATGGAATGGCCGGGCGCAGTGGCTTACACTTGTAATTCCAGCACTTTGGGAGGCCGAGACAGGCAGACTGCTTGAACTCAGGGGTCCGAGACCAGTCTGGGCAACATGGTGAAACCCTGTCTCTACCAAAAATACAAAAAAAATTATCCAGGGTTGGTGTTGCACACCTAAGCTCCCAGCTACTCAGAAAGCTGAGATGGGAGAATTGCTTGAGCCTGGGAGGCAGAGGTTGCAGTGAGACGAGATTGTGCCACTGCACTCCAGCCTGGGCAACAGAGTGAGACCCCATCTCAAAAAATGAAAAAAATAAAAAAAATAAATGAATTGAATGCATTTGAGGCCCTTGCAAGCCCTCTTACCTGCTCCAAGTGAGGCCTGGTCCCTGGCCATGTCTGCACTAGAACATTCTCCCACTGGGTCCCACTTCTACTATAGACTACACATTCCACCTCAGCTTTTTGTTCACAGAGATGCCAAAACTGCGCTCCCTGGTGGCCCACCCCGAGCCATGTCCCTCCAAACGTGTTTCCTCTCAAACTGATTGCTTGTCCTCATACCCAGCCCAGACTTCCAGGGTGTGTCCAGTTCAGCTTAAAATCCTTCCCTGATCCAACTCAGAGACCATGAACCCCCAGCCAGTCTTGTTGTGCCTCAGTTTTTCCATCTGTCTAGGGCTCCGAGGCTACTTGCTAGGGCAGTGACACAAGGACAGGAGCAACCAGTTGTCATGGTCTGGCAACCTGGAGCCCTGGACTGGTGTGGGGACCATTTGTGACACGGGCCAAAAGGACCAGCACACAATAAAGACTGGCTTGAGAGGCCAGTGAAGACATGGATCCCATGGACCCAGGCGGAACAAAATTCTGAGATACACACTCCCACCTTCCCCAGAGATTCAGCCCCCTGCTCCCAACATCAAGAAATCAGATTCCCATTTCTGGTTTCAGTCATTCCAGCCCTCTCAGAGATGTGCCATGCTTGGCTTCTTCCAGTCCTCGTCCCTTCCGCCAGCAATGCTTCTTGCAGGAAGGGTACCATGGCTGTGCCAAATTTCCCCCATTCAAAATGGAACCATCCTTGGGTCTCTTTAGCTTTCTTGCCCCCAGACTGAGAGGCCTGAGGATTTGCTTCCTTTCCAGAAGGAAATGAGCCCCATCCCAGACCTTTTACAGAACAGGAAGGGGTGGAGGGTCCACAGGCCTTTTCCAGGGGTAGCTCTGTGGCTGGAGTTGGTCATGGAGAAAAGGACAGGGTTGGCAGGATGAAGGAAGGATGGGCATGAGTGGGTTGTCCTCCATGTCCTCTTAAGTCCCCAGGGCTTAAGAGCCTTTGACTTAGCCTTTCTCAGACCTGTTCAGGAGCCCATACCCGGACTCAGGACTCAGGTCCCTGTGGGGGAAAAAGGGCGGGTCCCCGCAGGTCCCGCCCCAGCCTCCCCCTACCCGGGTGTAAACAAACCCACGCATTCGCTGTGGCCAATCCAAGGGGCCAAACGGGTAAAGGCGGGCTCTTGCAAACCAAGTCTTGGTTTCTTCTCTCTGCCCTGCGCTGCGCGGGCTCTGCCTTACACCCTACTCCGTGCCAGGTGGAGAGGAGCTCGAAGGGCGCCCCGGCCTCAGGTCAGGGAGCCACGCGCACTCTGGGCCCGCCGTGCCCGCTGGCTCCACTGCAAATGGCACCGACTCTGGGACCAGCATGTACCCCGCGGCCCCTCAGTTGGCACGGCCCGATCTGCCCTCAAGCCCTTGTCCAACGCAGCCGGGATAAATATACTCGGATTCCCAGCGTGCCAGCCGGGCAGCTCTGCCTGTCAAGCGCCCGTCGGGGCAGCGCTCCAGGGACTGGTCCAGGCCCCTCTTGAGTGCCCCCTCAAGCCTTGTCCAGTCTCCCCTGTGGGCCCTGCCTCAGGAAGCCTGTGGCGTGCCGCCTGAGCCCCCAACAAGACGTCCTGTGGTCCCAGCCCTGGGTACCGCCGACCCGCCGTACCTCCCCGTCCTGCCAAGAGGCCCTAAGGGGACGACGTGTCCCTCCCGGTACACCTAGCGCCCTGCTCAAGCTCGGCGCTGAGTCCCGACTGGCGGGTCCCCAAGACCAGCACCTGGAGCGCGCGGGGCTTTGGCTCGCCTGCCCGGGTCAGGACGGGAGAGGGGAGATTCCCAGAATCCGGCTATGGTGGGCAGGAGAGGGGACAGTAGGGCTCGGTCCACCCATGCCCTTGGGCGGGTGGGTGAACTCCCGAAGCGGTACCTGGCCTCACGGTTGGGCACGCGCGGCGCTCCGCTCGGGCCGTGAGGTCCGCTCTGCTCCCGGCTGAACTCAGGGCTGCAACAGCGACAACAGCGACGGGGGATGAAGGGCGCCCGGCCCCGCCCCCGGCCCGCCCCCCGCCCGCCAATCCCTGGCGGCCCGCGGGAGGAGGGGCTGGTCGGGAAGTGGCGGGGGCCGGGGCAGGCCGGGAGCAAAGGGGCGGCCGGCGCTCTAAGGGAGCACCTAAGTGGGAGAGCAGAGCTGCAGGAGGGGCTCCGTTGAGTCTTGTGGGCGGAATGCTTCAGTCCAAAGCAGATTTTCTCTGAGGTCTGTGGGTGTCACCTAAACCCCTGAAACGCTCTGCCCACAACCCCCGAAGCCAGAAGGGGAGCTTCAGCCAACGGGACTGGCAGTGCATAGCCTCAGTGAGGGATGCTTGAATGGGGGACTTTCAGGCACATTCAGGCATCAGAATGCCTCATCTACCTGCCTCCCTTTGCCCAACCAGGGGCGGGGTGGTGATGGGGGTGGGAGGGCTTCTTATATCAATTCTGTTTCCACCCCAGATATTCAGAGGAAGCTGAGGCTGGAACAGAGAGGGCAGGGGCAGTGAGGTCAGGCATAAAACCAGGCTTGGCTGGCTTGAGCCTCACGTGGGGCCCCCAACCATGACCCCCGTCCTTATTTTGAAGGTTTAGGAGACAGCCCTCTGCCTGCCCCCAAGAAGGGGCCTGGGATTTGGTGCCCTGGGGACAGGGGTTTTAGGATGGCCCCATTCTTGGCTGGGGGCTCCTATCTCACCCCTGCCTACTCTCCACACAGGGTCCTGGTGCTCAGCAGCGGGTGGTGGGTGTTAAGGTCCCAGGTTCAGCCACTGGAAAGCTGGGGGAAGACACTAAGCTTTGGGGTGAACTGGGGGGATTCCCAGAACAGCTGTGCCCCTTGCTTCTCAGCCACTGACTCTGATCCGATTAATCTCATGTCCTCTGCTGTTCCTATCCAAGCTGGTCTTCTCTGTGTCATGCCTGTCCCGCTTCCCAGTGTGGGGAAATGCCCTCAGAGGACATGCCCGACCCCCCCCCCCTGCCCTGGGCTGGGAGTCAGGACTCCAGGATTCTCTCCTGCTGACTCACAGAATCACCACAGCCAAGCCCTGGCATACCTCAGTTTCCCTCTGTCACATGGAAATGGCTGTCTTTTTCTCCTTCACCCATTCCAATGGCTGGGGGAATGGGTGAAGGGGAAGGTGTGAGCCCAGGCAGGGGGCTTAGCTCTGGCTGGCAGGGCTAGAGATAAAGGCATTGGGATGGTGGCAAACCCTGAAAACCTCAAGCCACCCGAACTTCTGCCCAGCTGGTAGCTGAAAAATGGGAAAGGGCTGCCTTTCACTCCTGGTCTGGACTGATACTATCCCCAGATCAGAGCTCACCTTGACTCCCACCCTCCAAAAGGGGATGGTTCTGCCTTGGGACAGAGCCATATAGAAGAGGTGCTGACTAGGGCCTCAGGCCTGCCTCCCACCTCTTACCCTCCCACCTGCAGACACCCTGGATGCTCACAGGAGCCATTTGCCAAGGGCTGGTGGCTCCCACTGGCAGTTCCTGAGGAGCCAGGGCTGGCTCAAGGTCACCTGGCAATGTGGGTGTTGGGGTCCTCAATCCAGACTGGAAGAAGCAGGGGTTGGCTGGGCTGGGCTGCTGTGGGAGGCCCAGAGTTGGGTATGATGTGGGGTCCCTGGGTCAGGCCAGTTGTGGCCAGGCTGGGGGAGGGGCTGGCTGTTTGTTGTTGCTAGGCCTGGGCCCCAGCCAGGGCAAACACAGCTCAGAGGCCTTTCCCGCCACCTGCCGAATCTCCCAGCCCAGCCTGTGGTGGCCGGACAGCTGGACAGCTAGGATGTGGCTCTGAGAGCTGCTGGTTGCCTTCTCCCAGAGGCTGGAGGGAATGTCCATCCCAGCAACCCCAGGGTTGGGGCAGCCTCATGGGGTGGAGGATAGGGGAAGGGTTATCCCAGGCTTCAGCCCAGTCCCGACCTCCACTGCCCCATCACCACAAACTTAAACCCAGACCCGAGAGGGTCTGCCAGACCCGTGAAGCAGAACTCAGGGTTTCAGGATTGCTCAGATCCTCCTTCCAGGGCCCTGATAGCCCTTGGCTCTCCTCCTCCCTCTCTAGTCATGAACTCTAAGCCTCCAGCTGGGCCATCTCTTCTCACCCTGCCACCACCTCTGCTGACACGCTGTCCACACAGTGCCCCAAGACTGTCTCCAAAAGTGATGTCCCATCTTTGCCTCCAACGCGGCCCTTCCAGAGCCCAGCATCTGTGTCCTCTGACTCCTCTGATCCCTTGCAACTCCTGCCCCCACACCTGGCTGGCCTCCCTCATATCCCCCCACCTGCTCCCAGCAGGCCTCTCCACCTCCCCTCAGCCCAGCTGGCCACACTGTACACATTCCTGCTGTTCGCAGAACTCGCCAGCCTTCATGCTCCTGTGCCTCTGCCCTCGTGCTTCCCAGGGCTGAAGGTTCCCTACCCTGTCCCACCTCCTTGGCAAACTCCTACTTGTCCTTCATCACCCGCATAGACCACCTCTGTGAACCCTGCCTGAGACACCATGAAGAGCCAGCTAGTCCAACACTTACTGCTCTTGCCACCCTACCCACACAGCCCCAGCCCCAGCCCCAGTGTCTCCAAGTGCAATCTCCAGGTGGTCTCAATGGGAAAGCGCCTGCCAGGTTGGAGGGCACAGATCAATGAGAGCCTGATGGAGAAGCAGCCCTCCTTGCTCTGCAAGAGGAGGAAAGGCACACGCCAGGGTGGGGAGGGAAGGGCACTCTGGATGGAGGAAGCAGCTGGGCCAGAGGGCAAGGAGCATGGGTGTCAGGCTAGCCCTAGTGGACAGAGGGCTGTGTGTAGTGCAGCATGCTTCTTCTGGGCTCATGATTGGGGTTTTGAAATCCTCACAGGAAAAAGTGGTTCTCACCCCCACACTTCAGGGCTGTGTACCCACACCCCAGCTGCTGACTCTGCTCTGCTCAGTTTGGTGCCTGCAAGGCTCCTCTTTGGGCATGAACAGGGCTTTAGTGTCACAAGACAGGGTGTAGAAGTATGGAGGGGACACATAAGCAACCACCCCTACCCAGCTGTTCCCCAGCCTGGGCCCCCAGAGCTGGTGACCTCATGGCTAAGGCCTGGTCCCCACAGCTCTGACGTGCCTGCCCTCTCTCTCCTGAGATCTGGCCCCCAGCTTCTCTGGCCACTGAAGCGGCTTAATGAGCCCTGGTCACATGGACTGTGCTACTGCCTGTGGGGAGGGCCTAAACCCCCAGTGGCCACCCAGCCAGGCCCTGACGTCAGCGGCATTAACCGTCCACCAGGCTTGTCTAATCTCTGGTAGGTGGCCGGGCCAGGCTAGTCCTGCCAGAGCCAGAGCTGAAGGCTGTGGGGGCCCTCAGGGGCACCTTGAGGTTGTAGGTCATGGATGGTGGTGGCTGGAGGTGCCCACAGTAAATGCCCCCCGACCTATAAGACTGGGGTGTGGCCACTATGCTGACTCTGGACCAGTGCTCTCTGATCCTCTGCCCTGGACTGTGAATCAGGCATCAGGTACCCATTGATCCTGCTCCTTAGGGTGTAATTACACTGGTGTGGTAAGCAGGGCCAAACAGGTTCAGGCTGGGAGACTCAGGGCCCCTCCACACTTGCTGGCCATCGCCAGGCAACATCCCCAGCTCACAGGATCCAGGAGTACCGGCCCTGAATCCCAGGCCCCAGGGTCAGAACCACGTGTGCAACGGGACTCCCTGAGGGCAGGGTCCAGCCCCTGCATGTTGGGGCTCTTCTGTCCCTTGTCCAGGAAGGCCGGGGAGCACAAGACCTTTCTGCCAAGACAAGGCAGCTATGGGGAAGGCAGCATAGGTCACCTCTCCTGATGCTTCCACCCTCTCAAACCTAACACTTCCAGCTCCTCAAGGCCTCCTATCCTGTGCCCACTACCTCCCTCTGTCACTATCTGTGTCTCACCTCACTCTAGCAAACTGTGTGGGGAGTGGGTCCTTAGTAGAGATGAACAGCCTCGGCTCAGCCGGGCCAACAGCACTCAGCAGGGGTCTTGCACCACTGGCCAGAATCCCTGCGATGCACAGGCTTCTGAGCAGCGCCGATATCACTGCCCACATGGGCATGGGGCTCCCAACCCCAGCCAGTGTTCTTCCTGTGCTCAGCCTGGGTGCCTTCACGCTCCCCTCTCCAGCCTCCCACAGGCTCATAACTCCCCACCACCTGGACATTGAGGATGCCACCTACACTCAGCTTTCTGCCCAGCACTGAGTATCAGTCGGCCTCCTGGGCATCTCCCCCAGGCACTGCTGGTCCTGTAAACTCAGCCCATCCAACAACCCTCCACAATACCAGCTTGGTGGGGGCGTTGCCTGTGCTTGGTCAACCACTCAGACCCCAACCCCTGTCACTGAGCCTCTTGCCCTGCAGCCCTAGGTCCTGTCAGATAACGGAGACATAACCTATGCCTCATGGGGACCCCAGCCCCATTCCTCTCCTCCTCCACACTCACACTGGCTCCCAGGAAAAATATGTCCCCCTATATACATGTTTTAATGAAAAAAAAATTTTTTTTTGAGACAGAGTCTTCCTCTGTTGCCCAGTGCATTAGCACAATCTCACTGCAATCTGCCTCCAGGCTCCAGCAATTCACTTGCCTCAGCCTCCCGAGTGGCTGGAACTACAGGTGTGTGCCACCACGCCTGGCTAATTTTTCTGTTTTTAGTAAAGATGGGGTTTCACCATGTTGGCCAGGCTGGTCTCGAATTCCTGACCTCAGGTAATCCTTCCCCTTCAGCCTTCCAAAGTGCTGGGATCATAGGCATGAGCTACCGTGCCCGGCCTTAATGAAAATTTTTAATAATTATTTTTTCAAAAATCAGAATTTGAAAATATTATTGGTGACTTTTGTTTCCATTAAAGCCAGGAAAATAGAATTATAAGAAATTCTGTTTAAGTTATAAATAAAATATTTAACCTTAAAATAATGTGACTTTTAACATATCTACTTTTTCAAGTTTTTCAACTATTTAATATTCTGGGAAAAAATTGACCATTAAAAATACATAAAACATAGGCCGGGCGCGGTGGCTCAAGCCTGTAATCCCAGCACTTTAGGGCCGAGGCGGGTGGATCACGAGGTCAAGAGATCAAGACCATCCTGGTCAACATGGTGAAACCCCGTCTCTACTAAAAATACAAAAATTCAGCTGGGCATGGTGGCGTGTGCCTGTAATCCCAGCTACTCAGGAGGCTGAGGCAGGAGAATTGCCTGAACCCAGGAGGTGGAGGTTGCGGTGAGCCGAGATCGCGCCATTGC
>NW_016107315.1:3894837-3913509 GCF_001604975.1 Cebus imitator
AAAAAAAAACATAAAACAGTTTAAAAGGCAACCCATAGAATGAGAAAAAAAAAAAGCAAATCCTATCTCTGTTAAGGAATTATTCTCCAGAATATGTAGAAAACCTCTAAGACTCAACAACATTAAAATAAGTTAATTCAAAAATGGGCAAAGGACTTGAATAGACATTTCTCCAAAGAAGATATACAGATGGCTGATATAAGCACAGGAAAAGCTATTCAACATCACTAAGTAGTAGGAAAATGCAAATCAAAACCACCATGAGATACTACTATTAAAAAAAAAACAAAACAGGCTGGGCGAAGTGGCTCACACCTGTAATCCCAGCACTTTGGGAGGCTGAGGCACATGGATCACCTGAGGTCAGGAGTTCAAGATCAGCCTAACCAATGTGGTGAAACCTCGTCTCTACTAAAAATACAAAAATTGAGGCTGGATGCAGTGGCTCACACCTGTAATCCGAGCACTTTGAGAGACCGAGGCAGGCGGATCACCTGAGATTGGGAGTTTGAGACCAGCCTGACCAACATGGAGAAACCCCTCGGGTTCTATTGGAGTAAAAAAAGAATAAACCCCGTTTCTACTAAAAATACAAAATTAGTGGGGCATGGTGGCCCACGCCTGTAATCCCAGCTACTCAGGAGGCTGAAGCAGGAGAATCACTTGAACCCAGGAGGAAGGAGCTTGCCGTGAGCTGAGAATGCGTCATTGTACTCCAGCCTGGGCAACAAGGGTGAAACTCTATCTCAAAAAATAAATAAATAAATAAAATTAGCCGGGTGTGGTGTCATGCCACTGTGGTCTCTGCTGTTCAGGAAGCTGAGACAGGAGAATTGCTTGAATCTGGGAGGTGAAGTTTGCAGTTAGCTGAGATTGCACCACTGCAGTCCAGCCTGGGTGACAGAGCGAGACTCTGCTCAAACGAAACAAAACAAAACTCAGAAAATAACAAGAGTTCACAAGGATGTAATGTAAAATGGTACAGCTGCTATGGAAATTTTTCCTAAAAATATTAAAAATAGGCCAGGTGCAGCAGCTCAAGGCTGTAATCCCAGCTCTTTGGGAGGCCAAGGTGGGCAGATCATGAGGTCAAGAGATGGAGACCATCCTGACCAACATGGTGAAACCCCATCTCTACTAAAAATATAAAAATTAGCTGGGCATAGTGACACATGCCTGTAGTCCCAGCTACTCGGGAGGCTGAGGCAGGAGAATCACTTCAACCCAGGAGGCGGAGGCTCAGGCTGCACTCCAGCCTGGTGACAGACTGAGACTCCGTCTCAAAAAAAAAAAAGGATTCACCATATGATTTGCCAGTTCCATTTCTGGCAAGATAATAAAAAATAATAAAAAACAGAGGCTGGTGGTGGGAGAGATATTTGTATACCCATATTCATAGCAGCATTATTCACAATAACCAAAAGGCAGAAGCACCATTCATCAATAGATGAATGAATAAACAAAATGTGGAATATATACAATGGAATATTATTCAGCCTTAAAAAGGAAGGAGATTCTGGCCGGGCATGGTGGCTCACGCCTGTGATCCCAGCACTTTGGGAGGATGATGTGGGCAGATCACGAGGTCAGGGGTTTGAGACCACCTGGTCAACATGGTGAAACACTGTCTCTACTAAAAACGCAAAAATTAGCTGGGCATGGTGGTGGGCACCTGTAATCCCAACTACTTGGGAGGCTGAGGCAGGAGAATCGCTTGAACCCAGGAGGCAGATGTTGCAGTGAGCGGAGATTGTGTCACCGCACTCTAGCCTGGGCAACAGACCAAGACTCCATCTCAAATAAATAAATTAATTAAATTAGAAAAAAAAAAGGGAAGGAGATTTTGACATGCTACACAGGGATAAACCTTGAAGACACGATGCTAAGTGAAATAAGCTAGTCACGAAAAGACAAAGACTACAGGGATCCACACATCTGAGGCACTTAGAGCAGTCACATTCACAGAGACAGAAAGTAGAATGGTGGGCGCCAGGAGCTGGGGGGAAGGTAGGGATGGGGGGGTTATTGTTTCATAGGCACAGAGTTTCCGTTTTACAAGAGGAAAGGCGTTCTGGAGATGAACAGCTGTGGTGGTTGTATAACATTGTGAATGTACTTAACACCGCCAAACTGTACACTGGCAAGTGGTTAAGATAGTAAACCTTTTGATACAAGTATTTTTAAAACTGGCACACAAAAAAAAACCCCTAAAAACATACATAGCAACAAATAGTTTCCTTTTGCTCCAAGCCCCAATATGTCTTAGCATGCCTCTGTTGGATCCTCTGTTGGATTTTGATATTTTGTTCTTTGGGGTTTTGCATTCATTTTGACTTTTTAAAATATTATGCTAATATTATTATTTATCTTGGTTACTAAATTTTTTGGTATTGCCTTAAATTTTGCACCCAAGGTGAGTGTGCCTCACTTGCCTCACCCTAATCCCAGCCCTGCAATTTTGTTCCTGCTTCAAGGGCTTTCAAGACTCTCCATCACCTTCTGAGAAAGCCCAGGGCCTCCTACTGGCTTTGGGCACCTCTCCACGTCTCACCTCCCCTGCTCTTGCTCCACTGAACTCCTGTGGCTGTGAGCCCATATTTCTAGGGTTGGTATATACTACTGTCCCTGCCAGAATGGGCCTCCACCTCGAAACTCCCTCTTGATCTAAGACTGTCCCTGTGAAACTTTTCCGCAGCTCCTCTCTCCTCAACCCCTGTCAAGAGCCATGAATTGGTCCCATACCCACAAGAGTGCCCCACCTTGTCAGACCAGGCACTTCCTCCTGGGAGAGGCCATCTTCCCACTTCATGCCCAGCCCAGCACTGGGCACTTAATAAATGCCCTTGACTTGTGATAATTAAGCACTCCACCAAGAAAGGACAGCTGGGGCTGGATGCAAAGGTTTATTGCTGAGTGTGTGCGTCTAGCTGAGGGAGTATAAATTGTGCCCCAGCCTTGCCAGACGGAAGCCCCTTGTCCCCGACTGCAGCACAGGCCCTGGCCCGTGGGCATAAACAAAGATTTGGTGCTGGATGAAGAAGGAGGGAGCAGGGATGTGGGGACATGGGCCTTTGTCCCTGATAGTTCAGCCATGGCTCTCAGCTTCCCCTGCAGGGAACCCTGAATGGAGGGAGGAAGAGAAGCTGCTGGCAGAGACAAGAGGGTCACCTGGGCTTGCTTGTAACCCCACCTGAGGTAGATCCTTTTGGGCACAGCCAGGGCCTTTGTCCTATCCTGAGTCCTCTGTCTGGGCTGATCAATGGGAGCTGGACTCTGTCCCCAGCCACCCCTCAGGACAGCCTGGTTATTGGCCATAGCTGGTGTCAACAGTACCCTCCCTTAATAGACCATCCTGTTGTCCAGTCAGCCAGGGACACTATGTGTGTGTGGGGAAGCGGCATGTGGATCTGGTGTCCAAGGACCTCTGTCCAAGGATCTGGTGTCCAACGAGCAGATCCTGCTGGAGGAGGGGCTGGGGGTTGCTCTGAACCTGGTATTTGGGGAAGGGTCCTGCTGTGTCTCACTCTGGCACCCAAGGACCCCCAGATCTGCCCCCTCCCCACTAATTTGTTTATGTGGAGACTGTACAGGCCAGAGCTAGCTTGGACTCTGGACCCTTTGGAGGGTGCTGGGAGGGACAGTCACTGGTCCTGGGTAGATAGGTGCCAAACTTGTCACATGGAGGTGGCAGGGTGAGCAGCTGGCCTGTGTGTGGGAGGGATATCCTCTGTCTTTGATGAAACGCTGGGAGGGAGGGCTGTTTGCTGAGTTCAGACCCACCAGGTGAGTCGTGGGCCCCCAGAGGCAGGAGAGCTGCGGGAGATTGGTCAGTTGAGCACTGCTGAGTCACGGAGAGCTTCAGCTGCCCAAGTCCTGCCCATTCCTAGCTAGGGCTGGCTGCTGTGAGTCCTAGAGGCCAGTGCAGCCAGGCAGTGAAGGGCAGGGCTGGGGTTGGGGGCATGGGACGCTGGGAGACTGTGGGAGATATGGAGGAGGGTCCGGGCCTCAAAGCTAGCAGGGCTCAGGGCTTTGATGAGGTGGCAGGCTGGGGCCCAGGAGTCCTGGGGGCTGATAGGGTCCTGAGGGCTGGGGCTGCAAGGCAGCTAGGGCTATCGGGTCTCGGGGCAACTGACACGCATGAATTCAGGCAGCTGTGAAGAGCAAAGGAAACTGAGTCAGCATCCCTGAGACACAAAATAAATGGGTTTAGGCATTGCGTGTTGGGGGCGGCCCTGGAAGCCGTGACACCTGAGGCCTTAGGGCGTGGCCAAAAGAAATTCAGTGGGTGGGACTTGTGTGAGTGGGGCGGGGCCTCTGGCGGGGGAGCGGAGCCTCTGGCTGTGGGTGGAGCCTGAGGTGCTGGGGTGGAGCCTGGAGGCAGTGGGCACCGGAATTTGGAGGTGAGGCGCCAGGGCGTTGGCGTGGGGTGGGGAGCTGGGGAGGATCTGGGATATTGAGGCGAGGCGCTGGAGAGGGCCGAGACCCACCTCAGAAGAGGCCGCAGTCTTTGAGGTTCTCCTTGATGATGATGTCGGTGACAGCGTCGAAGACAAATTTGACGTTCTGCGTGTCGGTGGCGCACGTCATGTGGGAATAGATCTCCTTCACGTCGCGCCGCATGTTGAGCTCCAGGAACTGCACCTTGATGTAGTTGCCGGCGTCCTCGTAGGTGTTGGGCCCTGCGGGGGCGGGAGCTCTCACTCGGCCCAGCTGTTCCTTCCCCGCGCGGGGGACGCGTGCCGCGATCGTGGGGCGGGGGCGCCGCCTGGCGGCCGTACGGGCGTCTCACCGTCGTAGTCCGGGAAGCAGATGCTGAGGTGCGCCTTCTTGATCTTCTCGGAGAAGACGTCCTTCTTGTTGAGAAAGAGCACAATGGACGTCGTGGCGAAGTAGCGGTGGTTGCAGATGCTGTTGAACAGGTGCAGGCTCTCGTGCATGCGGTTCTGAGGAGGGCAGTGGCTGTCGGGCACCAGGGGCCGCGTCCGACCCGCAGCCCCTGCTCTCTGGGCTCCCGGCCACGCCGGGCTTCCCGCTCAGCTGGCTAGCAGAGGGTGTCCTGCACTGCCCCAGGTGGGCCTGCTGAACGCCTCCCGGCCTCCTCAGGCCGCCCCGGACCGGCCTCCCCTCTCGGGCCCTCCCTCCGCCCAGCGCGCGGTCTCTGCCTCCAGGGGCAAGCAGCTCCACCTCGCCCCTGGAACACAGACCCTGCCTGGCACGCACCACTTCGTCGTCCTCCACCAGCACCATGTCGTAGGCGCTCAGCGCCGCGATGAAGATGATGCAGGTCACGCCCTCGAAGCAGTGGATCCACTTCTTGCGCTCAGAGCGCTGCCCGCCCACATCGAACATCCTGCGGGGCCGCGGGGGCCTGAACCCGCGCCCCAGGCCCCCTGGGCTTGCCCGCAGGCATCCCCTCCCCCAGTGCTGGTCGGGGACCTCTCCGCTGGGACTAGCACCCTTTTTGCTGCCGGGGTATCCGGGAAGGGGCAGGGCCTATAGGAGGGATGGGATCCCCGGGGCGGGACCGGGCCTGGGGCAGTGACCTCCCGGGCTAGCACGCGAGTCGTACCGGAAGTTGAGGTCCTTGAAGGAGAACTGCGTCTCGATGATGCCCGTAGTCTTGACTCGCGAGCGCAGTACGTCTTGCTCGGTGGGCACGTAGCCCGGGGTTACCAGGCGCTCCAGATCGGAGAGATAGCTGCGGGAGACCGGGCCGTGGTGGGTGGGGAGGCGTGAAGGGTTCCCCCGGCACCCCGCGCCCCGCGCTGCCCGCGCGCTCACTAGCCCGCCGAGTCGTTGAGCTGGTACTCCGAGGCACGCTCAAAACAGGCCTGGATACCGGAGTCCTTCCACAGCCGCTGGATGATGTCCGACATCTCCTTGGGCATCGTGCCCTCCTCGATGGTGTCCGCCATGTGCATCAGCTTCCGGGCGTCGTCCTGGGGGCAGGGTGAGAGTGGCTGGTGACGGCCAGGGACAAGGGTGCAGCTGCGCGCCTCGAGTCCCCAGAGGCCCGCTCAGCCCGCCTCCTGGCACACCTGACGTGCAGAGTCTCCGTATTGGATGTTGAGTGTGGTCATGGCGCGCACGATGGCCAGGATGGACTGCAACGTGTTGCCGTAGATGATGGCGATGAACTCGAGGCACTCTTCCAGCGAGTACCCGTCCTGGTGAATAATCCTGGGGTCGAGGCGAGCAGGGTCAGCCCCTCGTGGGCAAGTGGGGAAGGACCCAGCCCGAGGGACCTCAGGACAGGCAGGGGCACTCACTTCATCTGCTTGACGATGGTGCTCTTCCCGGATTCACCGGCACCTGAAAGGGAGGCGGCGCCTCAGAGCTGCGCTGACCGCCTGCCCCCCGCCCTCCGAAAGGAGGCCGGGAGGACGGGGCCAGCCCGAGTTGGCTGGGTGTACCCTCAGTAAAGAGGCCTGGGCAACAGCCCGCACCCCGTGGTCACACCTACCTCCCTCCCCATCCAAAGTAAGTCCTAACACCCTGACGGCACAAGGTTTGCAAATATCTGGAAAGTGAAGAAAGGAAGCCAACGAGGGGAATCAACGACATCAACTGTTCTGGGACAGGGGAGGCCCCAAGACCCCGGCCCAGGCAGCCTTCATTATGCTGTGAGAACACAATGAAGAAATTCCGGAGCGCCACCGCCGCCTTGTGGGAGCCTCTGGTACCGCGTGCACTGTGTTATTTGAGGCGGGTCAACCCCTAGCTTTTCACCTGAAGGGATGGGGGTGTCTCCTAGAGGCTCAGAGGGAATTAGCGCCTTTGGGTACGAGGGAGGTCAGAGTTGACATCCTTTCCGAGCCTGCCCCTGCGAGGGCGTTGGGCATAGTTAATGAGATTTCTGGCTTAGCCTCTCTGCCTTGGGAGGAAGTGGGGCTGGCTTGGTCCCTCACCCACCTCCAGCTGGTTGACTGGACCCTGGGGAGCGTGGGTGGAGCCTGCCCGGCCCTTTTGAAGCTGCTCTTTCCCCTTCAGAGGTCGGTGACCTTGAGGCAGGCCTGGATCAGCCCCATCTCTCACTACCCATGGTCCGTTGGACACAGCTTTATCTACTCCTGCTGGGCCTCGGCACCCGCCCGCCCCTCTGGCTGCTTTGTATGTCTACCAGTCACAGCCCTCTGGCACCTGAGGGCTGTTCATTGTGGATCTGGATAGTCCTAGAGGCTCTCCACTCCCAGGAGGACTATGCCCATCCCCTTCCCAAAGGAGCAGCCCAATAACGAGCTCCCAGTGAGGCCCCTGGCTTCTGAGCTCTGCCCAGCAGGCCCATCAAACCAAAGGCTGCAGGGAGCTTGCAGAAGCCCAGCGGCAGAAGAGTCGGCCTTACACACACCCGTACAAGAATGTGGTTGGCACACACTTCTGGGGAGAGTGGGTCGCCTGAGGCAGAGCCAGCCATCTGGAGAGGGGCTTCGTGGGATATCCAGCCTTGGGGTACTAGGACACCACCTGTCAGGCCCGGCCTTGCTTGGCCAGGGCTCCCACCCTGTGCCCTACCCTGTGACAGGCTCACACTGCTTCCCAAGGAACACCTGCTTCACAGAAGGGCTGCCTGCCTGCCTCCAGACCAATGACCTGGTGGCGATGGCCCCACCCCTGGGCTCACACCCCTACCCAGAAGCAGCAGCTTCACGGTTCGAGCATCCTTCTCAGCGTCTTCTTTCAGCTTCTTTTCCAGCTCCCTGGAGTGCTTCTCCTCAGCACTGGCCCCAGCCCCCATGGTCCAGCAGCAGGCGAAGGGACAGAGTGAGCAGGTGGTTCTTCTGGATGGAGGGGATCCCCAGAACCCAGCCTCCCAGGCACCCTTCTGGCCCCAGGAGGACCTGCAATCAACTGGCTCTCCACGGACCTGTGCAGGCCCTGGTGGGGCTGCTTAGTGGGATTTGGGGGCTGGGGGTGTCCAAGAGCCAATTAGAGACAAGGACAGGTGAATCCAGCTCAGCCCCCCCCAACCCTTCTAATCAGGCTGGCATAGCCCCAATCCCTCAACAGCTGACTCTGCACCCCTGATGTCCTCCTGCCCCCCCCCCACCCCACCACAAGGAGAGGCCCTACCTCTGCCTGGGAGTAGGGAGACATGTTCGTAGGGGCAGGGCTGACAAAGGGGAAGACAGATCCTTGAGCCCTGGGGGTGAGAATGATGGAGGTGGGGCTGGCAGCGAGAGGGCATAATTGGGAGAAGCATGCCTGGACCACCTGCTGCTTGCCAGGCACCGGGCTCAGCACCACTCCTTATCTTGCTGTAAGCTCACACTAGCCCTGGAGGATGGTTGCCCATGTCATCAGCCTCATTTTACCAATGAGGAAGTAGAGGCTCAAAGGGTCACCCCGCAGGAAGAGGTTAAGAAGGGCTAGGTGATTCTGGACTGGGATTTTTTTTTTTTTTTTTTTTTTTTTTTTTTTTTTGGGGTTTTTTTTTTTTTTTTTTTTTTTTTTTTTTTTTTTTTTTTGAGACGGAGTTTCGCTCTTGTTACCCAGGCTGGAGTGCAATGGCGCGATCTCGGCTCACCGCAACCTCCGCCTCCTGGGTTCAGGCAATTCTGCTGCCTCAGCCTCCTGAGTAGCTGGGATTACAGGCACGCACCACCATGCCCAGCTAATTTTTTGTATTTTTGGTAGAGACGGGGTTTCACCATGTTGACCAGGATGTTCTCGATCTCTTGACCTCGTGATCCACCCGCCTCGGCCTCCCAAAGTGCTGGGATTACAGGCTTGAGCCACCGCGCCCGGCCTTTTTTTTTTTTTTTTTAAGACAGAGTCTTGCTTTGTCACCCAGGCTAAGTGCAGTGGCACCATCTTGGCTCATTGCAACCTCCGCCTCCTGGGTTCAAGCAATTCTCTGCCTCAGCCTCCTGAGTAGCTGGAACTACAGGCACCTGCCACCATGCCTGGCTACTTTTTGTAATTTTTTTTTAGTAGAGATAGGGTTTTACCATCTTGGCCATGCTGGTATTGAACTTCTGATCTCATGATTTACTCGCCTCTGCCTCCCAAAATGCTGGGATTACAGGCATGAGCCACCGTGCCTGGCCTGGACTGGGATTTTATGCCCTGCAGGGAATCCAGAGAGGGAAATGGTGGACATTGCATTCGCTCCATATCATGGGCTGGAGTTGCTCTAAGCAGGCCTTCTGCTTCCAATGGACTCTGGTGGGCATGCATATCTACTCTGTGTGCTGGGTGTGTCTTTTACTGGCACCAAGCAAGCAATGATTTGACACATTTGTGCATGTATACCTGGGTATACATGGGTGCCCATGTGCATGCTTATGTATGTGTGCACATGTATCTACCTGGCTGCCTTATAGCACTCAACTCTGCCACAGACTCAAGAGACCAGAAGGGGGTGTCAGGGCCCCAGACACCTGGCACTAACGGCTGTCTCTAAATAGTATGCGTGGGAAGTGGATGCTGGCTCCTACTGCAGGCTGGCAGCTTCTACACCCACCCTGTTGGATGATGGGGATCTGTCCAGGAGTGAGGCCATTTCATTTGTGCCACTTTCAGCCTTTGGGCTCCACCCACCCTCCCTGATCCTGAGGAGTGAGTGGGCTCTGGGGGAGGTCTCTGCAGCCCTTTACACTGCCCAAGGGTTTCTCAAACTGAATGTGGTTTCTACATGTTGGGTTTGTTTAAAGTGGGGCCAATCTACCCCCTTCCCAGCCCCCCACCTGGCTCCCCAGGCCCACCACATGTGGCTCTAAACCACCCCCCGACCGAGGAGAGAAGCCAAAGTCTAGTCCCAGAGCCAGTGTTTATTAGCAAGATGGAACTCAAAGGCAGCTGTGGCCTGGGCAGCAGAAGGCCGCCGGGAGCCCCCACCCATCTACCCAACTGCCCCCCAGAGCTAATTACACCCATCGCTTGAAGTGGTAGACATAAGGGAACCCTGGGGAGCCTCTACTGGCCCCAGGCCTCCACCACAGACCCCCTCCCCTCAGGGCTGGGCCTCTCATCAGCCCTGCCTGGGCCTGGCCCCTCTGCTATGCTTCCAGCCTCCAAGTCCAAGCGGCACAGGAAAAGCTAAGGAGGTAGAGTGGGGTGGCCCTGCCCTGGCCAGGCGGGGAGGGGAGAAGGGGCTGAAGGAGCTGCCCCACCCAGGCAGGATGCCTCTTCTCCTATCCCCAATAAATACAGAATAAATACCTGGGAAGGGGCTGGCCATGGCTGAGTGACCCCAACCCAGGCAGGGGCTGGCATCCTATGATGGCCCCTTCTTCCCTTCTCTGAGTGCACCTGAGCCCACCCCAGTCTCCAAAGTGGTCCTCGCATCCATGTCTATGCCACAGCACAGGCTGACAGCACATGTCAAAAAAGGTGGACAGTCCAAGCCCCATTCAATTAGGGCTTGTTTTGCTCCCTCTCTGTGTCCTGTAGATCTTGGCAGAGGCTGTCAAGCAGGTAGACTTCCAGCTGAGTCTGGGGACGGTGTGGTCCTGGCCTGGCCCCGCAAACTGGCTGGGCCTGGTTAGGCTGGCTCTGTTTCCCGCCGTCTCTGACCAGCATGGGTCTAAGTTGTGGAGGATGCTGCCGCTGAGGCAGGCTATATTCAACCCACCAATAAATACTGTCTTTGCAGGGGCAGGGTATGTATAGAATATAGATATTTTATATATATATATATATATATTTATATATATATATATATCTTTTATATTAAAAGGGATGAGGGCTAGGCTGGCCCATGGCAGGGCTCAGGCAGCTGGCCTCATGTGTCCGGAGGGTGGTGCCGGCGGTTCCGGGGCTTTTTCTGGTCCCGGGACTCAGGAGGCCGGGGTGCCCCTGGAGCCTCCCTGGGGCTGGGGGGCACATGACGCCAGTAACCCTGGCAGTACTGGTGGATGAGGCCCACTTCTGGCTGGGCCAGCAGCTGGGCCAGCTCCTGGTAAGGAGGCGTTGGGGGGCCTGCGCCTGGGGATGGCGGGGCGCTCACAGCCAGTGGTGGGAAAAGGGCAGCATGGACGGCGTCCCGGCCCAGTACATGCAGCTGCACTCGTGTGACAACGTGCTTGAAGTTGTTTTCTGTGGCTGTGCAGGAGTAGAGGCCACGATCACTGAGCTGCAGGGCACGCAGCAACAAGCCCTGCTCTGTGCGTAGGAAACGGTCCTCTGCACGAATCTGCAGGGGCAAGGAGAGGGGGTTCAGGGGTTCTGGTCACAGCCCTAGCCAGCGACCAGATCAGACCACCTTTGTGGCCATTCCATGTAGAGGCACCCATATGGAATTTCCATATGCCAGAAAAACCCACATATAGTTTCCATACAACGAGAGCTATTTGAATAAGGCATCTGTACAGATCGCCATTTCAGGAAAGATGACCATAGGAGGTTCTGTACGATGAGATGAGTTTGAAATGCACACAGATTTTTTTTTTTTTTTTTTTTTTTAGACAGGATCTGGCTGTCACCCAGGCTAGAGTGCAGTTGAATAATCTTGGCTTACTGCAGCCTCTGCTTCCCAGGCCTAAGCCATCTTCCCACTTCAGCCTCCCGAGTAGCTGGGACCACATACATGACCATGGCTGATTTTTGTATTTTTGGTAGAGAAAGGGTTTCACCATGTTACCCAGGCTGGTCTCTAACTCCTGACCTCAAGTGATCTGCCTGCCTTGGCTTCCCAAAATGTTGGGGTTACAGGTGTGAGCCACCATGCCGAGCCAGATTTTCCATTTAATGAGAATATCCAGTTGGGACAACCACATAGAATTTCCACGTAAACAGGGACACCTCTAGGGATTTCCATAAAATGAGGGCCCCACAGAATTTCCATATAGTGGAGCTCACCCACATGATGTTGTTGTAGAAGGAGGTACACCCCTAATCTGGTATATGTATGGAATTTTCATGTGAAGAGGCATACCTGGAAACACTTTCCATATAATGAGGCCAGTCTCATGGAGTTTCCACATAACTATTTTCACTAAAAGGTTTTACATGTAGGGAAGGGAGCCTGGGAGGGGTTTCAGAGCATGAGAGTTGCTCCAGATCACTCCTCTATGTTTCACCAGCCCACAAGGACTCCCACATCCACGGTGCAGCACTGGGCACAGGAACTCACCTCTCGGCGCCGGTCACCAGGATCTCGCTGGAACAGCCACTTAACAGTAGCTTGAGGCGAGCGGGGCTGGCACTCAAGGAAGGCCGCACTGCCGGCCACACCGTACTGCACAGACTCCACAGCATTCTTGTTGGCTATACAGCGAGAGAAGTTGAGCAAAAGCAGCATCGCCTCTGGGTAGCCTGCTGGCTGCTTCAAGGCAGGCACCAAGGGGCACCTACTCACCAATGCAGAGCTGTGTGTTGAGCATCCATTCTTTAAGGGGACAACTAGTAACATCCCATTTCCATTAACCCCCACCCCACTTAGCCATCAGAGCACCCTTACAGTGGGGGCCCTGTGAGCAGCTTCATGGGCTGCGAGGGGCTCTGCAGTATGAGCAGCACCCCATGGTGAGGCCCAGCACACTCACCATTGGAGTTGAACCCACGGCACTGCCTGATGGGGTTTCCGTGCCGGACGTCCTGCCGGCGGCTCCGCCTGGATGGGGATAGCCTCTGAAGGAGTACTCCCAGGAAGCTTGCCCGCCCCTAGGTCCCTGTAGCCCCCTGACTCCAGGGCAGGGCCCTTTTTCCCCAGGGCAGTGATGTCTTAGCCTTAAGATTCCCCCAGGGTAATATCATATGTACTCCCAAACCCCTAGGATAGGGCCCTGGGTCTGGTTGCTAAAATCCCAGGTGTCTAGGGGTCCATACCTCTTGGAGGATGCTGTATAGCGGGAGCAGGCCTGGCCATCCCAGGCACAGTAAGGGTCCCGGGCAAGGCAGCAGTCAGCACAGGCAGCCCCATACGCCTGGCATCGGTGCAGGCTCAGGTGTGTGACTCCCACAGCTGACGCCACGTACAGTTGTTGCTGGGGCAAAGAACAGGGCCTTGTCAGTCCCTGTACCATAGCAAGTCTCACCAACGGCCAGGTGGGCTGGGCTCCTCTTCCCTGTTCCATGCTTCAGTTTATCCATCTCTGTGCCGAGGGCATGACCCTGACGGGATGCAGGCCCTGTCCCCATCCCTGGCCCACCTTGCCATAGACTCACCCTCTTGGAAGAGATGGTCATGGTCTTGACGGGTGCTGGGTCCTAGAAGGAGATAAAGATCAGCTTGGGACTCCAGAGACCCCGCTCCATGCCCTGACTTAGAGGTCTCGGGTCAGAGGCTGAAACTGGGGAGGGTGAAGGTGAGGAGGTCAGACTGGGTATTGTCACACCCACCTTGAAGACCTCCACCTCCTCCAGCATGAGCTCTTCCATCTCCTGGTCATCCTTGGGCAGCACAATGACCTTCTGTACTGTCCCGCGGTCTGGAACGGGCCGGGCAGGGCCTCAGTGAGGCTGGGGATGCTGGGGAAGGGGTACCAGCCTCAGCCCCTTCCCCAACCAAGGCCCAAACCCCCCTAGGACATTGGAGCAGGAGCTCTGTGACAAGGTGGAAGGGTTTCCCCAGGTCAGAGAGGACTGGCCCAGGACATAGGGGGTCATGGCCAGGGTCTGCCCCCACCAACCCAGACCCTGATTTTGGGCCCTGCTGAGAATAGGACACCAGGGCATCCATTCTCCTGTGTCTGGGCTGGTGGAACTGTGGTGGGTGCACTGTGGCATGTGCGTGCACACATGACCATGTGGATGACCTGTGTATCCTGGAGGTGTCGTGTCTACCATCTGTCTCCACCCCTTTCCTGCCATACATAGGTCCCAGATGCCCAGTGTCCCTGCTCTCCTGGGCCCCTGGGGATGGAAGTGGGAATGAGGTGTTCTCACCCCCAGCCTCTGTTATCCCAGCAGTAGGGAGAAGGCACCAAAGGATGAGGATAAAGATGTGACTCTGATGAGCTTGCAGCAAGCCCTAGCAGGGCAAGCCCCAGCCCCAAGGATCTGCACCCCGCACCCAGGGGGCCCAGCGTGGGAGAGGCCGGGAGCAGCAGCGGGTACCTGTGCCCAGGAAAAGCACCTCATAGCGCCCGTCGGCTGCATCCACCTGGTCCACGGCGACAGTGGTGAGGCGATAGGAAGCACCGGTGCGGACCACCAGGGGCCGCCGCTGCAGAGGGTACACGGCCTGGTACATGAGCGGGTGGCTGCGCATGAAGTTGATCACCTCATCAGGATAGTCCTTGGTGGACTTCATGGACGGCGTGAAGGTTCCACCAGGGCACTGTGGACAGGTGGCGAGTGTCAGTCCAGGCTGCCCAGGCAGGGAAGGCTGGAGCCATTAGCTTCAGGAGAGGCCGCTGCTGCACTGTCTGTCCCCACCACCTTGACCTGCTCCTCTCCCCAAAGCTCCTCTCCAGGTTTCTGCCCTGCACCTGACCTCTGCAGGTCCTGCTCCAGCCAAGGTCCCACGTGGCCAAACACCACAGCCATCTCCCTGGCTTAGTGTGTCATGACCCTGTGACAGCATTTGGCCGAGCAGACCACTCCCTTCCATGTCCTCCTCTCCACCCTGTCGTCTCCTTCCTCTCTGACTGTTCCTAGGATCTCAACCGTCTCCCTCTTGCACAGCTGACTGCAGGCTCCGATGTCCTTGTCACACACCAGCCTCGCTCTCCTCCTTCCTGAAGCTGTCCCCTGAGCCTGGGCTCAGCCTGCCCCCCACCATGGCCAGCTTACCTCTGGCCCATCCTTCTGACTCCAGGTCACCTCTGGAGGGAGGCCTCCCCTGACCCCCGCTGAGACCAGCTTCCCCAGCCCAGTCCTGACCACATGGAGCAGGAAGTGCACTGGATCAGATCCGCTGCTCTCCTGCTTAGACTCCCAAATCAGCTGTCACACCAAGATAAAGTGACACGCCTCTGTGACCTCTGAGACCCTGCCTGAGGCCTGGCCCTGCCCCTCTCCAACTCTTTGCCTCCTGTTCCTCAGCTGAGTCAACCTCCAGCTTGCCTCCAGCATCTGCCAGGAAGACCCTTCCCTCCAACCTTTGGCTCCCAAAGAGCCCCACAGAGGACCCTCTAAGGAGCAGCCGACCACACCCAGCCCACTGTCTTTGTCCCAGAATCCTGGCTGGGCTCCTCCACATCCTGACACTGTATGTGAAGGCCAGTCTGTGTGTGCATTACAGCCCGCCTATCCCACTGGCTGGGAGGGCCATGATGATGGGGCCCATGTTGCAAAGGGCCTGACCTGAGGCCTCTTAGAAGAAGAGGAAGGGGAGAGGCAGGATGAGCGGGGTCCTTACCGTCCCCGGCCGTGGGTAGGGCATCTTCCCTGAGAAGGGCATCCACTGGTAGTTGGGGCCTTCCTTGTGGGCAAAGGGCCCATTAAAGACCATGCGAATGTCAGCCATGGAGTAGACACACACGGCAGAGCCTCGGAACACGGAGCTGTGGGCAGGGCAGGTGCTGCTGAGCGGGATGGACCCTCCACCCAGGGCCCCTCCGCCAATTACCCCTCTTCACAGCTCACCACCGGGCTGGGGTCCTCCATGAGTTATAATCCCCCAACGGGGCCACACCCTGCCACTGCTGGCCCTGACCCCAGCCTCACCCAGAGGAGGTAAAGACAGCGTAAATGACAGGGTTCCTCACGTCCAGGGTCTGCTGGACAAACACGTCCTCTGGGGGACAGAGGGAGAAGGTATTGGCGGGTGCCTTGGGTGGGGGTCCCCAGGCCCCACCCACTCCTGTGCAGGGGAGGGGCCCACCAAAGGCACCCTTACCACCCACCCAGCCTCTATCCCTTTCGCTGTAGCCAGAGTACCCTAGCCTGGGCTCAGCCTGTCCCACCATGGCCAGCTTACCTCTGGCCAATCCTTCTGACTCCAGGCTACCTCTGGAGGGAAGCCTCCCCTGACCCCCACTGAGACCAGCTTCCCCAGCTCAGTCCTGACCACATGGAGCTGGAACTGCATCGCACTCACGGAGCTCATCGAAGTGAGTCTCAATGCCATCCTCGCCCGGCACAGAGCAGACAAGCCGAGCCTTCAGGAATGTACTCCACTTGTTGACCAGGCAACAGTGACCACCATCATCATTCTGGGGGGTGGGGCAAGAGGCCGGGTCAGATCAGCTCTTGACCCCAAGCCCTGCTGGAGCAGGGCTAATGAAGCCAGAACTGGTGGAGGGAATAGCCTGGGGGCCCAGCCAATGCATACCAGGCAGATGCGCCCGATGCGGGCGTACACAGCGGGGCTCTGTGGCGCCTCTGCCGACCGCTCACGGAAGAAGAAGTAGAGCTTATCATCATTACGCTCCGAGCTGTCAGGAATGAGCTCAGCATGGATGAACGATGGGTCTGTATGGCAGGGGTCAGCTGGGTGAGCCCCTGCTCTGATGGTGCCCCTGTTCTCCAGCAGAGTCCCCAGCCAGGTACAAGAACTCCCTCTCCAGATTAAGAACTCCTCTCCAGATAAGAAACTAACCCTGCCCCAGAGAGTCACAGGCTAAACATTTCCCCAATTCTCTGACATGTGCTTCTTTACAACCTTCTTGCTGCATCCCAGACACATGGCCACGGAAGGGCTCCTGGGGCCATGCTTACCGTTCAGCCACCGGGAGTTGTACTGATCTGTGCGCATGGCCGTCTGCTTTCCGAGGGTGCGAAAGATGGCTGCGTCAGTGCCCATAAAATCGATGTACACACCAGCATAGAGCTCCTCATCTGTGGGTGGGCCAGTGGGTTAGTCAGGGGGCTGCTGTTTGCTAGAGCCGGGGCACAGCTCAGATGACTTCCAGAACAGGGTCTTATCTCTCCCCTCAGGTTCCCTGGGGCATGATCCTATCTCCAGTGGAGTGCTGGCCAGTGTTTCACCACTGGCTCTGGGAGGGTTGCGATTAGCAACTATCAGCTCTGATTGGTAGCAACAGCCCATTTCTGTGGTGTCAATACTCCCACCATGACTGATTTCAAGCTACCAACCTGGTGTCACTGAAAGCAGAGTCAGGGGAGCTGCCAACACCACTGTACAGTATTTCTACCCCATAGACATAACAAATATAAATCACCTCAAGGGCACAGCTAACAGGCTGGGCACAGTGGCTCCAGCCTGTAATCCCAGCACTTTTGGAGGCCAAGGCAGGTGAATCATTTGAGGTCAGGAGTTTGAGACTGGCCTGGCCAACGTGGTGATATCCTGCCTCTACTAAAATACAAAAATTAGCTGGGCATAGTAGCGGGTGCCTGTAGTCCCAGCTGCTACTCAGGAAGCTGAGGCAGGAGAATTGCTTGAACCAGGGAGGTGGAGGTTGCAGTGAGCCCAGATCACGCCACTGCACTGTAGCCTGAGCAACAGGGCAAGGCTCTGTCTTTAAAAAAAAAAAAAGAGCATAGTTAACAATACAATGTAGTAAAGAATGAGGAAGCATACAAACACCTCAGTTTACTGGGCTTTGTGTGCTGCAAAGACTGCGTTTTTACAGAAGAAGGTTTATGGCAACTCTGTGTCTAGCAAGTCTGTGAGCATCATTTCTCCAACAGCACATACTTACTTTGTGTCTCTGTGTCACATTTCGGTGATTTTTTTTTCCCTTTGAGATGAAGTCTCGCTCTGTCCCCCAGGCTGGAGTGCAGTGGCAGGCACCATCTCGGCCCACGGCAACCTCCACCTCCCAGGCTCAAGCAATTCTCCTGCCTCAGCCACCTGAGTAGCTGGAACTATAGGCACCTGCCACCACACCTGACTAATCTTTTTTTTTTTTGAGATGGAGTTTTGCTCCTGTTGCCCAGGCTGGAGTGCAGTGGTGTAATCTCGGCTTACTGCAACCTCTGCCTCCCGGATTCAAACGATTTTCCTGCCTCAGCCTCCCAAGTAGCTGGGATTACAGGCATACACCACCACGCCTGGCTAATTTTGTATTTTTAGTAGAGACAGGGTTTCTCCATGTTGATGGGTCTTGAACTCCTGACCTCAGGTGATCTGTCCACCTCAGCTCCCAAAGTGCTGGGATTATAGGTGTGAGCCACTACCACCAGCTTAAATAATTTTTGTATTTTTAGTAGAGACAGGGTTTCACCATGTTGGCCAGACTGATCTCAAACTCCTGACCTCAGGTGATCCACCTGCCTCGGCCTCCCAAAGTGCTTGAATTACAGGCTTAAGCCACGGTGCCTGGCTTACATTTTGGTAATTCTTGCAATATTTCAAACTATCTGTTATGGTGATCTGTGATTTTACTACTGCAATTGTTTTGGCACCATGAACCTCACCCATATAAAACAGCGACCTTAACTGATAGATGTTGTGTGTTCTGACTGCTCTACTCACTGGCCATTCCCCCATCTCTCTCTCTCTTCTTGGGCAATATTAAAATTAGACCAATTAATAATCCCACAATGGCTTCTAAGTGTTCAAGTGAAAGGAAGAGTCACACATCTCTCACTTTAAGTCAAAAGCTAGAAATAGGCCAGGCGCAGTGGCTCATGCCTATAATGCTAGCAGTTTAGGAGGCCAAGGCGGGTGGATCACTTGAAGTCAGGAGACCAGCCTGGCCAACATGGCAGAAACCCGTCTCCACTAAAAATACAAAAATTAGCTGGCCATGGTAACTGGTGCCTGTAATCCCAGCTACTCGGGAGGCTGAGGCAGGAGAATCACTTAAATCCGGGCGGCGAAGGTTGCAGTGAGCTGAGATTGCGCCACTTCACTCCAGCCTGGGGGACAGAGTAAAA
>NW_016107315.1:3914509-3939295 GCF_001604975.1 Cebus imitator
TTAGTAGAGACGGGGTTTCACCATGTTGACCAGGATGGTCTCGATCTCTTGACCTCGTGATCCACCCGCCTCGGCCTCCCAAAGTGCTGGGATTACAGGCTTGAGCCACCGTGCCCGGCCAGCCACAACATTCTTTAAGCCAAAGTCTAATCCAGAGCAAACTCCCTTCAATTCTGTAAAGGCTGAGAGAAGAGACGAAGCTGGAGAAGAAAAGTTTGAAGCCAGCAGAGGCTGGTTCATGAGGTTTAAGGAAAGCAGCCATCTCCAGAACATAAACATGTAAGGTGACGCAGCAAGTGCTGATGGAGAAGCTGCAGCAAATTCTCCAGAATATTTCAATAAGATCACGGATAAAGGTGGCTGCACTAAACAAGATTTTCAATGTAGACAAAACAGCCTTCTGGTCAGGGCCAGTGACTCACACTGTTATCCTGGCACTTAGGGAGGCCGAGGTGGGTGGATCACTCACAATGGCTTCAACTTAAAGCCACCAGCTGCATTAGCCCCTAATAAGAGTCTGCCTGTCCTTTGAAGCTTTGAAGCCAGGCATTGACTTCTACTTGCTGGCCATGAAAATTCTAGACGGCATCTTCTTTCATGAGAAGGCTGTGTCTCCCTCCCTTCCTCTCTCTCTCTTTCTTTTCGTCTCCCTCTGTTGCCCAGGCTGGAGGCAGTGCCACCGTCTCGGCTCACCATAACCTCCTCCTCCCAGGTTCACATGATTCTCCTGCCTCAGCCTCCCAAATACTTTGGATTAGAGGCACGTGCCACCAAGCACGGCTAATTTTTATGTTTTTAGTAGAGACAGGGTCTCATCATGTTGACCAGGTTGGTCTCAAACTTCTGACCTCAAGTGATCCACCCACCTCGGCCTCCCAAAGTGCTAGGATTACAGGTGTAAGCCACTGTGCATGGCTGGTTTACTGAATATTTTAAACCCATTGTTAAAACCTACTACTCAGAAAAAAAGATTCCTTTCAAACTATTACTGCTCATTGACAATGCACTTGGTTTCCATCAGAGCTCTGATGGAGGTGTACCAGGAAACAAATGTTTTTTTCCTTTTTTTTTTTTTTTTCCCTGAGATGGAGTTTCGCTGTCACCCAGGCTGGAGTGCAATGGTGTAATCTCGGCTCACTGCAACCTCCACCTCCTGGGTTCAAGCAATTCTCCTGCCTCAGCCTCCCGAGTAGCTGGGATTACAGACACCCACCACCACGCCTGGCTAATTTTTGCATTTTTAGTAGAGATGGGGTTTTACCATGTTGGCCAGGCTGGTGTCAAACTCCTGACCTCGTGATCCACCTGCCTCGGACTCCCGAGGTGCTGAGATTTACAGGTATGAGCTACTTCGCCTGGCCTAAACTTTTAATAATAGTTGTATCTAACAACTGGATCGGCTGGGTGTGGTGGCTCACTCCTGTTATCCCAGCACTTTGGGAGGCCGAGGCAGGTAGATCACCTGAGGTCGGGAGTTAGAGAGCAGCCTGACCAACATGGAGAAACCCCATCTCTACTAAAAATACAAAATTAGCTGGACATGGTGGTGCATGCCTGTAATCCCAGCTACTCAGGAGGCCGAGGCAGGAGAATCGATTAAACCCAGGAGGTAGAGGCTACAGTGAGCCAAGATCACACCATTGCACTCCAGCCTGGGTGACAGAGTGAGACTCCATCTAAAAAAAACTGGCCCAAAAAATTCCTGAGAATTTAACAATGTTCCTGCCTCTAACACATCACATGTGAGGCTCCCCACCAAGGACAGGCCCCGTTTTTCCTCATCAGACTCTGATTTGGGCTCTGCCATCAGATTGGGACCTTCTCACTTGCCAAGAGAGGCAGGATAATGTCTGCCCCTTGACCCCAGGGCCTTTCCCAGGCTTGGAGGTAGCACAGAGCCCAACAGCTGCTCTGAGAGGCAGACTGTGTTAAACAATCAGAAAACAGGCAGTGTGCATGGGTCAGGGTCAGTGATGGGTTCACCCATGCTATGGGACTGCCCCTCAAACCAGCCCTGATAGGCACTTGGTTTATCTTCTCTTCTAGGAAGTCTGTCGTTAGGAGCGTTCTGGACTTTGCATGAACCATACTGTGTTTCAGGGTAGGACCTGGCTCCCTTGGTCCCCATCCGAAGGGACCAGCTGGAGGCTTATACCACCAAGTCTCTACCCTCACCTCACAATGGGCTCTGACCTGCACCCTCTCCCCTTGCCAGGTGGGGCCCGCTGGGGAGTTCAGGGACAGCCTGGTCATGGTCTCTCGCCTTGGGTAAGTATTGGTGCCATGCCCACTCTTCCAGGGCAGAGGCCACAAATTGAGACTACAGAGCTGGGGTTGGGGGCACTCACTGATGAGGGCTGACGCCGTGTCCAGCTTGGGGTCGTACGGACATTTGCCCTTCCCTGACTCGAGTCGCTCAGGCTCCAGGTAGAAGATGTAATCCTGCAGGGCAGAGCGGGGCTCAGCACCATCCAGGCCAGCCCTCAGCCAGGAAGCGTAAGGGTCACCAGGCTCCCAGGGTAAGAATGAACCCCCAGGAATACCCCGAGCCCGCCCCCTCCTCTCCCCAGAGCTCTTGGGCTTAAACTCCATCTAGCCAGGTCTCCTGGGGCAGAGCCATGCTGTGGGCTCCAAGGGAGGTGCTTCCTAGTCCCAGGTCTTAGGGAAGACCCGGGGATCAAGTCTCAAGGGGCCCTGCCTTGGGGGCTGTGAGGTGGACATGGAGTGGGCTTGTAGGGGCTGAAGTCCCTCCATGCCAAATGGCTCACAAAGACACTAGCCAAGGTCCCCTGGGCCACAGAGGCACAGCTCTTTGCTGTGGCTGCCTGTCTTGGGCCAAGAAGGGGTTGCAGACCTGGCCAGAGCAGGGGTGACTGGTTAAGGGTCTGGGGTTCTGTCCTTTGCCATCAGGTCTGGCCAGGGCAGAGAGCTCTAAAGTTACTGTATCTCCAGGCTTTGTACCCTACCTGTGGTCCTCAGGATGGACCAATGGGCCATGACCTTTTTCCTGCCCCTCAGCAGAGCCCCCAGGCTCCATGTCTCCCCAGGGAGCCAGGAGTTGAGGAGTCCAGCCCAGACCACATGGAATTCACAAAGCCCCCCGTGCCTCCCAGCCCAGTCTGCAAGATACTAGAAGGACAGTTGGAAAAGGCACTGGGACCAGGGTGAGCGCTTAGGCCACAGGAGAAAAGTAGGTAAAGGGAGGGAAAGGGGCAAGGAGAGGAACAGAGGCAGGAGGAGGTGGCAGCAGGTGGCAGGATGGTGATGGGAAGGTGCACACAGGCCTACTTCCAGTTACACTCTGCACACGTAACTTCCTGCATACACAGGGGTGCACACACAGCTCTGAACGTATCACTGCCAGCACACGGAACCCCTGGCTCACACCATGGACACACACACACAGAACCTGAACGACCCTGTATTTCTGCACTCCCTACCACAGACAAACATGCTCTGTCATTCACTGGCAGCCCCTGCCTCCCTGCCCGCCCCTGCCCAGCCCCAGCTCTCCCAACCCAGACCTGGGTCATGACTAGTGGACAGATATCACCCGGCAGAAGACAGCCCCAAGCACGTAAGTGTGCAGGACACCTATGTCCACCAGATGACCGTGGAAGGCATGGGGCACGAACACCTGGGAGTAAGGTATCAGACTGCACACATGTGCCGCTTTCCACTCTGGGTGCTGAGTGAGGGGGGCCCACATGCACATTGGTGTGTGCTCTTGTGTGTGTACACACATGCGTTCTGGGGGCTAAGGCATGGCTGTCCCCAGGGCTCCCGTCTTCCCCACCTGGCGGCTTCATTTCTTGCCCATGGGGGTCACACTGAGGCCGACATAAGTCCAGCTGGGCACGCCTTCTGAGCCTGAGGGCACTTCAGGGGAAGGGGTGGGGACAGGGTGTGGGCACAGAGGTACAGGAGAGGCCTTGGGGAGACTGGCCTCAGGTGCAGGCCCATGGTGCGTTCCACTCAGAGGCAGTGCTGCCTGGCAAAGGCCTGGAGGGATGAGGCCCACCTGGCGTGGGGCTGTGGGTGTTGGGTGGAGGGTACCATCCGTGGCTCTGCTGCCTCGGCCTCTGACCACCTGTGCCTGGGTCCATGGTGTGGCCTGAGAAGATGAGGAACAGGGGTTAGAGCTGGGGGTGGCAGGGGCTGGGGGAGCGGGCTCGGGCTGCCAGCTTCTCACACCACACAGGCCAGGAACACACGTGAGCACATGGGTCCCCAGAGCACATCTATGCGTGTGCATATACATACACATAGGCTTGGCACACACCTACAAACACACGTGCCCTTCAGATCCAGTCACTCTCACACATGCCCTACAAGTTCATACCAGCTCACACACATGCCCACATGGAAATGGAAAAGGGCAGAAGCAGGCAGGAGGGGGCAGAGCTGGGGAAGGGGCAGCTCCCCCCAACCCCCTGGCCCTGGGGGAGGAAGGCAGCTCTCCCCCAGGCCACATGGCATAAGCTGACCCAGGTGTCCAGCCTCCTGTCGCAAGGCCCCCACCAGGCCCTCTGGCTTGGTCACAGGGGCACGGTCCACAGGCATAGCCAAGGGAGCTGTTGCCACATGTGCAGCGAGTGCTTACTATGTGCCAGGCACAGTGCTAGGAGCTTTGGGAGCTTTAGCTCACTGCCTCCTCTTTGCACTGACCTGTGAGAAAGGCAGCGGTTAGCCCCATTTTCAAGTAAAGAAACTGAGGCTCACTGAGGTGAAAGAAGTCACTCACCCAAGGTCACAAGGCTCGGAAGTGGCTGGGCTGGGGCTGAAGCCCCTCCTCCCATCAGGACCCTGGGATGCAGATACCAGCAGGGGGCAGCACGGGGACAGGGTGGGCAGGGCTTACCTGGGCGCGGCGGCCGCGGTTCACATAGGTGCACATGGGGTTGTAGGCACCCGTCCCGCACACATACAGGTGTGTTCGGTTCCAGGGCTGGATGAGCCTGACGAAGTTCCCACACTCGCCCTGGGGCCAGAGCGAAGGCTGCGTAGGTGCCCTGGCCAGGCCTGCCCCCTCTCTGGGGGTCACCTGCCCCCCTTCCCCCTGTGGACCCCACTGAACTCACATTGCCATCCTTGCCTGAGAGCACGCACTCCTCAATGCGCTGTTGGGAGGCTGCCCAGTGGATCTGCAGAGAGAGGGTCAGAGGATGCAGCCTTCAGGACATGCCCTGAACCCTGGGGCTCTATACCCACCCCACACCCCACATCAGGGACAGCCCTTACAATGAGGGGCTCGCGGTTGATATCGTGCAGGTCCAGGGATAGCACATAGTCCTTGCTGCCCACATACATGCGGTCGTGGTCCTCATCCTTGAGCAGGATTCGGTAGTCAGTTGTGTTGAGCAGGAAGTTGAAGAAATGGGCGGTGCCTGTGGCCTTCAACTCTGCAGGTGGAGGACAGGGCACCAATTAGGACCTTCAGGAGACTATCCAGCCATACCCCCTCTGACAAAGGGGAGACTAAGGCCCTAAGGTTCCCCTCAGGACCCCACCACACAGTGGTCCCCTTTTTTTCTTTTTTCGAGGTAGAGTCTCACTCACTCTGTCACCCAGGCTGGAATACAATATCGAGATCTCAGCTCACTGCAGCCTCCATCTGCTGGGTTCAAGTGATTCTCCTGCCTCAGCCTCCTGAGTAGCTGGGATTTTGTATTTTTAGTAGCGACGGGGTTTTGCTGTGTTGGCCAGGCTGGTCTCGAACTCCTGACCTCAAGTGATCCTGCCTTGGCCTCCCAAAGTGCTGGGATTACAGGCATGAGCCACTGCGCTCGGCCCACACAGTGGTCTTAAACCTCCAGCTTCCCTTTCTGGATCCTTCTCAGCTCCCTCTCCAGTCCCTGACAGGCTGGGAGGAGAAAGTGGGACAGGTAGGCAGGCCAGGGAAGGCACCACACCCAAAGCTAAACCCAATTCACAGGCAGCCCTAGCTAGTCTCTGGCTCCCAATGAAAGGGCAGTGGGTACGGGCCCGGGTACGTGACATCATCAAAGAGTTTTTGCTCAGGTGGGAGTTAATGTTCCCATGCTCAGGGTGGGGCCAGCTTCACACGGGGGCTTAAAAGAGTTAATGAGCAGATAGGGGTGTGGCCGGGTATATCTGGGACAGCCCACAGACTCTGGCATGGAGCCTGGATGCCCTGTTCTTATCCCAGCTGCCCACCAGGCAGGGGTTACAGCTGGTACACAGCAAGGTCCTCACTTGGTCTGAAGCAGGTTAGCCAGAAGACCCAAAAGCCCCGCTAGACACACTGCCCTGCGGACCCCAGCTTCCTCCTGACCCCACAAGGCTGCTAATGGTGGAACTCTCAGGCCACCTTGAATGAGCCAGGACAGTCATTTCTGGGAAAGAGGCCCTCTCTCTGGTGCTACAACCCTGGGGCTAAAGGCAGGGTTCAACAGGGTCCTCCAGTTTCCCTTCTGTATGAGTCCAGCTGCCTTGGCCCTCCAACCCCAGGATGTTGGGGAAAAGCCCTTCCTAGGGATGAAGGACAAGAGGAGGCTCAGCCAATGATAGACAAAGGACTCCCAGAAGCTTGGGAACCTGCCTCCAAGGGGAGGGAGAGACGAGGGGTCCCCTTGGCAAGCCCCTTCTCCACCCACCCCCAGCTATCTTTAGCTCAGCAGAAGAAGGAACATTGTAATGAGGATGATGAATATTCACACGCACAGGGGGCTTAAGATAGCAGCGCACAGAAGAGCACATGTGTGTATACACATGGCACAGGCATGCACACAGCGCACACATGTCCTGCCACACATGAGGCACTCACCAAAGGGGTCACACATGTTCCATCTCCCCTCCCCAGCTGGTAACCCATTTCACAGGTGAGGCAATCAAGGGAGAGACCAGGGCCAGGCCCCAAGGCACCTGGAAGGGGAGAACAGCTGGGATCCAAGGCCCTAGACACAGCCTGAAGGCGGGGCAGAGGTGGGCTGGAGTCAGGGGGTTCTGCCAGCTGACCCAGCGCCCATGACTGACCCCAGGAACTCACTCTGAGAAACTAGCGGGTAAAGAAAGGCCTTGCCCTGCCCAGCCCTGACTGCAGTGACAAGGGAATGCAGGTGATGACCTTGGCCAACCACTGGGACGCAGGGACGCCGAAGGATCAAAGGGCCAATCCTGCCTGGCGATGGCCTCACCCGCCTGTCCGGCGGCGCCTCTGAAGTCCTGGGCAGGGCAGCCCGGGCACCTGTCCCGCACCTGTTGTTGGGCCACTCGGAGTCTCCCGCCTGGCCACTCACCCACAGTGACAACAGGAAAGTAAACATTCCCCCACCCCCAGGACTGGGAAGTGGCCAGAGAGGAAGTGGGGCTGCCAGTGAAGCGCCCCCAGGCTGGGACAGCCCGCCAGGGGTTATTTATACCCTGGCTGGGGGCATGGCTTGGTCATGCCCTTACCTGTCCCCTGGGCTAGGGGGCACTTTGGGGGCAATAGCAGGGGGAGGGGGCAGAGGCTTTCAAGTGGGACACTTGAGAGTACCTTCAGACACAGGTACTCAGGGTAGGGGAAGCTTCAGCCATCAAGCCCCCAGGAACCCAATCAGCCATAATCCTCACCCTCCACTCTGCCAAGCCTTAGGCCTCTATAATCTGAACCGTGTGCCATGGCTCCCAGAGCCCAAGGCCCAAGTCTGAGCCCCCACCCTCTCACAAAACCCCAGCACTCCCAGGCTCCAGCTCCCTCTGTGAGAAAGGCTGTAGAGAACCCTCAGAAGATGAGGAAACCGAGTCCCAGCTTGGCGGCAGGAGATGGGCCTTGACCCTCTCTCTGCCCCCTGTCCTCTGACTGCCCCTGGGTGGAGGTAGGGGTGGAGGGAGCCCCTCGCTCAGTCATCGAGCACCCACTGTGCACAAAGCCCTGTGCTCACGACACCCAGGGCACAGAGAAGGGACATGACATGCTAGAGCGCATGAGGGTGGGATTCCCACCTAGGTCCATGGCTGAAGGAGGGGGAGGCCCAGGGGAAGCCAGTCCTGGTGGGGGAGACTGCCTGCCAGGAGGGCCAAGGCCGGAAGGTGACTCACTCTCCATGGACAGGGCACATGACTCAGGACCTGCGGGATCCCTCCCAGCGGCCACGGGATATGGCGTCAATGGCTCTGATGTCACAGGACGTGATGCTTTGGTCACTGTGGAAACAGTGTAGTGGGGGAGGGGAGCCCCAGGAGGCCCTGTAGGGTGGGGAAGGGGTGGGACCCAGGGTCAGGGATCCTTGGCTGTGGCTTGGGTTTCTGAGTGAGCTTCATGACCCGAGTTGGGGGCACTCTGGCTCTCTGAGCCTCGTTCTGCAGTCTAGACCGTCTCTCAAGCCCTCCTGGTACTGACACTCAGTGACTCTGACATAGGACTCCTGTTCTGATCTCAGAGAGAGGCTCACAGCCTGGCATTCCTTAGGTCTTCCCCCAACCCATCTTTCGTGGGTGTCTCTGCCTTTCAGGGAAAGGAGAGTAGGATAGGGTCCCAAATCCTTTCCCAAGGAAGCAGGCTTCCAAGTGTCACTACCTCTTGTAGGACATCCGCCCCCCACTCCCACCCCAGCTACCCCATTTCCTAGTGCTGGATTGGAGAGCAGAGAGAGCTATGGTGTAGGAAGGGGCCTCCTGTGAACTCAGCTCCAGCCTTCCAGTGTTTCCCTACCCCATCCCCAACCCAAAGGAGTAGAGCTTAATCCCAAATCACTTATCCAAACCCAGTCTACCAGAAGGGAAACAAGGTGGAGAGGGGTGGGAACTTCCCCGGGTCCCAGAACAAAGCTGGTGTAGGGTTCTAGCTTTCTCAACCCACAGCTGGACTTCTGACCCCCCTCATGCCAGATTGTAGGAAAAAATTGAAACAAGGGGTCCTGAGACAGTCCTACACCCCCAGCTGCAGACAGGAAGACTGAGACCCAGAGAGAGTGCTGCTCACCCCAGGGCACACGGTGAGAGGCAAAACTGGTGTCCCGTTCCCTGCTCCCCACTCCACCACGAGGCAAAGGAACAGGAAGCCTTCATTCCTCCGAGAAACCTAGATCGGAGCAGGGGGTGGGCAAGTTGCCCTGGGTATCCTCCTCCAAAACCTGCCATCAGCAGGGGCCAGATCCTACCAGGCCCCAGCTCTCTTAAGGGACAGGGACTTGGGACAGAAGAAACAAAGGAACCTAGGACCTGAGGTAGCATCAGCAGGGGCAGGGCTGATGCAGACCCAGCCTGGTCATGTCCTCAGGCCAGTCCCCATGTCTGCTCCACTTGTGCCAAGCAAGAGCACCGTGCCCCCCAGACTGCCACGGCAATGTTGAGGGAGGGGCTGGGAACGATCAAGGGTTCTGTGGGGATCAGGACTCCAGCCCAGATAAGCTTCGACCTTGAGGGGAGGAACGGTGGTGTGCCTGGGTGCTGTCTCCTGGGAGGGGCTCCCCACCCCCATGCTCTCACCCAGGCTGAGCACAGGTTGGGAGGGGTGGCATCCGGGAAGGATTTTCCCGTCATCGGGAAGGAAGAGCCTTTTCTGGCATCAGATACCTCATTTCCGCAGCCGTTCCCGGCCTCCAGGGCTCTCTCATGGCTGTCAGACACTCGGGGTCCTGGCCAGATCGGCCTGGCATAGGTCCAGAGCAGGACCTTCTCAGGGCACAGGGGGCTGGGTCCTGGGCGTCCCTGGTCCCTCATCTCTGGGGAACAGCTGGTGATGCCTTATGTTAAAGGAGGGGGCAGTCGAGGACAGGCACTGAGGAGGCATGTCCACAGCCCTCACCCGCAGACCTCAAGTGGGCAGCCCCCACCCACTGCTGCCGGTCTCTAGGACATCAGGTCTGCATCCAGTGAGGCAGGAGCTGCTGCAAAAAGAGGGGTCCTCCTCTTGGGGCAGAGGTGGGTAGCCCATCCCCTTGGTTATAGCCCCACAAAGCATCAGGCCCTGACTGACAGCATCACCTCCCCCAGCAGTGCTGGGGACTGGGGGTGATAGATAGATCCCTGCAGCCTAGCTCAGACCTCTGACCTCTAGTGAGCTAGTGCGGCCCTAATCCCTGAGCTGAAGAGAGATGGGACTGGGGGCCAAGGGGAGGTGCCGGCCTGGGTCTTTGTTAGCGTTTCATCCACTGAAAAGACAGACCCCCTGACCTTCTGAGGAGGGAAACTGAGGTAGCCAAGGCTATGGTGGCAGTGGCCATGGGAGGAGTGGCAGGGCCCAGGTGGTCCCTACTGGGTACCCCCCATGGGATCCAGGAAGGGGTGGCCCCCAGGCCCTTTATTACTCCCCCAAAGCTGTGAAGGGCCCCCAAGGAAGGCCTGGGGACTGGGCTGGCCCCCTGGCTCTCAGCCTAATCCTCTTTTAATGAGCGGCCAGCCGGAAGGCCTCAGCCCCTGGCCACAGACCTGAAACCTTGGGAACCCCGGCCAAGCCAAGCAGGGGGCAGGGCGGCCCAGATGCCTTTGCACGTACTTTCCCCCTGCTTGGCACACCCACTTACACCCCAAAGCCAAGACCTCAACCCCTAATCAGGCCAACCCAGGGGCCAGCATGTGCAGAGACACACTCGAGAGACACCTGCCTTGTGCTCCCACAGACCCACTCTTGGGCACTTACCATTTGTTCAATCCCAGGTCCCAAATGGGGCTGGGTGGGGAGGCTGTCACTGCTGATCTGGGGTAGCTCCCCCAGTCCCTTTTCCCCCCATGCTCTGGATGGGAACCCTAGAAGCCAGACCCGAGCTGCCCGCTCCCTGGGGAGAGGTCCCAGGTTCCTCTGACCCTAAGCCCCTTGAGGTCTGCCCTCCATACCATCCCTGGCCAGGCCTTCCAGATTGGAGACCCAGAGGACCTGCCTAGGAGCCACTCACACCAACCCCCATTTCTCCCCAGGTAGGTGAGCCAGATCGGTGCCAACAAAACCAATTATAGCCACTCTTACCCAATTAGCAACTAATTATGGTCTAGTAGTCCATTCAACATAATTAACATGTAAATGACGCCGCATGTTTTTATTCAATAACCACTCTGATTGAATTTAATTTAAATGTCTGAACTGGGGACCCAGTTACCGTATTTCACCACCTAGAGCTGCCACTCTAGGAAATGCAGTGGGAAATGTTGGCTCCTCCAGGGCAGAGGGACCCAAGGCCACAGGGGGCAGGCGCCACTGGCCCTGGCAAGGGTGGAGATGGTTACGGTCCCTGTATCCCTGACACATCTATCCAAGGGGTGCAGGGAGTTGGTGAGGTCAGAAGACCCCCAGTGGGACCCTCAAGATGGGAAATCCCCTGGAATGAGGGGCCCCTTCTCGAGGGCTACTGTAAACATCCCAGCTGTTCAGTAAACACCACACAGGAGTAAGAGTGCAGCTGGGCCGAAACGCCGCTGTACACATTCCGCCCCCCCGGCCCCGTTTCAGAAACTGGAGGCTGGGGGTAGGGGGCAGGGGCTGGGGCCCGCAGGTCCGGGCATGCTGTTCCCACGCCCGTTCCGCTCCAGCGCTCACCTACTCCGCCCAGGACAGGATAGGCTGAGAGCCCAGATCATCCTCAAACCAGGAAAAGCCAGAAGTGACAGAGCAGCAGGATCACTCCCTGACTCGCCAGCCCAGAACCAGGGGATCCACACTTCATCCCCTCAGGACACCCAGTGACTTCTGACCTTCTGTCCCAGCAGATGGGGGCTCTCTGGCCTCAGCACCTCCACTAACCCCTGCCTACCCCTTGGTCCCATGCACCTGATCGTCCTAGGCCTGGGCTGGTAGTTCCAGAGGCCTAAAAGTCCCACATGGAATTTAGCAGTGGGCATGGTTGCCTGTGAGAACACATTTGGTCATTTACCAGCTGGGCGGGTCAGGGCTCCAGCTCAGCTTTGGAAGGACAGTGTGGTCAAGAGACCTGGCCCTGAGCAGGAAATGGGAGGAGGTAACCAGACCAGGAGATAATACAGGAATGTGCCCCAAGAAGTGTGAATGGTGTGGGAAGAGGGGCTCATTTTGAAGTGGAGGGCTGCACTGATCCATTTCTCAGGTGGGGAGAGTGAAAAGGCCATTCAGTGAGGGCCTCCAGTTTCACAGGCCCCCCCAGGGACCCACCCCCTCCTCCCACATTCCAGACCTGGCCCGGAAACCCCTCACTCCTTCCTCCACCACCTCCTCCTCCCCATGACTGCAAAAGACAACAAACTCTCCATGGCTCATTTACTCTGATAAATCACCCAGATGGACAGGCCAGGATGGGACCGACAGGCTGGTGGGTGTCAAGACCCTCCCCCTGCCCTGGGCCCAGCCCCCATCTCTGCTGCCTTCTCGGATTCCTTTGGTCCCTGCAGCCCCTTCTCATCACGCACCCAGAGATCCTCAGGATGTTCCAAAGAGTCTTAGCCCCTCCCCAACATTATGATGGGAAAACTGAGGCATAGGCCAGACAGGTGCATGCTTGGGGTCAGCCTTGGAGGATGCAGTGAGGCAGGTTAGGAGCCCAACAGGACTCAGCCAGTAGCCAGTCAAGGGCAGGTGGCGAGCGTTCTGCACAGCCCGGGCCAGGAAGGCGCTGATCAAAATGGCAGTATAGGCAGCCCCGGGAGAGGCGCCCTGGAGTGCCACCCACTCAGTCTTGGGGCTGCAGGAGCCCAAAGGGCCCCCAGATTCTAGTCACTTTGCCAATTGTATCATATGACCCTTAGAAGGCAACTGAACAGCAGACACTCGAGGCAGTGGACTCTGGCCGGGGGGAAATAAGGGCATCAGCACCGAGCCCCAAGTGGGAAGGAACAAGGCTCTTGGCTGAGTAGAGAGACGTCCGTCCGAGGAAAGAGCGTGTCTGGGTAGGAAGCCAAGAGGGGTGGCAAAGGGAGGGGTGGAGGCAAGCAGGAGTAGGCGGAGGAAGGAAGGGAGAAGGATGGGGGAAGGGGGCTCTGGAGCAGAGGCTGCCTGATCCCTGGAGGGGCCAGTTGCTTTGGGTCTGTCTCTGCCCTGCAAAGATGCACCAGATAGACAGTGCTCCCCTCCGCCCATTGAGAGTGCCAGAAGTCAGCCCAGTCCATCAGCCTGGATGATCCCTGCTCCCTACCCCACAGGCTAGTCCCTAATCCTAGGCCAGCAGCCACTGCCCAGACCCCATTCTTTGCTGGGTCAGGACCAGTGGTCAGGGACTGGAGCCCAGGAGGCCTCCACCCTCTCCCTGGGGCTGCCCAGCAGCCTGGGTCAGGGGCTGTAGGCCTGCCAAGCTCAGGCACCCACGTGAGCTAGGCTTTGGATTCAGACTGTAGCCTTCTGGCATCCAGGCCTCTGGCAAAGGCCCTCTTGCTATTTCTAAGAAAAATGCAGCAGGAATCTTCTCTGCTTCTCCAAAGTTCCCAGGGCTCCTTGAAGCAGGGTTCAGATTCCCAGGATAGCACCAGGCCGAGCCAGGCGAACATGCTTGCTGCCCAGCCCTGCAGATGCCTGAGTGAGCAGCCCAGGTCAGGTCACCCCTAGCACACACTGCAGGAGTCAGAGCAACATTCACAGGACTTACTACAGCCAGCTGTGCACCCCAACCAGGCCTTGGAGCCAGTCTCTGGGGAGCTACTACCAAGGCATCACTCCCGCCAAATGTATCCATTATCACTGGAATTTTTCCACGATACATATTTAGTACCTCTGCCATGAGGACAACGAGCTTAAAAACCACAAAGAGAAAGTACAACTCTATATCCTTGTCCCAAAAGCAAGACTGCATCTAGCATCCTGTCCTCTTCCCCAGGTGCCACACCACATGCACCCTCCCGGTGCTCTGGCTCTTCCCTCCCCAACAATCTCCCCTCTCCTGCTCAAGATGCAGCCTGCGCAGATACCCATGGTAGGAATTTTCTTCCTCTTGACCCCACTCCACCCACCCCACAAGGCTCAGGGTCCTTCCTGGAGTCCTTTCCAAATACCACCTCCCTTACCAAAAGTTAGAATTCTGGATGAAGGGGTGAGATGGTGTGGGATTCCTTGGGGCACGCCCCTGGACCCACCCTCACCTGCCCACCAGCATCAGGACCGCTCCTGGTGACTGAGACTTCCTCCACAGTGACCATACTCACACAATTAATCCTACTGACAACACAATGAGGCCAGTATTGTTCTTACTCCCATTTTCCAGAAAAGGCAGTGGGAACACAGAATGACATTCACCAAGCAAGGTCTACCCACAGCCAGGATGCAAGCAAGACAGTCTGAGCCGTCAGGATGCTGCTTCCACAGGGCCACTGCCATTCCCACCTTACACAGGGGAAACCAGGGCTCAGAGAGGCTAAGCCACTTGGCTGAACTCACACAGCTAACACTGGTAGAACTGGGTTTTGCCTTCAGGACCAGTCAGCTCAACCACCACCACCACTTCTGCATTACACCAAATGTAAGCACCCTACTCTCCTGAGTGAGGAGATGGAGGTCTCCCAAGGGTCAAGGACCAAGTACCCATGGCCCTAAGCCCACCTTCTGAGCTATTACCACCTCTGGAGGGGTCAAGGGGTCGGAGGTGCATACACACAGGTGCAGACAGCCAAGGCTCACTGTCTCCCAAGCTGCAGGGTGAAAGATGCCTTTATGGGCCAGGGTGAGATTTTTATCTTGGTGGTTTCTCTTTAAATTCTTTACGATTACGAAGCAGTGGGGGCTGCCAAGGAACATGATTTACTCCTTGAGCATGCACCAGCTCCTCGCTTAGTGCCAAGGGAAGCTGGAGCTCGGGAGGGAAAGGTGGGCATCATGCCAGGGAACCAGAGACAAGGCCTGTGCTGTGGAGGCCCAGCCAGTGGCGGTCCCATCTGAAGCTCCACTGGGTGTCAGGCAGGTTCTCGGGCAAGCACGAGGACCCTGTCTCCATTTTCTCCAAAGGCCAATTCCTAGCCAGGAGGGGGATGGGCAGCTTCCAGAACTTCCCAACTCCAAAGCGGCCACTTCCGTGTCTTCTCTCAGGAGTAAGGCAGCTCCCATTTCCAGAAAACTGAAACCCCAGATCTGGGCTCAAGGGATCCGGGCTCAAGTTCATGCTTTGGGTCTTCCTTCCTCCCTCACCCCTCCCTGGAACACTCAACCCACACCAACTCCTGGGGGAAAGTTAACAGGCTGTGACCCTTCCTAACCGCCAACCTCATCATCTCCAAATCTGGCAACTTTGGTCCTCTGATACCACATGCAAATTATGTGAGCAGTGGCACTGTTCTGGGCCACTGGCCCTATAGGCTCAGAAGTCCGGCCAAGCGGGTGGGCAGGCAGTGACCAGCACCCAACAATATACCCTTCACCAGCAGAGCATCCCTCCCCTCTGAGCAAGCCAGTTATTCCTGGAGTCAGAGGGCCCAAACTCCAGGCTGCTCTGGAACAGGAGCCCTTTTCTCTCTTGGGCCATGGTGTTCCCATCTCTGACATGAGAGGCCTTCCTAGGGACCCTGCTCAGCGGAAGGGCTATAGTGATAGGGGGCCAAATTTACAGCCTGGAAATAAGCAAACCCCAATTCTATTGCTTCAGCAGACAGATGGCATGGGGAGCCTGCCCAGTGCAACCCCAGCCCTTTCTTTGGGAAACGAGGCTAGAAAGGCTAAGGCGGCACTGTAGGATGCTGGACCCTTGTTCCTAGATCATGCAAAGAGTCTGTGTCTCCAGCACCTCCACCATCCCTGCCCTCCACTCTCAGTCCTGGGACAGCTCAGGCATCATGTGGAGCCAGGATCCATCTCAGTCCTGCTCCTGAGTGAGCTGGAAAGTCGCTGGGCCCCCACAAGCCTCCATCCCCCCACAAACCTCCATCCACACAGGAAACCCAGGCAGATCCTCCTCAGGCCTTGGAGGGACCACTGCCTGGTTATCCTCATGGGCCCCTACTGCGATTTTGATTATGTTCATCTTTCCTGACCTCCCCTGGCAGGATGACCTTCTGCTCCCTCTCCCTACTCCTGCCTCAGCTTCCCTAGCAGCACAACTCTCTTATGTCATCACAGGATCCTTCTTCCCCACCAAACACCTCCTGGCCCCAATCCCTGGCCAAAGCCAGCCCAGGCAACAGCAGTGTGTCATGGGGTGGCTTCCTGGGAAAAAGTAAACACTCCCTAGGCTGAACAAAGGGCCTGGCAGGGCCCTCACACCTCCCTGCTGCCACCACAGAGGGAGGTGGTGCCCCAGAGCCTAGGTCATCTCACGGTGGGGGAAGGAAGAGTTTTTTATCTGAGGTTTGGCAGTGATTCTGGGGTAAAGGGACTCCAGGTCCAGGCACGGATGGGTGAAGGAAGGAGGGTCTGTCCAGGCGCTCCAGCCCCAGGCTCCACTCTCTCAAGAGTGAGTAATCAACAAACACCTCACCTGCTCCTGGAATTCTTCTCCATTTGACCCTCACTTCTGCCTGATCTTGGCCATGCTGCTGAAGCCCAGAAGATGGGCCACAGGAGCCCCCGTAATCTGAGGGAACCCCAGGCCACGTGGCCCTCATACCCTCCTGGCTCTAGACCTGGCTGGGGTGCCCAGGCGGATGGGCGGGCAGCAAACTCAAGCCTGGCTCAGTTCCTGCCTTTGTTCCTTTATCTACCATGGGCAGTGTGGCCCCTTATGCCAGCACCTCCAGCTTGGAAGGTCCAGCCCTACTCAGGCGGGAACCAGCACCTCCCAACTGCAGCAGGACTCAGGGCAGGGCAGGGAGTGCCCAGCCTGAGCCCCTGAGGCCTGGGGTGTCAACTGGGGTGTCAACTGCCGTGTCCATGCAAGGCACAGATGAAAAAACTATGACATGGAGCCACAGGGATCACCAGTGCTTCTGAGAGTGACCCTCTCCATGCCACCCATGTGTACACTGGGAGGAAGATGGTGAGAGCCCAGTTTCTTGAGGTGCTGGCCTCCATTCTCACTCCACACACACTTGGTGAGGGCCTGCTCCTCCCTGAGGGCCGCTTCATGTGTGCATCACCAGGCTGAGACCACCCAGTGCAGGGGGATGCACAGGGCCTGGTACACAGTGGGTGCACACAGTAGGTGTTGGGCTCCCAGGTGGCCCTGACCAACTGGGTATCCATTGCTTTTTCCACCAGCTTGACTGTGAGCACCCCCCGTAAGTTGTTCACCACAGAGTCCCCAGCACTCAACACAGGGCCTGGCATGTAGTAGGAAGTGGTGTCTAAGCACAAAACTTGGACACGAGGCCAGGCCAGACAGGGAAGGTCACTCAGGGCAGGGGAACCTGCCTGCACAAAGGCACAGAGGCCCCGGGATGGGTGGCCCCAGGCACGCTGCAGCCCCACCCTAGGCCGCCACGACAGGCAGCACCCAGGCTGGCTGCCAGCGAGCTCAACTTTTAGTCACTGCGGGTGTCAGCTTCAGAGTTAATTGAGAGGGAATCGACCCGATGCAATGTGGGCGCCGGCAAGGCCAGAACACCAGGGTTCTATTTCTGGCTTTGTCTCTGCCTCCTGACTGACTTTGACCCTGCCCTTGCCTGAGCCTCAGTTTCTCTCTCTGGAAAACAGGAATAAAAGGCTTTGCTCCTGGAGGTCGAGGGAGGTTTGGAAGGAGCACACGGAAGACCTCTCGCTGTCTCGCCCCTTCTGCTTGCTTGCATGTGTGATGACAAAAACAATACCCAAAGTGGATGCAAGGTCCCAGGGGTGTGGAGACCAAGCCACCCCTCCTTTCCCCTGTCGAGGAAGGAGACACTCTACTCCTGCTGCCAGCACTCTGGGCCAGGGAGGGTGTCAGGGAAACTGGCCTCTTCAAGATTTATTAATGTGCTCCAAAGAATTCCACCAGGCAAGGGTGGAGGTATCAGCAGAATAAATATCTCACCTTCCCAGATCCGGGGAAGGGGTGTGCTTTCCAGCCCAAACCAATTAACTCTTCTCGGCCCATTTCTCAGGCGCTGCAGGGGACTCCTTCGAAGCACAGCCTCAGAACTTCCAGGAGCTGGGTGACTGGGAAGAGCCAATGATCAGCAGCTTACTCCCCTACTTCTCCCATCAAGGGGCAGGGGTGGGATGAGGCCAGGGGAGGGGCCCTGCTGGGGGACATGGTGAGGTGGAGGCTGGGCCTCAGCCAAGCCTAAGGAAGGAAAGGTCAGCCCAGCTTTTCACCCCAATATGGCTGCCCGGAAATCTAGCCAGCCAGGGCTAAGTCGGCCCCACCCAGGGCAGGCGGCTGGATGAAGTTATCTCTGCCCAGAGGAGGGTCAAGGCTGAGAACTCCCAGTGACCCCAGGTCCCCCAGGTCCCAGCATGGCCACTGCCCCTCACCCCAGGCCCAGGGTAGACTCTTCAAACCACACACACCCTTGAGGAAGTGGCTCTCAAGTGAGCCATTTATACACCCACATGTGTACTGTGTGCGTGCACCTGCCCCGTGTGTTAAGAGTAAAGGTGATGGAGCGGGGGACCAGCCTTTCACTCTGCAGACCCCAGCCTATCCCTGAAACCTCCCCACAACTTCCCATCAAAGTGCTCACTGGAGCTCAGCAGCTCAGGCCCTCACATCAGCACGTGCTCTGCCTGAACCTGCCAGTGGCCTCCCTGCCAGTCACAGCCAACAGTGCCCTCCCAGATTCTAGGAATCCTTCCCAGTTGGAGACCCACAGGAAGGCTCCTCGAGCACCCACACCCCAGGAGAGCAAGTCCTGCTCTTTCAGCTTCCAGAGACTCCAGTGTCTGCCCAACTACCTGACCTTCCACCCCAGGGGCTGCTCAGGGCAGGCATCAGACGCATAGCAGTGGCAAGAAGGGGCCGCAGCAGATGCAAGTTTGGAAGGAGTGACATTGCCACCTCTCCAATTATCATACAGACAGACATGCCTTATAGACCCCAGGCCACCCAGCCCAGGAACCCACAGTCTGACTCTGGAAGATGCCCAGACTCTGGACCCTTTTGCTAAGTGTCTAAGTGGCTCAGTTCTCCAGCCCTTCCCAGCAAGTCGCCACCTCCCCGGTCCCCCTTCACCCCCACACATCCAGAGCAACCTATGTGGCTGTACACTTTGTCCTGGTTTTGTCCTGATCTGCCCTCTCTCTTTTGCTCGGTAAAGCCAAGTGCTATTGTAAAGAGAGGATGATTTCTGGGGAAGAACAAGACAGCTTCTTACCTTTGAATGAAAGCCTGACCCGGGGCGTGGCTGGGAGGTGATCCTGGATGGGGAAGGCTGGCCAGGCCCCAGTCAGTAGGGAAGCCCAGAGGAGAAGACCGGCGGAGACAAGCATTGTGGGAGGGGCCTAGGGCCCAGGAAGCAGGCTCCACTCTTTAGACACCTGGGAAGGGGAACCACGATTGGAATGTGTGAGGCAGATGGGGGAGTACTGCCCTACCAACATTTCCCCTGTTCAGTTTCTATCCAAGGTGAACAAAGAGGTTGATGGGTACCTCCATGCTTACACCCCCAGCCTGGGCCATGAATGCCCCTGTGTGCAAACTTCATATACATTCTTTGCCTGCCTTTGTCTGGGGAGACATTACCAATGGGCCCCAGCCTGAGGTCACCAGAACTGATAGGGGCTACTGGAGACTCAAACCCCACCCCTCATAGCATGCTGAATTCCATTCACAGGGCTTAGCCCAACCAGATGATCTTAGGTCCCTTTCCAGTTCCCAGCATGCGTTCTCCCCTGCATCCATGCCCAGCAAGGTGGGTTACTCCTTCTCCTTTCCACCTGGAAGAATGGGGCAACAGATGGGTTGCACCGCTGCCTGCTCTAGCCACAGGTCTCCCAGTATAGAGAAACCTGGACCTGATCACTGCAGTAGAGGGAAAGCATGGGAAGAATGAGACACATGCAGACAGCCCAAGATGGAAGGGAGGGAGCAGCAGTCAGAAAAGGAAAGGTAGAGAAAAGCAGGGTCCACTTTTACTAAAATCAAAGCAGGAGAGACCCAGGTCAGACAGGCAGAAGGACTTCCTGCCAGGGAAAACTTCTAGCTCTGCCTCTAGAGGGCAAAGGGAAGCTGGGATGACCGGCAGGCCTGGGGCTGGATCTGGGCCAGTGGCATTGCCCCCTTCAGAACTCCCCACATCCTCAGCAGGTCCAAGTTTCAATATTGTGTTTTTCAAATATTGTCTCCCCAGGCAGGCTGGCTGTTGGGTAAACGCAGCCCAGTACCAGTTGTCAGAACATATTGCTCCCTCCCGGCAAAAACCAGCGCCAACTCCTACCACCCCCCCGCAGCCGGATGCACTTCGGGTGGGGCATTGAGACTGCAAATGTGAGCCCCATCCCCCAGATCTGCCCTGTCCACTCCCTTCCACGGCAGGCAGGAGCCCAGGCCCATCACTAGGATGCTGGGATGGGGGTTGGCAGTACTATGGCCTGGGACTCCCCTGCCACGGCTGCTCAATGCTGAGGCGAGGCCCAGGCTCTTCCGCCCCACTCACCAGACCCTGATGACATCCCTAGACCCACCTCCCCCAGCCCTTGCCTCTCCTGCCAAGGAAAACCACTCATAGGTCCTCAGACATGAAGTATAGCAAGGTGCACCTGGGAGGCCCCTGCCAGCAGTTGTGGATATGCACACGTTCACACTTGCAGGCCCACACACGTCCTCACAAGCATGAGTTTGCTCAAGAACTTGACCTGCTAGTGGGGTGGGGCTCAGGGGAGCTGGGAGATACTGTCCTGGCACAAGATGCAGGCTGAGTCCCTTGGAGAACTTCGATACTATGGATCAGGGGGCTAGTGTCAACCTGCCTCCTGCCTCCCCCCTCACCATGACCTCATTTTTTCCTTCATCCATGTTCATGGTGACAAAGTCAGTGTCACCAAGGACAGGGTTGGAGTCAGGTATGTCCAGGCAGGTGGGGAGTCTTTCTACTGGGCCTCTACAGGGACCTCCCATCCGAATGCTTTGGCCCTTTAAAGAGGTAAATCGGGGCTGGGGGGGCGTTGCTCAAGTCTGCTGGGGCCTCAGTCTCAAGTCCAGGCTCCCTCTTTGGCAGCCTGGCAGGTGGGGGAAAGAAGGAGAGGAAAGGAAGAAAAGAAGGACAGAGAGGGAAAGGGAGGGCATTTCCACAGTGCCTTCCCCTCTGCCGGCCTGAGATGACTGTCATCCAGCCCCAGCCCCAGAAAAGCCCCCAAGTCACACCAAACCCAGGTGGGTAGACAGAGGAGGAACAGCCACCGCCACCTGGGAGCCCACCAGGAGGAAAGCAGGGAAGGAGGGAAGGAAGGTTGGTGGGAGGGAGTAAGGGAGGGAGGCAGGCGGGAGGGAGGAGGAGAGAGGGAGGAGAGAGGGAGGGACGGAGGAGAGACGCTCGGAACAAAGAAACGAGGAGCTGGGGCTGGCAAGGGGTGCAGGGAAGGGGCGCCAGAGGAAGGAGTCCAGAGGCACCTGGGGTGGGACAGGAGACCAGGTGGTCAAACTGTCCAGCCGGATCCAGACCTCCCAGGCTTGGAGTTGGGGGTGGGGGTGGACAGCCTGCCTTCAGGAAGGGAGGTTGGCTCCTCTGAGCTGAGGACTGCCTGGATGGAAGGGACGCAGGAACAGGGCTGTAGGGGAACATGGGGAGATTATCAACAGCACCCCACCCGCGCCCCAGCCGCTCAGATTCCCTCCCCCCTTCAATAAGAGCTCCGACTCCTTCTTGGCTCCTCAGCTTCCCCATCCCCCAACACCTCAAGGACCAGGAAGCAGAGCCACCCCAGCATAGCTGGGACTGAAACCCCCCTTTTGTGGCCCGGGTTTCCCAGTCAAGGTCACCTGAGCCTGGCTCCATCCTCCCCGCAAGGTATGCTGAGCAGCAAGGGGCCGAGGCTGGGCTACTGCCTTCTCTCTGGCCCCTGCTTTCTCTCCGGCCCCCACCTCCCCACTTCCGGGCCTGGCTCCTTTGGAGCTGAGGGGGGAGCGGCAGGAGTAGGCATGCCTGTGCCCCCGCCTGCCTAGACACTATACCTTACAGGTCCTGGCACACCTCCTGGGTAGCCTGGAAAGAGCCCTCAGCTCCATCCAACCCCCTAGCTGAGATGAGGCTCCCAATCTCTGGGTGCAGTTTTCCTTTCTCTGCAACTAGGATAACTGCTGGGAGATGATCTGGGTGAACTGAGGAGGACAGAGGTCCCCAACCTGGCCCAGCTACAGGGTGGACATACTGGTGTCTTTGATTGGTGCCCCCCTCCCCCTCCCCCATTACCTCCCCCAAGCAGTAATGTGCTGGTGACAAAACACAGCTATCTCAAGAATTAGGAGTTATTTATCCAGCGGGGCCCCCAGCCCTAGCTCCAGCCAACTCCTGTCAGCACTGCCTCATTCCTAGGCCACTTTAATACCCTCCTGTCCCATCTGCTAGGGCAAGCCCACTTCACTGGGACCCCTGGTTCAAACTAGGGCTTGACTGCAGGCTCTCCAAGCTCACCTACACCCTCCATACAGCCGTGCCCCTAATCCAGGCAGGACTCTGTACAGCACACCCAAGGTGGCAGCTGGGGGTCACGCAGCTGGCACAATGCTAGGAGAAATGCCTCGGGACTGTTGGTCCTCCCACCCTGCTCATCTGGGAGACCCCCCATGTGGGGAATGCCAGTATGGCGCTTCCCTTCGGGCTGACCAGTCCTCAATTAGGGACACTGAGGCAGGGCAGGCGCACCTACGGGGAAGAGCGCTGCCTCAGGCGTTAATGGGAGAAACAGCTGAGGCGGGAGAAGGGGGATCGGGACTCCCGCTCCAGAGCGTGAAGGTGGGGGCGTATGAGAGCACCCACCCAGAACCTTGCAGGAAAAAGTTGCTTTGCACACTGGTGACCCCGCAGGCCACATCATCCACATATCCACACGCCGCCCAGGAGGTAAGGGGTCCGGGCTGCCAGGACAGGTAAGAATCCTACCCTAGTCTTGTCGCCTCTATGTCCGCGGGCAGCCCCCCGGCTCAATGAGCCCCGCTCCCCGGACACTTCTGCAGAGTTGCAGTGCGGCGGGTCCCAGAGGGATCGCGGGGTGGCCCGGCCGCCTGCCCGCTCCCTCCCGGTTCCCGCTGCACTCACCTCTTCCGCGGCGGCGGGGCCTCGGCGCCCGGGCGGCGGCGGCGGCACAGAGCGGCTCCCGTTGGGCCGGTCCGCGCTAGCGGCCCCCCGGGGCCATGGCCCTGTCCGCGACCTCTCGCTGCTGCGCCTCAGCTGGGATTGGCGCCGCGGCTGCGGCTTAACCGGTTCCGCGGGCTTTGGGCGCGTCAGCAGCCGAGGGCCCGGGCCCCAGCCCGGGCCATGGGAAGGCTCAGGGGCGCTCGAGGCCGCCTCCCCCGTGGCGGGCTGCGGGCGCCCCCTGGCCGGCGCGCCGAGGGCGCATTCCCCAGCGCGGGGCGCGGGCGGTGGCGCGCGCTCGGCTTCGAAGCGCTGCGCTCTCCTGGCTGCTGGACCCGAGCCGGGCGGCCGCGCTGGGCTGCACGGTTCCTCGCGGCGTTCCTTGGCCCTGCGCTGCGCTCGGGGCTCTCCCGACCGCCGCGCTTCGTTCGCTCGCTCTGGTCTCGCGGCCGCTGGCGGGACGGGGCACTCAGAGCCGCGCGGGGAGCGCCGGCAATTGGCCGCCCGTGGGCTACATTTGCATAGCGCAGCCCCGCCCCACCCGGCCCGCCCAGCCCCACCCCCGGGGCGGGACCCGCCCAGTCACCGCCCCGCCCCCGCTCCACCTGTCCACGGGCCGGGCTTAGGTTTCCCAGGCGGTGGGCACCCCGCGCCGGGGGAGGCTAGTCTGCGCCCAGCGCCTCCGCCCCCGCTTCGCGGGCGGCGCCCCCGCCCCGCCCTGGCTTTGTCTCTGTGGATACACCGCACACATCGCGCCTGGTGTTTACCCGGGCACTCAACTCCCTGGCGAGAAGGGCAGGCACGCCAGGGAGCAATGAGTCTGCGCTCACCTGCGCAGCCCCTTCCGCGTCCCACATCCCCACTCGCCGCCGGCCACGCCCCTGGTCCCGTGCGTGGGCCCCGCGGCGCAGGACCCCCGACTGCCCAGGCTGCTCAGCAGGTGGCGGTGCAGCCCCTGGGACGGCTGGCGCCGCCAGACCTTCCTGCGGGCCGCAGCCTCTAGCCTAGGCTAGGTCTGCGCAGCCCAGCCACACAGCTCTCTCCAACCATTCAACGACTCCCGGTGATCACCTCAATCGCCAGCCCTGTTTCGAGCCTGCAGCTCCCACAGACTCTCCCATTATAGTTCCATACCCTAGAGAAGCCAGATGAGGCAGCACCTTCTCTCCTCAAGGGGACACTAGCTTTCAAATGGCCTGGTGATGAGCCAAGGGCTCAGCAACTGAGAAGGGCCTACCTTGACCCCAGGAAAGGACCCTCTGCCCAATCCAACTTCCTAGGGTCAGGGCCTCACCAGCCAGGACCACCTCCCAGGCACTCTGCTGAGGCCCCTAGGGGCATTGGCCCTTTGTCCTCTCCTTCCTCCTGTCTTCTGTTCCCTCCTCTTTCTCCTCCTCTTCTCCCTCTGCCTCTCCTTCCTTCTCCCCTCTTCTCCCTCTTCCTCTCTCCTATTCTCCCTCTTTTCCATCTCCCTCCTTTTCCTCCTTCCCCTTCCTTCTCCCAGATTTTTCTTTTTCTGCCCTCTCCTCCTCTCCCTCCTCATCCCCCATCCCATGCTTTTCCTTCTCTTCTCCCTCCACCTCCTTCCTTCTGCTCTTTCCCCTCTTCTTCATTTCTCTTTTTCTTCTCACTCCTCCTCTCTGCCCTCTTCCTCCTCCACCTTCTCTTCGTGGCTTCAAGACCTCCAGGAAAAGATCTCTCTCAGGCCGGGCACTGTGGTTCATGCCTGTAATCCTAGCACTTTGGGAGGCTGAGGTGGGTGGATCACCTGAGGTCAGGAGTTCAAGACCAGCCTGGCCATCATGGAGAAACCCCATCTTT
>NW_016107315.1:3941060-3945480 GCF_001604975.1 Cebus imitator
AAAAAAAAAAAAAAAAAAAGAAAGAGCTGTCAGGACTTGCCAGAGACTCTAGGGTACTGCGTTGGGAAGGAAAAGAGGCTCAGCTGACCTGTTCATGAAGCTCCATTTAGACACATAGAATAGACCCAGCACACAGAGGCCTTCAATGGCAGGGGACCAGAGAATGGGGGCCATGAAGAGGGCAAAGAGCTAGAATTGAGCCTGGCTACATGGGGTGGGATGCCAATTCCTTCCTAAGCAATTTGAGAGGGCTGAATAATCATACAAAAAAAAAATGTTATTGCAGCAGTGAATCCACACTGAGCCCTTGCTCTGCGTCAGTGCTGGGCTGAGCATTTTGTATCATTATAATATGTTGTTATTACAGTTTGTGTGTGTATGTGCATATACATATCGGCAGACCTCATTTTATTGTAGTTTATTGTGTTTTGCAGATATTGTGTTTTTTGCAGTTGAAGGTTTGTGGCAACCTGTGTCGAGCGAGTCTATCAGCACCATTTTTCCAACAGCGTGTGTTCACTTCGTTAGCATTTTTTAGCAATAAAGTATTTTTTAATTAAGGTATGAACATTTTTTAGACATAATGCTATTGCACACTTAATAGACTACAGTATAGTGTAAAAACGAGGCTTTTATATGCACTGGAAAACCAAAAAAATTTGTGAGTTGCTTTATTACAATGTTCACTTTATTGTAGTGGTCTGGAACCAAACCTGCCATATCTCCAAGGTATATTATATTATTCAGGGGGATAGTGTATAGCTTTTCACAATTTTGTCTTCAATTTCAGGAGTCCAGAGACCCCTTGGAACCAGCCCTGGATACCAGGTTGGGAGACTTCGCATGCCAGCAAGTTTTGTGGTTATTCACCCCCAGGTTCTTCACAATTGGGCTGAGAAGCAGGCCCTGTTATTCCCATTGTACAGTTGAGGAAGAGGGAGGAGAGTGGGGAATTGGGGAGAGGCCTGGAACCACCAGGCTCTGGTGCCTGGAGAAGGCATTTTCAGTGGCTGTGAGAAAGCTCCGGGAGAGGACAGCCAGGCTGCAGGGCCCACGTGGAGCCAAGGGCCTGCAACCCTGATAGCGATCAGGAGCTGGCGATGCCGGCTGGGATCCAACGTGGTGCTCACAGAACTCCATGCGTCTTTATCAAATGAATAAGAGAACAAATCCCTGCAGCACCAGATTGGTGAGGGAACACAGCTGAGAAGCCAAGAGTTAGGGAGGCAACTCCCTGCCCTACCCCCAGCTCCTCTGGACTGGCTGCCCCCACCCTGTGCTCTCCCTGCCACCCACAGTCTTTCTCTCCTCCTCTCTGCTGTTCTAACTCCAGCTGAGAGCCACCCAAGATGCCCTTCAGGGTCATCTGAAGGGAGACAGCCAGGCTGGCTTCCCACCAGCCTGGCCTCCTCCTGTCAGATAGGACGCTCAGATCTTAGGCCTGGGTCTCACTCAGCCTCCCCCGTGGCCCACCCTGGTGCTAGTCTGGTCACACAGGTGAAGGGGTGTGTGCAGACACAGATGGTTAGGCCAGGTCCAGCTCCCACACTGAATCCCCCTCTGGAATCCCCTCCTGGGGCAGCCTCCTCCTCCTTCCCAGATGGGCTCCTAGTGCCTGGGAAATAGGCCCTGAGTGCCTGGGAGACACTGCACTCGCATAACAACTACTGGGAGAGGATCTGGGTGAATTCAGGAGGACAGAGGCTCCCCAACCTGGCCCAGCTTCAGGGTGGACTTCGTAGTCTTGGGCTCATGGCGAGGCCTCCTGGAGCTTCTGAGGGGTGACCGAGCTAACAGTGAGGGTTACAGCTGGGAAGTCATTGGCCCAGCCCCCACCTGGATGATGGTGCTAGTCACGGACAGGAAAACATTGAAGGCTTCCTCCCACAAATAATCCCTGCCCTTCATCTTGGCCTGGACTTTGTTTCTGGCAGTGGTGGTGCCTGTTTCTCTTCCTTCCCATTCTTCCAGGACACATGGGGACTGAACTGTAGCCTGGCTCACCTCAGGTGGGAAGAGGGAAGCCTGGCGGGGCACTGGGGCCTGCCCTCCTGGTCTCCACACACGGAGGCTGGCCTTGGAGGATTTGGGCCTCAGAGACCCTCCATTCCCCCTGGATGAAGGTGACAGCCACAGCGGCACTCCCTCCCCTGCTCCCCTGCCCCAGTCTTAGGGGGGAACCTGTACCCCGGGCCTGGCAGGCTGAGCAGGCCCTGGCCCGCCCAGCTCCAGCGTGGCTGGCTCAGGTTTCCTCCTTTCTGGTTTTCTCATCTCCCCTGCCCCAGGCGCTGCTGCCTGCTCTCTGGCCCAGCCCCCACCCACCCCGAACTGGATCCCAGGGAGGGGGAGTGTTGGAAAGGGAGCTGGGGAGGGGGCACTTGGGGCAGCCAGTTGGGCAGCACCTGGAGGGGGCAGGCCATAGGGACTCACTGTGGCCCAGGGCCAGGATGAGGTTCCGTGTTCAGCCTTCTCCTGCCCGGCCTGCCCCAGGGGCTGGCTCTGAGCCAATCAAAAGCTGGAATGACCCACCTCCCTGGCTGCTCCCCAAAGCTGTCTTCAAGCCTTCTCTGCTGTTGTTCTCTTTACCATGAATGTTCTTCCCGGACTTCATTGCCAGTCTTTCAGCACAGGCTCAGCCTCCCTTCTTCATCCTCCCCCCACACTGGGCCCCTCAGTCATCCCAAGCCTCTTCCAGGATTTCTAACGCTCATCTCTGGGCCTTTGCACATGCTGTTCCCCTGTACCTGGAATGGCTTTCCTGTTTCCAGAACTCTGGACAGGCATCATCTCCCAGGAAGCCAGTCCTCATAGCTGGGTCAGGAGCTTCCTTGGCCCCTGCAGGTCCGTCACCCCTTTTCAGACACTGAAATATCCTGCCCTGGGCTCCCAGACCTCTTTGTGTTCTCCCAGTGGGCCCCACATGAATCTATCAGCAACTGCTTCCATGTGAGTTCAGAGCGTGTAGTAGAGAAAGGGACAGGGGGCACTGAGATCCTTGCTTGTTACCCTACACCCCTCATTCTGCATGTCTATGCATGTGTGTCTGTATGTGTGTGTCTATGTGCGTGTGTGTGCGTGTGCCTGTGTGCGTGTGCACGTGTGTGTCTGTGCATGTGTCTGTGTGTGTGTTGGACAGTAAGGGAGGTAGGGTTGAGTTGGCCTAAGCTCGGCTGGCTTCGAAGTGACCTGTGACCATCAGCCACTCTGAGCACATCCTGTTTAGACAGAGGCCAGACAGCCGTCCCTCACTCCCTTGGGCCTGCCCAGCCCCTACTGGGGAACCCAGTCCTGGGCCTAGAGCTCAGGCTGTATCTGGCTGTGGAGAGGCCTCCCCTGTGAGAATTAGGGTGGGAGCACTGGCGGGGGCTTTGTCTCTGGGTACCTAGACCCCAGGTCAGTAATGATTGGGCAGCCCCAGCCATGAAAGTGGTGGGGGGAGGGGGAGAGGACCTAGTGAGGAGACCCTGCCTGTGTGGAACACACCTTGCATCAGGACCTCAAACAGGGGCCCACACTAGCAACCTCCAAGCTCACTTCAGCTCAGTGGGGACGGCTCTAGCCTTCAGCCGGGACTCTCTCTTTCTCTCTCATCCACACCCAAACCATCAGCAAATACGTTAAACTTCACCCTCAAAATACATAAAATATCAGGTGGCCACTTCTCACCTCCTGGGCCAGCAGAGGGGCCCTGTTGAGATGGAAGCCAAGTCCTGCCCCCTCTTCCTCATCGCTCTCCATGGCTCCTACTTTGTTGAGAGTCAAAGCCAAATCCTTAGCACGGTGGCTCACGCCTGTAATCCCAGCACTTTGGGAGGCCAAGGTGGGCAGATCACCTGAAGTCGGGAGTTCAAGAGCAGCCTGGCCAACATGGTAAAACCCCATCTCTACCAAAAAGTACAAAAATCAGCTGGGTGTGGTGGCACGTGCCTGTAATCAATCCCAGCTACTCAGGAGGCTGAAGCACAAGAATTGCTTGAGCCTGGGAGTCAGAGGTTGCAGTGAGCCAAGACTGCACCACTGCACTCCAGCCTGGGTTACAGAGCAAGACTCCGTCTCAAAAACAAAACAAAACAAAAACTACAAAAAACTAGCTGAGTGTGATGTTATGTACCTGTGGCCCCTGCTACTCTGGAGGCTGAGGCTACTTCAGCCTGGGCCACAGAGTGAGACTCCATCTCAATCAAAAACAAAAACAATAAAGCCAAATCCTTGCAGTGGTTGTCACCCTCCCTCCCCCACCCCGCCCACCTCTTCACCACCTCTCTGACTTGTGACCTCTTGAGTCTTCCTCCCACCCCAGGAACACTGCAACCTCAGGGCCTGCAGCAACTGTTTCCTTGGCCTGGATGCCCAGCCCACAGACCCCTCCACGGCCTCTCCCTCCCCTCCTTCAGGTGTTTGCTCAGATATTACCTCCTTT
>NW_016107315.1:3945660-3957105 GCF_001604975.1 Cebus imitator
AGAGACGGGGTTTCACCGTGTTGACCAGGATGGTCTCGATCTCTTGACCTCGTGATCCACCCGCCTCGGCCTCCCAAAGTGCTGGGATTACAGGCTTGAGCCACCGCGCCCGGCCAGATATTACCTCCTTAGAGATGCCCATCTTGACCTCCACCATCCCCAGCAGTCTCCATCTCCCCTTACCGTCCCTCTCTTTTTCTTCCCTTACCTTCCCTCTCTTTCCCATCCCAACACACGACATAATTTATTTTCTCGCTAAACTGCCAGGCAAGAATGCAGCGATTGTTGTCTGTTTTATCTATTGCTCCGTCTCCAGCACCCAGAATGGAGACTGAGGAGTGGTAGGTGTTGAATAAATAACTTGATGAGGCTTGAATGAATACTTAATGGGGCTGTGAGCTGCCTTCCCCTTTCACCCTTGCCTGGAGCTGAGGATGGGGCATGGAGAAGCGCCCACTTGCTGTTTCCTCGCGCCGCTGAAGAGGTGCACGGAAGAGAGAGCGTCTTAAGTGAGCAGCAAGGATTCATGGTAGACTTCGCTTTAACTTAAAAGGCATTGCAGCTTTAACTGTGAGCTCTCCAGGGGCGGGCCTAGTCCCTCAGGCAGAGTTGTTCCTTAGGGCTAGGAGAGACCCAGGCAGCTCCCTGACAAAGCTGACAGTGACAGGGTCTGATCCTGGGAGGTTTCCAGGTGCCTCCCAGGCCTGCATCTGCTGTGCACACTCCCTCCATGTGTCTATGTGGCCACAGTCCTGGGGGAGGGGGGCCTGAAGAGGGTCCTGCAGCCAGGACTGCAAACTGGGATCTGCACTTACTTAATTCCAAATGACTGGGGAATGTCCCTTCCGTGACAGCGGTGGTGTGGCCTTCCCTAGTTCCTCACTCCCAGCAGGGGAGTGGGGCCCAGATGAAGGCAGCCCCTCAGAACAGGGGAGGGGCTGGTGGGCAGACGCTGGGCACTCTGCCATGCTGGCCTTCCTCCCTAAGCCTGGTTCCAGGTCATGCCCAAGGAGGAGTTTCGATATGAGATCCCTGTCCCTGCACCCAGACCAGAGTTCTGAGCCCAGAGCATCCTATTTGGTCTCCAGCGTCCTCCAGCCAGCAACTGGAGAGGCTTCACCAGCAAGACCTCTATGCACAGCAGTGCCGGGGCTGGTCAGTGAGGAATGCTCCCTCCAGAGAATCTTCTCTTTACAGCACACAGCTTCAGTGCCTTGAAGGAGGGTCGGGGAAGCAGGGCCAGTGCCAGGTAGGTGGGAGCCAGGCCTGCCCTGGCCAGCCTGGTGCTTGCTCCTAAGCACTCCATCTAGAAAGATGAACCCCTTTGCTCCCCGTGCTGTGGTTGGCAGGGCAGTGAGGCCAAGCCTGTGCTCCTGTCTTGAAGTTTTGGTAACTGCCTGTCCTAGGATTTGATTTTCAAACATAACTGGGCAGAGTGGGGGCCTTGGACATTCCTGACCTCTGACCCTTCACCCAGGGATTGGAGGCTCCACTGGCTATCTGTGAACTCCTGGGAAGAATTAGGCCTCAGGCTCACCTTGGCCAGAACATCACTGTGTACCCATTTCATAGAGGGGAATGCCAAGGCCTTGAGGAGTAAGGGCCTGGATGATCTTGTTGGGGATGATTCCAGGCTAGGACCCTCTGGAATGTTGGGGTGTAACCTCTGAAAGAAGAAAGAACAAGAGCTGTCTTGAGGGTGATGGGGCACGCCATAGTCTGATTTCAGGTTTTAAAAGATCCCCTTGCTACTAGGTTGCCAGAGAGGAGGCTGTGGGTATCCAGGAGAGAGCAGGGATCGCCTAGAGCTTGGGGGCTGCTGCCGGCCGGGTACCTTCAGACTTGGCCAGGTTCCCTTCTCCTTCCCTAGAAACCCATCCACTGGGCCTGACCTGGAATTCTGAGGTGGTGAGAGAGGCCTCCTCCCTAGCTCCTATATACCCCAGACACATGGGCCACTGGGTTAGCCTCCCCACCCCCCTCTCCTGAGACAGTAGTTTAAGCTTTAATCGGAGGACAAGTTTCTGCAAAGCTCGTGTTTGCTGCCAGAAGGAGCAGGGACGAACCTAGATGGAGGGATGAGTGACAGAGGAGGGGTGAAGAGGGGATTGGGGAGGGCTGCATGGGGAGAGGCAGAAATCCAGACTTCACACTCTGTCTTGCCTGACTCCAGTACCCCCAGAATAACTCGGGGAAACCTAGTTCCTGCCACCCAGAGGAATGCATTCAATTGGCCACAACCTGCCTGCGCACCTACTGTGTACCACCCCCGCCCCCACCTTAGTCATGGTCACAGCTCACAAGGAAGTCTCCGGGCTCAAGCAGCAGCCCTGGCTGGCCTGGCCCTGGACAGGTCTGGATTGCCCAGGACAGCAGTAGAGAGCACAGAGGGGCAATGCTGCCACAGAGGGAGGCAACTGCCCTCCCCCACCACTGATGGACCCCTCACAGTCCTTGAGGGGAAACTGAGGGCTGTAGTATACCCCCAGCCCTCTGTCTTTTCTTTTTTCTTTTTTTTTTTCTGAGACTGAGTCTCACTCTGTTCCCCAGGCTGAAGTGCAGTGGTGTGATCTCGGCTCACTGCAACCTTTGCCTCTGGGTTCAAGCGATTCTCCTGCCTCAGCCTCCCCAGTAGCTGGGATTACAGGCGTCTGCCACCACGGCCATCTAATTTTTGTATTTTTATTAGAGACGGGGTTTCACCATGTTGGTTAGGCTAGTCTCAAACTCCTGACTTCAGGTGATTTGCCCACCTCGGCCTCCCAAACTGCTGAGATTACAGGCATGAGCCACTGCACCTGGCCTCTTTTCTTTTTTCTTTGAAACAGAGTCTCGCTCAGTCATCAGGCTGGAGTACAATGTGGCTATCTTGATTCACTGCAACCTCCGCCTCCCAGGTTCAAGCAATTCTCCTGCCTCAGCTTCCTGAATAGCTGGGATTACAGGTATTTGCCACCACGCCTGGCTAACTTTTTGTATTTTTAGTAGAGACAGGTTTTCGTCATGTTGGCCAGACTAGAACTAGAACTCCTGACCTCAGGTGATCTGCCACCTTGGCCTCCCAAACTGCTGGGATTACAAGTGTGAGCCACCACGCCCGGCCATGCTTTGTCTTTTCTTAAAGCACCCCCAGGACCATCCTTCTGCCCTAGTTGCCCAGCCTTTTCCCACCCTACTCCTCTCTGTGGTCCTTGGTGCCCCTCTTCTCTCTGTTCCCCCTGCTTCTGCCCAGGGAAGAGGAGATGCTCGGAAATCTGGGTGGCTGGGACCAGGAAGAAACTCAGCTCCTCTGTGCCAACCCCTTCAGTCTCATTGCTTGGATTCTGAGGATGGAGCCAGGCCTGGGGGAAGGGTTGGTCTGCCACTCCCAGATTCCCCTGAGGGACAGGTCTCTCAGATCACCAGGCTCAGCCCCACCTTCGCTCCCTGGGAGTGGCCTGCCTTAGGCCTCACCCTTCCCTTGCCCCAGCTGCCCCACCAGCTGAGTGTACCCAGCAGTCAGTACCCTCTATAGCCAAGGACATGGGGACCCCAGACCAAGATGGGTCATAATCCGCTGGGGGGATGCAAAGATGGGCCCTTAGATAGCAACCCAAGGCCCTGGATCGACCACAGCCTCAGGAAACCACGTTTCCCATCCAGGGGTCTGGTTGGGCCTAGGCTAGACTATGGGGGCCCAGTTCTCCAGAGAGGGGCCAGGCAGGGCTGACTGGGGCCTGTTCTCTCAACAACACGGGTGTTTCTTGCTGAAGTTGTAGTTGTAGTCCCCTCAGAGAGGGGACCCAGTGTTGGAGCCTTGGCCTACTCAGATCTCTGGCTCAGTGTCTAGGCTGGTCCCTCACCACTCTGTGGCTTTCAGGTAGGGAAGGGGCCTCAGAGGAAAACATATGGGCTGGGCTGGGGTGGGGACACAAGACATGTGAGCCCTGCCACCAGCCAGAGTTGAGAGGAAATTCTGTCTTGAACACCTGAATATCCCCCTAGCTGTTCCTAGAGTTTTCTCACAATGGGGCTCATTGTGGGGGGAAACAGACATTCCAGCTGCCTGGGCAGGTGGCAGTTCCTGATCCCTGTGTCGCCTGCTGATCAAGGACACCCCCCCTCAAGAAAGATAGGTCTGTGTGCCTGTGGGTCCTAGACTCAAGACAACCCAACCCTACCCATGCTGCCCCCACAGGGCCCCAGGATGAGGTCTCCACATCTTCCCATGCCAGGGACCCCTCACCCTGTACAAGCCAGACCTCAGATAAAGGTATCACCTGACAGGGAAAACAGGGGCCCCGAAAGGGTCATGTGGAAGGTCTGAGTCAGAACAAGCAAAGCACAGTTGGCCTGCTTTGTGGCCCAGGCAGAGGCAGCAGGGGGGGTTTCTGGAGCAGCAGATTGCCTGGAAGCCCTCAGGTCACTCTACGGTTTCTGGAGGGCCCCTCATCACATCTTCTACCATGTTGCCCCCAAGCCTTTGCCTAGGCTATCCTCCCACCAGGAATGCCTTTCCCTGTCTCCACAGGGGGGCTCTCCTGGGCCTTCCGGCCTGGTTCAAATGTGCTGTGTCTTGGTCAGATGTCATTCATTCATTCTGCAGACCTCATGTCTGCCCAGCCCTGTGATGGCACTGGCTACAGAGGCTGACTTCTCCATTCCAATTTGGTCTGAAATTTCAACAAAATTGTCTTGGAGTAGTGGTAGTGTCTAGAGTCAAGGGATGGGAGCCACTTCAGGAAGGCAGAAGGGGAGACTGATGGCCTAGAGTTAGGGGAATTTGAGTCCCTAAGAGCCCAGGCCCCAACCAGACCCCACGCCTTGGAGAGTCCTGTTAAGAGCTGGGAGATAGACTCCAGGAAGAAAAGGGTCTGGCATCTAGGGAAGCCTGAGCCCCTCAGAAGTGTGGAGCCTGGACGGTGGTGGAAGCCCCACAGCTCCAGCCTTGCTGTCCATAGAGCTCTTCAGACCCCACCGGGCCTCACTCGACCTAACCAAACATCAGAATCATGAGGCTGGGGCCAGGTGCAGTGGTTCACGCCTGTAATCTCAGCACTTTGGGAGGCCAAGGCAGGCAGATTACTTGAGGTCAGGAGTTCAAGACCAGCCTGGCCAAAATGGTCTCTACTAAAAATGCAAAAATTAACTGGGCATGGTGGCGGGTGCCTGTAATCCCCCTACTCAGAAGGCTGAGGCAGGAGACTCACTTGAACTCGGGAGATAGAGGTTGCAGTGAGCCAAGATCACACCACTGTATTCCAGCCTGGTGACAGCCGGAGACTCCATCTCAAAAAAAGAAAAAAAGGAAAGGAAAGGAAAAAAAAAAGAAAAAAAGGAAAGGAAAGGAAGAAGGAAGAAAGAGAGAAAGAAAGAGAGAGAGAGAGAGTCACGAGGCTGGGGCTGGGGTGCACGTGCACGCATGTGCATGGAGGCCCCGTCACGGACCCCGGCTCCAGGCCTGGCTGCATGAGGCTCTCGCGGGCCCATGGGTATGCGCTTGTCCCCAGTTCCCTCAGCTGTAAAATGAGAGCAAGTTTCTCTTCACAGGGTGCCAAGAGGATCAAACAAGCCACCGAGCACAGATTGCCACAGATTGCCGGGAGCAGCATCTAGTGTGTCGGACACAGCTCCCAGAGTCATCTTCGTTATGACTCATCAGTCCTCCCCAGCAGATGACAGGGAGATGCAGACTCCATCAGTGGGGCACAAGGCTGTGGAACTGCTCTGCTGCGGCCCCAGTAGAGTGGGGGGCATTTGTCTTCTCATCCAACAGAAGAGTCCCCTCAGGTTGGGGCAGTCCTCAGCTGCCCCGCCTTGACCCTGTCTTCTGCCACTGCCTCTGCTCTTCCAGCATCCAGGCCCTCACAGTGGCCTACCCAGCACACATGTTACACCCACTGGACCCTTCACAGGCAAAGGCAACCTCACTGTCCTCCAGGGAGCTGCTGTGGGGGGAGGAGGGACCAGCATGTGGGTTGTCATGGGAATGGCAGGCCACCTGGGTCTCCTGGGCCCCCACCTCTCTCCCTCCTTAAATAGGCCAGCTCCAGTCTCGGTGGCTCACGCCTGTAATCTCAACACTTTGAGAGGCCAAGGCGGGTGGATCACGAGGTCAGGAGATCCAGATCATCCTGGCTAACACGGTGAAACCCTGTCTCTACCAAAAAATACAAAAAATTAGCCGGGTGTGGTGGCACAGGCCTGTAGTCCCAGCTACTTGGGAGGCCAAGGGAGGAGAATCGCTTGAACTCGGAAGGCGGAGGTTGCAGTGAGCTGAGATCATGCCATTGCACTCCAGTCTGGGCAACAAGAGAGAAATGCCGCCTCAAAAAAAAAAAAAAAAATAGGCCAGGCCCACTCTGGCTCTCCCACTCTGGCTCTGACCCCAACAGTTCAGCAGCTCTGACCCCAGCACACACTTCCTGCAAACAATTATGCACCAGGAGCCATGGGGCAAGAAGAAGCCCTGAGTCAGCAGGGAGGTGTTGCGGGAGGAGGGACAGGGTGCAGAGGGTGCCCTGGGGCTGAAAGGGCGACTGAAGGAAGGCTGCCTGCAGGAGGTGACGCTGCTGCTTGGTCTTAAAGGATGCATCACCGATTCCTGTCCAGAAGGAGGAGTGAACAGCCGGCAGGAGGGCCTGGAGGCATGCCCTGCCACGGTGTGTCCTGGGGGCCAGAGCGTGGTGCTGTCTGGCACAGGACTCAGGCTGCTTCACAACTACTAGCGACAGGTGACAGGGTGAGGACAGAGGCAGTGCCGCACATGAGCTTCACGTGGCCTGGCTCTTCCAAGGGTGGGGGCGGGGGTGCTGGATGGAGCAGCAAAGAGCCAGAGTGAGCGCAGCCGTGGGTCCTGGAACAGTCCCTGGGGAGGACCTGGCCAGAGGTGCCTAGGCCAGGTGGGCAGGCGCAGCTGGCCCTGGGAAGCAGAGGTGCTCAGAACCAGGGGCTAGGGCTGGGCACTGCTGGAGACTGCCAGCCTGGGGAGCCTTTGCTGCCTCTGTGAGGACTCTGTTGGCCAACTGAGACCCATCCTCCCCAGAGGGACAGGACACCCCATCTGTAGGACATACTGCTTTCAGGAGGGGTATAAACGGGTGCGCCTTGAGGCCATAAGCTGGTCCCTCTCATACCTTCAGCCCTCCCCAGCTTCCCAGCATCCTCCTCTGCACTCCTGGCTGCCATCCAAACACACCTATGGAGGGTCCTTGCACTGAGGCAGGGCCTGTTGGCTTCCAAGGGGGCAGAGTTACTCCTCAGAGACTCTGCCCTTGTGCCCTTATTCATAAATGGTGACACTGAGGCCCAGACACTGAGGGAGAAGTCTGTGCCCAGAGTACCAAGGAGCTGAGGGCTTCAGCCTCCCGGGTCTCCACCAGCCTTTCTCCCGACCCCCATGCACAAGCACTCCTAGAAGGAAGAGCGGGCTGGGGAGTGGTCCCGAGGCATCCCTAACCCTCCCTCCCCAGAGGGGCTGCGGCTGCCCCAAGGGCTTCTCCGGGAAGCGGATCTGCCAAGCCAGTTTTGGGGGACAGGGGTAGGGGTGCAGTCAGGGTCTCAGGCAGGCTGCAGGGCAGGGGCTTCAGTCTCCCCCAGGAGCTGTCTGTGTTCCAGGTGTCAGACAGGGCTCTGGGCTGCCCCGCCCCCACCAGGTGTGGGGCTTCCGGCAGCTCAGAGGCCCCTTTGTCCGCTATCTTCTCTGCCTCCTTGGTGGCAGTGCACAGATAAGCATCCTATTTGGGACTGAAATTCCAGCCTGGCTGCCCGTTCTACCACCTGGGGGTGTGGGGCCTGCCAGCTACACACTCTCTCCCGCTGTGGGACCCACCCAAAGTGTCCAGTCCATCTAGTGCCCCCAGCTGCATATTCTCTCCAGGACCCCTCCCCAACCTCCGCACTGGGACCTGCACCGCCCCCCCCCGCCACCGCTCCCTTGGCCATAGAGGCACACGCTCCACAGACACGAGTCTCCTTACCCCGGCCGTCTACTTGCTGACAGTGAACCACTTTGAGGCCCTTCCCCTTCCCCCATTCCCACCGTACAGAGTTGGGGCTGGGGAGGTTCACCCAGGGGCCCCTGACCTACTAGTGAGAGCCTGATGCTGAAGAGCTGACCCCTGTGTGATCCCAAGGACCCTGGGGCAACCCCCAGACACACGCATCCCTGAGACTTCCTCAACCACCCCTCTCAGGGACTCTCCGTCTCCATCTCCCAGCCCCGTCTCAGCCTCTCTTCTTCCCCGTCTCCCCCCTCCCCCCTCATTAAGCCTCCTAAACCCGCCAGCTCCCTGAAGCAGGAAATTGCATTCTGCCAAGATTAAATGGACTTGAACGCCCTGCCTCTGCCCGCAAGGGAGGGGAGCTGAAAGGAGCCAAGTTTGCTGGGGGTGGGGGCCCCGGGACACTGAACCCAGGTTGGAGAGGGGGACTCAGAAGGGTGGGGTACTTCAGGATGGGTTGGGGGCTCCCTGAAGGGCAGAGGGGAGAAGACAGGGTCTGCAGGGAGGCAGGGGGCTGGGGATGCGGGTCCCTCCCCGCTGCAGGGAGGATAAGAAGCCAGGAGGGGAAGCCGCTCTGTGGGGGTGGGGGCAGATTCTGATTAGGTGGGGACAGGGGGAAAGGGTGGAGGGAATGGTGATTGGGAGGTGAGAGAGGATGCCTGTCAGGTTGAGACCCAAGCCACAGGAAATGGGAAATGAACTTTGAGGAGTGCGCTCTCACTCTCCAAGGGGTGTATTTGGAGTACTCAGAGGGAGGGGCTGGCACACTCTTACTCCCCACTGGCACAAGGCCTACCAGGAAGGGTACAGTCAGAGACCCCTGTGTGCCCTCAGGCCATGGAGGAGCTCCACACAGCTCTACCAGCAGCAGGACCCCACAACCCACCCCCTGCGCTGTCTGAAAGTCTCTGTCAGGACACAGACAGGTCAGGCAGAGGAGATAGGCATTGAAGTCAACACCTACCAGCAGAGGCCCAGACCCCACAGATGGGGGACGCCATCCCCACTTCTCAGCCAAGAAAGCCCTGAGACCTAGCCAGGGTGCCCTAGCTCCTCTCCCAACTATAGGGCCCCGACAAGGCCAACTCCAGATGCGACAGGACATGCCATGCTCTTCATTCTCCAGGTGGGCGAGGGACAGCCAAGCTGAGTGTGGGCCTCAGATGGGCCCCTGAGTCTAGATCAGGCCTTCAGAGCCTGATAAAGCCAGGGGGACTGGAGCCAGCGCTAGAGAAGCAGGATGCACAGCTGGTCCCAGACGGTCAGGCATATCCCTAGGAGCACTCATCCTGGAGCGTCATGGCCAGGGGTAACGATGTTCATGGTGCACCCCTGGTATGCCAGCCTGTCTTTGCCATAGGGGCAGGAGTGGGCACTGGGACACTGGGAAACACAGCTGGGCTCAGTCAGTGTGGTGGTGGGGAAAGCAGGGCCGTAGGAAGCAAAGGCGGTTTGTGAGCCAGGAGAGGAGACAGGTTGTCTGGGGAGGGACCCGGAGAATCTCAGCCTGGCTGAATGGGGTCAGACAGTGGTCAGCCACGAGGCTGGGGGCTCAGAGGACCGTGTGGTCATCAGGCAAGATTGGGGCAATGGATGACTGCAAGAGTTCATGTGAGCTCCAGAGCAGGGCTGAGGGGCTTCCTCCCTCACCTTCCCCAGTCCCATCCCACTGAGGTCCTCAGCCCCATGGTCACTTCAGTCAGCCTGAGCTGGGCAGATAATTTGCAAAGAAGGAGGCTGGGTCCATTTTGGCAGCTGTTGAAAAGCAGGCTTCCCCTGCCCAGATATGGGGGAACTGACACTGTGTCTGGGAGGAGGGAGCGGTGGGGCAGGTGTATGCCAGGGTAGGGCATGTGGGGCCACCCTGGCAGGCTCCCGGGGAATGGGGTGTCTGCTACCGCAACGCCGGTGCTGTGCCTGCTGGGAAGTGACACAGCCGAGTTCAGGCCGGGCTGAGGTGACAAGTACCTCCCGAGTCCGCTCCGCCAATGTTCCTGGCCTGAATGTCCTCTGATCCCTCCCTGGCTGCATTCTCAGTCTCCAGGGGGATGAATGGAGCCTGCTGCCAGTGAGATCTCAGGTGGCCTGTGCTGCAAATTCCTGATGGGCAGTGACCCAGGGCCCTGCCTCCGCGGAATCCCGGCTGCACGTCCCTAGACTATCCATGGTGGACGGGCAGTGCCCTGGCACCTCTGCTCTGAGCTCCTGCCCAACCTCTTCCCCTGTGACCAGCTCTCAGAGAAAGCCTGATTAGATGGCTCCAGCCATGAGGGGCTCCCCTAGGTCCTTATACAGCCTCTTGCTCTGGGCTGCACTTGGGACTCCTGGACCTAGCTAGCTCAGCTCAGGAACTTCTCAAAGCTCCCAGTCCCTCCCTTGGTGTCTCCCAGCTCCTGTGGTCCCCATCACAGGTCGGACCACTCTTTATCTGCTTTGTCCTCCTTTCCAAGAGACTCTGAGCTCTGGGAGGACAGCCACCACCTCTGGCTCAGTCATATTTGGTCCCCAGATTCTGGCAACCCTGGGTAACACCTCAGTCACCCAACCTAGTGACTGATCACAAGGTACATTTCCAGAGCTCTACGGAAAACACTGCCTCATGGAAAGTCCTGTGTGCCCCTCCCTTTCCCAGGCCCCAGGGTAAGGGGGTTGGGGGAGGGGGCGAGGGCAGGTGGTGGTGGACATGGGCCAGATGTGGTTTCTGCCTGCAGGGAGCTCAGAATCCTTCCGGAAGACAGGACTGGGGGCAAGGAAAGAGGCCGCTGAGAGACCTGGGATGGGTGGCCTGTCAGTGTTTCAAGAGACCAAGGCAGGCTGTTGAGGCCAGGGATGTCCAGGAAGTCCAGGGAGAAGGGTATTGTCAGATGTGCTAGGAAGCCTTCTTTGGCAGTTCATCTTCAGCTTGGTCAGCCAGCGGTGAGGTCCACCTCAATGCCCCCCAAGTAGCCCCCTACTCCCAGCTCTGGTCTGCTCCTCAGCTGTGTACCAGGGTCGCCTAAGCAGCTGACAGTACAGCATATCTACCCCATCTCTTGGCAACCACCCCTACCCACGCAGACGGATTCCCTGAAAGCCTTAGCGCCACACAGGGGGAACTGGCCCTTTGCTCCCCTACCAGGAGGCCCATTCTACCCATCTGTGCTGGTGGAGATCCCTGCTTTGGTGACCTGAATCGGTGCCTCTCCCTGTGCCCTGGTTAGGCCTTGCTCCCGGCCCACTGTCCAGCTCCCAAGGCTGTGCAGATCATGAGCTGTGGGATTTCGGACAAATCTGTCCTCTCTGAACCTTTGAGTTTTCTAGCTTTAAAGCTGGGATGCTCATGTCTTGGCCAGCAGGTGGCTAGCTGCCCGACAAGGCCATAATGTCCTGGGTTTGGGCTGACACATCACACAGGCTATAAACAGTGTGGGCATTTCCTCCACTTCTTTTTTATTTTTATTTTTATTTATTTATTTATTTATTT
>NW_016107315.1:3958896-3960900 GCF_001604975.1 Cebus imitator
GGGGAGGGCAATGCTTACCCCAAACAAACCTTCTGGTCTCTGGGGCATCCCTGCCTTGGGCAAGGAGTGGGAGTAAGCGGGGCCTCACCCAGGGGTTCTCTGTCACCTCCCAAGGTTGGCTGGCTCAACTGTACCCCCCTCCTTGGCTGTAGGTATAGGGTCTTGGCCCTTGTGCCTAAGGGACAGGGAGGCAAGAAGCGACTTCCCTTTGGCTCTGACATCTATCTGATGGCCTTGTAGTCCTTGGCTTTGGGGTACCAGGCATGGGGCTTCCGGAGTTACAGCAACTCTCAGCATCCATCCTGAGATGGAAGGGCCCCTCCCCAGCTGACGGGTAGGATGGGAAGACAGGCCCAGGTCAGAAGTGGGGGCAGGTGGGGAGGCATCCCTGCTGCAGGACTCTCCCAGATCCTCCCTCCTCAACACCTCTTCTCTGGGGGAGTTCCCACCTGTGGGAGCATCTGCCTGCTAGAGACAAGTCAAGCCGGGGAAGAGCTACCTGCTGACGAGGGCTGGGCAGTGCATGGCGCCTGGGGCTCCATTGCCCCTAGTCCCAGACTGCTCTACTGGTGTGGTTGGGGGACAGAGGATGCATCTACCTGCCTGTCCCAGGCTGTCAGCTCCTCTTCTCCCAGTCAGGAGGCAGGTAGGGGCAGGGAGGGGTGCTGACCCTCGTGAATGTACAATGCCTAGACTTCATGAAGCAGGCGCCCAGGGACTGAGGGCTCCAGCGGTGGGAGGAGAGGTACTGGAAAGCCTGTGCGCCCCCCTTCCCGCCAGCCTTCTCAGAGGCCGTCTGTCCAAATCCATCGGCCTGGGGTTCCACTGAGCTAAGCTCCTTAGCACCCGGCACAGCATAAACAACATCTGTCCCCTGTGGTCCCAGGATCTGATCCCCACTGTCCCAAGATCCCCAGATGAGCCCTGGGGACACAGTGGGGAGGATGGGGAGGACCCCTGCTGACTCTCCGTGCTCCTGGCACAGGGCCACACAGGCCGCACCCTCACCTGGGCCTCCCAGGTGTGCTGGCCTATCTCTGTCAAGAGATGTGAAGCCCTCATTTTCTCCCCATAGATATTGGCCTGGGGAGGGAACGGTGAGGAAGCTGTCCTATTCTGTATCTAGTCTGGGTGGAGGAGTCAGGGAGGAATCGGCCCAAGTCTTCAAACCAGTCCGTCTGACCCTCCATCTCTGGCTGGTGACTACAGGCCCCCTCCCACCACCCTTCTAAGATTCAGAGAAGAAAGAAGAAACGAGGTGTCTGACGATGAGGATTGAGGGGTGGAAATTACCTCAACTGAATTTTAAAAACCCCTGGCTGGTTGCCATAGTAACAGAAAGGTGCATCCCATCACCATGGCAACAGGCAAACACCGAGGTCTGCTGCTGGGATTGGGGATTTGGGATGTGGCCGGAGGGGGTTAACAGAGGAGGCTGGGCTGGGATAGAACAGTTGGGGGTGGGGAACTATCCAGCCTGGGATAATTTCACCCCTCTCTTTCCAGGGGGCCAGAAGGCCAGGCTGGGCCCATTCTCCCTGGTGGTAGAGTCACAGGAGAATGGATTGTTGGGAGTAATCCCCTAGCTCCCACCTATCTGGCACCATCTCCATTCTAGAAGCCTGGGGTGGAGTCATGTGTCTGCTTAACTGGGCTCCTAACTAACTAGCCAGAGCCTGGAGCTTGGAAACCATGGAACTCAGCTCCTGACCTCAGGGAGTGACGGGCTGGGAGTCAGTGTCATTGGTCATGGTCCTGAGAAAGAAGGAGCACATGACCAGGCTGGGTGTGGTGGCTCATGCCTGTAATCTTAGCACTGCGGGAGGCCGAAGCGGGTGGATCACCTGAGGTCAGGAGTTCGAGACTAGCCTGGCCAAAATGGTGAAACCCCGTCTCTACTAAATATACAAAATATACTGGCACGGTGGCATGTGCCTGTAATTAGCTGGGTGTGGTGGTACACACCTGTAATCCCAGCTACTCAGGAGGCTGAGGCAGGAGAAT
>NW_016107315.1:3962370-3965899 GCF_001604975.1 Cebus imitator
AAAAAAAAAAAAAAAATCTAGGTTCTAGGCTGGGTACAGTGGCTAATACTTGTAATTTCAGCACTTTGGGAGGCAGAGGTGGGCAGATCATGAGGTCAGGAGTTCGAGGCCAACATGGCCAGCATGATGAAATCCTGTCTCTACCAAAAATACAAAAAACTAGCCCAGCGTAGTGGCACATCCCTGTATTCAGTAGGCTGAGGCAAGAGAAGTGCTTGAAGCCAGCAGGCAGAGGTGGCAGTGAGCCAAGATCACACCACTGCACTCCAGCCTGGGTGATACAGCAAGACTCTGTCTCAAAAAAAAACCAAAAAACTAGATACCAGCAGGGTGTGGTGGCTCACACCTGTAATCCTAGCACTTTGGGAGGCCGAGGCGGGAGGATGGCTTGAGCCCAGGAGTTTGAGACCAGCTTGGGCAACATAGTGAAACCCCGTGTCCACAAAAAATATAAAAAATAAGCCAGGTGGCTGGGCGTGGTGGCTCATGCCTATAATCCCAGCACTTTGGGAGGCCGAGGTGGGTGGATCACTTGACGTCAGGAGTTCGAGACCAGCCTGGCCAACATGGTGAAACCCCATCTTTTTAAAAAAATAAAAAATAAAAATAAAAATAAGCCAGGCATGGTGGTGTGTGCCTATAGTCCCAGCTACTTGAGAGTGGGGAGACTCGCTTGAGCCCAGTAGGTCAAGGCTGCAGTGAACCCCCTGTTTGTGCCACTGTACTCCAGCCTGGGTGACAGAGCAAGACCCCATCTCAAAAAAATAATACTAATACAAATAAAATCCAAATTCCCAGAACCACCCCCAAGGTTCCCCTCTGTTGAGAACTTGGCCTGGGCACAATAATTCCAAGGGCATACTGGAGCCTCAGGTGGGCTGCTTCCTCCTGGGCTGCCTAGGTGGGCTGGGTAAACCCAGGGGCTGCCTGGGCTAGGGAGAGGAACTGAAAAGGAGATGCTGCCTGACTCTGGAGAAGTAAGAACAAACCCAAGGAACTCTAGGGCCTCCTGCCCTCTCTCAAAAGGCCAGCTTGGCCTGCTTTTCCAGAAGGCTGTGAACTGATGGGTGAAAGGGAGGGGAGGCATTCCTGCCTGAGCTTCCTCAGTCCAAGGGCAAGTCAGTACCTTGGATAGGGGCTCCCCCAACCCAACTGCCCCATCACAGGTAGGAAGACTGAGACCAGAAGGGGCTTACACCCGCCCAAGCTGCTAGGCCCAGCCATGGGAGGGGGAGATTAGCCTAGTTTGCCCCTTCAAGATCTTGCCTCCCCATGAGACCAGGTCAGCCCAGGTTAACAAATTGCAGGGTCCTGACTGCCCATGGCATAAAAACCATACTGGCTGCGCTAAGGCCCTTGGAAAGGCAGCTGGAAATGGACCCATTAAGGCTGGATTTAGGCTGGGGGTATGTCGTGCTGAGCCCCTGTCAACCTCAATAGGGAAGGCAGATTCAACAGGCTGAAAAAGTCCGGGAGCAGTGGCTCACTCTTGTAATCCCAGCACTTTGGGAGGCTGAAGAAGGTGGATCACCCAAGGTCAGGAGTTTGAGACCAGCCTGGCCCACATGGTGAAACCCCATCTCTACTAAAAGTACAAAAAATTAGCCAGGCATGGTGGCGGGCGCCTGTAATCCCAGCTACTTGGGAGGCTGAGGCAGGAGAATCACTGGAACCCAGGAGGTGGAGATTGCAGTGAGCCAAGATTGTGCCACTGCACTCTAACCTGGGCAACAGAGCAAAACTCTGACAAAAAAAAAAAAAAGGCCAAAGAAGAGACTCAGAGCTAGCAAATCAAACATGGGGAGGCTGGGCACCATGGCTCATGCCTGTAATCCCAGCACTTTGGGAGGCCAAGTCACTGGAGGCCCAGAAGTTCGAGACCAGCCTGACCAACATGGTAAAACCCCGTCTCTACTAAAAATACAAAAATCAGGCCGGGCGCGGTGGCTCACACCTGTAATCCCAGCACTTTGGGAGGCCGAGGCGGGTGGATCACGAGGTCAAGAGATCGAGACCATCCTGGTCAACATGGTGAAACCCCGTCTCTACTAAAAATACAAAAAATTAGCCAGGCATGGTGGCACGTGCCTGTAATCCCAGCTACTCAGGAGGCTGAGGCAGGAGAATCACTTGAACCCAGGAGGCAGAGGTTGCAGTGAGCCAATATCACACCATTGTACTTCAGCCTGGGCAACAAAGCGAGACTCTGTCTCAAAAAACAAAAAACAAGCCGGGCACGGTGGCTCACGCCTGTAATCCCAGCACTTTGGGAGGCCGAGGCGGGTGGATCACGAGGTCAAGAGATCGAGACCATCCTGGTCAACATGGTGAAACCCCGTCTCTACTAAAAATACAAAAATCCAGCTGGGCATGGTGGCGTGTGCCTGTAATCCCAGCTTCTCAGGAGGCTGAGACAGGAGAATTGCCTGAACCCAGGAGGCGGAGGTTGCGGTGAGCCGAGATCGCGCCATTGCACTCCAGCCTGGGTAACAAGAGCGAAACTCCGTCTCAAAAAAAAAAAAAAAAAATACAAAAATCAGCTGGGTGTGGTGGCACTCGGGAGGCGGAGGTTGCAGTAAAGCTAGATCATGCCACTACACTCCAGCCTGGGCAACAGAGCAAGACTCTGTCTCAAAGAAAAAAAAAGACATGGGGTTTTACGGGCGACTTATACACAGGGAACAGAGTCCAGTGGCAGTAGGCTGGGCAAGAAAACTGCATCTGCTTTTGAACAGCATGCGGTTTATAGAGCATTTTCCTTAACGCTCCTCCCCATGACCTCTACCTGGTAACCTTCAATTAACCTAACATTTAGGCCTCAATCCCCTGTACGGCCTTGTTCCATAGGCCAGAATGGGGGCTTAGATGTTCCTCATAGACAAGGAACAAAACTCCGGGTTGGCCACTCCCTGATTCCCTAGCTCAGAACATGTATTCAGGTGTGTCTCCAAACAGGGTCATTCTCAGGGTACGCTTAAGCTATTGCTATCAGGTACATTTACCATACAAGGTAGGGGGCAGTCCTGATGCCAGAAGGGAGTGGGGGCTTCGTGCACCCAGACCATGCCTCGAGCTCACAAGCTCACACGCAAGGGCACACACACTCAGAGACCTTAAGGAGGTGGACGGTGCCCACACAGGCCAGGCGCGGTGGCTCACACCTGTAACCTCAGCACTTTGAGAGGCAGAGGCAGGCGATTACCTGAGGTCAGGAGTTTGAGACCAGCCTGGCCAACATGGTGAAACCCCATCTCTACTAAAAATACAAAAATTAGCTGGGTGTGGTGATGGGTGCCTGTAATTCCAGCTACTCAGGAGGCTGAGGCAGGAGAATCACTTGAACCCAGGAGGCGGAGGTTGCAGTGAGCCAATATCACACCATTGTACTTCAGCCTGGGCAACAAAGCGAGACTCTGTCTCAAAAAACAAAAAACAAGCCGGGCACGGTGGCTCACGCCTATAATCCCAGCACTTTGGGAGGCCGAGGCGGGTGGATCACGAGGTCAAGAGATCGAGACCATCCTGGTCA
>NW_016107315.1:3966139-3975403 GCF_001604975.1 Cebus imitator
AAAAAAAAAAAAAAAAAGGAAAGTGCCCACACTCTCTGGCACTGGCCCTCCAGCCTCAATGGACTGCTTGCCCCAAGGTGGCCGAGATTCCTCTGCAGAGCAGGGACTCTCAAGCTGCCCCCAGGCCAAGCTGGCCTAGGGCCTGTGTCGGTCTCCACCCTCACCCTCTCACCCACCAGGACCATGCCACCTGGGGTGCAGCCTCTGCAGCCCCACAGTCTACAAATGGCGTGCTGTAGTAGTCGGGCCTGTATCTAAACACACAGGAGCACCTGGAACCTCAAGAGGTTCCCCAGAGCTGAGGATGCACCTCTGCTGGCTCTGCTTGGCACCAAATGGACCTAAAGGTTCTCTCAGAGAGATTGAAGAAACGGCTGCCAGGCTGTCTAAGCCAGAGGGTGAGGGAGGTAGGGCCTCCTCCCTGGGCTTCCTTTAGGCTGCCCCTGCTCCTCATCTCCAGCCATGAGCACTGCTTGGCAGAGTTGGGTTAGATGCTTTGTGAGGACTGCACCCTGTGGGCAGATTTGGAATCTATGGGTGTCCCCATGAGTTACCTGGACCCCAGCTCCTGGTCCAGGAATGCCCAGAGGCTCACTGGGTTCACCGTCCATGACATTCCCTTTTGGATTTGCTTCAGGCTGCTTTGAAAGCCCTGGCTGAGGACTGTTGCTACTTGTCACCAACCCAACGCTGGGTTCAGCAGTTGTCCTCACTTCGGCAGGAATTCAATGTGTGCCAAGTGCAGCATATACCCATGCCCCTAATACAAGACCTTACTTTCAGCACTCCCGTGCAATTTTCACTCAGGCCCTGGGTATATCGTATTTCTTCTTCCCCGCACCCCCACCACCCAAGATGGAGTTTTGCTCTTTTTGCCCAGGCTGGAGTGCAATGGCTCGATCTCAGCTCACTACAACCTCCCAGTTTAAGCGATTCTCCTGCCTCAGCTTCCTGAGTAGCTGGAATTACAAACATGCACCACCATGCCTGGCTAATTTTTGTATTTTTAGTAGAGACGGGGTTTCACCATGTTGGCCAGGCTGGTATCAAACCCCTGACCTCAGGTGATCCACCCGCCTTGGCCTCCCAAAGTGCTGGGATTACAGGAGTGAGCCAACATGCCCAGCCTAGTATATCGTATTTCACCACTATCTAGATGACATGTATACATCCGCGACCCAGGGGCAATATTATGTCCTGAGAGCATTCCACTGGCCTAGACTGGGAGACATGCTTGTCTCCTTCCCTCAGTGCCTGTTTAGCCCATGATGGCTGCTTTCTTCCCTTGTACTTAGAGTATTCCCCGGGTGCGATTCTCAGCCATGCGTACTGTGGGACAGGGTTCTCCCACTCTCAGGGATGCCGAGTGCAGGATCTGCCCCCCCTTGGGTACAGTATTTATTTCTACTCTGGTCTCTCTTCTTCCCCATGTGACAGTATTAAGAGGTGACCCCACCCTGGCCTGGGAGCGAACCTCATGAAGGTCCAGTGTGTGGCCAGCTCCGGGGCACAGAGTGTACTAATGCCCAAGCATGAGGACGGCATTGCCCTCCCTGCAGTGCCACTCAGCCTCGTGCCTGTGGAGTGCTCAGACCCTCCTGTGGTTAGTTCTGGCACCTAGAAAGGGAGACATCTGGGGGATGAAGGGGGGAATGTGGGCCAACCCACAGGAGCCTGTCCTAGGTTGGCGACAGGAGAGCCCTGGGGTTGGAGGTTGGAGTGCCTCAATATGAGGGGTACCGAGGTAGCCCTCCTGCCAGCCCTGCTCCAGCCCCACTGATCAGGGTAGTCGTGGTTTGGGAGCTTGCTGAAGTCACTAAGACTAGAGAAAGCCAGAAGCCAGGTGGCAGCAAGTACAGAAGGCCAGGTGGCCTCGTCCCTACAGACCCAGCCATGCAGTGGGACCAGTAGCATTGCCACAGGCCAGGCAAGGGGCCCAGCGGGGAGCAGCCTTGGCCAGGGTGGCACCTTGGGAGGAGGCAGCCCCCCATCACCCCCTGCTCCTGAGCCCTGTCCCATCCAGGCCCCTCGCAGGTAGAACCCAGGAGACCTACCGCAGCCCAGAGACTTAGCCTGCCCCCCGGAAGCTCAAGTCCTGCCTCTGTCTTCTGCTCCCAGGACAAAGGTTCGGGCTGGGTTCTGGCCTATCCTGCTTATCTCATCATAAATATTTATCAGGCTCCAGGGGCCAGGCCTGCAGCTGGCTGGGCAGTGGGGGTGGGGGCAGATGCTGCCGAAGGATCTCAAAGCCCATCCCTAATGAGGGGACTGTGAGGGAGAGTGCCACCTGGGCCTTGGGATCCTTGGGGAGGGAGGACAGATGGACAGCGGGACAGAATCAGAGGAAGCCTCAGGGACTTGGGCATAATCCAGCTAGCCAACCTCCCCATGCACCCCAGGAATGTGGGGGAGGAGTCCAGAGAGGCCAAGGCTGTGGGAGACAGGCGGGCTTCTCACTGAATTGTCCTCCCATAGGACATCCTTGAGAGCCAGGCTCCCCACCCTCATCCTCCCCCCAGATGGTGCCCGCACTCTCCTCCCCCTACTTTGCCCACCCAGAGCTGCACTCCTGTAGATGGGCTGTCTGTCCCTGCAAGGCTGTGTCCATGAGAAGCTGTGCCCCACACAGCCCTCTCCCCTTTTCCCACCATCCTTTCTGACCCCACACCTTCCTCCCAGAGCTGTGCTGCCCCCTACTCTGCATCCTCAGACCTGTGCTCTCCACACATCAAGGAGCCCTCTTCACCCTGCGTGAGCTCCTTTCCTTGTGGAATGGGACTCCTGATCGAAGGTACTCCTATGGACGGGGCCCTGTCAGCGCCTGGGTTCTAGCTCTCCTGTGAGCCACAACGACGCAGCCCCCCCCATCAGCATGCTGGGGAACCCACAGGTGGAATCAAAGCTCTGCTCAGAGCTGAGCTACACAGCAGGGATCTGGGAGCCTTTGTCTCCCCAGTCCTGGGGGAGCAGCGGAACTAGGGGCAAAGAGGGTGCATTTTGGGGCCTGGGGCCTCCTCCTCACTGCCACAGGCAAGCACAGCTGAAGATAAGGGGGACGCCTGAGCCGGTGAACACCCCCAGTAGATAATGAGGGGCTGTTCAGCCTGAGGCACAGCCTGGGGGGGGAAGGCTGCCTCCCAAAGCCCAGAGCGCTCATTAGTGGAAGCCTGGGGGACAGGCAGCTAAGTGGGTCAGTGCCCCTCCCCCAGCCACCTGACCGGTGTGGGTGGAAGGATTGGCAGCCCATTGTCCCCCAGTGAAGTCAGTCGCATTCTGAGTCCCTTCTTCCTCCAACCTCCTCCCCAAGCTCCTGCTCCCAACCCCCACAAACTCCTTGCTCCTTCAGCCCCCTTCCCAAAGCCCCCTTCCCCCAACCCTCCTCTAAGCCCCCTGTTCCTCAATCCCTCTTCTTGAGCCCTCGGCTCCCAATCCCCAAAACCTCCTGCCCCTCCAGCCCTCCTCTTGGAACTCCTGTCCCCTAAGCCCCCTCTAAGCCTCCTGTTCTTCCAACACCCCTCCCTGAGTCCCCTGCCCCTCACAGGGCCCCTGCCTCCTCGCAGGGACCTGCCACTCTGAGCCCCTTTTCCTCCCTGAGACCCCCCTCTGTGGCCCCCTCCCCCACTCTGCACACACCCACCCCCCACCCCAGGTGCCGGCCCCTGAACCAGCCTCCCCAAGGCACCTTCCAGACTGAGCCACACCTGGGAGAAATTGAAATCTTAAACTCTTCCCTACCCCCGCCAATGAAGCAGACATCCCTGTCCTGGCCACGAGGCAGCAGAACGCCGCTGCGGCTCCACTGGGCCAGGCTGGGGGCTGTGCCAGAACAAGCATCCAGATGTGGGGAGGACGCCAGGGGGGGCACACAGCCGCTCAGGCTAGGCTCTTCCGCCCCCATCCCCTGCAGCCAGCAGCCCTGGGCATCCACTCCGGGGCCTCAAACTCCCTGTTCTTGTCCCATAGTCATGAAGATGAGCGTCCTGGCAGATCTGTTTCAGGAGTGTGGTGGGCAGGGGCCGGGGGAGGGGATCTCAGAGGCTGGGCCTTCTCTTTGTAGGGTGGACCAGAGAGGCAGGGTCTGCCTGGGTCCCCCTCCCAAATCAGGGTAGAGCCAGATGAGGACGAGATGCGAAGTCTGTCAACTGCCTCTCCAGCCTGTGCCCCTGTCTTTGGCCAGCCTCCTCCTTGATCAGGGCCATCCAGCGCTCCCCATTTCCTTCAAGACCCCCTTCCTCAGGCTCTGAGGCACTTCCGGACCTGCCCAGCTAGTCCCAGGACAGGGGGCAGAATGTGGATGAGCCTCTGCCGCCCTTGATGTTGTCAGGACATAGTTCTGGGAGGTGATGAGTGAATGTCCTGGTCCCCACCAGTCCCCTCCTCAGCCCTAGGGTCACCACAGCCTGACTAGTCTGGGTCTGGCAGCACAAGAGTTAATCTCAGGGTGTTCCCTCCCACCACGTGTGCACAAATTCCAGGAACGCTTTCCATTAAGGACGCTCTGAGCAGATTTCATTTACATTAATAAGAACCAGAAAAATCTACAGGGTGGGGGTGGGGCTGGGGTGGGGGTGGCTGGGGCATGTGTGCTGCTCACGGTTTGTCTGGTAGAGGCTAAGGGGCTCAGGCTGGGGCTCCAGGCCATAAGAGGAGAGGCCCAGCCAAGCTGGTGCCGACATGCTGGGGGGAAGGTAGCTCCATCTAGTCCTGGAGGGATTCACGTTGGAGGAAGGAGGTGGAGTCCAGCTGCTTCTGGACACTCCTAGCCTGAGCAGGGTGGCAGACCCAGGTCCTAGGGCCTTCCAGGCAGAGGGGATGGCAGAGCTAAGTCTCAGGTGGGATAGGATGCCAGCACGTGGAAATGACTGGGTCAGGGAGTGGGGCCCTGGGTTTGGATGAGGTGGGCATGATGCTGCTCCTCAGTTTCCCAGTCTGTCTGAGGAGGCTGCTCCCTCTGCTCCCTGTCCTCCCTGCAGGTATGGTTGTAGGTGTTAGAAGGGAAGGTACTGAACCTTGAGCCAGTCTTAGAGACCATAATGTCCCTTCCTGTTTTCCCCTCCTCCAGCTCTGCCAGGGAGCTGTGCCATGGCTGGCATACTTGGACCTACCTGTTCAGTGAGCTCAGAAGACTGCTCTGGGTGGACAACCCCAAGATCCACCCACCTGGCAAGGGAACAGCCTCGGAATGACATTGTATCACAAGGGTGTGCCTGCTGGGTGGCGGCTTATGCTTTGCCATGCTGTGGCCCTGGGGGCTCCCTCCCCCTTCGCAGCAGGCTGCCAGACCAGGTTTCCTTCCTCAGGGGTAGGAAGAACACCTCATTCCTGCCCGCTTGGGCAGGAGCCAGGCTGCACTTGCGCAGTTGCTCATTTCTGTGCCTGACGTGTGTGTGCACTTCTATGTGCCAGTGGCCAGGTGGGGCTATGCACAAGTGTGCGTGCTTCACACACCAACCAGGGAGGGGGTCTGCAGGGTCTGGATGTAACGCCACAACACATGTTGAGGGTGCTGGGGAAGCATGCACGCTGCCTGCTGCAGCCTGACCTGTGCTGAGTGTGCATGGGTACACATGGCGTGCTTATGAGTGCAGAGGGTGGCCCCTCAGCCCAGCCAAAGTGTCAGGGGTAAGAGGGAGAGGAAGCCCCAGCCCTGATGCCCCTCAGGATTTGGACTTGCCCCTGCCTTACTCCAGGTCTTACAGATGCAGGCTGGTATCCTTAGTGGTGGTGGGCTGTACTGGGCCTGGGCACCCTGGGCTGAACCCAACCCTGCAGGACAGGCTGGGCAGGGCTCCCACACCTGCACCTGCCCCCTTTCCAGGCTCAAGCTAAGGGATGGTGGGGGGAGGCTTAATTGCATCCATGAATCATTCTCAAATAGCTCCTGTCCAGCCAGACTCAGGATGGTGATGCCCGCCCAGAGCTGAGAGCCAGGGGTTCCTGGAGCCTCCGTTGCACAGAAAAGCAGGAGGGAACGAGAGCAGGCACCCTAGCCCCTCCTCTCTTGGCCACCTGCCTCAACTTCCCCAATCAGTGTGCAGAATTCACCCCAAGAAGATTAGAGGCCTCTCTCAGCAGCTGTGGGCAGAGCGGAACCAACTCCTCCAGACCTGGCGGCCCCACCCCTCATTATCTTTCCCCCTTAACTTTTTCTAGCCCCTTGTGGCTGCTGCAGACTCTTCCAGCTCCTCTTTCCAGCATCCTCTAGGCCTCACTTTGCCTCTGGTTGTCTTCTCCTACCTCTCCCTCTCTGTCTCCTCTCTCCCCAGGGCACTGGGAGGCATCCCAAGGCCCAGCTCACTCTAGGGCGGGAGTGCATCTTGCTGGACCCCAACCTTGTACCTGCAGCTGGGACCCATCTCCAGTGCACCAGAGCAGGGACAGCGTAGCAGTTGCCAGCAGCAGCCCAGTCCAACACCAGCTTTGAGTCTGTTTCCTCTTTAAATGGGATGGCAGTGCAGCTTGGACTAAACAGGATGGGAGGGCCCTGCCCCTGGCTCATGCCTTCTGCCGGAAAGTTCTTTCTGGCCGGGTGTGGCCCGCCCCATAGGGTTCTGACCTTAACCCAAGTCCATGAGTCCACCTCCCTCCTGCCAGCTTCTGCGAGGCTGGGTGAGGGGCTGTGGGCATCCCCTGCTTCCATCTGGGAGCCCTGGACAAGCTGGGCTCCAACTCCCCCTGGGCTGTAGGGACAGAAGCTGAGGGTCTGATGCTCTAGCAACAGTGCTTCTGAGTCAATAAGCACATGGTGGGGAAAGGGAGAAATGCACTTTGTCGACAGCAGAAATTATTTACTTGGGTCAGAAAGAATTGCTAAGAGAGGACCACGCCTACTGTGCACAGGGTCAGCCTGGCTCTTGCCCCGTGGGGCACTGTGGGGACGACTTCACCATCTAGTCAGTGGGGGTCAGAGACCCTCAGGAACTTGCAAGGCAGGCAGACTTGGCACCTGCCTGACTCCACAGAGTTTCAAGGCTGAAGTTCTAGCCAGGTCTCCTTGAGTCCCAGAGACAAGGAAAGAGCCCCGGGGAACCTTGGGTACCTCAGGACCGCCACCTACACCAGCCTGGCTGGAAAGATGACGGAGTGCTGCCACCTGGTGGCCACTAGCAGCACAGTACCCTTCCCTCCAGGATCTGGTCTGCGGGCATTCTCCCCCCACACCCCACCTGTCCCTGAGGGCATTTGTCCATCCAGAATCAGGGTGGCTGGGCTCCGGGTGTCCTTGAGACCCCCAGCCAGACTCTGCATGCCTGGGGAGCTTAGCTCAGACCGCGCTGCTCATCTGGGCTTTGAAACTTGTTTGATGCACAGCCATGACAGCTGCTCCTGGACAGCCCTCAAAGCCCTGCACATTGTAGCAGCTGTCCTGGCCAAGGGCAGTCTGGATTTGGGAACCCTTGGAGGCTCCTTCTAATTCAGTAAGAGTCCCTTTCAAATTCAGGATTTGGGTTCCCCTGATTGAGAAGATTGCACTACTCTCACAACACCCCCACATCAGACAGGGCTAGGAGGGATGGTGGCCCTATGGGCAGTACACAGCACACTTAACTGGGCTTGGGATTGGAGTAAACCCTGATAGGCCAGTCAGGGGGATGCTTGGGTTCTTAGTGCTTCCAAACCAGAAGGATCACCCAAATATGGTCTTGCAGGATACCTGGGCCCAAGATAACAGCCTGTCAAACCTCAATAACTGGGGCCATCAGTTTAGATGTAGGTTGAAGGCTGCAGTCACCTGGCTAGGTATGCTGGTAACAGGTATGGCTGTGGAGGAGCAGGCTAGAGGAGGGAGCCTCCATTTCTGAGGGGCTGGCTGAGACCCTCACGTTCACAGGAACCCTCAGTTTCATGTTCAGAGGAAAAATCACGCTAGTGTTGACAACAGATGCTGTGGTCCACAGCACACACGGGAGAACCTTAAGCAGCTTCAACAGTTGATTGTAGGCACCAGCAGTGTGGGGACAGGTTCAAGTGCCCTTCTGGGAACAGGGAAGTAAAACTGAGGCTGCTAGAGAGCTGGCTCTCCTGCCAGTGCCTGGCCATGGCTCCCCTAGGGAAGACACTTCCACCCAGCCTTTGCTGAACTGGGGGCATGTAATTAAGAGCTTTCCAGGAGGCTGTCAAAACGGTCTAATTAGGCTACTCGGGACTGCTGCTCAGATTTGAGGAACACCAGCATCTCCCTGATGCCGTGAGGGCTCTGGAGGTGAGGCTGGTTTCTTCTCCAACTCTGGTAGACCAGATCTGTGACACACTCCCCACTCCAGCTCTAGGAGTGTGGGTCATCTGTGAGGTTTCCAAGCCTTACTGTCCAGACATCCAGGCTTTGGGCTTCTGCACTTGCCTTTGCCTCTCCTTAGTAGAGCTGTGATTAGGCTCAACTTCTCCAAAGCACCACCGTATAGGCCAGGGTAAGGACCTGCGCTTTCAAAGCACCTCCTGAGCATTTTCTATTCCTTAAAGGCCTGCCTGAAGAGGAAAATGTGATCACCCATAAAAACCAGAGTCTAGCTTCAAAAGCAAACTGCAGAGAAAAGGCCACTCTCCCTAACTGCATGCCCAATCTGTGGAGCTCAAGCATTCATTTTGGCCAGACTGGCAATCTGAACACCCCATCACATCACCTGGTCCCAAGAACAGCCTGAGATCCAGGCACATGTCCTGCCCTGGTCAGGCATGATCTTCTGCGTCAAAATGATGTTTTCTGCCCTGTGGAAGAGCACCAAGGATGAAATACCATTCAAAACAGAAAACTCTGCAATGTCCCCAGGACCTCCTTAGCAGCCAAGAAGAGAAAGTGAAGTGCTGCCAGGGAGAGATGACCTTAATTCTCCAATGCAGCAAAGGGTGGACAGGTATCATCTGTATTATGGCCAAAAGCAGGGAGCATCTGCCCTGCAGAGCAGCGCAGTGGTAACTCCACTCTGGCATGTCTGGAATACAGTCTGTGAAAACTGGAGAGGCACCAAGTGCTCATGCTCACTTCGGTCTTAGTAGAAAAACTACTAAGTTTCCATGATTTCCATGAAGAGTTTTAAAACATGTTAAACTCTTGGGAGGCCGAGGCGGGTGGATCACAAGGTCAAGAGATCGAGACCATCCTGGTCAACACGGTGAAACCCCGTCTCTACTAAAACTACAAAAAATCAGCTGGGCATGGCGGCGCGTGCCTGTAGTCCCAGCTACTCAGGAGGCTGAGGCAGGAGAATTGCCTGAACCCGGGAGGCGGAGGTTGCGGTGAGCCGAGATCGCGCCATTGCACTCCAG
>NW_016107315.1:3975420-3979776 GCF_001604975.1 Cebus imitator
AAAAAAAAAAAAAAAAACAAAAAAAAACATGTTAAACTCTTGAACTTAAAACTATGAACATATCACGACCAGCCTGGGAAACATATTGAGGCCCCATCTTTGCAAAAAAATTTTAGGTCCCAGCTACTTAGAACACTTTAGTGGGAGGATCCAGCCTGGACAACAAAGTGAAACCTTGTCTTAAAAAAAAAAATCTGAACATGGTAATGGGGGCAAGAAATAAACTGATTTCATCACCAGGCTCAGACATGCTTGACCCACCCACCCACCCGAGAATAAAGAGACACAGAACACCCATTTTTCAAGGTATTTCTTTTGTAAAGGAGCCAGATTTGGCAACTAGACTGAAAATCTTCCAAAATTCTGTACAAATGTGTAATATACAAATATACACAAGGCTTTTGCCAAGAAAAGACATCACGACAACAAATGAAATAGGTGGCTCTGGTGTCACATACCACCTAGGGCATCTCAAACCCCTAGGAATGTGAGGGGTTGATGGACACAACATAGGCTACACATGTAAACACGCTACATTACACTATGTACACAGAAGTATAAAAAACCCACTGTCCTCTCCGGTCTGTTCACAAGCTCTCTGGCGGGAAGGAAGGCCATTCACCAGACAACCCACATAATGGGAACTTCTTTAAGGTGCGAGGGAGAACCCTGCAGAATGAAGTGGTTCTCCCTAAGATCTATTAACAGCACAAGGCATGCCCTTAAAGAGACAGGCGGTAAAAGCGAATTCAGGAGATGCACCACTTCTTGTGCTCCTTGTCATCTCTCTCACTCCATCTCAGTGAAGCGGGCAAACATAGCTTTCCGGACAGCATCTTTGTAGGAATCGGCGCCCGACAACCCATATGCGCTGCCTTTGGCTCCTAGGCCAGCTCCCTTTAGCCGAACTTGAGCCTGGGGAAACAGAGACTGTCAGCTGGCAGGTAGGGTATGGATCGCTCCACCTCTCTCACCAAGCCCACTCCTTACCCAGCAGGCCCACCCACCAGGAGATAAAAGAGAGAAAATTGCATATGAAGACAAGGATTTCTCCAGAAAAGACCAGGAGCAAGTGTAAGGGCTGGAGGAATAAAATGGGCTATGGAACACAGGCAGATGAAGCAAATCACCCACCCCTCAATGCCTGCTTAGCAAGCATCCATGCCTAGGAAAGGGCCCCAAAGTACTCTTCTGAAGCATGGGAAGGCCTAGTAATTACAGGCACAGATTACACAGGACAGCTTGATGTCAGCAGAACTCAGATAAACAGGATGAACATTGTCTACAAGAGTCTGACCTAAGTTGTGCTCCCAGGACAGAGCAGGGGCAATCACAGGTTAGCTCCTGCCTAGAAGGCCAGTGGGTAGGGGGCCTCTTGATCCTGGGATGTGATGCCTCAATCTGGGCTCTGACCAATTTAAGGTTTTCTTATCATTCGTGAAAACTCTACTAAATTTTGTTTTTTTTTTTTTAAAAAAATACATAATCAAAATCACTTAGAAAAAAATTATAGTGCCTTTTAAAAAAAGCTAAGTGGGTCTATGCTGATGTGAAGTAAGCATTCTCAGTGATAGGGTCTATTTATAACAAAGAAACTAGAAAGATAGTGTCTTTAGAAGCGGGTTTTACCCAAAGATACCAAAAATCGGGCCAGAAAAATCAAGTAGGGGTACCGCACCCATTCTTACCTCCTTAAAAGGAGGACTGGAGGGAACAAGAATCCCACTCACTGGCAATGACATCATCTGCCCCTTCCTGCTAAGGTAAAGCTGCTCCTGGATCCCAGGCTCTAAAAGTGCTCTGATCTCATCTCTGGAACCAGCCTGTAAGTCTGGCACACACCGAGGCCTGACCCTACTGCTTACCTCAATGGGAGCGGTAATGCCTTGACACTTTCGTCCTAAACCAGAGCCTTCCCGCCAGCCCATGGCCTGCAGCATCTTGTTGCCTATGTTACTGTGGTCAATGCCATCTTTGGTGGGCTGCTCGTAATTCCTGCCAGTGGCAAACACACAGTTACTTAAAATAGCCAGAGCCCCAGCTTACAAACTGGAAAATGTGTGCATCACATACACAGTGCCGGCATCAAACTGCTTCTTGCGCTTGGGCTCTGGAGGTTCTGGAATGCCATACTTCTCCCGTCTTTCTGCAGCTCGGTCTCGGTATTTCATCTACATGGGAGAAAAAAACACTGCTGGAAATGTTTACAGACTTCAACCTATAACCATCTAATGCAACTATTCTTCAAAACTATCCCCTCTCAAGTATTTTTAAATCTGGAGAATGCTTTTTTTTAGACTGTTCTGAAATACCAAATTCCCTCATACCCCTCATCATATCTAAAATGTTAAGTTTGTAGATATGAATTGTGTGCAAGCAGGGGTAGAACTGTCTCCAACAAGCAGTTTTATTTAATTAGCGCCCACCCCACCCACCATCAAGCTCTTCAACCAGCCCACTGGGCCATGGGTACTGTCTGCCAAGGGGAAGGTGGAGTTGCCTGCTCCCCTCAGCATTTGGACAGGCATAACTCCCACATCAAGGCGGCTTCCAGAGACCTGTTCAGCAGTCCCTGAGGTGGAACCACAGATAGTGGGATGGGTGGGGTGGGAGAGGCGGGGAAGAAAAGCAAAAGCCTTAACTATAGACACTTCAGAATTATCTCAGGGTGGGAGATTTCTAACCCATTTGCTCATTTCTAACTCACAGGCCTGTATTTGCATTTAAATCCCTGCCCACCTGGCTGTCAGCCTGCCCCAACCACAGCACTAACTGCCTGCCCATTTATTGTGTCACAGGTTTCTCTCTTGCCTTTGTTCCCAGATCTACTGGCCATGCTCTTCCCACCATGCCTTTCATATCCCATCCTTCCTTTCAATAACCTCATGTCCTGCTGTTCCCTGGGATTAATTTGAAGCCCCCTTGGCATTGCCCACGAAGGCTTCCCTGCCAAGGCCAAACTAGACCACTCTCTCCACAACAAAATCCAGTGGATTTAAGCAGTGAGCTCTGGCATTTAAGGCCTGTGAGCAGTCTCGGCGGTGTGCTTCTGCCTTGTGCACCCTCATGATGAAGGGATAATGTGAGGATCACAAGGCACACAGAGCCTGGATCTAGGCTACATGAACTACAACAGTCAGATGATAAGGGTGTGACAAATCCTTCTATCCTACCCTTGGGACCTGGAGCTAAATGTTAGAAATAAAAGCTAAAGGTGATTATCCCAACATCCTCTGCCTAGTGGCAGAGTTTTCCATTCACCTCTCTTTCCCTTAGCTCCAAGGCTTCCAGCTCCTGCTCACTCAGCCTGGATCGTCGGTAGATGTCCATGTTTTGCTATACAAAAAGTTTAAAGACGCAGTAAGGACGCAGACCATCTTAATTTGAAATGTCGTAACATTAGTAACACTGACTGTATTTTAAGAGCTGAAGCCCAAACCAATACACAATCACATAAAAACTAGAGTCTGATGAGTGGGACTGCCAGACTCCCTCCACCGTCACTGGGAACGCTTTCTGTAAGGCCATGATAAGACGGCAGGTATTTATGGAACTGTCAGCACTGTTACGGCACTCAAATTGTCTCACTGCCTCCCCTCATCCCCTCAGTTCAGCTCAGAAAAGCATGGCCACCTTGTGAAGGTCTGAGAGTTGCTGGTGCCTGACTAGGGCATCTTTGTTCGGGAACTGGCGCCGGCAGAGCAGACAGGCCATCTTCTTCCAGTCGGCTAGCTTCTCTTCCTCACTCTCAAGTCTCTCTACCAGCTCCTCCTCATTGTCACTGTCACCACTGTAAGCAGCAACCAGACCCCTCTGGGAACAAAATGGAAATGTACAATAGGTCACTGGAAATGTACAATAGGAAGATGGCTATGGCTATGTAACTGGATAAAGTAATGCCTCATCCAAAATAGTAATGAACCCTCATTACTGTTATGTCAAATACTAAATCGCATTTTGTCAACTGCATGGAGCAGTCAGGTCCTTGAGTGCTAGGCCTGACAACCTCTTGGTACCAACATTTTTGGAGGCTAAGAAATGGATTCCTGGGTGACTACTTTTTCCTTTTTCTTTTTTTTTTGAGATGGAATCTTGCTCTGTTGCCCACGCTGGAGTGCAGTGGCATCACCTTGACTCACTGTAACCTCCACCTCCCAGGTTCAAGCAATTCTTGTGTCTCAGCCTCCCAAGTAGCTGGGATTACAGGTGCCTGCTACCACATCTGGCTAATTTTATATATATACATGTATATATTTTTTTGGGACGGAGTTTCGCTCTTGTTACCCAGGCTGGAGTGCAATGGCGCGATCTCGGCTCACCGCAACCTCCGCCTCCTGGGTTCAGGCAATTCTCCTG
>NW_016107315.1:3980136-3986659 GCF_001604975.1 Cebus imitator
AAAAAAAAAAAAAAAAAATCCCAAATACAACAGATTAGAATAATGACCCACCCAGGTCAGTATCTATCAAATAAAACGAGCTTTTTCTTGTTTCAATTTTCTCTTTCCAGACCATTAAAACTCTCTACTCACAGATGCAATGAACCTTAATTAACTGAGCTTAGGAATTGAGGTTTCTTTCATCACTCCATCTCATCCGCTCTCACAGAAAACAAAGCCCTGAACATGGAATCTATGTGTAGAAACTGCTCCAATACCCACCGACAGCGATCACATTCGGTTTTAAGTAGGAATCATATTAGCTAAGATGCAGCTGAGCCTTAACGTGAGACACAAACCACAGATAGGGTCTTTAAAACACTGTTGGTACTCCCTTACTTTGAGGGGATTCTCCTCATCTCCATTTCGCACCAATTCTGGGATGAGCTGCTGCCTTTCAGCTAAGGCTCCCTGGGAAACAGAGGACAAGTCATGAGCCTCAAGTTTAAGGTAAGTTCCCAACACATAACGTAGTGGCCATTCCTGCTATTACCTTCTTCTCAAAGAGAGCAAAGCCAGCGTCTGCTGCAGCAGATTCTCTCCTTTCTTCTTCCCTCAAGGAATTGACAGGTTGAAAGCTATTTTTAAAGTTTTCTTTCTGTTTATTCAAACTCTTAGCCCAGCGTTCCATGTCTTTGGCGATCTAATGTCAAACGACAAACACCACCAAAAAACATTTAGTCCTCTGTGCCATGAGAATGAGCCATTAAGGATCTTATCTCAACTACATGCCCTGTAACAAACCCCTTTTACACGCCTACTTCCACCTACAAATATTTCCATTAGATGCTATCACATGTAACCAAAGTCATTCATGAATATTGCTTGAAAGGCTTTGAGATTTCCAGGGCTTTTTTTCCTAAGTGCATAGGCTGACAGTCAGGATATGGTAACCATAAGACACTGCAAAATGCTCTAAGAACTTAGTATGAAGAAAACGTGGAGCCCAGTTTTTAATAATGCAAATAATGCTATAATAATATAATAAATAAATAAATATAATAAATAAATATATAATAAATGCTATAATCCCAAAACCAAGAGTTCAGCCAAATACTTCAATGAGAGAAATATGGGTCATGTTCTGACCTGCTGGGCGGTTTTGCTCTTGGGTTTCTCCTTCTTCTCCTTCCCCTCTTTTGCAGGAGGCAGGCCTGTCTGCTGGTGGGAGCTTGACTCTGCAGCTGGCACGTAGGTCTCTTTCTCCCCATCCCAGTAAAGGTACTGCTGGGTTAAGGAATTATAGTAGTACTAGAAAACAAAAAACCAAAAACAATGCAGACTTTCTGCTATTTCAGTCAACTAAATATTTTGTCAAAAAAAAAAAAAAAAAAAAAAAAAGAAAAGATAAAATATGTGTGGACTAGTGATACTTCCCGCCCAGAAAGACCCTTGGCACACCTGGTATAGGCTAAGATGATGAACTTAGCCTTTTTTTTTTTTTTACTATAGCAAAGAGGGGTGACACTGCTAGAGTAAAAATAGAAAATGGTTTCTTTAAAAAGTCTAGTTCCCAGGTGCAGGGGCTCACGCCTGTAATCCCAGAACTTTGGGAAGCTGAGGTGGGCAGATCACTCGAGGTCAGGAGTTGGAGACCAGCCTGGTCAACATGGTGAAAACCCATCTCTACTAAAAATACAAAAATTACCTAGGCGTTATGGCATGCCTGTAATCCCAGCTACTCAGGAGGCTGAGGCAAGAATTGTTTGAACCTGGGAGATGGCGGTGGCAGTGAGTCTGGGTGACAGAGTAAGACTCTGTCTCAAAAAAAAAAAAAGTAAAAAAAAGTCTAGTTCCCATTAATTTAATCCCTGGGCCTAGCTAGAAGGCACCCAAACAGCAATTTATCTCACTCTGTTCCACAGGCTGTTTACATAAATGAGGCAGCCAGAACAGGTGGACGTGTCATGGAATTCACACATTTGCCATGACAATAGCTTATCATCAGGCTCATCCACGTAGAATCCTTTGGATACCAGGCAATCGCATACAGGGCGTAAATACTAGCCTGGAGCTGGAAGGAGGTGTTGGTGAAGGAACCCAAGCTCAGCAGGAACTGCAGCAGAGGAAAGGTGTCACATATCCTCTATTTTCCAGTCACTCACTCTATCTGCTTAACAAGGACCCAGGAGACAGTGCCTTTTTGTTTTTGAGACAGAGTTTTGCTCTTGTTGCCCAGCGTGGAGTGCGACGTCTCAGCTCACTGCAACCTCCGCATTCTGGGCTCGAAGCTATTCTCCTGCCTCAGCCTCCCAAATATAGCTGGGATTACAGGCATGCACCACCATGCCCAGCTAATTTTGTATTTTTAGTATGGAGAGAGGAGGTTTCTCCGTGTTGGTCAGGTTGGTCTTGAACTCCTGACCTCAGGTGATCTGCCCGCCTCAGCCTCCCAAAGTGCTGGGATTACAAGTATAAGAAACCACACCCAGCGGGGAGAGTGTCTGTCTTTTCTGGGTAAGGTGGTGGACAAAACTTTTTCTTCCTTTCACTCTGTAGCCAGGCTGTAGTGCAGAGACCTGTGCTGCCCGGGTTCAAGCAATTCTCTTGCCTCAGCCTCTCAACTAGCTGAGACTACAGGTGTGCGCCACCACACCCAGCTAATTTTTGTATTTTTAGTAGAGACGGGTCACCATGTTGGTTAGGCTGGTCTCGATCTCTTGACCTCATGATCCGCCCACATCGGCCTCCCAAAGTGTTGGAATTACAGGCGTGAGCCACCACGCCTGGCCACAGACACAACTTCTAAGGCCACCAAGGAGAACTGACAAGGTAATAAATGGCCAGACTTCACACACAAGAGAACTGGAAAAAGCATGCAGAGACTTGGCCTGCTTAGGCATGTGGCACACAGCTTCACACTTCAATCTCTCAGAAACAACAAGTTATCAATGCCAAGTTCCTGTTAAAAACACTTATTTGACTATTCTATGTACACAGTTCCCAGTCATAAATAGTTATTTGTGGAGTGTTAAAGTTGTTTTTCCTTTTTAAAAGTTACAAATGCACCAAAAATAAAAAATATCACTCCATACATCTGCTAAATTTTACCCTCAAGAATATACAGGGATACAAAGTAAATGATGCTGGACACAAAAGGTCACCCATTGTCTGACTCCATTTATATGGAATGTCAAGGACAGCTGGGTGTGGTGGCTCATGCCTGTAATCCTGGCACTTTGGAGGCTGAGGCAGGTGGATCACTTAAGGTCAGGAGTTCAAGACCATCCTGGCCAACATGGTGAATCCCTGTCTCTACTAAAAATACAAAGATTAGCTGGGCTAGGTGGCACATATCTGTAATCCCAGCTACTCGGGAAGCTGAGGCAGAAGAATTGCTTGAACCAGGGAGTCGGAGGTTGCAGTGAGCCAAGATCAAGCTACTGAACGCCAGCCTGGCGACAGAGCGAGATGCTATCTCAAAAACAAAAATAAAACAGGCAAAACAGAGAAAGAGAATAGATTAGTTGTTGCTGGAGGGGAGAACAGAATGGGTAGTGACTGCTTAACAGGTAGAATTTCTTCTTGGAGTGATGAAAATGTGAGATTAGACAGTGGTTAACGATTACACAACTCTGTGAATACATTAAAAGCCACTGATTTATACACTCTAAAATAGTAAATTTAATAGGGAGAAAAATCACAATTTCAAGTTTCTAGCTAGGTCTTCCCATAAACTGTAAATTGACAAAATAATCTATGGCAATTCAAATCAAAATAGTGGTTACTGAAGAGGATACTGACCAGCAATGGGCATGAGTACCAGGTGGGCTGGGAATAAGTGGTGATATATACACATATGTAATACACAAATGTATATATACATGTAAACATTCAAAGAATTGCACATTTCAGTTTTGTATTTTTCTCTATGTGTGTATTATACCCCAAAACATTTTTAACCCTAAAATTAAAACATACTCTCCAAATAAAAATTCCATTTTGGTGGCTTTGAAGAAGTTAAAACTAATCAGAGTCATATATTCTTTTGCAGGAAAGATTTCATTTTATGCCTTATAATTGCGCTAAGTAAACTAAGATACTTCTAGTGAAACTGAGGAGGAAAGCAGCGCATTTACTTGCGAGTTGGGGTCATAATAGAGCCCTGTTGTCGGATCATAGTAATATCCTGAAGACTCATCATACTGGTAAGTGGACGTGTCAGGTACTGCTGCAAAAACAAAATCCAGTATACAGTCATTCCAGGTAAGAACTGGCTTTATTTCAAATTCTAAGTCAGTGAGATGCAGCAGGCCTAATGTTTCTTCTCTGTCTCATATATATCCCCAAGTGTCCCTCTGACACCCGCAAAGGGAAAAGAACTCTTACTAAACAAAGACAACAACTAAGACCTTCCAACTGTCAACAGCCCCATGAGGTTTGGCTTACCATATTTGGTACCAGGAACTACACCAGTAGGGGAAGCGGCTGGGGCCTGTGTACTTGTGCTAGTGCTAGGCTGTGCTTCCTCAGTCTGGAAAGAACAGCAGCTTCAATATAATTTCAACTGTAAAGCCTTTCAAGAGAGCTAAATCACTGCAATCATCCAGGACGAAGGGCTCCCCTGAGACACACTGTAGCAATAACCTAAGGCAATCCCTCAGCAAAACACAAGTTGACAACTTTCTTTTTTTTTTTTTTCCAAGACGGAGTTTTGCTGTGTTGCTCAGGCTGGACTGCAGTGGTGTAATCTTGGCTCACTGCAACCTCTGTCTCCCGGGTTCAAGCAATTCTCCTGCCTCAGCCTCCCAAGTAGCTGGGATTACAGGTATGTGCCACCACACCCGGCTAATTTTTGTATTTTTAGTAGAGACGGGGTTTCACCATGTTGGCCAGGCTGGTCTTGAACTCCTGACCTTGTGATCCGCCCGCCTCAGCCTCCCAAAGTGCTGGGATTACAGGCATGAGCCACCATGCTCGGCGACAACTTTCTTTCTAAAGGTCAAGTTGAAGCATGCAGAAAGTATAAAATACACAGGTAAAATTTTATATTTTAAAAAATGTATGCAAATATATATATATATATATATATATATATCATAAAATTATTATCTAATATTTGTAAGATGACAGAAAAAAAATGAGGTTGAAATGTGTATATTACTCAATCCTGGCTCATATAACAGGAAAGGGTAATACTCATACAGCAAAAACAGTTTCCCCATCAGCCACAAGTTCTGTATAGAGGACAACAGGATTACCGGAGAGCCAGGTGGATTGGACGTTTGATTATACAGCTGGGGACTCTGAGACACTACAGCCGCTGAGGTGGTGGTCACTGCTGTGCCTGATGATAAACACAAGGGTTAGGGAAGGACAAGGCACTGAACACCAAGCCAAACATCTTCATTTGTAATGCCCAATCTAGCCTTCTATCATTATATATGTTAGTTCCTACGTATCCTGGAATCTGTGACATTTTCATTTTCTTATAATTCTACTAGATGTGATATACAAAGTTAAGGATTCCAGCTACGAAAATGTCCCCTACATTTTTTTTTTAAGAGTAGGAGTCTCACTCTGTCGCTTAGGCTGGAGTGCAAGTGGCACAATCTCAACTCACTGCAACCTCTGCTGCCTGGTTTCAAGCGACTCTCCTGCCTCAGCCTCCCAAGTAGCTAGGATTACAGGCGCCTGCCACCACGCCTGGCTAATTTTTGTAGTTTTAGTAGAGATGGGGTTTCATCATCTTGACCAGGCTGGTCTTGTACTCCTGACCAGCTATGCCCCCTATACTCTTACAGAAATGGACTTGTAGCTTTTGGTCCAGTTAAGACATTTAGTCACACTTCTTCAACCGTAGGTGCTTAAACAAAGGTAAGAGAGAGACAAAGTTTACTACCTGATGTAGATGATGCATCAGATTCCAATCCTCCAGCTTGTTGCTGATAAAATTGCTGATAATCCTGTGAGTACTGAAGAAAAGTTCACCTTTAAAGCTGCTACTCTCAGACACAATGTGAAAGACTATAAGGTAGATGCTACTAAAATCTACCTACCTGAGCATATTGGGCATAGCCATCTTGACCTGGCTGCAGATAACTGTAGTCAACACTGCCTCCTTCGCCACTTTGAGACTACAAAACATCAAAATGAGACAAAGACAAATTTAGTGGACATCGAGGAAAAAAACTCAGAAGAATTTCCTAAAAATAAGCTCATACTGCCGGGCACGGTGGCTCACGCCTGTAATCCCACTTTGGGAGGCCGAGATGGGAAGATCACCTGAGGTCAGGAGTTCAAGACCAGCCTGGCCAACGTGGTGAAACCCTGTCTCTACTAAAAATACAAAAATTAGCCTGGTGTGGTGGCATGCACCTCTAATCCCAGCTACTTGGCTGAGACAGGAGAATCGCTTAAACCCTGGAGGGAGGCAGTGGAGCTTGAGGTAAGCCAAGATTGCACCATTGTACTCCAGCCTGGGTGATGAGTGACACTCTGTCTCAAAAAAGAAAAACATAATTGTATCTCTTTACTTGGCCTA
>NW_016107315.1:3986679-3993196 GCF_001604975.1 Cebus imitator
AAAAAAAAAAAAAAAAAAATGAAGAGATCGTATTCCAAGTACCACATGAGAGGTCATGTCTATGAATCTGGGCACCACCACCACACTACCCTGAGCAAAATGATCCTTGATCTTACCTGGGTGGATGACCACTGAGCAGCAGCAATGGCTGTACTAGCTACAGAAAAGGCGCTGACCCGGTTACCATCTGAGAGGACCAAGTCTCTGAAACCACAAAGATCCAATCATGTGATTCTATCTCAGTATTCCCACAATTAGTGCCCCTATACCGCCAAAGAAACAGTGATTCACAAAGAGACCACCCTTTGGCAGGTCTCAAATGCCAGCAAGGCCACATTTCATATGGGAAGGCTCTTCATGGGGAAATTCCTGAGCAAGAAAGTGGCCCTGTAGTATCACTGTTCTACTTTGTAACCTGTCATCTAATAAAGCATTTTTTGGATGTGCAATGATACTAAAAAAGGGAAATTTACAGTGCTAGAATTAAGCACTATATACACGAAGCTACTAGCATGCTGTTCTGGAAGGAAAGGACTATTTCCAGATGGGTTTGCACTATACTGCTGCAGTTTGCAAAGCATGTGTTCTCAACCCATCTGCCATGCTTGGCTTTCTCCTGATCTGAAACCATTTCAGGCAACTTCAACAACGGGTTATAGAGGACAGGAGGGAATAATCTCTAAAAGAAGACAAACGTGTCCCTCCTGGCCTTGGCAATCACAGAGGATCACAGTGTCTCAATATACTTGGGGTACAGGCTTGGTGTACACTTGGCACGCTGTACAAACGTGCAGATGCAGTAGATTGAAATAAGGACAATGAAACCACTCACTTTCTGGCACTTTTTGCAAAGTCAACTCCGATAGTTTTGCCATCAATTTTCAAAGGAGGATGGAGACTCTGTAATATCTGAAGCAGCTGAGAAGCATCCTGAAGAAGAATGTCAAGAAAAACAATTTTGTAATAAAAAATCTCTCCCTACCATCTACCCCATTCAAAGAAATAGTTTTCTATTAAACAAACAAACAAAAGGCAATTAATTCCTGTGTTTGCAGATATGAAACCTCAAGAATAAGAAATACCTCTCTTTCCTCTAGGATGTGAAGGTTACCAGTACTACCACAAGAGAAAATGCTAAACCAATCTAAAACAAAGTACATCCAGCACTTTGGGAGGCTGAGGCAGGTGGATCACCTGAGGCCAGGCATTTGAGACCAGGCTGGGCAACATGGTGAAACCTCATCTCTACTAAAAACACAAAAATTAGCCAGGCCTAGTGGTGGGCACCTGTAATCCCAGCTACTTGGGAGCCTGGGGCAGGAGAATCGCTTGCACCCCAGGGGTGCAAGTTGCAGTGAGGCAAGATCATACCACTGCACTATAGCCTGGGCAACAGAGTGGGACTCCATCTCAAAAACGGACAATAACAAAAAACAAAGTACAAAGGACTAAACCGTGGCTCAAAAATTCTGCCAATTAGCTGCCTATGGGTATACACATTATTTTTACTACTTACTGAAGTTATTAGTCCTGTAATGTAGCAGTGCAAAAACTGTCATTATGGAGCCTTGAATCTTGGGCTTTAGGAGCCTCAGACATAGTTTCAAAACTGGATGAACCACATTTGCCTCTTAAAGCTGTTTCTTTTAAAAAGGAAGGAATCAATGAGAACCTCACCATTGCAGAAGACAGCTGCACAAATGCGAAGCCTCTGTTCTGCTGGGTCTGTTTGTCTTTTATGAGGCGGATGTTATTGACTGCTAAGGACGCATAAGGAGACAGTGCTGTCATGATGGAATCCACCACAGTGTGCGGAGCTATGTTCCGAAGAATGATCGCTAGGGGTAAATGAGACAAATGACATAACCCATGCATTCCCACCACCAATGTTTTCCAAGACAGGGTCAAGTACAAACAAATCTATTTGTGGTGTTCCTAGTGTATTTTCCACCCTGACACAGAGAAGACTCTAAAAACCCAATTTTTTATGGGACAACCCAAAGCTGCTGCTGTTCCTTAAAAAGGGTAGAAGAAGAGAAATTTCCAACTGAGGCAAATTTTTAACATAAAGACCAAAAAATCATATATGAACCTACTATCACAGTAGTAATCCACAGACTGAACCGACTCTGTGGTTCCAGGAGGCACTTCCTGTTCAGAGTCTAGAAGGGAAAGTAATCCAATTAAAGACAAACAACTAATGTATTTTCACCAAAGAAATACATTAAAACCCCCCAAAGTTTTTATTTTAACCACATCTAACAATCAGTTTTTTCTTTTTTAAGCATTTGTGCCTATAGTAAAACCTCATTAATTCTGACACGGTTAATGCAGGATGTGAAAACTGTGCAAGAGTATGACTGACACTCTCCTGCACTAAAGGAAGGCAGACATAGAATGCAAGCCAGGTGAGCAGACTTAATTCTGGAAAACAAAAGAACTTTCTGTGCTCTCACAATCATGAGCAGCATTACCTAACCTCAGGGAAAAGGTTTAAAGAAAACAGACAAGTTACTTAAGTACACTAAAATCTATACTTTCCTCAAGCTCACAGTTAACCCTATTAATCTGATTTTTGTTTTGTTTTTTAGAGATAGGGTCTTGCTTTGTTGCCCAGGCTGGAGTGCAGTGGCATGACCATAGCTCACTGCAGCCTTGAACTCCTGGGCTCAAGTAATCCTCTCACCTCAGCCACCTGAGTAGCTAGAACTACAGGTGTGTGCCACCACACCCAGCTAGTTAAAAAAAAATTTTTTTTTGTAGAGGCAGGGTCTTGCTATCTCTTGCCAGACTGGTACTCAACTCCTATCCTCAAGTGATCTTCCCGCCTTGGCCTTGCAATGTGGTGGGATTACAGGCATGAGCCACTGCTCCCTGCCCCAATTAGTCAGGTTTTAATGCATACTGCAAACAGCTGAATCCAGTCTTACCAAACTTGTCTGCTCCACATCGGAAGCATTTTAGTCTTTTCCTGAAATTGTTAAGGCAGCACTGAAAAAAAAAAAGTTTTATCTGTAATTATTTCTCACATTAGGACAAGCTTTCTAGTAACAATAACAATGGGGCCATGGGTAGGTCCCAGTAACAGAAAAGCAGAAATTCTTATGTAGCTGAGACATGGGGATATAACCTAAAAATTCAGAATGTTAACACTGTAAAATCTCCCACGAAAAACAAAGTTTGTTGTATTTTGAAGAAGAATCCCATTTTCATCAAGCCGAGCAAAGGGTTCAGTTCATTTGAAAACTCTACAGTTAAGTCACTGGTGAGGTTCTTCCTTTTATCAACAGAGCACTACACGGACCATTCTACATATATAAACACAAGGTAAATTAACCATTATCTAGTTCCCAATGGGACAGGGGACAGAGTCTGAGCACTCTCAATATATCAATGTAAACATCCAAGTTCAAAATGGTAAATCATATATAATTTTGGTGGGGTTCTCAACTATTTTGGTTAATACAGCTAAAAGACTACACCAAAAATTGAGAGCTCTAGAATTCAATAAACACTAACGTGAAACACACCTAAAATCTTAATCACTGGGCTTAGAACCTGCATCTTTTTCATTTTTTGTTTTTTTTTTTTTTGAGATAGAGTCTCACTCACTGTCACCCGGGCTAGAGTGCAGTGGCATGATCTCAACTCACTGCAACCTCTGCCTCCTGTGTTCAAGTGATTCTCGTGCCTCAGCCTCTGAGTAGTTGCAATTATAGGCATGTACCAAGATGACCCACTAATTTTTGTGTTTTTAGTAAAGACAGGGTTTTGCCATGTTCGCCAGGCTGGTCTTGAGCTCCTGGCCTCAAGCAATCCACCCACCTCAGCCTCCCAAAGTGCTGGGACTACAGGCATGAGCCACAATGCCTAGCAAGATGCCCATGCATCTTAAACAAAACCTCTAGTTCTATTATCTATTACCAGTGTAGGAGGACCCTAGGAAAGTCACAAAGCATGAATATTACTGGTGACTGAATACTAATATCCTTGTTTGGACAGTCAAATAAATAGAAAAACAGCAATATCCTAAAGGAGTTTTGTCTATTTGAGAATATATGCTTACCTTGTTACAAAGCCAATCTTCAAACTTAGGTCTGGGATTGCTATAATGCATTGCAATGTGCTTTCCTTGAATCACCAACTTTTTCTGTAAGAAAAGAAGTAATTAGTTATTCCCATTGTGAGGAGCATGTGTCCATTTTCCCAGGGCAGAGCACACTTCGGAAAAATCAGTGCTCTGGAATTAAATGGACAACATACGGGGAGGACCAACCACCGCCACCTATACTCTGCCCATCCAATCCTTCAGATAGGCAGTAAGAGAATGGGATGCGGAGTAAAGGTAAACGGAGTCAGGGAGTGCTGAGAAAGCTGTCAAACACTAAACGCTGCCTTGCACCAGGCCGTGTCTCCAGCAGAGACAGAAGTCCTAACATTCAGCATTGACAGGCTGCCTGAGTGTGATAGTCTACTTGAAAAAGCAGAAGACACAACTCTCCCAGTTCTGAGATTGTCTCCTACTTTTGCCCTTAGCATGGAGTCCTTGGGCTTTGCTTCACTTTTTCCCCAGTCCCCCATCCTTATGCAAAGTAAAAGCCTTTTACGTTTCTCCTTCCCCAACCTGACCTTCTGCTTCAGGATGTGTCCTTTGTGGGGAAAGGGAGGGGAACTCTTTATAAAGGGAATCTGGTTACAATTCTTTCTCAAGAGGGACTATTCTGAATGCCACCAACTCTAAAACAGCTAAATGAGATTTTTTATTCCCTGCCAACTGCAACCATGTCATGTCCTAGGTGATAGATGTGTTTTTTTCACTAAAATAGATGGTACTCTCTTCAAGTTAACCAGGAGGCCAATGAAGTTTCTTCAGGGGGGTAGGAAAAGCTCATAAATACATATACCACCTCACCCTTCAAGTCAACCATATGACTACAAGGACTTCACTTTAAAAGGTCAAAACTCTCAGCTGAATCAGTCTAGCCAAGAGTATACCTAGCACCTACCCCTAAAGAGCCTTCATTTAACAGGAGCATTTCTTCTTTTTCTTGGGGGTGGGAGGATGGAGGGTGGGGGTGGTCTGACACTATCAGAGCAGATTTAAGCAGGAGGTTAGATATCCGGATTTTAAAAAGGAGTCTAACCCCTCTAAACATACATACTGTTGAGCAATTTGGTTCTTACAAATCCTGGAAGATTTAAGACATGCTGTGAATTTTGTCTCTGCAATATCTAAAGGCAAGAATGCATGTCTGGCCAGGAGAGAAAAAGCTGAAGGGCCATCCACTCACTGTGATATACAGAAGCAAAAATAAAAAAGCTGGGGATATGTCAATAGCTCATCCCTCTAGGAGGGATGTGTGCTGGGGAGACTCCAAACTACCAGTGAGTCCCTAATCCTACTGGTCTTTTATTTCTGGAGTGAATTTGAACTGTAATGTGTTACACAGTAACATAGCTTTGTATACATTAAAATTGTGAAGACTTTTAAATGCCTTATAGGTTTTAGTTTCTTAGGAGTTTTAAACTCCTAGGTTAGTCATTCTGACATATCCACTGCATCAAACAATGCTGTCACATCAAGAAAGTGGACTCACATGAACCTTGTATATATACTAGATTTACTAGAATGGTATCTATGGTATGAAATGAATGAAGATCTACTTTTTATAAAATCAGGTTGTGACTTCTGGGTTAGGAAAATGAGAGGCTTAAAAACCTTAACAAATCTGTCATTCAAAGTGATACCCTCATTAGTGAGTCTTGTTATAAATGGCAATATTACCAATCAAAGAATATAACTCTTATTCATGGATGACTCAAATCACAAAATGCTGCAGAAAAGCAATATAATGAGTCAAGCAAACTTCCCAGAATGCACTTGGTTAAAGGCATTCAATAACGTGCCTTGGAGTTCTTGCAAAAAATGTTATTTAAGTGCCAAGCACTGAACATTATCTTGACAAACTGAAGAACACTTCAGTTAATACTATATCAAAGAACTATCAATGATTTGCTTTGAACGACTATAAAAGGCATTGTCAGGGAGATTAGAATGTTAATGCCACTCTAACTAGATTAGACAGCAGCTGGACACCACTCCCAGGCTAATCTCATCAGGCTTATTGTTCATAAATTCCACTAGGTCCTTAAATATTCCCTGAAGACCCGCCTGAGCAGTTATGCCTCTAGGAGGCTTTGTGGCCTTCAGGCAAAAATAAGGCATTATTTAGAAAAATGCTTGCAACAGACTTTCATTATGTTCTCTTCACTCTCAAATGGAGAGTTTGATATACTAAGCTTACTCTCAATGGACATAATGAATAGGAATATAACTAAGTAGAAAAAAGGGAAACATTAAGATGTTTTACTGATTACCAGACAGGTATTCAGTAGTTAACAAAGCCCCGCCAGGTAGGTAGCTATGTTTAAAGGCAGAGCAAATTTATACAATGAACTCCTTGGTATTGTACTTATTCTAGTAATGTCAATTTTAATATATACAAAGCCTTTTTTT
>NW_016107315.1:3995717-3996792 GCF_001604975.1 Cebus imitator
GTATCGTAATCCTGGCTCAATGCAAGTTCCGCCTCCTGGGTTCAAGCAATTCTCCTGCCTGAGCCTCCCGAGTAGCTAGGACTACAGAAGCACGTACCACACTCAGCTAATCTTTCATATTTTAGTAGAGGGATTTTACCGTGTTGCCCAGGCTGGTTTTGAATTCCTGAGATCAAACAATCCACCCATCTTGGTCTCCCAAAGTGATAGAATTATAGGTATGAGCCACCATGCCTGGTCAGATAAACATTTTTAATGCATTTTAAAGAAACACTTTTCTTACAGTTAAATTACTGGTAAAAATTATCATAACATAATTTAAAGAGTTTGTAACATCCTTAGGCTCCTAATAAATCAAACATTAACTGGGGCTAGATGAAAGTATTTTGGTCAGTAGGCTTGTTCCAATGTCAGATCAATTCCTTTTGGTAAAAGGCCGAAAGTAAAAACAGTAAAAATATACTAGTCTCTTCAACAGCAGTACCAGGCAGGAATACTACCATGGGGGGGGGGGGGGGAACCAGGGTGAAATTTGTGGAATCAAGATTCTCACTGGCCTCTACTTTCCATAATTAGGTACAAAGGCTGCAAGATTATACACAGCCAATCTTCATTAACCTCAGATACCACATCTGTGAATAAAATTTCTAACAATCAAATCAATACCTGTAGCAGTTTCATGATCATTCTCAGACATGTGCAAGGCAGTGAAAAATCTGAGTTGCTTAAACACACGTTTCCAGCTGAGATCTAAAAAAGTGATGCTTTGCCTTAAGCTTTCATATTGTAAACAAGTATCTAGTGCCACGTTTTCCACATTTTTGTGCTTTTTATTGGTGATTCTGCTATTTAAAGGGGCTCCTGGGCTGGGCACGGTGGCTCATGCTTCTAATCCCAGCACTTTGGGAGGTCAAGGCAGGCGGATCATGAGGTCAGGAGATCAAGACTATACGGGCTAACACGGTGAAACCCGGTCTGTACTAAAAATACAAAAACAGGGGTGGAGGCACACGCCTGTAGTACCAGCCACTTAGGAAGCTGAGGCAAGAGAATCGCCTGAACCCAGGAGGCAGAG
>NW_016107315.1:3996913-3998437 GCF_001604975.1 Cebus imitator
AAAAAAAAAAAAAAAAAAAAAAAAAAAAAAAAAAAAAAAAAAAAAAACAAACCAGCTCCCCAAGCATAGTTCTGAAATGCTGTCTAGTGTTCCAAAGCACAAGGCTATGATATGCCTTACAGAGATAATATGTATGCTAGATAAGGTTCATGCAGGCATGAGTTACAGTGCCACTGGCTGTGAGTTCAGTGTTAATGAATCAATGATATATAATTAAATAAGACATCTTTAAACAGAAACACACATAAAACAAGGTTCCGTACTTATCAGCTGACAAAAATGTGATCACAGTCTCACAGAAACCCAACTCTGTATTTCTCCTATTAGCAATGGTTCACTATTCATGGTGACATTGTGGAACATAATTACCTACTTTCTAACACAAAAGTGTGGAGGCTGTGGCTGGTGGAGGTGGCTCACGCCTATAATCCCAGCACATTGGAGGCAAAGGCAGGCAGGTCACCTGAGGTCAGGAGTTCGAGACTAGCCTGGCCAAAATGGAAAAACCTCGCCTCTACTAAAAATACAAAAATTAGCCAGGCATGATGGCACATGCCTGTAATCCCAGCTTATCAGGAGGATGAGGCAGGAGAACCACTTGAAACCTTAGAGGCAGAGGTTGCAGTGATGCAAGATCACACCACTATACTCCAGCCTGGGCAACAGAGCGAGACTCTGTCTCCAAAAAAAAAAAAAAAAGTGAGGAGCTTGGCCCCACCATGAGACTCTGGTTCATATGTACTAACATATTAAGTAAAAAGAATTAGTCACCAGAACAATTAGATACTTACTATAAAAGCTGTGATACAGGCAGGGATACAGGCCAGTGGCTCACTCCTGTAATCCCAGCACTTTGGGAGGCTGAGGCGGGCAAATCACTTCAGGTCAGGAGTTTGAGACCAGCCTGGCCAACATGGTGAAACCAAGTCTCTACTAAAAATAGAAAAATTAGCCACACATGGTGGCCTACACCTGTAATCCCAGCTACTTGGGAGGCTGAGGCAGGATAATCTCCAGAATCCAGGAGGCGGAGATTGCTGAGATCACACCACTGCACTCCAGCCTGGGCAACAGTGAGACTGTCTCAAAAAAAACCCCCAAAAACAAACAAACAAAAAAGCAGTGATACAGTAACATATATAGTAACACAGTAACTAAAGAGATATATTTACTCTAAGAGTTTACATATCAGTGTGTGTGGTGGGCGGTGGATGGTGACCAAAAAGGGAAACAATAAGTGATACATTAAAGTTCAGGAGAAGATTAAATACTATAATTTTTAAATGTTTCATTATTTACTTATTATTATTATTATTCTGGAGGGGAGAATATAAGTAAAGAACGCATTTATTTTTCACTAAGACTTTATCTTAAAGACATAACTAAAATGTGTCATTACCCCCTAACCTCTCCTGAAGGGTTAGTAGTACTGTGAATGCTATGAAGCAGATACAAACAGCTGAAGGATCGGAACCAATGCTGACAAATAACTTCCACTTAAATCATATAAGTGGTCAAGTTAAA
>NW_016107315.1:3999470-4003443 GCF_001604975.1 Cebus imitator
GGAGAATTGCATGAACCCAGGAGGCGGAGGTTGTGGTAAGCCGAGATCATGCCACTGCACTCCAGACTGGGCGACAGAGAGAGACTCCGTCTCAAAAAAAAAAAAAAAAAAAAAAAAAAAAAAAAAAGAATTTTGCGTAGTATTTGGGAACCTCAGATATTCTCTGCTTAAAACCAGCCTTCTTACAGGAGCCACTTCTGTTTCCCTGAAGAAGCCTAAAATAAACAGCATTACAATAGTTTTTCATCATCAGCGAGACAGTCCCAAAGTCTGCTAAGGGCACTGTGCTACCTATGTTGTCCATTTCCTACACAAGGTCCTAGGGTCACATGCCTAACAGACTCCTCCTTAAGGGGACAATCTGATCAATCAGCAAGGCTTCCTGAATCAACTCCTACAGGATTTCCAGCAGCTCCTTCTCCACATCTCCACTGCCACTGCTAACTGAACTCAGTTCTGCCTTCCCTGTCTAACCAGAGCAGCCTCTGCTACTAGGCAAAACCCTCAGTAATACTCTTTTAGGCTTAGCTCAGCTTTTGAAAACTCTAGCCTCAGCCACAGTAGCACTTTGCCACTCATCCTTCCCCTGCCAAAAAAGCCTCTGACTCTAGCCAAATCAAGCTGATTGCTAGGCCTTATCTAGCTTCAGTTATCTTTCTATTCCCTGCTCATGTGATCCCCCTCTGCCTGAAGGGCCCATCCATCACACCATTTCCTTAGTTTTCCATGCCTATAATCCCAGCACTTTGGGAGACCCAGGTGGGAAGACTGATTGAAGACATGATTTCAAGACCAGTCTGGACAAAAAAAGAGAACCTTGTCTCTACAAAAATACCAAACAAAAGAATTAGTTAGGAGTAGTGACACATGCCTGTAATCCCAGCTACTTGGGAGGCTGAGGCTGGTGGATCGCCTAAGTCCAAGAGTTGGAGGCTTTAGTGAGCCACAATCACACTATTGCATTCCAGCCTGGGTAACACAGTGAGGCCCCATCTCACAAAAATAAAAAGAAAAGATTCCTTACCCTCCACTAGTAACAATTTCCCTTAAATAACCTTCAACAGGACCTTTTCCAATATGACCCTCTTTTTCTTTTTTTGAGGCAGGGTCTTGCTCTGTCACTCAGGCTGGAGTACAGTGGCATGAACACAACTCACTGTAGCCTTGACCTCTTGGGCTCAAGTGATCCTCCTGCCTCAGCCTCCCAAGTAACTGGGACCACAGACAAGTGCCATTAAGCCTGGCCTTTTTTTTTTTGGAGATTTATTTTACCATATTGGCCAGGTTTGTCTCGAACTCCTGGGTTCAAGCAATCCTCCCACCTTGGCCTCCCAAAGTGCTAGGATTACAGACATGAGTTACCATGCTCAGCCTCTGACCCCTTCTGATTCTGCATTGTCACCATTATCTGCTGACCTTAGCTACTCATCCATACGCTTTTTTGAGGCAGGATCCATAGCTCCGTATCACTGTACCATCTAACATGGACACTGTAGCAGATGTGCAGTGGATTACAAATAATGGAATGATAACCCACTATTAACTCTAATATCCTGTCTCACATTTGTCACATTCATTTCTTTCTTTTTTATTTTTTGAGATGGGGTTTCACCATATTGTTGAGGCTGGTCTCGAACTCCTGACCGCAGATGATCCGCCCACCTCGGCCTCCCAAAGTGCTGGGATTACAGGCGTGAGCCACCGCGCCCAGCCTTGTCATATTCATTTCTTCCAGGATTTAGAAACCCAAAACTGTGGGAATCCAATGCTTATTTTGAGCTTTATCTAAAATTCAACTAAACATTGGTCAGAATATTACTTTGATAACTCCAAGAAAAAAATTCTGGCACAATACTGTATTTACATCTTTTAAAAGCATGTTTCAAAACCTCACATTCATTTTTACCAAGAACACTGGCCGAGCAACATACTGTGTTCAAGGGTTGGGGACACAGAGGTGACTGACTAGGTCACACAAAGGCCTGTTTTTAGAGATGTTGTGGTAGAGATGAGACGTGTGTTGATAGCTACAGTAAAGCTGCTACACAAAAGTCATGAATACAGTGCCTTAGGAAGAGAGTAAGTATGAATAAACTCTGCCTGGTAGATCAGGAAAGACTTTACATACAGGTGTCTCCAGGCAGAAAAAGGCACAACAGTAGAGCAATGGACATGTCCAAAGTCCAGGATGTGGGAAGCAGGGTGTGGCTGGAAGGAAGGGTGAGGACCAGAGATGTTGCTGGAAATCAGGCAGTGCCAAGTACACTAAAACTCTAATTGGCCAGTCTGAATAAGCCTTCCTTTTCAACAAGCTTTTCTGAGGTTTCAAATGGATAGTTTAATTTTCAACAAATCAAAGGGTGGCCAGATTATAAAGAAAATTATGTATTTGCCAATCACCCTCATCTATTAAGTAACTAATTCAATAAAAATGTATTATCCTCTAGAAGCTACTGAAGAAACAAGACCTACTCCTGTGGTTAGAGAGATTCAGAAAACTCAAACACCGAGCTTCAAAGCCTAAACAGAAATATAGTAATAAATATGGTAATTTACCATATTTATATTTAGGCTTTGAAGCTCAATGTTTGAGTTTTTGGAATATCTTTTTTTTTTTTTTGAGACAGGGTCTTGCTCTGTCGCCCAGGCTGCAGTGCAGTGGCACAATCTCAGCTCACTGCAACCTCCACCTCCCAGTTTCAAGTGATTTTTCTGCCTCACCACCCTCCCCCAGTAGCTGGGACTACAGGTATGCACCTCCACGCCCAGTTAATTTTTGTATTTTTAGTAGAGACAGGGTTTCACCACATTGGCCAGGCTGGTCTCAAATTCCTGACCTCAAGTGATCCACCCGGCTTAGCCTTCCAAAGTACTGAAATTACAGGCATGAGCCACTGCATCCAGCCAACATGGTAACTTACTTCTGAACCTAGTTCAGAGAACTCCTCCCTAAAGGCAGAAAAATATTTCACTAGCTGAGATACAGGTTGAGCAGTCCTAATCCAAAAATCTGAAATGCTCCAAAATCTGAAATCTTCTGAGCACCAACATGACAATACAAGTGTAAAATTCCACCCCTGACCTTATTTGATAGGTCACAGTCAAAAGGGCAGTCAAAACTTTTAGACTGGGCAACATAGTGAGCCTGTCTCTATGAAAAACTAGCTGGTGTGGTGGCATGCACCTGCCACCTACTGAAGTAGAAGGGTCACTAGAGCCCAGGAGTTTGAGGCTGTAGTGAGCTACAATTACATTGCTATACCCAGCCCGGATGACAGTCAGACCCTGTCTGTAAAAAACAGAAACAAAAACATCACACAAAATACCCAAACCACACATTGTTTTGTGTATAAAATTATTTAAAGTACTGTATAAAACTACCTTTAACAAGTACAAGGCATATACAAAAAATATGATTATCATGCTTAGACTTATGTAAACGCAAATGTTTAAACTTATGTAAATGCAAATATATATTTAAAAAAAAAAACAAAACAACCAAAACATCAAATATCAAACACTTCTGGTCCCAAGCATTTTGGATAAGGGATGTTCAATCTCTACTGGCTTAAGATAAAATAGTAACATGAGAAAATAATGGTAGAAGCTCAATGTTCATTGTGCCTACTGACTGCTGGTTAGAACTGTCATTTCCCCCTTACATCGCTCTCTGTGATGGTGATGGGAAGGCCGCGCAGCATGATGGTCTTGCTCTCCCTCTCGTCACTGATGTCATGTCTATAGTCGTGCTCACCATAGTCACCATCTGAATGATAGCCATCTTCCGATCGGTCACTGTTCCTTCTTTCACGTTCTCTCTGAATTACAATAAACAAAATTATAATTAACATCACCCTATACACTTTGAAACAAGCCCTCTCCTAGAAATCATCCTTAGCAGGGAGTCAACAGAGATGATACAAGCACTCCATGGTGCTGTTCACTGCAATGTTTTTTTTTTTTTTTTTTTTTT
>NW_016107315.1:4003508-4006497 GCF_001604975.1 Cebus imitator
TGCTGGTCTTGGGCCCGGCCAGGATAGAGTGAGATAAGGGACCCTCCCTGTGGGGGAGGAAGGGCCTTCTTTATCGGGAATTAGGCCCTTTCCACATGGCTGGGGAACGGGGCCAAAAGTCCTCTACCAGACACTGACCAGGATGGTCTCGATCTCTTGACCTCGTGATCCACCCGCCTCGGCCTCCCAAAGTGCTGGGATTACAGGCTTGAGCCACCGCGCCCGGCTGTTTTTTGTTTTTGAGACAGGGGTCTCACTATGTTGCTCAGGCTGGTCTTGAGCTCCTGGCCTCAAGTGATCCTCCTGCCTTGGCCTACCAAAGTGCTGGGATTACAGGCACACCCAGCCTGCAATGTTTTCTTTTTTCTGGTTTTTGTTTGAGATGGAGTCTCGCTCCATCGCCCAGGCTGGAGTGCAGTGGCATGATCTCAGCTCACTGCAACCTCCACCTCCCAGACTCATGTGATTCTCGTACCTCAGCCTCCTAAGTAGCTGGGATTATAAGCACCCACTACTACCTGGCCCAGCCTGCCTACAGTGTTTTCTAAAACAGCAACAACCATTTAGTTCAGGAAGAATGGTTTAATAATTTACTGTACCTCACACCAACAAGCAAAGAAATACCATTATCTGTTATAATATATACACAGAAGTGGAAAAAGGAAAAAAACAGTGCAAAATTATATGGGCAGCACGATTATTTCTAAACAAAGCTACAGATGCATATGGAAAGGAATGTAAATAAAAGGTATATCAAGATGACCAAAACAACTTATTATTATTATTGTTATTACTATTATTTTAGAGAGGGTCTCCCTATGGTGCCCAGGCTGGTCTCGAACTCCTGGGCTCAAGGGATCCTCCTGCCTCAGCCTCCCAAAGTGTTGGGACTACAGACTCACGTGAGCTGCCTCACCTGTCCAACAACGTATATTCATAATTCATTTCAAAACACAGCACTTATATGTTGTCATAGCCCCACTGCTTCATCTTTAAAATAGGAATAATACCTAAACAACACCTACTGAGACCTAACAGGGTTTATATGCTGAGCCCTATGTAAACCCTGGCTATTATTATTTTCTTTTTTTTTCTTTGGAGATGGAGTCTTGCTTTGTCACCCAGGCGAGACGGCAGTGGCTCGATCTCGGCTCACTGTAACCCCCATCTCCTGGGTTCAAGCAATTCTTCTGCCTCGGCCTCCTGAGTAGCTGGGATTACAGGTGCCCACCACCACGCTCGGCTAATTTTTGTATTATTAGCAGAGACGGGGTGTTCCACTGTGTTGGCCAGACTGGTCTTGAACTCCTGACCTAAAGTGATCTGCCTGCCTTGGCCTCCCAAAGTGCTGAGACTATAGGCACGAGCCACCACGCCTGGCTGTTATTTCTATTACTATAAGGCTCAGGGTGTTTTTGGGGGTTATACAGCTGCTGGTCACTCACCTCTGGACTGTCATAGTCTCGGTAGTCATCATATCTATCACCCCTCCGATCATCACTCGATCTTTTGTAATCTGAGTCCCTCCGTCTGCTTCGGGATTCACGCTCATCACGGTCATCCCTGTCTATGATGGAACCGTATCTTCCACTACGCTCTGTTCTACTCACTCTGCCAGAGAAAATAATTTTCATTCTAAAGTCAGTCACAGTTTGTACCTTTAACAAACAACTAAAAATACACGCACTCCATACATCAGTTTATATGATATATTCAAATAAAGTGTTAAAATGTATTATCAAGCTCCAGTTTACAAAGATAACCACTGGGAAAATACCTACATCCCTAAATTTGATAATTCTCAGGAATTTATGCTAAATCTGAAATTATAACTACTGAGCATTTGGGTTGAATATTTCTGAGAAAGGGTCATGTTGTCCAAGTTTATTTTTGCATTTTGTAAAGCCTAGAGTCTACACATTATCCCTTCATCCCTGATTCAGACCTTAGTGACCAAAAATAGGCAGAAAGCAGTTATTTGAATTTCACCCAATTTTTAACGGTGAAATTAGGCACATCCCTGGCTCATCTATTCTCAAGTGTATCACGCCTATTAGAAAATGGACCAAAAACCTGGATGAACTAAGTTAGTCTTTTTTTCCCCATCAGGCAACTTAGTTGTCAGATACAACTAGATAGTTATCTAAAACTAGCACTCTCTAAGAGAACACTCTTAACATCTGGTTTATTTTTGGTTACAGGGCAGCACCGGGCTTCATGGGAAAACCTAATAACAAGAGGCTTAAACCTATTTGACCACAGATAAAACAGTTCTTTAGTAAATTGTTTATCAAGTTCATAAAACTGCTGTACAATCACAAGGCAAGGGAAAGATTTATAAGGGCTTCATTTAGAATACACAAATTTAATAAAAAGAATTGAAGGAAATATGGGACTAAGACACCCCAAAGGGGTAAATGTTAATTGAATAAGCTATTTAGAACTATAGACTGCTGACACAGCATTAAAACATCATGTGACATGAACTTTTCCTAAGGCCCCTCAGGCCTGTCAATGTGATCTACCACTGGGACTGACCTCAATACTAAACAGGCAGATGGCTGAATAAGGTTGTGTTTTTAAATCAAATGGTCTGAGAGAGTATATCCATAGGTGACACAATAGCCAAATGTTCTCATCTTAACTTTCCACTAATTATTTGGCTTTTTCCTTGTTCATGTAACACACGGTCGTCCCAAGCTTCTCAGCTCTCGAAGTCTGGATTATCTTGCTATTAAAGGAACAATAGGCCGGGCGCGGTGGCTCACGCCTGTAATCCCAGCACTTTGGGAGGCCGAGGCGGGTGGATCACGAGGTCAAGAGATCGAGACCATCCTGGTCAACATAGTGAAACCCCGTCTCTACTAAAACTACAAAAAATCAGCTGGGCATGGTGGCGCATGCCTGTAATCCCAGCTACTCGGGAGGCAGGAGAATTGCCTGAACCCAGGAGGCGGAGGTTGCGGTGAGCCGGGATAGCGCCACTGCA
>NW_016107315.1:4007777-4011687 GCF_001604975.1 Cebus imitator
CCTATCTTAGAATTACAAAGCAAAAAGGGCACAGCTGCAATCAACTCCTTTGGTTCTGAATCAAAGCAACTCCAGTGGGATAGTTGACCGTTAAAACATTAATCCAAGTGTTTTCATTAATACAAACAGCAACATGAAATTCAAACATTTCTGATGAAAAATTTAAAACCTCGTAGAAGTTGGGATACTGAGCTGACTGAAATCTACTACATTAATAACATATCGCATAAGACAAGAGCAAAGCTAGAAACGACTTAATTCCTAAGTAACAATAACCACCACGTTTTGGACCAGTTCTTATGACTACAAACTACTGAATGGCGAACAGCCCGACCCTCCTGCCCACCGTTGGTAGTAAGACATCACACAGCTGGAACGCGTTCGATGAGCGCGAGGTCCGAGTAATCAGTTACAGTAGTCTCTGGACCCTCATCTAGAGCGAACGCTCAACGATTTCTTGAAATTAATAAATGAAAAAGAACCAATGGGGGGAAACAAGTCCCAGAGCATAATCCCTTGTCTCCCGGGCGGTGCCGGCACCCACCTCTGTGGGGTCTCACGGCCGAGATGGCGGCGTCACGGCCTGCTCGACCGACTTCAGCGTCCGGCCTGCCCTCCCCGCACACGCCCCTCTCGCCTCCCAACAGGTTCCTAACCCGCAGATCGGCCATCACCGAACAGCTTTCCGGAGAGGGCGATGGCGGCCAGAGACTGCCAGGGAGCTCCCGAGGAGTGCCCGGGGGACAGACGACGGCTCCAAGGCTCCGTTTGGCTGGGGATTAGGGGACCTGTACCCGCAAGGGTCAAAGTCACAGCCGGAAAGAAGCAGGCCCGAGGCTGAGCTGGCTGGACGACCTCTGGAAACTGACGGACGTGGCAACAAGGAAGGGCGCGGCCCTCCAACGCCTGGAGTGATTTAGCCCCTCCAGAGAACCGGCTGGAGCTGATCAGTCGCCTCCGGCAGCTGACAAGGGAGGCTTGGGGGCCAGCCCCAATAGCAAAAACCTACCGTCGTTACAGACAGCCGCCGCACTTACCCCTAGGAGAGACCGAAGTAGCAGTAGCGGGTCTGCGCCCCAGAACCTCCAACAAGGTTCGGCGGCTCCACAAAATGGCGCCTCCGTCGACGGCCGTCTCCTACCCACAGTACCTCGCGCCTATCCCCTCCCCCCGCCACCCGCCTCCTGCAGAGGAGTCCAATCCTAGAAGCCGCCTGGCTGCGCGAGGGCTGCCGGGAAGTGTGGTCGCAGGCAATCTGGTCACTTCGGACGCTCTGTGTTAATTTCTTGCGCAATTCTCTTCTAAATCACAACAGAGTTGTTAATCGGCTTTTGCGGACCCGGATTAGAGTTTTTAGGGTTCCTCTCTATTAGGCATGGTAATTCTTTGCTTTTGCTACTAGCGCCGTAGAGAGTACAGTTTGCTTTCACTGACATGGTGTAAAACATTGTCCAATTCAACTTCCAGAGGTGACCGTGCGGGGCGTGGTGCCTCAACGCCCACAATCCAGCATTTTGGGAGGCCGAGGCGGGAGGATCGCTTGAGGCCAGGAGTTCGAGATCAGCCTGGGTAACACAGTGAGACTCTGTCTCTACCAAAAATAAAATTAGCTGGGCATGGTGGCTTACGCCTCTGCTCCCAGCTATTCGGGAGACTGAGGTGGGAGGATCGCTTGGACAAGAGAGGGCAAGGCTGCAGTGAGCCATGATCGCGTCACCGCACTCCAGCCTGGGGGCAATGCAAGCACCTGTCTCTAAAAAATAAGAAGGAGGGGCCAGACACGGTGGCTCATGCCTGTAATCCCAGCACTGTGGGAGGTCAAAGCGGGCGGATCACCTGAGCTCAGGAGTTCGAGACCAGCCTAGCCAAGATGGTGAAACGCCGTCTCTACTGAAAATACAAAAATTAGCTGGGTGTGGTGGCACGCGCTTGTAATCACGGCTACTCAGGAGGCTGAGGCAGGGGAATTTCTTGAACCCGGGAGGCGGAGGTTACAGTGAGACGAGATTTCGTCGCCGTACTCCAGCCTGGGCGACACAGCAAGACTCCATCTCAAAAAAAAAGTAATGAAAATAAAAAAGAGGAACATTAGTTGATTACTTTATTGGATGCTAGATCATTGCACTAGATGCTTTGCAAACATTTTTACTTATTGTTTGTTTGTTGTTCTGAGACAGAGTTTCACCCTTGTTACCCAGGCTTGAGTACAATGTCACAGTCTCGGCTCATTGCAGCCTCTGCCTCCCGGGTTCAAGTGATTCTCCTGCCTCAGCCTCCCGAGTAGCTGTGATTATGGACACGCGCCACCACACCCAGCTAATTTTTGTATTTTCAGTAGAGACAGGGTTTCACCGTCTTGGCTAGGCTGGTCTCGAACTCCTTTTTTTTTTTTTGAGACGGAGGTTTCACTCATGTTACCCAGGTTGGAGTGCAATGGCGCGATCTCGGCTCACCGCAACCTCCGCCTCCTGGGTTCAGGCAATTCTCCTGCCTCAGCCTCCTGAGTAGCTGGGATTACAGGCACGCACCACCATGCCCAGCTAATTTTTTTTTTGTATTTTTAGTAGACAGGGTTTCACCGTCTTGGCTAGGCTGGTCTCGAACTCCTTTTTTTTTTTTTGAGACGGAGTTTCACTCATGTTACCCAGGCTGGAGTGCAATGGCGCGATCTCGGCTCACCGCAACCTCCGCCTCCTGGGTTCAGGCAATTCTCCTGCCTCAGCCTCCTGAGTAGCTGGGATTACAGGCACGCACCACCATGCCCAGCTAATTTTTTTTTTGTATTTTTAGTAGAGACGGGGTTTCACCAGGTTGGCCAGGATGGTCTCGATCTCTTGACCTCGTGATCCACCCGCCTCGGCCTCCCACAGTGCTGGGATTACAGGCTTGAGCCACCGCGCCCGGCCTTGGTCTCGAACTCCTAAGCTCAGGTGATCCGCCCGCCTTGACCTCCCACAGTGCTGGGATTACAAGCTTGAGCCACCGTGTCGGGCCCCTACCAGCCAGTGCCAGGAGACAAGATATTAAAGATATCTAGAGTCTGAGCAGTTTTAGCTGCCTCCATTGTTGTCCTAGTCAAAGCCATCAATGTCTTCGTTTTGCAGAGACAGTAGACCACATAGAACTAATAGTGGTAAAACTAGCATATGAACTAATTTAGTTTCAGAGTCCTAATTTACGCTAGAGTGTAAAATCCAGGATAGAGACTTTGTCTGTTTAGTTCACTACTATATCCCCAGTGCCTCTAGTGGTGTTTGGAACATGGTGCACACCCAATAAATACTTAAACAAATCAATCCACTACCAAAGCTAAAAGTGTTAACATTTGTGGCAGAAAGAAGCAAGGAAATTCTCTTGGGAAATTCAAAGGGGGCTATTTCAAAGAATAGTCAGTGAGATAGTGGTATTCCTATGTATTGTTAGCATAACTTGCCCTCTGGCATTATAGATATATTTTTAGTAGAACTGATTTTTTTCTGTTTTTGTTTTGAGACAGTCTCATTCTGCCACCCAGGCTGGAGTGCAATGGCATGGTCTTGGCTCACTGCAACCTCTGCCTCCTGGGTTCAAGCAATTCTCCTGCCTCAGCCTCCCAAGTAGCTAGGATTACAGGTGCGTGCCACTATGCCCAGCTAATTTTTGTATTTTTAGTAGAGTCAGGGTTTTGCCATGTTGGCCAGGCTGGTCTTGAACTCCTGACCTCAAGTGATCTGCCTGCCTTGACCTCCCACAGTGCTGGGATTACAGGTGTGAGCCACCACACCTGGCCAGACTGATTTTTCAGGTTATACATAAGCATTGAAAAAAAGGACCATGGCCGGGCACGGTGGCTCAAGCCTGTAATCCCAGCACTTTGGGAGGCCGAGGCGGGTGGATCACGAGGTCAAGAGATCGAGACCATCCTGGTCAA
>NW_016107315.1:4016679-4018085 GCF_001604975.1 Cebus imitator
AAAAAAAAAAAAAAGAAAAGAAAAAAAGGACCATGGCAAGCCAGAGGAAAATACCAGTTACAGAAAACTATGCCTATACCATTCTCTTCTCTCTCTGGATAAGAAATCTTTCAAGAATAACTGGAGGAATGTCAGTGTATATATCTATATATGGGCATATACGTAATATGTATATAGATAAAAAGGTAGAAATATATGGTGTGTGTAGACAGGAAATATATACAATTTATGAGGAAGCATTTCATTAAATATTTGAATGCATGTACTTTTTCTGATGCAAAACATCAGAAAAAGTACATGCATTCAAATATTTAATGAAATGTAAAAGTTAAACATAGATGATGTCATAGCCACTGGACTTCGTAGCTACTAGCAGTTGCCTGCCTTGTCCCCAAAGCAGTTCAACAAGCACCTTTGAGTACTCCTGAGGTGCTTGCTAAGTTGGGCTCGTCACTAGTCATAAAAGCTATATAGCTATTCACAAATACCACAAAATAATTTTTTTTTTTTGAGATGGAGTCTTACTCTGTCACCCAGGTTGGAGTACAGTGTTGCGATCTAGGCTCATTACAACCTTCCCCTCTCAGGGTCAAGTGAACCTCCCACCTCAGCCTCCCGACTAGCTGAGACCACAGGTGTGCACCACCACACCCAGCTAATTTTTTGTATTTTTTGAGTAGGGACGGAGTTTCACCATGTTTCTAGGCTGGTCTTGAATTCCTGAGCTGAATCAATCCACCTGCCCCAGCCTCTCAAAGTGCTGAGATTACAAGCATGAGCCACCATGCCCAGCCTGCAAAATAATTCTTAAACTTGAAGAGGTCCCTGGCAAAAAAAGATGGATTTCACCGGAGGTAAGTGCCATCCTCCAAATTATCTCTGGTAGATGATCTTTTGGACATTGCCCTGTTGAAAGCTCCAGAGCTCTGCTGCCAAAGGCCTGTCTGGTAGCTGATGTAAGAAAAACAAAGACACCAGAGTGAGTTACTTTTTGTTTTAAATAAAGCCACATATGTTCAGTAAAGGATAGTTAATATTGTCTTTTCTAGTTTCTGGATGTGAAAAAAAGTTCTCCTCTTTAATGAAATGATCATGTCTTTAAAAAAATTCTCCTACCGGCCGGGCGCGGTGGCTCAAGCCTGTAATCCCAGCACTGTGGGAGGCCGAGGCGGGTGGATCGCGAGGTCAGGAGATCGAGACCATCCTGGTCAACATGGTGAAACCCCGTCTCTACTAAAAATACAAAGGATTGGCTGGGCGTGGTGGCGCATGCCTGTAATCCCAGCGACTCAGGAGGCTGAGACAGGAGAATTGCCTGAACCGAGGAGGCGGAGGTTGCGGTGAGCCGAGATCGCGCCATTGCACTCCAGCCTGGGTAACAAGAGCAAAACTCCGTCTCAAAAAAA
>NW_016107315.1:4018262-4021019 GCF_001604975.1 Cebus imitator
AAATGAAGAAACTGGTTCACATGTTTTGGTTCTAGGCTGGGATCTATTGCTCTAGAAGATAAAGAAGAAAAGATTTATGGGTGAATTGTTGCCTATACCAAGAAACCAAATGACTTCTTTCATCAAAGATGGGCTTTGATGAACTAAGTGAGAGATACAATCAAAATTCAAATCGACAAGTATGAGCTCAGCATTATTTATTCACTTATTGAGTGGCTGTGCTATTATTAGGCCCTGTGCCAGGTTCTATGGATAAGTAGTGAAGAAAATTACCCAAGATCTCTGCTCTGGCATCAAAAGCCTTGGGGAACTTTCCAAGGACATCACAGGGTGACAGTTTTCACACCCATTCCTACTTTAATCAGTACCCAAGTGTTGTGCGGAACCCCTATTAACCTCAACAAGGGAAGGAACCAAGTTCAAGAGGCTGAAGAGACCCATCGCCCAGGCTGGAGTGCACTGGTGTGATCTCGGTTCACTGCAACCTCTGCCTCCCAGGTTCAACTGATTCTCCTTCCTCAGCCTCTTGAGTAGCTGGGATTACAGGTGTGCACCACCACACCCGGCTAATTTTTTGTATTTTTTTAATAGAGATGGGGTTTTACCACGTTGGTAAGGCTGGTCTTGAACTCCAGAACTCATGATCCACCTGCCTTGGCCTCCCAAAGTGTTGAGATTACAGGCGTGTGCCACCGTGCTCGGTTGTTTTATTACTTTTAATGGCAAAAACTGCAATTATTTTTGCACAACCTAGTATTAGAGGCTTACATACAGGGGAGAGAACCTAGTGGCAGTGAGCTGGAAAGGAGAACCTTAGGTACAGAAATGGTCCAGTGGTGACAGCTGGATAACATATCCGCATGGCCTAGTGGCAGTGGGCTGGGCAGGAAAACCACAACCCCCTGCAAACATCATGCAGCTTATATAACATATTCACTTAATGATACTCTCCCTGTAATGACCTCCCTCCACCTGGCAACATTCATTTGACCCAAAACTTGGGGCCTCAATCTCCTGTATGTCTTGTGTTCCAGGTGATAGACTGGGGGCTAAGATGTTTATCGTAGGTAAGGAACAAAGATCTAGTTGGTCATTCCTGGATTCCCTATTTAGGAACATACATTCAGGTGCATCTGCCATACAGGATTATTCTAAGGATATGCTTAAATATTTGCTATCAGGGCCAGGCATGGTGGCTCATGCTTGTAATCCCAGAACTTTGGGAGGCCAAGGTGGGTAGATCACTTGAGATTAGGAGTTTGAAATCAACCTGACCAACATGACGAAACCCCACCTCTACTAAAAATACAAAACTTTTCCGAGTAGCTGGGGAAAAAAAAAAAATACAAAACTTAGCTGGGCATGGTCGTGCATGGAGCAAAATTTAAAACAAAACAAAAACATAGGCTTATAGGTTATATAGTCCTTTTCCTTCCAGAAACGAGTCTTGCTCTGTCACCCAAGCTGGAGTGCAGTGACATGATCTCGGCTCACTGCATTCAAGCGATTCTCCTGTCTCCCATGCTCAAGTGATTCTCCTGTCTCCCATGCTCAAGTGATTCTCCTGTCTCAGCTCCCAAGTAGCTGGGATTACAGGCATGCACCACCAAACCTGGCTAATTTTTGTATTTTTAGTGGAGATGGGGTTTCGCCACATTGGCCAGGCTGGTCTCAAACTCCTAACCTCAGGTGATCCACCTGCCTTGGCCTCCCAAAGTGCTGGGATTACGGGTATGAGCCACTGTCTGTGCCCACCCTTATATATAGTCCTTTTAACCACAAAGAATTTTTTTTTTAAAGGCTCACTTTTGGGCTGGACCCTGTGGCTCATTGTGTGTAATCCCAAAACTTTGGGAGGCAAATGTAGGGGGATCACTTGAGTCCAGGAGGTTGAGGCTACAATAAGTAGTGATCATGCCACTGCACTCCAGCCTGGGCCACAAAGTGAGACTCTGTCTCAAAATACAAACAAACAAATAAAACACTCATTTTTGAAGCAAATACTGGGAGATGGTAGAGGTGATAATGTTGGGAAGTTGAGAAAGATTTGAAAGAGGGCAGATTTCAACTACCTCTTTGGACAGTTTTAGCAACGGAGGGAAAGAAGAGCTAAGCAGTGCCTGGAGAGGAATGGTGATCCTTACTATGTCAACTTGTAATCACAAAGTGTGAAGCATGGAGTACCCAGCAGGCACTGAGAAAAACAGTTCTCACCCCTCCCCCAACCCCACCATAACAGGGAATCAGAAGAATTTTGAAGATCTAATGAGTAGTAAATACTTTCAGCTTAAGCAGTTACTAAAAAAATAAAAGAAACAAATAATGAAATGCTGCATTTGCTGATTAGAATAAGAAAATGAATTTTTCGGTCTGATGGCATACATACAAGCTGTAGTTCAAAGGTCACTGCAACCTACTCACTTATACTGACAGTAGGCAGTATTCTAGGGTTTACTGCTGCACTAGTTGCTATTTCAACATAACTTCAAATAGCCCTGAAGCGAGGTACTCTATCCCTCCTGCCAGTAGCCCCACTCCCACCCAACTCTGGGAAAAAAAATTTAACGAAAAGATAGTCACATTGAAAAAAAGTTTATTTAAAAAAGTTCTAGCAGCAAGAACAGTAACAAAAGAAAAGGAGAGACAAACAAAACAAGGAGGTCGTATATCACGGAACTTGTCTCCACTCTTAATCGAGTTCTTTATACCGAGCAAACATGACTCTTCGAACAGCATCTCGGTAAGTCTCGTTGGACT
>NW_016107315.1:4023559-4027578 GCF_001604975.1 Cebus imitator
TTTTTTTAAAGTAGAGATGGGGTTTTGCCATTTTGGCCAGGCTGGTCTCAAACTCCTGACCTCAAGTGATCCACCTGCCTTTGCCTCCCAAAGTGCTGAGATTACAGGCATAAGCCATTTTGCCTGGCCTAACACCATCACTTTCAAGGTGATCTGCTTATGAGCCTAATATAAAATCTTTGTCCTCTTGATTTAGATCTGCCTCTTATTAAGTAAGCATATTAAATAATAACTCTGAGTGCCTGATATCTATGCTTTGTTGTAGGGTACACAGACTACCAAGATTTGGCCCTGTTCATAAGAAAAGTCTCAAAAGCTATGTCAAGAGATGCTTAAATAACACTGAAGAGAGCTCAACCATGAATGTAGCAACAGTGGATGTCTGCTATAGACATACAGTAGAAGGAACATAAACTCTGAAGGGGCATCACTGAAAATTACTAGAATTTCAACAGGAAGATACATCTGAATTGGATCTCGAAATGAGGAGTCTGTGAAATAGAAAGTGAAAGAAAAGGAGGACACAAGCAAGGAGACACGAAAGACAATTTGTCCAAGAGAGGAGTAGGAGAAGCTGACAAAGGTAAGGCTACTTGGTGGCCAGGTACAGTGGCTCATGCCTGTAATTCCAACACTTTGGAAGGTGGGCAGATCCCGAGATCAGGAGTTCAAGACCAGCCTGACCAACATGGCGAAACCCCGTCTCTACTAAAAATACAAACATTAGTTGACACATGCTTGTAGCCCCAGCTAATTGGGAGGCTGAGGAAGGAGAATCGCTTGAACCTGGGAGGTATCGAGGTTGCAGTGAGCCAGGACAGCACCAATGCACTTCAGCCTAGGTGACAGAATAAGACTTTGTCTCAAAAAAAAAACAAAAAAAAAAAACAAAACAAAAAAACCCCAAAGGAATTTAAAAAGGCTGCATAGGGTCGGACTGTAAACACCTTGAACATTAAGCTAAATCATGTATCCAAACCTCAATCTTCAGGCAAACTTTGGGGCTAAGGCCTCCTCAGAGGCAAGGTACATGGTTTGTAAAAAGACAAGTTATAAAAGTAGATTTCTCTTTATAAAGGTCATTTTGGTGCCAGGGTAGAGAATGGACTGAAGAACAGTGGAAACGAAGACTGGGAGTAGGAGTCCAGTGTGGAGGTGGACTAGAATGGGAAATGCTGTGGTTTAAATGTGTCTCTATCCAGGAGTGGCCAACTTGGATAGATGGGATAGATAGATAGATAGATACATAGACAGATAGATAGATAGATAGATAGATAGATAGATAGATAAATGTGTCCCTCAAAGTTCATGTGTTAGAAATGTAACTCCCGGGCTGGACACGGTGGCTCACACCTGGAATCCCAGCACTTTGGGAGGCCGAGGCGGGCAGATCACCTGAGGTCAGGAGTTCAAGACCAGCATGACCAACATGGAGAAACCCCATCTCTACTAAAAATACAAAATTAGTCTGGCGTGGCAGTACATGCCTCAGCTACTCAGGAGGCTGAGGCATGAGAACTGCTTGAACCCAGGAGGTTGAGGTTGCAGTGAGTCGAGATTGCACCATTGCACTCCAGCCTGGGCAACAAAAGCAAAATTCTGTCTCCCCCCACCAAAAAAAGAAACAATCCCCAATGCAAGAGTGTTGAGAGGTGAAACTTTAGGAAGTTATTAGGTCATAAGGGCTCTGCCCTCACAAATAGATTAATGCTGTTATTGTAGGAGTGGGTTCCTGATAAAAGGAGGAGTCTGGTAGCCTTCTCCCAACCTCTCCTTTTGCCCAAGCTCTCTTGTTCTTTCACTTTCCAGCATGGGATGACACAGCAAGAAGGCCCTAGCCAGATGCAGCTCCTCAGTCTTGGACCTCTTAACCTCTAGAAGCATGAGTTAAAATAAATTTCTGTTCATTATAAATTACCCAGTCTGTGGTACTCTGCTATGGTATCATAAAACAAAGACATGGAGCAAGATTAGATTGGGGATTTGGACACTAATTGGACATGGGATAAAGGAAGAAGATGGGTTCAGACCATGTAGACAGTGATGCTATGATGCTGCTACTCTGAAATAATAATACAGGAGGTTTTCTTACTGTGGTGGTGGTTGAGGCCATGGGTACCTTAGAAAGCCCAGGTGAAGAGGTAGAGCAGCAAGGCTAAAGAAGCATTGAAAGAAGATTCTTGTCTTTTTTTTTTTTTTTTTTTTTTTGGGACAGAGTTTCGCTCTCGTTACCCAGGCTGGAGTGCAATGGCGCGATCTCGGCTCACTGCAACCTCCGCCTCCTGGGTTCAGGCAATTCTCCTGCCTCAGCCTCCTGAGTAGCTGGGATTACAGGCACACGCCACCATGCCCCGCTAACTAATTTTTTGTATTTTTAGTAGAGACGGGGTTTCACCGTGTTGACCAGGATGGTCTCGATCTCTTGACCTCATGATCCACCCACCTCGGCCTCCCAAAGTGCTGGGATTACAGGCATGAGCCACCGCGCCCGGCCGAAAGAACAGTCTTAAAGAACAACTGGATATACGCAAAAAAGGAAGAGGAGCAGAAAAAGGGACTGTGAAGGAGAAGAGCCAGGAGATTATGGCATGAAGGGTGCTGAGAATGGAGAACAGCCTCTTTCTGTACTCTACCTAAGCCTCATCCCCAGATGACTCAAGGCCAAGGTATCTTTCCTCCTCATGGTTGACTCGTTCACCTTATCCTAGTCCACTGTATTTCAAATTGCAGAGAATAACCCAGTAAGACTGTCTCTGTCTGTCTGTCTGTCTGTCTGTCTGTCTGTCTCTCTCTCTCATTGGGCCATGATACAAAAATCCATCTCTTATTGTGGGTTGTGATCACATAAACTCAGATCCCATCCAGCCTCCTCAGGGGCCTTGCTCTATCAATCATCTCCCTTTCCCCACAGGTATAACCTCCTCTGACAACTGGTTCTTTTGCTTACCAACATACAGACATGCTCACTTCTCTCATTATAAAGGACTACACCTCTCCTTCTGCTCATGCACCCACTGCTCATGTACCCAAATTTCCCTTTTCAAGGCCTTTTACTGTCCCTTCTTCTCCTAGGTATCCAACAGACACCAGAGACCTCATCAGTGACTTTTTCCTTTTCCTAGGTGATTACAAAGATTGGTGGATCTGACACCTATCTGTAATCCACACTCCTTTTCTTTTTTTTTTTCTAATAGAAGTGGGGTCTCCCTTCTCCGTATGTTGCCCAAGCTGGCCTCCAACTCCTGGGCTCAAGAGATCCTCCTCCTTTCTCAGCATCCCTTTGTTGGGATTATAAGCCACTTTCTAGACTCATGACTTTCACTCAGGCAATCATGATCCCTCACTTGAATTACTACAGAATTTGCATAATGCATTAGTCTCCCTATAAACTCATCTTCTACATAATTAGTAATCTCTCCAAAATGCAAAGCTAGGTCAATACCCTGCTTAAAATTATTCTATGACCTTCCACTGCCTTTAAGATAAAGACTTAGCATGGTGTTCAAGGTGTTTGAACTTCATGAACTGGCCTGTATCTTTTGGCCCAGGCTTATCTAAGGTCACTCAACAATGTACTCGCAGTGTTCAGGACCATCAAACTATCTGCAACTCCTCAAGCACCTCATAAGCTCTTGTATCCCTGTTGTATGAAGTTCCCTGAAATGCCCTTCCCTTTCCCACTGATTTCTGTGTCGGCCCTATGAGACACACCATCACCTAAGTCTTATCTATTCTGTGTTCACTCAAGGATAATATATGTCTTGTTCATCTGAGTATTTCTTGTACTTAGCACAATACCTGTATGCAGTGGGTTATTAACAAATTCTATATAACTCTGGGCTTACAACTTGGCGACTAGCTGATTTAAAACAAGTACAGGAAGCTACAGATCATCTATCTCCATCAGCAGCCAACCATTTATATAGCACCTAAGTGTGAGAATGGAGGTTCCCTAGAGAAAAAGCCCAAGAATGTGACATTCCTTTTTTTTTTTTTTTTTTTTTTTTAAAGTTTTTTGC
>NW_016107315.1:4027663-4039521 GCF_001604975.1 Cebus imitator
CGATCTCGGCTCACCACAACCTCCGCCACCTGGGTTGAGGCAATTCTCCTGCCTCAACCTCCTGAGTAGCTGGGATTACAGGCACGCGCCACCATGCCCAGCTAATGTTTTCTATTTTTAGTAGAGACGAGGTTTCACCATGTTGACCAGGATGGTCTCGATCTCTTGACCTCGTGATCCACCCGCCTCGGCCTCCCAAAGTGCTGGGATTACAGACTTGAGCCACCACGCCCGGCGAATGTGACATTCTTATCAGGCCCATAAAGAGGGTGCAGTATTACTAATGAAGACAGAAAGCACTCCCTACCATGGCTACTCCACCCTCACTTTGGGTAGGTGAAGCTGCCAGCCAACCTTCCATGCACATTTCCTGTATAAATACAGTCAAAAGGCTGGCACAGACCTCATGTTCTAGCAGTTAAGACAAAATCTACTCCTGATAACATCATCTCCTGAGATGAAAACAAAAAACAGCAGGACAGTTGAAGAAGGAGGTGGTTTTATCATTAGGCCTTGAGGCCTAGGGTGAATGAAGAGTTCCTGTCTTACCTGTCAGTTTCCCTGGAGTATTTAATCCGTTTTCTTTCTGGAGAGTCAAAAGATGGGAGCTTTTCCCTGCGATCATTTCCTCTTTCTTTAAACTTTCCCTGTTGGTAAGCAAAAGAGCAGACCTGAGATTTCCACCTGAGGGAACTGGGGAACGGGGAAGTTTTACCCCATTACTGTTATTTCTTTTAAAGTGAAGGTAGCTCACTTAGTAACTCCTGGAATCTCTCACTCCTTTACATATTCTTCTAGGTAAAGTAGTGTCTTCCCCGACTTAAAAATTTGGAAAGAGTAAATTGGCATGCTTGCTTCAACTGACTTTTCCCCTTCTGAGAAGCAGGGTAAAATACACAAGCCCTCCACTACATAAGCCCTTGGGGATACATATAAAATTTAAGGAGTCCAAAGCACTTTTTCTGAGATGGAGTCTCGCTCTGTCGCCAGATTGGAGTGCAGTGGTACAATCTCAGCTCACTGCAACCTCTGGCTCCCTGGCTGAAGCAATTCTCCTGCCTCAGCCTCCCAAGTAGCTGGGATTATAGGCATGTACCACCACACCCAGCTAATTTTTGTATTATTAGTAGAGATGGGGTTTCACCAAGTTGGCCAGGATGATCTCGATCTCTTGACCTCATGATCCACCTGCCTTGGCCTCCCAAAGTGCTGGGATTACAGGCGTGAGCCACTGAGCCCAGCCTCAAAGAACCTCTTACATGGAGAGGTGGTTCTTTGTAGTAGACAATGCTAAGGAAAGGAAAAGTACTACAATCTACTTTCCACTGTCCTATGGCCAGTTCAGTTTGTGAATTCATTATCTCCAATAGTTCTCCATAAGTGGATTCTTTTATTTGTTTTTGAGACAGGGACTTGTTCTGTAACCCTGGCGGGAGTACAGGGGTGTGATCATAGCTCACTGCAGGCTGGAACTCTTGAGCTCAAGTGATCCTTTCACCTCAGCCTCCCAAACTGCTGGGATTACATACATGTGCCACTGTACCTGGCTCTCCACAGGTAGATTCCTTTTTTTTTTTCTTGAGACAAGGTCTGGCTCTATGACCCAGGTTGCAGTGCAGTGGCACAATCTCGGCTCACTGCAACCTCTGCCTCCCAGCTCATGCCATCCTCCCTCGGGCTCCTGAGTAGCTGAGACTACAGGCACACACCAGTAAGCCCGGCTAAGTTTTGTATTTTTTTGTAGAGATGGGATTTCGCCATGTTACCCAGGCTGGTTTCAAACTTGTGAGCTCAAGGGATCCGCCCATCTCAGCCTCCCAAAGTACTGGGATTACAGGCATGAGCCACTGCGCCTGACCCATAGGTGGGTTCTTAACCATCATAAGAGAGGCCAGTGAAGCCTGTGACTGGATAGGTAAGTCACCCTAATTGTGTGGTTGAGGTAGCAAGTTCATTTGACTCTCACACTAAGCTAATTCCTCCAGCTTAGCCTTTAATAGTAAAAGATGCTATTTCAGCAGCCCTATTCAACACTCTTTCATTAACTCAATTGACTTAAAAGCTGAGCAGCAAAGAGGAGTGCTACCTACCTGGAGACCCTAACACCACCTTTTAAAAAGATACCACCTTTGGGGATGGGGGGGCAAAAACAAACAAAAAAAAGGTATTACTTTTATTGAGGTATAACTTATAAATAATAAAAAGCACCTATTTTGATGTATTATAGAATTTGGCAAATGTATATACTATCTTTTGGGGCCTCTTTTGTTCTCCGTCTTCTTATAAGGAGGGATTAGCACAGCCTGTGAAGTCTGTATCAGAAAGCAAAAAGAGCTGAGGTCAAGGGAGTAACAACAGGTCACCAAAGTTTACCTCTCGTTCTCTCCTTTCCAGATAGGCTAGCTCCTGCTCAGATTGTTTTATCTTCCGGTGAATTTCCAGGTTTTGCTGAGAAGAGAGGCAATTCTATGAGTATAGGTGTAAGAAACAGTGGTCCTAGAAATGCTTCTAGGCCTTTCTCAATAGTTGCTTTTGGATTGTAGCTCTTTTGATTGACCAGCTCTACTAAATTACTATACCCTGCAAGCAATAATCCCTAACTGGTCTTGTCATACAGATTAGTTATGTGGTATGGCATAAAAGGGAGTATCGGTATCATTTTACTTAGCTCCAAGATGTGGGAAACAAATAATTAGTTTACCTCTTTATCTAAGGTGAAAATCATGGGAGAGAGGATGTGGGCACACCAGTGAAGAAAACCAAATGCCTTTCCAAGATGAGGGTCTCAAGAAAAATAAAAATAAAAAAAGAAAAACCAAATACGCACACTTTGCCTGCTATTCCTAGACACGAGTCACTGTTTAAGCCCCCAGAGAAACATGAAAAGGAGCCCCCGCCCAGGGCTCCAACAGACTGCTCTGAGAGTTGCAACTCCTAATACATGGCTCCACTACACAAGGCATATGTATAAAACCTAAGGAGTCCAAAGCAGCTCTTACATGAAGTGGTAGTTCTTTGTAGTGGACGACCTAAGGAAAGTAAAAGTACTACAGTCTACTTTCCACTGTCCTGTGATCAGTTCAGTTTGGGAATTCACCAGACCTGTGGCTCCTCTTTTTTGACAATTACTATTTTTTTTTTTTTTTGAGACAGAGTCTCACTCTGTCGCCCAGGCTGGAGTTCAGTGGTGTGATCTTGGCTCACCGCAGCCTCTGCCTCCCAGGTTCAAGTGATTCTCCTGCCTTAACCTCCTGAGTAGCTGGGATTACAGGCATGCGCCACCACACCCAGCTAATTTTTGTATTTTTAGTAGTCATGGGGTTTCACCATGTTGGTCAGGCTGGTCTCAAACTCCTGACCTCAGGTGATCCACCCGCCTTGGTCTCTCAAAGTGTTGGGATTACAGGCGTGAGCCACCATACCCGGCCAACAATTACTTTTTATTGCTTTGGCCATTTATTAGCATTTATACCAGACGGGTGAAATTCCAATGTGTCAGTCTGGTAATTCAGAATTTCAAGTCAAAGGGACATGGGAGGTAGTTTGTTCCAGGGATTATCAGGAGGAGCTTTTCAGAGTCCTATCTTTGCAGAGCCTCCACATGAGATGGCTGGGAAAAGTAGTGTACCTATTACCAAAAGCAGAGCTTCTCAGCTTTTAGCTAAATGAAACTTTGAATTCTGTGTTCAGAGAAAGTCTAAATCTAGTCCCATCACCTGCTCTTGCAATGTCTACCAGAGAAGGGGTGTGAAATTCTCATTCTCAAATTGCTCTGAGAATGTGAGTCCATTTAGAGACTTTATTTATCCATAATTTGGATCCTTGGTCTGTACATATAAATAGGAATCCTGCAGGGGAAGACCAATGTTTGTCAGTTTAACATCCCAAGAATAGCTGTTGTGCTCTGGCTCATAACAATATTCACTACATGAAGACATGGCAGAATTTGATTCACCTATGGTGAAAACTGCACACTGTCAGAGCTGGATAGAACCAGTTGAAGTTAGAAGGACCAAAGAAGAAAAGGGGCTTATCTGAGGTCCAACTGTAATGTTAATGACAGAGCTAAGATGAGAAATCCAGCAAGTAAGTGTCCTATTCCACAACCCTTTCTCTTCCTACCCAACTTTCATATTTGCCACCCTAGCCAAAGCCACAATGTTAGGCTTGGGTCTACAAATGGAAGTTCTTTGAAGGTGGGCATAACCTTAATCCAGAGCAATTCATTCTTGAATTGGACTGTTTTAATGATAGGAACTGGAGCTGATATGTGCTGAGGAAGGATTGTATAAGCTGCTGCTTCTTCATTTTTTTTTTTTTTTTTTTTTTGAGATGGAGTCTTGTTCTGTCACCTAGGCTGGAGTGCAGTGTTGTGATCTCGGTTCACTGCAACCTCCACCTCCCAGGTTTAAGCGCTTCTCCTGCCTCAGACTCCCAAGTAGTTGGGATTATAGGTGTGTGCCACCACATCCACGTAATTTTTGTATTTTTAGTAGAGACAGAATTTTACCATGTTGGCTAGGCTGGTCTCAAACTCCTGACCTCAAGCGATCTACCTCCCATGGCCTCCCAAAGTGCTGGGATTACAGGTACGAGCCACCATGCTTGGCCTGTATAAGCTTCTTTATTCCCTATAATGCCCATCAAGAATAAGAGTCAACAGTTTGAAAGGATATAGGTCCTTCCTGTAATACCTTGTGCAGGTCTGACAGCTGCTGGTGTTTGATCAGAACTTCTTTATTGGGAAACTGCCTTCTGCAGAGCAAACAAGCCAGTTTATTCCAGTCTGTGAGTTTGTCTTCTTCATTCTCCTTCTTTGTTAGCTCCTCTCGCTTCTGGGGCTGTGCTATGCGAGGCTGTGGGGGAGGGGTCTGTTCCTCCTCTTCTTCCTCCTCATAGTCACTGTCTCCTCCATATTCACCCAAGAGGCCGATCAATGGGTTTACCACTTTAGGCTGGAAGGAGAAGGCCAGGGATCAGTATCAAATTCAGCCTATATTTTGGGATCCATTTTTTGGATATTCTGATATGGGCTTCTCATTTCTTTGTTCTCTTTCAGATGGAATAATGAATTGGGTTCATAATAGGCTCACTAACCATGCTGCTCATTTCCCAGATGGAGGCAACATGGCCAGAGCTTGGCTTTGCTCCTTGCACATTGAGAATAGACAAGAGAGATTCCTTTAGAAGTGACTCTAGCAACAGAATGTGAGAAGGAAGAGAAAGGAGAATAAGCACAGAAAACAGTAACAGTTAAGAGGTTAAAAATTACAAAGAGGAAGAGAAAAATACCTCCAAATTACTGTAACTCATGGAGGAAGAAAAGATGACTTTCATCAACACTCTAGCAAAGAGGATTTAGGAAGTAAACTAAAAGCAACTGCATTGATAGGCACTTGGGTAGACAGATCTAGCTCATATGAAAGGTAAAAGCAAAGACATGGTTAGGAGAGAAGCTATAAGGAGTTGAATTAATAATGTGGAGCAGAAAAAGAGCACCTTATAGGAACTGTTAAATAATGATGTATAGTCACTGGTCTATGAGCAATCAAAACAAAGAGATAATGCATGGTCACTATTGTTATATAATTGCATTCAATCAGAATCACTGGTGATTAGATTGAGACTAGCGCTTGAAGACTTCTAAAAAATGGGCACCAATATTAGCATTGTTCACTCTGTCCAGGCAGAAACTATAAAAAATGAGCACACAGGTACTCCATATCTTGTGTGACACCAAAAGGCAGGAAACATTGAGGCTGGTAAAATGGGTTTCCTTGGTGATTTAGAGAAATGACAAGAACAAGATGATAAAAAGGACTAGGCATCTCGTCTGTTAAGAATGGCATAGGATAGAGAGAAAGAGGGCAGATAACTGCCTCTGGTTGTCGAGTAACGTCCCCATTAGCAGACAAGAAACTTTAACTCATGCTTGTACTCAAAATAAACGGAAATCCTTATTCAGGAGACACAGTGAGGTAAAAGACCAATCCCAGAGGACAACATCAGCTGTTGAGCTTTCTTTCTCACTCAGAACCAAACCCACCCCCAGCCCTAAGCCCAGGGGATCAAAGTTGGCCTTACTGGAGGGGGACTCTCTTCCTTCTTCACAGTAGGAGGCAAGGGCTTCTTAAAGACGTCTTCAGGAGGAGCCTTCCCTTCACTGGCATTTTCCTGAAACTGATCAAACCAGAGGTAACTCTCATATGATATTCACTCATAAAAACTGATTAAGCCTGGGTGTGGTGGCTAGAACCTGTAATCCCAGCACTTTGGAAGGCTCGAGACGGGCAGATCACCTGAGGTCAGGAGTTGGAGACCAGCCTGGCCAACATGGCGAAACCCTGTCTCTATTAAAAATATAAAAATTAGCTGGGCATGGTGGCACAGGCCTGTAATCCCAGCTACCCAGGAGGCTGAGGCAGGAGAATCACCTGAACCCGAGAGGCAGAGGTTGCAGTAAGCCAATATCGTACCATTGCACTCTAGCCTGGGCAACAAGAGCGAAACTCCATCTTGGAAACAAAACAATGTTTTGTTGTTACAAAACAAAAAATTGCTTAAGGCCAGGTGCAGTGGCTTATGCCTATAATCTCAGCACTTTGGGAGGCTGAGGTGGGCGGATCACCCGAAGTCAAGAGTTTGAGACCAGATTGGGCAACATGGTAAACCCCATCTCTAATAAAAATACAAAAATTAGCTGGGCGTGGTGGCGGGTGCTTGCAATCCCAGCTACTCAGGAGGCTAGGGCAGGAAAATTGCTTGAACCCGGGAGGCAGAGGTCACAGTAGGCCACAATGGCGCCACTGCACTCCAGCTTGGGCAACAGAGTGAGATTTTGTCTCAAAAAAACAACAAAAAAAAACCTGATTAAGAGCTAACCCTGTTGAAATTAGGTTAATTTTCAAAACCTCCTAATTCAACATTACAGAAATATCTGTAACACTGCTATAGTGAATTTGAAATAAAGAACCTTTAAAATATATAACATCAGTAGGCGCAGTGGCTCATGTCTATAATCCCAGCACTTTGGGAGGCTGAGGTGGGCAGATCACTTGAAGTCAGGAGTTCAAGGCCAGCCTGGCCAACATGGTGAAATCGAGTTTCTACTAAAAAAATTAGCTGGGTATGGTGGTGTGGGCCTGTAATCCCAGCTACTTGGGGGGGCTGAGGCAGGAGAAATGCTGGAACCTGGGAGGTGGAGGCTGCAGTGAGCCAAGATCGTACCACTGCACTCCAGCCTGGGCAACAGAGCAAGACTCTATCTCAAAAAATAAAATGTAATATATAATATTAGTATGTATTGCATGATTACAGTATGTCAGACCAGAGGAGGCATGTATATATCACATTGTCTTCTTCAGACTTTATTATGATCCTCCTACATAGGCTTTTTTTTTTTTTGAGATGGTGTCTCACTCTGTCGCCAGGCTGGAATGCAATGGCGAGATCTGAGCTCACTACAAACTCCGTCTCGTGGGTTCAAGCAATTCTCCTGCCTTAGCCTCCCGAGTAGCTGGGACTACAGGTGAGTGCCACCACATCCAGCTAAGTTTTGTATTTTTAGCAGAGACAGGATTTCACCATGTTGGCCAGGATGGTCTCAATCTCTCGACCTCATGATCCACCCCATGCCTAGCCTCCCTATCTTAATTTTACAAATGATTGGGACTACAATTAGATTAAGTGGGTGAAGCAGAGTCCAAATATTAAACAAGTATGACTCTAAGTTCTTTAAAAACACACTCTCTCTTCTCTTTTCTGTATCTCTAAACAACTAACAGTGTTGGAAAAAAAATGTTATAAATTGAACCATAAACAAATTCATCCATTTTCACTAATGCATAAACTAATATCAAGCTTACTGCAACCTCCACCTCTCAGGTTCAAGTGATTCTCCTGCCTCAGCCTCCCAAGTAGCTGGGACCATAGGTGTGTGCCACCATGCGTGGCTAATTTTTGTATTTTTAGTATAGACAGAGTTTCATCATTTTGGCCAGGCTGGTCTTGAACTCCTGACCTAAAGTGATCCACCTGCTTTGGCCTCTCAAAGTGCTGGAATTATAGGCATGAGCCACGCTGGCAGATTTTTTTTTTTTTTTTTTTTGAGACAAGGTCTGGTTCCATTGTCCATGCTCGAGTATAGTGGTGCACTCACAGCTCACTGCAATCTCCTGGGCTCTCAAGTAATCCACTTGCCTCAGTCTCCCAAGTAGCCTGGACTACAGGCATGTGCCATCACAGCCAGCTAATTTTTTTTGTATTTTTGGCCTGTCTTGGCCTCCCAAAGTGCTCAGATTATAGGCATGAACCCTGCCTAATAATTTGACTTTATATTAGATGTAAAAATGTTTATTATCTCTGATTCTGAAAATGTGCCATAAGGAAGCAATTTAAAAGAAGAAAATAAAATGCTAAATGCTACATATTATGACAGTGTAAGATTAGAAAGAGGTGAGCAAGGTGGGTCATGCCTGTAAGTGAAGCACTTTGAGAGAATGAGGCAGGAGGATTACTTAAGGCCAGAAGTTTGAGACCAGCCTGGCTAATCTAGTGAGATCCTGTCTCTACAAAAAAGCAAAAATTAGCTGGTCATGGTGGCTCATGCCTGTAGTCCCCATTACTTGGGAGGCTGAGGTGGGCGGATTGCTTAAGCACAGGAGTTTGAGGTTATAGCATGCTATGATCATGCCACTGCACTCTAACCTGGGAGACAGAGGAAGATCTTGTCTCGAAAAGAAAAGAAAGAAAAAGAAAACATTAGAAAGAGAAGACAAATAATGCAGGAGAGATGAAGACAATGAAGGTATAGTTATACTATGAATTTTTACCATGTAGGCATTAAAAACAATAGAGTATTATAGAACCATGGAAAAAATACTTACGACAAAAAGTTTATACTTACGATAAACAGTACCTCCTGCTATAATTACAACTAGTGAAATGTGTATAGAGTCAAACACTAAAAAGGGAATGCAGAAAAGTGAAAATGTGTGGAGCTGAGGTGTTAGGATTTGAGCTGGGTCACTTTGTTCTACCATCCATAGTTTCTTCCCATTTGTAAAAGAGAGTGTTAAAACAAACAAACAAACAAACAAACCAAAAAAACAAAGAGAGAGTTGCTATGGGCTATAAGAAGTGAGTGAATTGACTACACCAGGTAATTTTTACCTGCCAAAACTAGGTAAAAATACTTATTGACAGAGTATTTTTAAAGTAACTGCATATTGCAAATCTAGATATCCTATGTTTATACCTCCTACGTTTTAATCTGTAATTATGTGGCAAAAGACAACAGATTAACAAGTCCTCTTACACATGTCACTCCTACGACTTGACTCTCCTTGACTGGTGGGTTTTTTTTCCTTGATCTCTTCTTCCTCAGGTAATCCAGGATCCTGGGGCACATAGACTTCTTGCTGCGATACAGTTGGAAACAAATAAGTCTACAGAATGTTTCGGTTTCCCACCAATTTCAGGTCTAAGAAGCATAGTTCCCTTCTAGGGGAAGAAACAGCTCTTTTACTTACAAGGATGAGGTGAGTCCACATCAATCTAAAAACCCACTCGAGGGACCAGGAAACATTCAGACCACCCATTGTCCACTTTTTCAAGAGCAACACTGTTCTTACCTGTATTGCCACAAGGCACTGATTTTCCATATATGCAATCAAGTTCTGTTTCCATAGATCTAAACTTTCCACTTTTCATGCAATGAGCATCCAGATAATCCAGGAAATAAAATCCTCAAAGTAGCAAATTATGGAAGCTTTTCTCAAAAGGATCATTGACAGAGTTTAAAAAAAAAAAGCCCAAAACTCACCTGGGTATTGGGGTCATAATAAGTTCCTGCCAAGGGGTCATAATAGTAGCCAGTAGCGGAATCATATATGTAGCAGTCAGATGATGCTAAACGTAACAAGATCAGAGCCAATGTTAGTCTCTGTCTGATGAAGCCCTTACTGGAGACTCATCAAGAACAACCCAAGAATTAGGGTGGCCAACACAAATAGGTGCATCTATAGATGTCTCTCTCTCTGGATGAGCACCCTCAGTCAACAGCAGATCTTGCCAACTGTGATCACAGATGTCAAGTAATGAGTAGCAAGTCAAGCAAAAGAGAGCAACAGAAATAAAACAAAGGTTACTTACACTGTTGTCCTTGTCGATTTGTATTTGAAGACCAGTCTGAATTTCTGCCACCTCCCCTCCTATCTCGGAAATATTTTTTACCCTATCATAGAAAGGCAAGTTAAAATTACAAAACTATCCAAGAGCCATTCACCTTAACAAGTCACCCACTGAAGAAAATCAAGATCACCCTTTCAGTCACCTGAGGATTTTAATACAGGATTCCCCACCTGTTACAGCCTACCTGATAGTAATGCATGTGGTCAGAATGGTCCCCAGAATCATTTCTGTAACAGATAACACAATTCTTAAGCCTGCTACCAAAAGGCACTTGACAAGTACCTAATCCTACAGTTCCTACTGAGAAATTCTCTATTCCCCATTTTGCAGGAAAGGAACCAACCTAGACAACAAGAAGGTTGGGCGGGGTCCAGATACTCCTGAAGGAAGGAGCAGCAAGACTCACAAAAAGCCAAGTACTGGAGCAAAAGAGCCATTAAGTGGAGTGTGCTAGAGCAAGATATGGCCCATATTGGTAAGCCTGTTTCTCTGATATGACCATTTCCAAGTTACCACTCCTGGGTCAAGATGAGTGAAGGAGTAAAGAAGAATTAGATTTCTCAGGGCTATGGCAATATGAACAAGGTCAGGGGAAGGAAAAGTCAGGACAGCATTTTACTAGGATTGCAAGGGGCAAGAATGTATTGAGATCTGTCTGCACATCCAAAACTGCACCACCATTTTTTTTTTATTAAGAGATGGGGTCTTGCTGTGTTGTCCAGGTTGGAGTACAGTGGTTATTCACAGGCATCATCACTGCACACTATGGCCTGGAACTCCTGGGCTCATGTAAATCCCCTGCCTCAGCCTCCTTAGTAGCTGGGAATACAAGTATGTGCTATTGCACCAGGCCACTTGGGATCCAAAGATACCAGACAGGCAAAAGGGAAAGGACAAATGTACCTGGTATTATTCAAGAAAGAAGACAATTTAAGCGTCAGAACAAGTTAGGCTTCAGAAAAAGAAACTAATAAACACATAACTGAAGCAGTCTATGTTAGGAAAACATCATGCCTTACTATCTTTCCAGCCAGGAAAAGAAGTTTCCTCCCAAAAACACAAGTGGGGGCAGCACAAGAGATCCTCACCCTTTTGCCTTACCTTCGTTTTCCAGTGGCCAGGTTTACAGCCACCATCTTCCCATCAATACTAAATGGTGGATCAAGGTTCTGCAAGATCTTCACCACACGAAGAGCTTCCTATAGAACCAAAGACACACTTGAACCCAGAGACAGAAAAAGCCAGAATCCAAAGACAGAAAAATTCTCCTTTGAAAGAGAAATGAACATGAATTTTCCTTCTCAGAGGGTAAATTTACTACATTATATTCTGGTCAAAATTTTAACAGTAGGAGCATACTGGCAAAAACAGGCAACTTTTAATGAAGGACCGATTGGAATAGGAATCAGAATAGATAATAGATGTCAGTTTTGGCCGAAACTTCAGAAATTCAAATCCTTTTTTTTTTTTTTTTTTTTTATGTTATATTTATCCTTTTTGATTTTCTGTTCCTTGCATATAAACTGGTCAAATTCTGTCTGAGCCTCATTGCCGTATGCTTTATTTAATCAAATTCTGAAATCAATCCATTTGGGTTGGTGGTGTACAGAACACACTTAAGTGTGTTAACTATTGTGACTTCTTTCAACATGTACTAATTTAATAAA
>NW_016107315.1:4039531-4041648 GCF_001604975.1 Cebus imitator
TTTTTTTTGAGATGGAGTTTCACTCTTGTTGCCCAGGCTGGAATGCAATGGTGCGATCTTGGCTCACTGCAACCTCCCTCCGCCTCCCGGGTTTAAGCAATTCTCCTGGTTCAGACTCCCGAGTAGCTGGGATTACAGGCATGTGTCACCACGCCCGGCTAATTTTGTATTTTTAGTAGAGATGGGGTTTCTCCATGTTGGTCAGGCTGGTCTCGAACTCCCAACCTCAGGTGATCCGCCCACCTCAGCCTCCCAAAGTGCTGGGATTACAGGCGGAAGCCACCGGGCCCGGCCCTAAATCCTCTTCTTTTAGGCAGTAACTATCATCAATTAGATCCAGTTTACTAAGTTCCTTGTGACTTTTGAGCATGAAATCTAAGAAATACCAATGACTTTCATTATTATTTTTACCTTACTTCCATAGAAAAAGGTCCCACAACTAAAAATTTAAGCCACAGGGATCTATTAAATATTTTGAGGAAAAGGAGGAAATGTTTTATCATCAAATATAAAACCATCTGTGGCTGAACAAAATAAATCAGAAAGTTCACCAAAATCTTGAAGGATTCAGTACTCAGATTCTTCACAAGCAAGTAAGTTGGAAACAGTAAATGACATAAGACAAAAATGAACCTGGAAAACCACACAGGATACTAATTTTTGAGGGCGGTCACCTTACCTGAATGAATGGTAAATCCAAAGGAGAGAGTAAGAGGGATTATGATACAAGGTAGCACACAAGAATTCAAATGATCAAGAAATCACTCAAACCTTCTTGAAGGTTCTTTAGCCATCTGTCCCTAGACCAATCCAAGGTAGAGGAAACTTACCGCATGGGAGTCAAGGTCAATAAAGCCATAGGTATGGCCCATAGGGCCTGTTCTGTTCTTGATGATACGAACGTTGGCAGTAGTAAGGCGAACATAGGGCTCCAGCACTTCCACTATCACCTCAGGTGGTGTGGAACGATAGATACGCTTTAGCATGATAGCTGAACCAACCATAAATGGGAGAAGAGCAACAAAAGGGAGAGAAAGAGAAATTTTTGAAGTTTCAGGAGTCTGTCATTTTTTACTACAGATGCTACTAGTAAGGCTGGTTCTGCAAAGAAATGCTCAACAAATAAATACTGAATAATTTTATTCACCAATACTTAAAAATCTAAAATCAGCTGGGCATGGTGGTTCACGAGGTCAGGAGTTTGAGACCAGCCTGGCCAACATGGTAAAACCCCATCTCTACTAAAAATACAAAAATTAGCAGGGTACAGTGGCAGATGCCTGTAATCCCAGCTACTTGCGAGGCTGAGGCAGGAGGGTCACTTGAACCCGGGGCAGGGGTTGCAGTGAGCCAAAATTGTGCCACTGCACTCTAACCTGAGCAACAGAGGCAGAGGCTGCAGTGAGGCAAAATTGTGCCACTGCATTCTAACCTGAGCAACAGGGCGAGACTTCATCTCAAAAAAAAAAAAAAAAAAAAAAAAAAAAAATTAAATCATGCCTTACTGCATTCATATGGCAATTTACTATTTGAAGGGCATAGCTTTAAGGAGTATAGTAAGGTCCACAGAAAGCAATGGCTTCTGTCATCAGGCCATGCACAAATCTCTTAGGGTACTGGAAAGCAGACAGCTCCCAGACACAACATTGGCCATCTATGCCCCATCTGTGATGGTCACAGTCTGGTACGTGCCCTGACAAACCACTTACTTTTGCTCTCTCCATCCTGGCGTGTCTCTCCAGACCATGACTCTTTCTCTCGGTCTCTTCGGAAAGTTGGCCCTTCCCTTCGAGGAGGCAGATACCTTTCTGCTTCTCTCTTTTGATGTCCTAAGCGGGACTCTTGTCCTTCTTCCCTCTTCCTGGGTTCAGGTTCCTTATCAGCAGGTTTTAGGGGCTGGTTGGCTTGTTTTTCCAATGGTGCTGGTATAGATGTTTTCTGGGGCTGAGGGTAGGTTATTAATTCTTGCTTGGCTTCTGTCACTAGTGGAACAGAAACAAAGAGAATCCCTAGAAGGCTTTATAAAAAACAACAACAACAAAAACACTACTACTGTAATTTCTTCTTACCTGCCAGCAAATACTCATATTAGAATGCCTTTTTTTTTTTTTTTTGGG
>NW_016107315.1:4044018-4045077 GCF_001604975.1 Cebus imitator
AAAAAAAAAAAAAAAAAAGAAAAAGTCTTTCTTGTTGGAGGGGTGGAGGAACACAAGTTTGCCTAACCTAAAGTGACACAACAAGCAAAAATCTCAGTTGTTCATCCCCCTTCCCACATTTTGGTTTGGTCTTGAGAGCATACAGAGCCTTTCCCTAAAGATTTTCAGAACACCTGCCTTTCAGTCTTCACCAGAGTAAAATCTCCACAACAGGTCAAAAGCCCAGCTAAGAAATTCCTCGTAGGGACATTAAATTCTAACCTTGGAACAAATAGAAGGCTACCTGAATCCTTGCACTGAACTATATTTTATGGTCATGCTGTGGCTTTCCTTAAGGGATGACTATAGGATTGTTGTTACAGATGCATGTGACTGACTCTTTAAGGTTGCCTACCTAAAATTTCTCTAAAAAATTTTACATTAAAGTTAAGTACTTGAAAGCTGATAGTTTCATTCCTGTAAAATAATAGCATGTTCCCCAAATCCTGATTATTTTCTCATATATATATATTTTGAGACAGACTTTCACTCTGTTGTTCAGGCTGGAGTGCGGTGGTACGATCTCGGCTCACTGCAATCTCCGCCTCCTGGGTTCAAGCGATTCTCCTGCCTCAGCCTCCCGAGTAGCTGGAACTACAGGCACATGCGACCACATCCGGCTAATTTTTATTTGTAGTAGAGACGGGGTTTCACCATTTTTGCCAGGCTGGTCTTGAACTCTCGGCCTCAGGTGATCCACCCGTCTAAGCCTCCCAAAGTGCTGGGATTACAGGCATGAGCCACCACGCCTGGCCTCTAATTTACAATTTTACTGTTATTTTAACAGATGCTTTTCTCTTGAAAATCCTGAAATGCTTACACGGTGTAAATGAGAAAACAATAGAGCAAATGATTCCCAATAACTTCAAATAAGTGGAGGTGGAAGAAAGATTTGCCACATAGACTGATGTCATAAAGACTCTTTTCCAACCTAACATCCTTAATCCTTAAATGTATTCCAAATAAAAATATACTGACCTAAGGCCGGGCGCGGTGGCTCACGCTTGTAATCCCAGCACT
>NW_016107315.1:4045882-4058303 GCF_001604975.1 Cebus imitator
TGCCCAGCTAATTTTTTGTAGTTTTAGTAGAGACAGGGTTTCACCATTTTGACCAGGATGGTCTCGATCTCTTGACCTCTTGATCCACCCGCCTCGGCCTCCCAAAGTGCTGGGATTACAGGCGTGAGCCACCGCGCCCGGCCATCGAACTCTTGACTTCAGGTGATCCACCTGCCTCGGCCTCCCAAAGTGATGAGATTACAGGCATTAGCCACTGTGCCCAGCCCAAACTGCACTTTTAAAAGGTTTGTAGGCCAGGTGCAGTGGCTCATGCCTGTAATCCTAGCACTTTGCGAGGGTGAGGTGGTCAGATCATGAATCAGGAGTTCAAGACCACCCTGACCACCATGGTGAAACCACATCTCTACTAAAAATACAAAAATATTAGCTGGGCATGGTGGCATGTGCCTGTAATCCCAGCTACTCATGAGGCTGAGGCAGGGGAATTGCTTGAACCTGGGAGGCAGAGGTTACAATGAGCCAAGACCGCGTCACTACAATCCAGCCTGGGTGACAAAGCGAGACTCTGTCTGGGAAAAAAAAAAAGGATTTGTAGATCAACTTGGATTTAGGGATGATAATTCTTTAAAGCCAAGGAAAGCATGAAATTTGTTTTGCTCACCAGGCACAGTGGCTCACGCCTGTAATCCCAGGACTTTGGGAGGTGGAGGTGAGTGGATCATGAGGTCAAGAAATTGAGACCATCCAGGCCAACATGGTGAAACCCTGTTTCTACTAGAAATACAAAAATCAGCTGGGTGTGGTGGTGTGTGCCTGTAGTCCCAGCTACTCAGGAAGCTGAGGCAGGAGAATCACTTGAACCCAGGATAGACTGGCAACAGAGCGAGACTCTGTCTCAAAAAAAAAATTAAAAAATTTGTTTTGCTCAATGCACAAGATAAAAACTGCTACCACTTCTGCCACTCACCTTCCCTTGGGTTCTTGCAGAATGAACAGGAAGATCGGTGCCCACCAACGCTTGCCTTACACTGGAAGGAAGGAGGAAATAATTGAATTTGACAGAAAACATTTTTAAAAACCTATGTACATCTAACAAAGTAAAACCTCCTAAAAATGAAAGAAGCCATATCCCAGATCCACTCAAAGCTTAAAAAAAGAAACTGATATTCCCCACTGATCAGATCTGGCAGACAGGATCTGATGAGCTACTGTTTGCGAGCTACCTTCTAACAGGCACCTGGGACTTTGGTGCAGCCCAAATGCTTTTGCCCTGGATAAAGATTACTATAGGAAATATGCCTAGAAAACTACTGTTAAATGGTTTATAGAATATTATTATCCCAAGGCCATTTACAGTCTGCACCCAAAACCTGGGCCTGGATTGGTTGTGAGATCCTCATTCACAGTTGGCTAGAACTGACAAGAATTCAATTATCAACTCCTTTTTAATTTTTTTTTATTATTATTTTTTTATAGAGACACGGTTTCACTTGTTGGCCAGGCTGGTCTTGAACTCCTGATTTCATGATCCACTTGCCTCAGCCTCCCAAAGTGCTGGGATTACAGGTGTGAGCCACTGCACCCGGCCATCAACTCCTTTCTTAAACACTAATAATGAGGCATGAGGTAGGAGGAAGAGATGCAGGTTATGTCTCTGGCAGCTATCTAAAAGATACTGAAAGGGAACATTCACTAGCCCAGAATAAGGGAAGAGACAATCTTTAAAATTTTTTTTAAATTTTGGAGAGAGTCTCGCTGTTGCCAAGGCTGGAGTACAGTGTGGCGCGTGATCACGGTTCACTGCAATCTCTGCCTCCCAGGTTCAAGTAATTCTCCTGCCTCAGCCTCCCGAGTAGCTGGGACTAAAGGTACACGCTGCCATACCTGGCTAATTTTTTGTATTTTAGTAGAGACAGGGTTTCACCATGTTGCCCAGGCTGGTCTCTAACTCCTGAGCTCAGGCAATCCACCCGCCTCAGTCTCCCAAAATGCTGGGATTAGAGGCATGAGCCACCATGCCCAGCTGGGAAGAGATTTTTAATGTGAATATAATTATTCTTGCCTGCACATGTGAACAAATAGTCAAGCACACTGCTCAACCCTGAAACTTTGAACTTTTGTCACTGACCTTCCAAATGCCACGAGGGACAGAAACTTGGCTGGCGGGAAACCAGAATAAGAACCATGGAGTCGAGGAGAAAACAATAACAACAGTAGCAGTGGCTAATTTTTTTTTTGAGACGGAGTTTTGCTCGTTTCCCAGGCTGGAGTGCAATGGCATGAACTTGGCTCACCAGAACCTCCACTTCCCAGGTTCGAGTGATTCTCCTGTCTCAGTCTCCCGAGTAGCCGGGATTACAGGCATGCACCACCACGCCTGGTTAATTTTGTATTTTTAGTAGAGGCGGGGTTTCTCCCGTCAGGCTGGTCTCAAACTCCTGACCTCAGGTGATCTGGCCACCTCTCAGGCTCCCAAAGTGCTGGGATTACAGGCGTGAGCCACCGCACACGGCCAGTAGTGGCTAATTCTTAAATAGCACATACCATGTATCTGGTCTACTATATATGTCATCACTTATTGATCCTGGCAACCCCAATTAACTCCATGAAAATGGGTACTACTATCTCCTCATTTTGTAGATGAGGAATCTGAGGCCTAGAAAGGTTAAATCACTTGAATAAGATCACTATAATCAGTTATTTCATTGTTCCCTTCACTATAAGCCGATTACACACAAATACACACATACCCTCCCCACTACCAAAGGCTGTCATGCCTCCCTATAGGGCGAGTACACTTCCTTTCTCCATTGTCATCCTTGGCCATGTGTCTTCTTTGCTTTCGCCAATAGAACGTGAGTCAACATGACCTACACCAGGTCTAAGAAAAGCTTTAGAAGCCAATGCTTATGTGAATGAACTTCTCCCTTAGCCAGAAGAACACTGTCCCATATTGAGACTGTTTCTTCTGCCTGGGTGCTGGGATGAGAAACCATGTGGAACAGAACTGTAGCAAACAACCCATAGTCCCTGACATGTAATGTGAGTGAAGAATATGTTTATTGTTTTAAGCCACTGGGATTTGAGGGTTGTTACCACAGGGGAGCTGCTATAGTAACTACTGCTGTGTGTAAACATATAGATCAACAGAATAAAACTGAGAATCTAGAAATAAACCTATAGATTATGGTCAACTGATTTTTGATAATGGGGAAAGTGCCTATGGGGAAAGAATAGTCTCTCAACAAATGGTGCTGGGACAACTGAATATCTACATGTGAATGAATGAAGTGTGTGACACTTCAGCTAGTGAGTGGCGCAATTAGGATCCTAACCTTAGTATGTATAATTTAAATACCATAAAACAGGTCTGGCATGATGGCGTATGCCTGTAATCCTAGCACTTTGGGAGGCCAAGGCGGTTGGATCATTTGAAGCCAGGAGTTCAACACCAGCACGGCTGACATGCAGAAACCCCATCTCGCTACTCAGGAGGCTGAGACATGAGAATTGCTTGAACCCAGGAGGTGGAGGTGGAGTTGAAGGTTGTAGTGAGCCAAGATTGTGCCACTGCACTCCATCCTGGGTGACAAAGCAAGATTCTGTCTTAAAAACAAAAACAAAACCCATAAAACTTACCTATTTTACATGTACGAGTCAACGATTTTTAGTAAATGTATAGCGCAACCATCACCACCATCTAATTTTGAAACATTTTCATCACCCCAAAGGAAATCTAGTGAAGTCACCTCTCATTCTTACCCCTAGGGACATGGAATTGTGCAATGTATGCTTTTTTGTGTCTGGCATAGTAGTTTCAAGGTTCATCTGGCTTGTAACATGATTCAGTACTGCATTCCTTTTCACTGTCAAAAACCATTTCATTGTATGGATATGCTAATTTTGTTCATCCATTCATCAGCTAATGGACATTTTGGTTATTTCCATTTTTTGGCTATTATAAATAATACCACTGTTAACATTTGTTTTAATTACTTAATAGGTATATAATAAACTTAAAAAAAATTTTTTTTTTTGCGACAAAGTCTTCCTCTGTCACCCAGGCTGGAATACTGAAGTACAGTGGCACTATCATGGGTCACTGCTGCCTCGAGCTCCTGGACTCAGGTGATCCTCTCACCTCAGCCTCCTGAGTAGCAAGGACTACAGGCAATGCACCACCACAGAGATGGGTTTTGCCGTGTTGGTCTCAAACTCCTGGGCTCAAGTGATCTGCCCACTTCTGCTTCCCAAAGTGTTGGGATTATAGTCATGAGCCACACCTGGCTGACCTTAACACTCTCTCTCTCTTTTTTTTTTAAAAAAGGATACTCTCAAGAAAGTGAAAGTTAACACATAGAAAATATTTACAAATCATATGTCTGATAAGGGATTAATATCCAGAAAATATAAAGTACTCTTACAACTCAACAAAAAGACACAGAAACCACTTCCAAAGGGCAAAGCACTTGGTTGAACATTTCTCAAAAAGAGATATACAAATGGCCAATGAACACATGAAAAGATCCTCAAAGTCATTAGGGAAATGCAAATCAAAACCACAATGAGATATTTTTCATACCCACTAAGATGGCTATTATCAAAAAAAGGAAAAATAATAAATGTTGGCAAGGAGGGGGAGAAAGAAGCCCTTACATATTGGTGATAGGAATATAAAATAGTGCAGCTGTGGTCTATGAAAAAGTTTGCTAATAATAATAATAAAAGGAAAACAGTTTGGTGGTTCCTCAAAGAGTTAAATATAAAAGTACCATATAACCCAGCAATTCCACTCCTGGATACATACCCCCAAATAATTGAAAACAGCTGTTCAAACAAAAACTAGCACACAAAGGTTCTATCATTCACTAAAGTCAAGAGGCAGATACAACCCAAATGTCCATCAACTAATGAACAAAATGTGATATATTATTTAGCCATAAAAAGAAATGAGGTACTGATAAATACTACAACACACGTGGACTCTGAAAACATGCTAGTGAAAGGCCAACAACACAAAAGGTTACATATTTTAATTTCATTTATATGAAATATCCAGAACAGGCAAATCCATGGAGATAGAAAAAATATCCAAAAAATGTACAACTCCCACAGAACTAGTCTCTCCAAACGTACTTTTCCAAATAAGAATTCCTTTATGACCACCCTCAGGAGAGATGAGAAAACAGTATATGTCAAGGAACTGTTATTTTTATAACTGACAGAAATCATGGCACATGTCCTTGAGAAAGTATCTCCAATTGCAGGTCCAGAACCCTCTATGGTCAGATGTAACAGCTGGGAAGGAGAAATTATGAATGACCTTGCCTTGACCTCTTCCTGTTTAACTGAATTGAGCTGAGGAAGAAGAGCTTTGTCCTTGGGAATGCATGTTAGCAGGCAGCCTTCCTAGAGATATGGAGGAGGTGTTATTCCGGATGCTTACTTCTGAAGAAAGGAATTCTTGGTACTTACTCGTTTGCAGTACCAAAAATCCAGGCTTGGTACATACTCGAGGGTAACTTCTTTGTCTTGGATCATTAGAGTTCCCTGTAAAGACAAAGACAGAAACCATCAACATCAACCCTTGAAGAAATAGATAAGAGATGGAAAGGCACAGAGAGCCTTTCCAATCCCCAAGCTGAAACATTTTTATAAAGAGTGAGCTTATTCACTGGTGAAAGGAAATGGCTGTTTTAAGCCACAGACCTGGGGCAGTGTTGCAGAGCAAGCTTAAGGGAGTGCAAGGGAAGGGGAGTGCGAGAAGGTGAAATCAGTCTTCGGCCTTGGTTCTTGTAGATTAGGTGCTGTTCTTGGGCAGGCTATGCCCAGTCTACTTGTCCAGAGGTCAGGTGCACTCTCTTGAGTCCTGGCATGTCCCCCACTTAGCTCAGGAGCTAGCACACTATCAAGAAGCAAACTCTTCCTTCTGCACAGAGGCAGAGGAGCCCTCTTCTTTTCCATGGCTAACTCACATCTCCTTGGAAAGGTAGTAAGGGCTATAACTTTGGTGCCGAAAATTTCCTTTCAAACACTGGCTGTATGGCAAAAGCACCAGGACAAAGACATACAACACAGAAGACAGGAAGAAAGGAGGAAGGTGAAAGCTTCACAGCAAAGTTACATCCTTAGAGCAGGAAACTGAATGGTTGGTGGGAGCAACAGCGGTGGTGGCAGTATCACTCTGGCTTGGAGCTTACAGAGTGAGCTAGCCCTGCAATCTGAGAAGCAACCATTGGCAAGTAAGCCTTTGGGAAAGTCTGGCACAGGAACGGGTGGGAAAAGGGGCTCAACAAGTCTGTTAAGGAGCTCCCTTCTCTCTCCATTTTGGACAAATCATAAATTCTATTGCACATTAAAGTTTCATTTAATAAACACTAGCCAGCAAATAACGTGTTGATGCAGGGGAAAAAAAAATCTGCCTACTGACAAGGGACCCTCACCCACACTTGAAAGTGAACTAACCGAGAATGCGACTCTGGAACTAGCCCCTGCGCTGTGTTCATTCTCCGCCCTCTAGGGTCCTCTGTGTCTCCTCAGACAGGGCTCTGAGTTATACAAGCCATTTCTTTGCAATTGGACCTCAGTTTCTTGCTTGAATCCATACATCTGTCAAATAATGCTTTACCTCTCTGCTTTTCACATCAAAAAAGTCAAGAGAAATACATAGGATAAAATTATTGTCTTGTCAAAACCAAGGGAAAACTGCCTGTCTACCTAGGTCTTACTTAGCATCTGGTCTCTGAGAAACTATTTCCTGGCTTGTTTTCAAGGCTAAGGACAATGATAATAAAAATTGCTTGTATTTATTATGCACGTACTCAGAGCCAGAAACCACTAAGTACATTATCTTATTTAATCCTCTAAATGATCCAATGAAGTAATCTTATCTCCACTTTACAGATGAGGATATATGTTCAGAACAGTGGGGTCACCCAGGTGGTGAAGGGCACAGCTGGGCTGTAGAGAAGGAATCTCGTTTCATTTCTCTCTCTCTCTCTTTTTTTTTTTTTTCCTAAGGGATCTCGTTTCATTCACCAGCTTCTGCTCACTATTAGGGACAGGCAGTCTAGCCTTAGGGACCAATCAGAAAAAAGACAGGCTCTGTAGGCAGGGAAGGATCCAGGAAGGACCACTCTATCAAACTCTACCAATTCAGGTCAGTCAAGATGAATCCCTTCTTCTTTATCATTTTTTTCCAGAGTCTCGCTCTGTTGCCCAGGCTGGAGTGCAGTAGTGCAATCTCAGCTCACCACAACCTCCGCATCCCAGGTTCAAGTGATTTTCCTGCCTCAGCCTTCTGAGCTGGGACTACAGGCATGTGCCACGATGCCGAGTTAATTTTTGTATTTTTCATACAGACGGGGTTTTACTATGTTGGCCAGGCTGGTCTCGAAGTCCTGACCTTGTGATCCGCCTGCTTCAGCCTCCCGAAGTGCTGGGACTACAGACATGAGCCACCACACCCGGCCTAAGATGAACCCCTTCTAAGCCCAGAGACAGTATATAACACCTTTAAGAGCATGGATTCCGGGCTGAGTTCCCTAAATTTGAATCTTGCCTCTACTCCATGACCTTCAGCAAGGTCCTTAATTTTGTGCTTCCATTTCCTCATCTGTAAAGTAGGGACAACAGTATCTACTTCTTGGGGTGCTTGTGAAGATTAAGTAAATTCATACATGTAAAGAGCTTAGCAGAGAATATAGTGAGGGCTCAAGAAATGTTGATCATTATAAGCCCTAGGCACCAAAAAAGACCAGCATCAGCAGGTGGCAGTCAAATAGTCACTCATTTCACCCTGCTTGCTTGCTAGGTAGAAGTAGTTCACCATCCATTTTAATCTCCTGAAAGACTAAGCTTTCATAGAGAATCGTCACTACACACCAGAAACTATATACGACAGTACTTTCTGTTATCAAATTCCTGGTGTAGGCCTTAGAGTTTGCTTAATCTTGCTGGCCTTTTATTTACTATCAGCACCAAAGAGTATCTGGTACCAAAAAGGAGCTTAGTAAGCTCTTGTTGAATGAATGAAATACTGAATAGAGCCAACTATCCCTGGGGGACCTGGTGCTTGGTACACAGTAGCTCTGGAGGGAGATACTGCTGTTACAGCATACATTTATATACCTCATCCATAAAACATGTGGGTTGTCATTTGAACAGTGAACAGCAGCCACCAGAATAAGGCACTACTGTCAATCTCAGTCACCTGCAAATTCTGATTTAATCACTTGGAGGCATTAATGGATTCAGGTATTTCTAAGGCACCTTATACTCCACAGACAACAAAAATGTTCCAGTAGCTGCGAATGACCTTTTGTTGAGGGTAGGTAATTCCCCTTGCCAGGAGTCCCTATCAGCATGTCAACTTGGAGATTACTTTTACATCATGTGTTACAAAGGCAATGATTTCTTATTCTCACAGTCTCAGGCAAACCCTTTTCTAAACCTGCACATGGTTAGACATAAGCTAAAGAATGTGAAATGGTTCTAACATCACTGTTGATGGGTAGCCAATTTTTTTCTCTCTTAAAAAAATTACTATTTTTTCAAAACCAAAAATGGTCAATATAGCTGATTATTTAATAAGAATAGGTAGTCATAGGACAAACCTGTCTGAGAACAATTTATGATTTGATTCCCCAGCTGCTATCATATGCAGGCAACTCATATATACCAAGCATAGGTATGACATACATACATACACTGCACCCCTCCCCATTGCTGCCTTTCTCTGTATTTGACAAAACAGAGACTTGTCAATATCTCCTAGGGAAGTAACCTGTAGGGAGTTAGATTAATGAATGGGTAGGATGATGCAATCACCTTCAGCGGATGTCCATTCTTAATCTATTATCTATTAGAGTATTTTCATACATTAGAATTTTTATTCATCATTTGATTTATTGAGTTGTTAAGCTTCTCAAGCAAAGGTATCATGAAGGCCTTGTGTCTGATGAACTAGGTCTGGCTGCTGAAGAGGTACCACATAGGCCAGGCACAGTGGCTCATGCCTATATTCCTAGCACTTTGGGAGGCTGAGGTGGGTGGACTGCCTGAGCTCAGGAGTTCGATACCAGCTTGGGCAACACAGTAAAACCCGTCTCATCTAAAATACAAAAAATCATCCGGGCATAGCAGCATGCAACTGTAGTCCCAGTTACTCGGGAGGCTGAGGCAGGAGAATTGCTAGAACCCAGGAGGCGGAGATTGCAGTGGGCCAAGATTGTGCCATTGCACTTCAGCCTGGGCAACAGAATGAGACTCTGTCGCTAAAAAAAAAAAAAAAAAAGAGGTGTGTGTGTGTATATATATATATATAGAGAGAGAGAGAGGGAGAGAGAGAGAGAGATCTATATATCTCTCTTTTTTGAGACAGGGTCTTACTCTGCACCCAGGCTATAGTGCATAGTGCAGTGGCAGGATCTTGGCTCACTGCAACCTCCGCCTCCTCAGTTCAAGTGATTCTGTCTCTGCCTCCCAAGTACCTGGGATTACAGGTGTGCTCCACGACGCTGGCTAATTTTTGTATTTTTAGTAGAGATCGGGTTTCGCCATGTTGGCCAGGCTTGTCTCAAACTCCTGGCCTCAAGTGATCCGCCTGTCTCGGCCTCCCAAATTGCTGGGATTACAGGCATGAGCCACTGCACCCAGCTAAGAGGTATATATCTGAAAGTAAAACCAAACACATCTCTTCCTTTCTCAGCAGTGTTAGATTAGCTTAAATGAGACTAAAACCTGCTAAAATCCTCTCCAGCCATCACCTGGCAAAGTGACACACAGGTATTACGAAGTACATTTCAAGAAGTCTTACTGTGAAGCTGCAAACAGCCAGATATTTGCACTCCAGAATGGCAAAGCATGTCCTTATTCTCCACCTAAAGACACTACAGAGGAACAAACTCTGGGTCTGGAGGGCTGCTGATAGAAATCTACATTCCCATTTCCTTTTTCATCAGCTGCTCTTAGAGACGTCATGATCTCATTTTCTGACTGCCTATGCGACGGACTAGGGTCAGAGTGTTGAGACTCTACCATATGCTCCCATTTTGTTGGCTCATAACCAATCCTCAAGGATTTTTTATTTTTATTTTTTATTTATTTATTTTTTAGATAGGGTCTCTCTTCTTGTTGCCCAGGTTGCCAGTCTAGAGAACAGTGGTGCAATCATGACTCTGCAGCCTTGACTTCCCAGGCTCAAGCAATCCTCCTGCCTTAACGTCCCTGAGTAGCTGAGACCACAGGTGCATGCCACCATGCCTGGCTAATTTTTAAAATTTTTGTAGAGATGGGAGTCTCACTATGTTGCCTAGGCTGGTCTCAAACTCCTGAGCTCAAGTGATCCTCCGGCCTTGGCCTCCAAAAGTGCTGAGATTATAGGCATGAGTCATCATGCCCAGCCTCAAGGATTCTTAAGGTACTGAGAGGTACAATAGAAAATGGAGAGAAAAAAACATTTCTGGCCAGCTGCTTTGCATCTTTGTTAAAGATCTTCAATGCCAGCTCAGTTGTAGCTTTACTTTATACTGAGAAAATGACTGCTGTGTGATCTTTCCATTATAGTACAGAAAGAAACAGACAAGATCAAAAAAGGCAGGGAAAAAGTATATGAACTTTGTGAATACAACTCACATTGAAAGACTGGCAATCATTCTTCATTGTTTTGTGTTTCTTCTAAATACAGTATGGGGCTATCAGGTTATTGGTGGCTGAGAACTGGTACTGTTTATCAGAGATAGCGTATCTTTATTCACAAAGCAATTTACAGTTTACAAAGGCATTCTTCACAATGTCATCTCATTAGATTCTCACAAGTAGGGCATATGGACAGCTGAGATACATGGAGTAGTCCGCCCAAGAATACAGAGCTAATTAGCAACACATATAGTACTAAAAGTCAGGTTTTCTTTTCGCCATATTGTCTGTTTTTAAATTCCAGAAAGTCGGTCAATTCATCACACTTCCCACTTCAAAGAGGTGGCTTCTGATGAAAAGATATACACTGTAGAGTCTAAAGAAGTTTGCAGAAAACGGACTCACAGGGAGTTTTTAGAGAGACTGCCACAAAGCCCTTGTTTCTTCATAGTACTGCCAATCCCCCAAACTGGCCTGCTTAAGGAGGGATTTCTGTTCTTAAAACACCTACAACTGCTTTCGGTGCTGTGCCTAAGATAAAGAGGGCTTAGTAAATGGCTGCTACCAGGAGTTTCAAGAACCATGACAGTCAAATGAACCTGTAGAAAGAGCAAAGCCAAAGGAAAAAAAGTAACAAGTTTAAAACAGATGTGTCATTTCTCTTAGTATAAAAGATTACTTTTTATAGAAATCCTTTGTAAAGCAGTCAGGCTCATTTTCTTTATGGTACGAGGCTATGTTACAGTTCGAATATTTTATAAAACCCACTATTCCCAAAGGCCAAAGCAAAATGAGACAGAAGATGGAAGAAGGAGATGAAGGGAGAAATAAAGCACAGAGGCTAAAGGAAGTACAAAGAATGGCAACTCTACAGCTCTGCCTGTTGACCTTCTCCATGTCCTCTATTCTTACCCAACAGGATCTGAGCTGCACTTTGAGCATCCAGGAGATAAGACCCCACTGGGATCTCCACTGAAAACAAAATCCCACTTCAGCGTCCAGTGTAAGGTTGAGGGGCATAAAGACGCTGCCCTGTCAGCTGCCACTTCCTGTCTCTTCTTGATAGATGAAAGCACAACCAAAACTTTTACTAAAATGTTCTTGACAACAAACGTTTTAGACTATATGACACCAGCAACAACCAGCATCAAGCCAAAACCTTATTTGTGCTCTCTGAAGCAAAACAGCTGACTGTTTCTTTGAGCCCTAGAGCCCCACCCATTGGGATCACAGCTGGCAGAAGTCAGAGTCTCAAGATGAACTCAGCAGCCAGGCACAGTGGCTCACGCCTGTAACCCCAGCACTTTGGGAGGCCAAGACAGGTGGATTGCCTGAGCTCAGGAGTTCGAGACCAGTCCGGGTAACATGATGAAATCCCACCTCTACAAAAAATACAAAAATTAGCTGGGCATGGTGGCATGCGCCTGTAATCCCCAGCTCATCTGGGGGCTGAGGTGGAAGGATTCCTTGAACCTGGGAGGTCAAGGCTGCAGTGAGCCAAGCTCACATCACTGCACTCCAGCCTGGGTGACAAAGTGTGACCCTGTCTTAAAAAAAAAAAAAAAAGAACTCTCTTTTGGGAACACCACACACTTCAAGCCACACCCTGACATGAGAACTTAAATATTTTAAAGGTGTCCGGAGTTAAGAATATATTCCTTGCCGGGCGCGGTGGCTCATGCCTGTAATCCCAGCACTTTGGGAGGCTGAGGCGGGTGGATCACAAGGTCAAGAGATCAAGACCATCCTGGTCAACATGGTGAAACCCCGTCTCTACTAAAAACTACAAAAAATTAGCTGGGCATGGTGGCACGTGCCTGTA
>NW_016107315.1:4058831-4062974 GCF_001604975.1 Cebus imitator
GGGGTCTTGCAATGTTGCCCAGGCTGGAGTGCAGTGGCTATTCACAGGCACAATCCCATACTGATCAACACGGGAGTACTGACCTGCTCTGTTTCTGACCTGGGCCGGTTCACCCCTCCTTAGGCAACCCGAAGGTCCCCCGCTCCTGGGAGGTCACCATATTGATGCCAAACTTAGTGCAGACACCCAATTGGCATGGCACACTACAGCCCAGAACTCCTGGGTTCCAGCAATCCTCCCACCTCAGCCTGCCAAGTAGCTGGGGCTACAGGCACGCACCACTGTGCCCAGCCCTAAATTGCTTCTCACAATTTATAAGCTCCAACTATTACTCAGAACAACTGAAAACCTGACCCACTAAAATGCAAATATTTTTTAAACTTTCAATTTGTTATAATTTTATATCTTTTAGAGCAATGTTTCACCTAACATTTATAAAAAACAAGTCAAGATTTCTCTGGTTAATAATTTATTTCCATAGTTCGGGCATGGTGGCTCACGCCTATAATTCTAGCACTTTGGGAGGTCAAGGCGGGTGGATCACCTGAGGTCAGGAGTTTGAGACGAGCCTGGCCAACATGGTGAAACCCATCTCTACTAAAAATAAAAAAATTAGCTAGTCAGGAGGGTGAGGCAGGAGAATCACTTGAACCAGGGAGGTGCAGGTTGCAGTGAGCTGAGATTGCTTGATTGCACTCCAGTCTGGGTGAAAAGAGTGAGACTCCATCTCAATCAGCAATCAATAAAAATAATTTATTTCCACAGAAAGATATGACCTAATTCTTGGTGGAAGTAAAATATCACGTTTTAGCATCTTTTACTGATAATTCTCAGAATTACCCTCAGAATTCAGACTTCTATAACCTCTTTTTTCCTCTTTCCTCAGATTACAATAACATAGCAAAGAAATAAAAATACTCACAAAGTAGAATATATACAGAAACAAGATATGGTTTGTTCTTTCCTGACAACTAACCCTAAAATAATGAGCTATGCAGGGCAAAGGTTTTTAGTCTCAGATAAAAGAGAGGCTCTCTCCTATTGCAATTAGGGACATCCCCCAACTTAATGTAGAGTGAAGGGCAGCTGATTTACATAATTTCTATAACACTTTTATATTTTGAGATGACTACTGTTGGAGCTCCCTAGCTCTTTTCTTCTGGAAAAAGTAGACTGTAAATTCAACATCAAGGCTTGCTTCATTGACTAGGTCTCTAAATTGAATCACTATAGAGGAAAACAAATAGGGAGTTTGTTAAATCAATGTGGAAAACATAAAGCTTCTTAATCTGCTTTGTTTACCAAAGAATATACTCAAACCTTTTCTTTTTCTTAAAAACTTAATGGCAGGAGGTGGTGGAGAACGGCCAAGAGAGCAGCCTGAGGCCCGCAAGACCTAAGATACTGTACAAGCCACACTGCTGAGCCCATCACAAAGCCTGCACATTGTTCCCCAGGAATCCCCAAAGAACCAGCAGCTATTCTTCAGGATCCACCATTCAAAAGAGACAGTGGGGCCAGGTGCGGTGGTTCACGCCTATAATCCCAGCACTTTGGGAGGCTGAGGTGGGTGGATCACCCAAGGTCAGGAGTTTGAGACCTGTCTGACTAATGTGGTGAAACCCCCATCTCAACTAAAAATATAAAAATTAGCCAGGCATGACAACAGGTGCCTGTAATCCCAGTTACTGGGGAGGCCAAGGCAGAAGAATCACCTGAACCCGGCAGGTAGAGGTTGCAGTGAGACAAGATCGTGCCCCTGCACTCCAGCCTGGGCAACAAAAGCAAAACTCCGTCTCATAAAAAAAAAAAAAAAAAAGACATTGGCCGCACATGGTGGCTCATGTCTATAATCCCTGAACTTTAGGAGGCCAAGGTGGGAGAACTGCTTGAGACCAGACCAGCTCAGGGAATGAGACCCCATCTATCTCTATGACTATTAAAACAAAATTTTTTTAAAGAAAAAAAAATGAAAAGACACATTATATCTACTGGCCCTTTATCTATCACCTCCCACTCAAGTACTTTAGCTTCCTTGAAAGGTGTCTTTAGCCCCTTTGCCTGTCCTATCCTTGTTTAGACTTTCAGAGTCTTGCTGACTTGATTTCTGCAGAAATAGTGCCCTAAAAATATTAATAAAATACAGAGCTTCTGAACTTCTGCATACACACTGTTCAACTAACATTTCAGGGAGGTAACTCCCGCCACACTCCTTTTATTGAGACAGGGTCTTGCTCTGTCCCTTAGGCTAGAGAGCACTGGTGTTTGTGTGATCATAGCTCACCACAGCCTTGACTCCTGAGCTCAAGCAATCATTCCACCTCAGCCTCCTGACAACCTGGGATGATAGGTGCATGTCACCAAGTCTGGATAATTTTTAAAATTTTATTTTATGCAGACATGGGGTCTCCCTGTGATGCCCAAGCTGGTCTTGAACTCCTGGGCTCAAATGATCCTCCTGTATCAGCCTCCCAAAGGGCTAGGATTATAAGTATGAGCCACCATGCCATCACGGCATGGTGGCTCATACTTATAATCCTAGCCCTTTGGGAGGATAAAGGATGACCCCAAAAAAAGGTCATTCTTTTTTTCTAAGGCAGAAAGCTACAGACCCAGTGCCACTCAGAAGCACCAAGACTAAGAATGGAAGCTTTGAGTCAGAAAAGGTTTATTGGGAATACAAGGTTAGGTCCCTTATCCTTTTTGTTCTACTCATTTTCACAGGCAAATAACCAAAGAATTCTCAAACTTCAGCTCCTGATAAAAATGAGGTCTGGCTTTTACATTTTAGACATGCTACAGTTAAATTAGCCAATATTTATTAAGTAGCATTTACTAAACTATAATATTACAGCTGCTACAATATCATGGCTATTATAACTTTTTTTTTTTTTTTTTTTTTAACAGCAGATAGGTATACAGTGAGGGAACGATTCCTGCAATCAAGCAGAAATCTGTGGCAATCCAGGAGTCTGGGAGAAGACAAAGCCAATAGGTCACTAACTGTAACCCTGCTGGAGTTGGGATCATGTGCTACAAAGGGATAGCCCATAGCTAGTCATCAAGAAACTCTCGTGATCAGACCTGTATGTCTTGGAAATCTATCACAGACTTAACCCTTGGATGCCTTTGGACACCATCAGATGTTAAGACATACCGTCCAATTTATTAAAAGGCATCTCTTGTAGTTTGAAGGCTATGAAAATTACTGAGATATTAAATGATTATATAATTGTAAATTTCTACTCTTTACAGAAAAAAAAACTGAAGAAAATACATTTAAAAAGGGAGACCTGGCCAGGCAGAGTGGCTCATACCTGTAATTCCAGCACTTTGGGAGGCCAAGGTAGGCAAATCACCTGAGATCAGGAGTTCAAGACCAGCCTGGCCAATATGGTGAAACCCCATCTCCACTAAAAATACAATAATTAGCTGGGCCTGGTGGCACAAGCCTGTAATTCCAGCTACTCAGGAGGCTGAGGCATGAGAATTGCTTGAACCTGGGAGATGGAGGTTGCAGTGAGCAGAGATCATGCCACTACGCTCCAACCTGGGCAACAGAGTGAGACTCTGTCTCAAAAATAAATAAATAAATAAATGATTAATAATGATAATAAAAAGGGAGGCCCTTGAACAGTATTAGGAAGCATCTTGAAGTTTCTATTGTACAGAGTAGGCTGCATGTCTGCCTTTTCCAGGGCAGTTTTAACTGTGCTCTGTTGAAAGGCTATGTGTTGGTGCACTTGTCTTTCAGGTCACTCGCTTGGCCCTCTTTCAAGTGTAGTTTCCTTCTTTCATTCCTGTTTCTAAAGCTTTTAAATAAACTTTCTCTTCTGTTCTAAAATTTGCCTTGTCTTTCCTTCTGCCTTATGACCCTCAGTCAAATTCTTTCTTCTGAGGAGGCAAGAACTGAGGTTGCCACAGACCCATATGGGTACAGATTTGCTGCCATTAGCAGATGGATGGATGGATGGATACAGGTAGTTAGAGTTTTTTCTTTTCCTAGCCTATGTTAGAAGCCATAGCAGAGGATTTTGATACAGTTTTCTTTACTTCATCATCCAGTGATTTAATTAAAAAATTTTTACTTGAAGTATTGTAAGAAAACCTATACAACCATCAGATCTTGAGTCTTACTAAAAA
>NW_016107315.1:4063235-4067231 GCF_001604975.1 Cebus imitator
GCTCATTGCAAACTCTGCCTCCCAGGTTCAAGCAATTCTCCTGCCTCAGCCTCCCAAGTACCTGGGACTACAGGCGCATGCCACCACCCCGAGCTAATTTTTGTATTTTTGGTAGAGACAGGGTTTCACCATGTTGGCCAGGCTGGTCTTGAACTCCTGACCTCGTGATCCACTTGCCTCGGCCTTCCAAAGTGCTGGGATTACATGCATGAGCCACCATGTCTAGCCTATTCATTGCTTTTTAACAACCCCAAAACTTAGTGGCTTCACTCAAAACTTATTTTGCTTACAAATCTGCATTTTGGGAACAGCTATCAGAAACAGGTCATCTCTGTTCCATTCGGCATCAGCTGGCATAGCTCAATGGCTGGGGGCTAGAATCATTTGAAGCCTCAATTATTCAAATATCTGGTGGCTAATGCCAACTATTGTCTGGGACCTCAGCTGGGGCTAACTGCCAGAACATATACAGATTTGCTGCCATCAGCAGATGGATGGATGGACAGATAGACGGATGGATGGATGGATACATGGATGGTTATAAATACAAAGAGTATATAAAAAACATAAAAGTTTTTATGTTCAAACTTGGGCTTCCTGACAGGTTCGTATGTCTGCCTAACATTTTTCCTGTCCCATTTCTGCATTTCTTAGTCGATTATAGAAACAAAATAAAATTAAAGAAAAGGCTGTGTCAGGCAGTGTAAACCAATTTGAGGTTAAGAAAAATGGTTAACATATATATGTGACTTACAACACACAGCCAGCTCCCATCCAAAAGATTTCAATTCAGTCTGGTGACATTATTTCTTCTTGTAGGATTACCTCTAGAGTATAAGAGATTTTCAAAAATGCCTTTACCCTTTCCTTAACATCTCCTCATCCCCACAAATTACATTATAGCCAGAATGGGCTATATATTCTTTATTAAACAACAAATGACCACCCAGCCAACTTGGTAAAACCGTATCTCTACTAAAAATACACACTTAAGGAGACTTGGCCAGGTGTGGTGGCTCATGTCTGTAATCCCAGTGCTTTGGGAGGCTTAGGCTGGTGGATCACTTGAGATCAGGAGTTCGAGACCAGTCTGGCCAGCATGGTGAAACCTTGATTCTACTAAAAATACAAAATTTAGCTGAGCATAGTGGCATACACCTGGAATCCCAGCTACTCAGGAGGTTGAGGCAGGAGAATCGCTTGAACTGGGAGGTGGAGGTTTTAGTGAGCTGAGATCGTGCCACTGCATTCCAGCCTGGGCAACAAGAGTGAAACCCTATCTCAAAAAAAGGAAGTCTGGAAATAAAATCAAGATATAGTCTTACTAAGACAGACCTGGCAGAAATGGTCTTTCTAGACAGGAAGCATTTGACCTCTGTGCTTATATTTTTATGTATAATAAAGTTTAGGAAAAACTTACACAGAAAAACTATATCCAAAGCTGCTCAGGCAAAACATGGTCTTTACCATACAGTAACTTAGCTTTTTTTTTAAAGATGGAGTTTCACCCTGATGGCCAGGCTGGTCTTGAACTCCTGACCTCAGGTGATCCACCCACCTCGGTCTCCCAAAGTGCTAGGATTACAGGCGTGAGCAACTGTGCCCGTCCAGTAACTTAGCTTCTAAATCTACTGAAACTTCAGATACTTTTATCAGTGCTGGACTGTTCCATAGCAAATGCTTTAGTTCCTAATCACCAGCCTATGGGTCATTTTAAAGAATATAAAAACAGGCCGGGCACAGTGGCTCACGGCTGTAATCCCAAAACTTTGGGAGACCAAGGCAGGCGGATCACGAAGTCAAGAGATCGAGACCATCCTGGCTAACATGGTGAAACCCCGTCTCTACTAAAAATACAAAAATTAGCTGGGCATAGTGGTGTGTGCCTGTAGTCCCAGATACTCGGGAGGCTGAGGCAGGAGAATTGCTTGAACCTGGGAGGCAGGGATTGCAGTGAGCCGAGATCATGCCACTGCACTCCAGCCTGGCACGTGGCGACAAAGCAAGATTCTGTCTCAAAAAAAAAAAAAAAAAGAATATAAAAACAGAAGTGCACATGTTTATTTTTTTAATATATATTTAATTATATACTTAGTGTTTTGTACTGTTTGGTTTTAAAGCATCAGGTGTCAGAAGTTCAAGGTTATAGTGAGCTATGGATCATGCCACTGAACACATGCGAGGCCCCGTCTCCATTTCTTTTCCTTTTTTTTTGGAGACAGAGTCTTGCCGTTGCCCAGGCTGGAGTGCAGTGGCATGATCTCGGCTCACTGCAACCTCTGGCTCACGGGTTCAAGTGATTCTCCTGCCTCAGCCTCCCGAGTAGCTAGGATTACAGGCATGCACCACCATGCCCAGCTAATTCTTATATTTTTAGTACAGACTGGGTTTCCCCATGTTGGCCAGGCTGGTCTCAAACTCCTGACCTCAGGTGATCTGCCTGCCTCAGCCTCCCAAAGTGCTGCGATTATAGGTGTGAGCTACTGCACCCAGCCTCCCTGTCTCTATTTTTAAAAAAAAAAAAAAAAAAAAAAAAGAAAAGCATTTGGCTGGTGAAAAGTAATTATATATTTAGTATTTTTAAAAATTATTGTAAGGATAATTAAGGTTTAGAGAAACACGTTCTGTAACCAGGAAAAATCTGTTTGTTTGTTTGTTTTCTGAGACAGAGTCTTGCTTTGTCGCCAAGGCTAGAGTGTGGTGGCACAATCTTGGCTCACCGCAAACTTCAAGAGATTCTCCTGCCTCAGCCTCGGAGTGGCTGGGATTAAAGGCGCCCACCACCGTGCTTAGCTAATTTTTGTATTTTTAGTAGAGATGGTGTCTCACCATCTTGGCCAGGCTGGTCTCGAAGTCCTGACCTCATGATCCACCCACTTCGGCCTCCCAAAGTGCTGGGATTATAGGCGTGAGCCACTGCACCTAGCCAAAGAATCTGGTTCTTATTCTGGAAAATTAAGAGACTACTGTTAAGTCTCCCAATGCCTATTTACTCTCTTTACCTTGGGAGCAAATCCCTGCCTTTTAACTGGGCCCATAGCTGCCTAAAACAGACGTTCTACAGCCCTCCTTGAAGCTAAAGTGTGGCCATGACTGAACTCTGATCAACTGAACATAACCAGAAGTGGTGCTTGCAATGTTCAGGAAGTATTCTTTTTTTTTTTTTTTTTAAATTTTTGTGGGTACATAGTAGATATATATATATATGGAGTACATGAGATGTTTTGATACACGGATGCAATGTGAAATAAGCACATCATGGGAAACAGGGTATCCATCGTCTCATGCATTTATCTTTTCAGTTACAAACAAATTACACTCCTTATGTTTTTTTTTCTTTCTTTATGTTATTTAAAAATGTACAATCAAGTCATTATTGGCTATAGTCACCCTATTGGGCTCTCAAATAATAGGTCTTATTCATTCCATCTTTTTTGTACCCCTTTACCATTCCCACCTTCCCCCCAGCCCCCTAACTATCCTTCCCAGACCGACATGGGCGAGGCCAAAGTAGGCAGATCACGAGGTCAGGAGTTTGAGACCATCCTGGCCAACATGAAGAAACCCCATCTCTACTAAAATACAAAAAAAAATAAACTAGCCAGGTGTGGTGGCATGCACCTGTAGTCCTAGCTACTCGGGAGGCTGAGGCAGGGGAACTGCTTGAACCCAGGAGGCAGAGGTTCCAATGAGCTGAGATCATTCCACTGTACTCCCACCTGGGCGACAGAGCAAGACTCCGTCTCAAAAATAAACAAACAAACAGAAAGTTGTAGAAGCCGGGCACGGTGGCTCAAGCCTGTAATCCCAGCACTTTGGGAGGCTGAGGCGGGTGGATCACGAGGTCAAGAGATCGAGACCATCCTGGTCAACATGGTGAAACCCCGTTTCTACTAAAAATACAAAACATTAGCTGGGCATGGTGGCGCGTGCCTGTAATCCCAGCTACTCAGGAGGCTGAGGCAGGAGAATTGCCTGAACCCAGGAGGCGGAGGT
>NW_016107315.1:4067609-4069780 GCF_001604975.1 Cebus imitator
GGGACTACAGGCACGCGCCACCATGCCCAGCTAATTTTTTGTAGTTTTAGTAGAGACGGGGTTTCACCATGTTAACCAGGATGGTCTCGATCTCTTGACCTCGTGATCCACCCGCCTCGGCCTCCCAAAGTGCTGGGATTACAGGCGTGAGCCACCGCGCCCGGCCTCTTTCTTTTTTTTCTTTTCTGAGACAGAAAGGGTCTCACTCTGTCACCCGGGCTAGAGTGCAGTGGCATGATCATGGTTCGCTGCAATGTCAACCTCCTGGGCTCAAGTGATTCTCCCACCTCATTCCCCCACCACCCCTCAGTAGCTGGGACTACAGGTATGTGCCCCCATGCCCAGCTTTTATATATATTTATAAAATGTTTTGTGGAGACAAGGTCTCACTACATTGCCCAACTGGTCTTGAACTCCTGGGCTCAAGCAATCCTCCTGCTTTGGCCTCCCAAAGTCTCACTGTCGCCCAGGCTGGAGTGCAGTGGTGCATCATGGCTCACTGTACCCTGGACCTCTTGGGCTTAAGAGATCCTTCCACCTCAACCTCCCTAGTAATGGAGACTACAGGGGCACACCACCACACCTGGCTAAATTTCCTTTTTTTTTTTTTTTTTTTTGTAGTGAGGAGGGTTTACTATGTTGCCCAGGCCAGTCTTGAACTCCTGGGCTCAAGCAATCCTTCTGCCTTGGCCTCCCAAAGTGCTGGAATTACTCCTTTAACCTGGGTGGCCTTTAATTCTGCCCTCTCTCTTATACCTCCCTCTCTGATATCCAGTGTAATAAAATTCTAGAGCTTCTTTGTTTAAACTCTTTCACACCTAACCTCTTCCTTCCACATCTACTCCCAATCCCTAATGCAAGCCATTAAATTCTCACATTTCAACTGCTGCTCTACATCCTAAGGGAACTTTTTCTCTGCAGTTTCTCCTTGTAAGTCTATATACCACCATGAGAAGCTGTTGTAATTTTGATCCTGTTACATTCTTGTAGTCCACCATATTGTCAAATTAAAGTTTTAAATATAAGGCCCTTGCCGAGTGCAGTGGCTCCCGCCTGTAATCCCAGCACTTTGGGAGGCCAAGGCGGGTGGATCACGAGGTCAAGAGTTTGAGAGCAGCCTGGACAACATGGTAAAACTCATCTCTACTAAAGATACAAAAAATAAGCTGGGCGTGGTGGCGTGTGCCTGTAATTCCAGCTACTCGAGAGGCTGAGGCAGGAGAATCGTTTGAACCCAGGAGGCGGAGGCTGCAGTAAGCCAAGATCACACAACTGCATTCCACCCTGGGTGACAGGGCGATATTCCGGCTCAATCCATCAATCAATAAATGCATGGCCCTTGATAACCTAAACTGACCTACCTTGTACCTTCCAGGTCATTCCATTCACTACATCCCACAGTAAAAGAACAAGAATCAGACAGAAATGTGAAAGCTAAAATGAACCAACAACAATATATGGCTAGCTCCATCAAAGGAGAAATAGTATCTACTATTTGCTATCTCAGAAAATGCAGCTGAAACCTAACAGAAATACCAGAGCCTAGCAAATCAAGAGGTCATTCAGGTTGGTGGGTCATGACCACATTTTATAGAAATTAAAAAGATCACTAGCGCTTATGAAGAAAGAATACAAAGCCAAAACCACTTTATCCAATATTTATTAATCCAATTCACAAATATTTATTTATTTAACTCATCATATGTTGCCAGGTCGAGTTCTAACCCTGCTAAGCAGTAAAGAAAAGAAACAGTCCCTGCTTTCGTGGACCTTTCAAGCTAATGAGGACATCTGTCGACCACCTATTTGTTAGTCAGGCATTTATTCTGGTTTAGCCAAACTCTCAGGGCTCCAATACTACCCTGAACTTACACAAGCAAATGCCTAACAATGGAATCCCTTCTTTATCTGAAGTACTCAGAAAGAGCCACAAGAAGCATTTTCCTAGGAAAAGTGCCTAAACTAATGTTCTCTGGCCTTAAAGGGTACCAGTTGAGCCTGGAAACCTGACAGAAACAGATGCAAACATGTCTCTGGCCTGATGCTCTGTTTGTAGGAAACCCAACATATCCTGCATTGCTCTGGATTCACAGTACACAGGAATCAAGTAAAAAAAAAAAAAAAAAAAAAAAAAAAAAATTATAAAAAAAAAAAAAAAAAAAAAAAAAAAA
>NW_016107315.1:4070008-4071737 GCF_001604975.1 Cebus imitator
AAAAGACCACTACCCTATACTTTTTAACTGTAATACCTCAGAAACTAGACCATATGAGCACTAACAGACACACAGGCAGAAGCAATAAATATGCCATTTAATGGTTGACTCTGAACAGGAGAATCTGTAAGGAATGGAAGGAAGAAGATTGCTATTCAACTGTCAACTACAAACCTAGCCCTTCATATGCTGAAAACCCAAATATTTAAGACTGATACATGTCCATAGTACCAAGTACCTCAAAACATCTGGTCAAAAAACAAAAACAAAAACAAGTACAAATCCCCAAACCAAACACAGCTGAATTCTCCTAGAGAGAATTCAGATGGGCAATACAAATATCCAAAGGCTTCCAAACCAGAATTGAAACCTGGCTATCTAATATATGAGAATTCCATGTTTTCAACACTATACCACCCCAACACAGGGCTTACTAGGCTATCTATCTGGAGATGGCTGGTAAAAAGCTGACAGTTTTAGCATTGTGGTTCCTTGGTATATACCCAATAGAACTGAAAATGTGTCCACACAAGACTTTCTACATGAATGTGAATACCATTACTCATAATAAACAAAGTGGAAACAACCTAAATGTCTACCAATTAATGAACAGATAAAGACAATAGGGTATATCCATACAATAGAATATTATTTAACCCTATAAATGATTTAAGAACTGACTATTTAACATGGATGAACCTTGAAAACATTAGGCTAAGTAAAAGAAGCCAGTCATAAAAGACCATATGGTGTATTATTCCATTTATATGAAATATCCAGAGCAGGCAAATCTATAGACACAGAAAGCAGACTAGCAGATGCCTGGGGGTAGCGAAGGAAGTAGGAGAAACTGGAGAGCGACTTTTAATAGATACAGAGTTTCTTTTTGTTCCCAGAAATGTTCTGGAATTAGTTGTTCTGGTGATAGTTGCACAATTTTGTGAATATACTAAAAACTATTAAATTATATACTTGAAAGAGGTAGGTTTTATGGTATGTGTATTATGCCTCAATTACAACAAATATAACACAACAAAAAACGCTTTCAGAGCTGTAAGACTAAAGCAAAGACATCTGGTTTCATTCCTCACTTTCTGCCCTACTCTGGCCCAAATAAGCACCAGTTAAGCCTAGCCCTACTACCCCAAGCCTTTGAGTGAATACTCTGCCTCCAGCTTTTTCTCCTCTAACCATGCACACCACTGCAAAACTCATCCTCCTTATCACATCCCAATTCTTACCCAAAGCTCTGGCTCCCACTTACCATATTATAACAAAAAATTGGAGGACTCTAGAAGAGAACATCAAATTTCCCAACAAAGAAATGGCCAAAAAGCAATGTGACCACTCAGGAACGAATAAACTTTTAGGGATGTGAATGAAACCATCAAATGCCTACCTATCCTTTTTTTTTTTTTTTTTTTTTATTCTTTTTTATTTATTTTTTTTTTTTTTTTTTTTGGAGACAAAGTCTCGCTCTGTGGTGCAATGGTGCGATCTTAGTTTACTGCAACCTCTGCCTCCCGGATACAACCTCACACCTCAGCTCCCCCAGTAGCTGGGACTCTAGACGCATGCCCACGCCTGGCTAATTTTTGTATTTTTTGGTAGAGATGGGGATTCACCATGTTCACCATGCTAGTCTCAAACTCCTTACCTCAGGGGATCTACCTGCCTTGGTCTTCTAAACTCCTATACATTTTTCTTTCTTGGTTTTTTTTTTTTTTTT
>NW_016107315.1:4073376-4076401 GCF_001604975.1 Cebus imitator
TTGTATTTTTAGTAGAGACGGGGTTTCACCATGTTGACCAGGATGGTCTCGATCTCTTGACCTCGTGATCCACCCGCCTCAGCCTCCCAAAGTGCTGGGGTTACAGGCTTGAGCCATTGCGCCCAGCGGCTTTTTGCATTTTTAGTAGAGACAGGGTTTGGCCATGTTGGCCAGGCTGGTCTTGAACTCCTGACCTCAGGTAATCCACCTGCCTCGGCCTCTCAAAGTGCTGGGATTACAGGCGTGAGCCACCACGCCCAGCCGAGATATAACAACTTTGAAAAAATATCATTTCAAATAGCTCATGAGGAAAAAAAAAAAAAAGAAAAATAAGAAAACCCACATGTTCATCTAGAGTGGAATTTGAAGAAATTCTTAAGACTGGAAAACTGCACAGCAATGAAAATGAACACATTGCAGTTACACACAAGATGAATTTCAAAAACAATACTAAGTATAAAAGGCCAAAGAATACATCCTGAGTGATTCTGATTACATAAGGCTCAAAAGAAAGTCAAAAGGCTCTATGGTATTGGAACTTAGTGACTACCTGCAGGAAGGGTGGAAAGGATAATGACCAGGCAAGAGGGGCGTCTATATATGAAGTAATCCTCTGTTTTTTTGATTCGGGTGGTGGTTAACAAGGTATATCCGACTTGGGAGTAACTCACTAAGCAGTACGCTTATGACATGATATCTTTTCTATATATACGAATACTTCAATAAAAAGGAGGGAAAATAATTATTTAGAAGGACTGTTCCTTCCATTTGTACACTTCAAAAGTCTATTTTATACAAGCTCTTCATGTGCTGCATTTACATCATAAACAGAGCCATTTTAGATAACCTAGCAATTTTCTAAGCCACATCATTTTAAAATGTCACCAAAGTTGTTTAAGATATACTACTTTTTGAATCTGAGGAGAATGTAATTAGGAGGAAGTTTATCTTAAGCCACAAGTACCTTGTGGCATAAAATTAAAACAGATGATTATTTCATTGCTCCTTAAGTGAATTTGAATACTTGTTTTATTAAAAGTATCACCTGAAAAAAAAGTATCACCTGACCGGGCATGATGGCTCACACCTGTAATCCCAGCCCTTTGGGAGGCAGAGGTGGGTGGATCACCTGAGGCCAGGAGTTCAAGACCAACCTGGCCAATATAGTAAAACTCTGTCTCTCCAAAAATTCAAAAATTAGCTGGGCATGATGGTGGGTGCCTGTAATCCCAGCTATTTGGGAGACTGAGGCACAAGAATCGCTTAAACCCAGGAGGTGGTGGTTGCAGTGAGCCAAGATTACACTCCAGACTGAGAGACAGATCAAAACTCCGTCTCCAAAAATAAAAATAAATAAATAAAATCACCAAACATCTTATTTGTGAGCGTATAATGCCAGAGTAATCACAGCAATTATGTTAAATTTACCTCCTTTTAAAACACAATATTCTACTAGTTGACCTGTGTAAGCACCCAATACTAGCATGGACTGAGGTCACTAGTTAACGCGTCTTTTTCAAATACTTTGTGGTTCAAAAGAAGTAACTGAGCAATCAGCCAGGCATGGTGGTGGGCGCCTGTAATCCTAGCTACTCGGGAGGCTGAGGCAGGAGAATCGCTTGAACCCAAGAGGTGGAAGCTGTAGTCGGCCGAGATCACGCCATTGCACTCCAGGCTTGGGCAACAAGAGTGAAACTCAGTCTCAAATAAATAAACAAGGAGTAACTGAGAGAAAACTCCAGAGCAGCAAAGACTTTATACAAGCAAGAAGAAACAGAAAAAGAAGAAAGAAGAAGAAGAAGAGAGGAGGAGGAGGAGGAAGGAGAAAGATCCTCTCTGAAGGATAAATTCCTGGTAAGCCTCATCTCATATTCAGTTAATATGCTTACTTTCAACTTTTCAAAAAAATCTTTTCTTTGAGACAGGATCTTGCTCTGTCACCCAGGCTGGAATGTAGTGGCATGCTTACAGCTCACTGCAGCTTCACCTTGGGGGATCAAGCAATCCTCCAATCTCAGCTTCTCTAGTAGCTGGGAATACAGGTGTGCACCACTGTACCTGGCTAATTTTTGTACTTTTTGTACAGATGGGGTTTTGCTACATTGCCCAGATGGGTCTTGAACTCCTGGGCTCAAGTTGTCCACCCACCTTGGCCTCCCATCATACTGGGATTACAGGTGTGAGTCACTGTACCCATCCCCCCCAAAACCCCTTATATCCCACATGTATCTACCTAAGACTAGATAGGCTAAGATATCCTATTTTTCATTTTTGGCTGAATATATATATTAAGAACCAACAAGTCACAAAAGAAACATGAATAACTAATAATCATGTAAAAATATTCTGCCTACTAATAACCTAAGGTAGAAAAACGAAATCATTGGCTGAGGGCGGTGGCTAATGCCTGTAATCCCAGCACTCTGGGAGATCTAGGAGGGTGGATCACCTGAGGTTGGGAGTTAGAGACCAGCCTGATCAACATGGAGAAATCCCATCACTACTAAAACTACAAAATTAGCAGGGCATGGTGGGGCATGCCTATAATCCCAGCTATTCGGGAGGCTGAGGCAGGAGAATTTCTTAAACCTGGGCGGCAATCAAATCAATATTTGTAGAATATTTCATCCAGCAACAGCAAACTACGTATTCTCTTCAAGCTTACACGGCACATTCTGGGCCATAAAACATACCCTGTCCAGTTTAAAGTAAATAGAAATCATAATGTATGCTCTTAGCCCATAATAGTCAGTAACAATAAGACACTTGTAAAAAATCCAAAATACAATGAGATTTAAAGACATAATTCTAAATAACACACAAGCTAAAGAGGAAATCTCAAGAGGAATAAAATATTCAGAACTATGGTGAGATGCTGTATAACAACATCTCAGTCAACAAAGGGGTACAGCCGGGCGCGGTGGCTCAAGCCTGTAATCCCAGCACTTTGGGAGGCCGAGGCGGGTGGATCACGAGGTCAAGAGATCGAGACCATCCTGGTCAACATGGTGAAACCCCGTCTCTA
>NW_016107315.1:4077914-4090999 GCF_001604975.1 Cebus imitator
TAATCCATCACATCAACATGCTGAAGAAAGAAAAAATAACATGAACATACCAATAGATGCAGAAAAATCATCTGACAAAAATCCAATCCCCTTTCATGATTTAAAAAACAAAATAGAAAAAAAACAACAACCTCTCAGCAAACTAGGAATAGCGGGGAACCTCCTCAACTTGATAAACTTATGGCTAACATCACACATGGTGAGAAACTAGATGCTTTCTTCCCCACTAACATCAGGAACAAGACAAGGATGTCTTCTCAAGACCTCCTTTTTAGCTGGGTGTGGTAGCTTACACCTGTAATCCCAGCACTTTGAGAGGCTGAGGTAGGAGGATCACCTAAGCCTAAGAGTTGGAGACAAGTGTGGGTCACATAGTGAGACCCTATCTCTATAGAAAGAAAAAGAAGAAACGGAAAAAGAAGAGGGGGAGAGGAAGAGGGAGGGGGAGAGAGGAGAGACAGCTCCTTTTCAGCATTGTACTGGAAATCCTAGCCAATGCAATAAGCCAAGAAAAGGACATACAAGGTATATAGATTAGAAAGGAAGAAATAAAATTGCCCATGCACAAATGACACGACTGTCCAATAGGAATACCCAAAGAAGGCCAGGCATGGTGGCTCATGCCTATAATCCCAGCACTTTGGGAGGCCAAGGGGGGGCGAGCCACCTGAGGTTAGGAGTTCGAGACCAGTTTGGCCAGCAGGGCAAAACCCTGTCTCTACTAAAAATACAAAAATTAGCTGGGTGTGGTGGTGCATGCCTGTAATCCCAGCTACGCAGGAGGCTGAGGCAGGAGAATCATTTGAACCTGGGAGGCAGAGGCTGCAGTGAGCTGAGATCTGTCACTCCAGCCTGGGTGACAGAGCGAGACCCTGTCTCAAAAAAAGAATGGCTACCATACAAATGCTGGCAAGAATATGGAGCAACAAAACTCATCCATTGCTGGTAGCAATGCAAAATGTAATTGCTACTTTGAAAAAACAGTTTGATGATTTCTTAAAAAATTAAACATGCTCTGGGCTGGGTGCGGCGGCTTAAGCCTATAATCTCAGCTCTTCGGGAAGCTGATGTGGGCGAATTATGAGGTCAGGATTAAGACCATCCTGGTCAACATGGTGAAACCCTGTCTCTACCAAAAATACAAAAAATTAGCCGGGCATGGTAGTGTGCACCATGTGTGTCCCAGATACTTGGGAGGCTGAGGCAGGGATAACTATACAGGAACTTTTCACAGCTTCATGTAAGTCCAGAAACTATGAAACTACTAGAAGAAACTATAGTTGGAAAGCTCCACAACACTGGTCTAGGCAATGATTTCTTGTGCATGACCCCAAAAGTCCAGGCAACAAAAGCAAAAATAGACAAATGGAATTGCATCAAACTAAAAAGCTTCTGCAAAGCAAGGAAACAACAGAGTGAAGAAACAATTCACAGATTGGGAGAAAATACTTAACAAATCCTCCATCTGATAAAGGGCTAATATCCAAAATGTACAAATAACTCAAACTACTCAATAATGAAAACAAATAACCCTATTAAAAAATGGGCAAAGGACCTGAACAGACATTTCTCTAAGAAAGACATACATGCTGGTCTTATGGCTAAAAACAAGTTTTTTAAAAGAAAAAGAAAAATAGTCAAAAAATATATGAGAAAATGTCCAACAACACTAATTATCAGGAAATTACAAATTAAAACCATAAGGAGCTACGCATAATGGTTCATGCTAGTAATCACAGCACTTTGGGAAACTGAGGTGGGAGTATCACTTGAGCCTAGGAGTTTGAGCCTAGCCTGGACAACATAGTGAAACCTCGTCTCCACTAAAAATACAAAAATTAACTGGGTGTGGTGACACATGCCCGTAATCCTAGCTACTCAGGATGCTGAGGCATGAGATTCACTTGAACCTGGGAGGCATGAGATTCACTTGAACCTGGGAGGCAGGGAGGCAGAGATTGAGGTGAGCTGAGATCGTACCACTGCACTCCAGCCTGGGCAACAGAGCAAGACTTTAAAAAAAAAAAAAAAAGCTAGGCATGGTGGCACACCAGCTACTTGGGAGGCTGAGGTGGGAGGACTGCTTAAGTACAGGAAGTTAAGGCTGCAATGAGCTGGGATCTCACCACTGCACTTCAGCGTGGGTGATAAAACAAAACACTATCTCAAACAAACAAAACCATAATGAGGTGTCACCTCATACCTGTTAGCATGATTATTATTAAAAAGATAAATGGTAACGAGTGTTGGTGAGGATGTGGAACAAAGGGAACACTTTACACTGTGAGAATGTAAATTAGTACAGTTTTTGAAAACTGTATGGAGGTTCTTAAAAAAAACTAAACTAAAACTAGAATCACCATATGATCTAGCAATCCTACTTTTGGGTACAGTATATATCCAATGAAACTGAAATCATTATGTCTGAGAGATACCTGCGCTCCCATGTTCACTGCAGTACTATTCACAATAGCCACGATATCCATTCATTCATTAACGGTCAATGGATGAATGAATAATGAAAATCTGATATGTAAACACAACAAAATACTATCTGGCCTTTAAAAAGAAGGAAACTGTCATTTGTGACAATGTGGAAAAACATGAAGAAGGACACTTAGTTAAGCGAAATAAGCTAGGCACAGAAAGAAAAATACTGCATGATCTCACATGTGCAATCTAAAAAAGTCAAATACACAGACAGAAGTAGAGAGCAGAATGGTGGTTTATCAGAAGCTGTGGGTAGAGAAGGGGGTGAAGGAGAAAGGGAGAATGGTAGTTAAAGAGTACAGTTTCAGTCAGACAGAAGGAAGAAGTTCTAGTCACTGCACAGCATGGTGACTACAGTTAATAACAATGTATTGTATCTATTTAAAAATTGCTAAAAGAGATTTTTTTTTTTTTTTTTTTTTGAGACGGAGTTTCACTCATGTTACCCAGGCTGGAGTGCAATGGCGCAATCTCGGCTCACTGCAACCTCCGCCTCCTGGGTTCAGGCAATTCTCCTGCCTCAGCCTCCTGAGTAGCTGGGATTACAGGCACGCGCCACCATGCCCAGCTAATTTTTTGTACTTTTAGTAGAGACGGGGTTTCACCATGTTGACCAGGATGGTCTCGATCTCTTGACCTCGTGATCCACCCGCCTCGGCCTCCCAAAGTGCTGGGATTACAAGCTTAAGCCACCGCGCCCGGCACTAAAAGAGATTTTAAATGTTCTTACCACAAATAAATAACTATAGGAGGTGATGGACATGTTAACTAGCCTGATTGAATCATTCTACAACGTACACATGTATCAAAACATGGGTACTCCATAAACATATACAATTACCAATCAAAAATAAAATAAAAATTTTATAAACCAATAACTATTGTTTTCTTTTTTGAGATGGAGTCTCACTCTGTTGGCCAGGCTGGAGTACAGAGGCAGGATCTCAGCTCACTGCAATCTCTGCCTCCGGGTTCAAGTGATTCTCCTGCCTCAGGCTCCTGAGTAGCTGGGACTGCAGGCATGTGCCACCACACCTGGCTAATTATTTTATTTTTTCATTCATTGATAAACACACATTACCTAGTGCAGGGCTTCAAATATAGGAGGTGCTCAGCACTTAACTGTGTTAACAAAAGTTAAAACGGGTTGCTTACTGATATTTCCAATGTGATTCCAAACAGCCCAATGAGTAGTACACAGCATTCTATATATACAGCAGTTTCCATCTACAGCAAATGATATAAAGATAAAATATATGCATCTTTTACTTTGAGTTCAGTCCCTTTAACTAGATCAGTGTGCAGGACCCATTAAAATGGCCCTGTGAAATAAAGCCTAATGAAAAGATGATTCAATAGATTCAAATGTTTGAATCAGTATAAAGAAGGCTGTGAAAATCAGCACCTGCATTTCCAATTTTCCATGGAAAACTATCTGAAATATGAAGTACAATCTATTTTGAGAAATTTCAAGTTTTTGGTTTTTCTAGTAATTGCTACCAAATGTGTGCAATCTGACTACTCCCTCATTCTGCTGGATAAGATTACCTTAGTGGCAGTATATTTTAAGAATGTTTATGGCTGGCACGGTGGCTTACGCCTGTAATCCTAGCATTTTGGGAGGCTGAGGTGGGCAGATCACGAGGTTAGGAGATTGAGACCAACCTGGCTAACACAGCGAAACCCCGTCTCTACTAAAAATACAAAAAATTAGCCCGGCAGGGTGGCACATGCCTGTAGTTCCAGCAACTCGGGAAGCTGAGGCAGGAGAATCACCTGAACCCAGAAGGCGGAGGTTGCAGTGAGCCAAGATCACACCACTGCACTCCAGCCCAGGTGACAATGCAAGATTCCATTTCAAAAAAAAAAAGGGGGGGTGGCTGGGCAAGGTGGCTCATGCCTGGCACTTTGGGAGGCCAAGGTGGATCACCTGAGGTCAGGAGTTCGAGACCAGCCTTGCCAATATGGTGAAACTCCATCTCTACTAAAAATACAAAAATTAGCTGGGCATCGTGGCATGTGGCTATAGTCCCAGCTACACAGGAGGCTGAGGCAGGAGAATCGCTTGAACCTGGGAGGCAGATGTTGCAGTGAGCCAAGATCCTGCCATAGTACTCCAGCCTGGGTAACAAGAACGAAGCTCCTTCTCAAAAAAAAAAAAAAAAAAAGCTTATTAACTCAAAGAACTTACTCTGGTCCACATATCAAATAGGTATTATTCTACAGCTCCTATCCCAAGGACACATGCTAAGCTTATGACTGGTAGTCTGGAGTACCATGTCTGCAATCACTATGCAGCACTCCCACTATATTCCCAAACCACCTTGCCACTCCTCACTCTGCTGGGACCAGGGATAAGGCAAGCAAAGAGGTAACTGATTATAAGACAATTCATGTGCAGGGTGCGGTGGCTCACGCCTACAATCCCAGCACTTTGGGAGGCCAAGGAGGACAGGTCATGAGGTCAGGAGATTGAGACCATCCTGGCCAACATGGTAAAACCTTGTCACTACTAAAAATGCAAAAATTAGCTGGCTGTGGTGGCATGTGCCTGTAATCCCAGCTACTCAGGAGGCTGAGGCAGGAGAACTACTTGAACTAGGGAGTCAGAGGTTATGGTGAGCCAAGATCACACCACTGTACTCTAGCCTGGTGACAGAGTGAGACTCTGTCTCAAAAAAAAAAGACATTCCATGGCAAGCCAGGTCATCTTTTCTGACTAACCACAACTCTTGTCCCCTCACACAAGCGTTTCTCAACCTCAGCAATAGAGATTTTTGGGCCAGATAATTCTTTGTATAGAGAGCTGTCCTTTGCATTGTAGAATGTTTAGCAGCATCCCTGGCCTCTATTCACTAGATACCAGTAGCACCCTCTCCCAGTTGTGACAACCAAAAATGTCTCTAGACATTGCCAAATGTCCAATGGTTGGGGAGGAGAAGAGTGTGTCAAAATTCACTGCTTGCAATGCCTGTTTAAGAGCCACTGCCTGACGAAAAACATCAAGGCTAGTCAGGGTTAAGTTTGCTTCCCCTTTGCCATGGTTGCTGTTGCTTCTCAGTCTAAAGCTGACTAGCACATAGTTCCTCTTTTCATATCAGGTATCCGAATGCCTGCTCTCTCATGGAAAAACATATTCACTGGTTGTGTATTGTCTTTTTTTGTTGAGATGGAGTCTAGCTCTGTCGCCAGGCTGGAGTGCAGTGGCATGATCTCGGCTCACTGCAACCTCCGCCTCCTGGGTTCAAGTGATTCTCCTGCCTCAGCATCCTGAGTGGCTGAGACTACAGCTGCACACCACCATGCCCAGCAAATTTTTGTATTTTTGGTAGAGACAGGGTTTCACCATGTTGGCCAGGATGGTCTCAATCTTCCAGACCTCGTGATCCGCCCGCCTCTACAAAAACCTCATAGTGCCCAGGAGTGTAAGCTTTATATGTGGTCCTACTTCTTGCCCTCCAACTCCAGCACCTGACAAAGCCCAGCAAGGAGACATTGACAAAGTAAGTCCCAATCACCTTACACATATATCGTCAACTCAACCCATTGGAAATTCACACACCTTCCAGCATATCCACTGAGCACCTCCATCCAACCTCAAAGGAAGGGTCTAGTGGGATGTCAAGTCAAATGATGTCCCTTTTTCAATGAGAAGGAATCATAACTATTTAAAAAATCTGCAATCGAATGTGCTAAAAAGAATCTGAGTGAAAAGAACACAGGAATTCTTTGTACTGTTATTGTAGCTTTTTTATAAGTCTGAAATCACTTTTGTAAAAAACTGAAATGGACTAGCCACGGTGGCTCATCCCAACACTTTGGGAAGCCAAGATAGGAGGATTGCTTGAGACTTGGAGTACAAGATCACCCTGGGCAATAGATTGAGACCCTGTCCCTAAAAAAGTAAAAATTAAAAAATTAAAAATGTAAATATATCCCCAAACAGGAATCTGCTTGAGGTAATGAAAATGTTCTAGGTCAGACATGATGGTTCACACCTGTAATCCCAGCACTTTGGGAGGGTGAGGCAGGGAGGAGGGTGAGGCAGGGAGGATTGCTTGAGTTTAGAAGCTCAAGACCAACCTGGACAATATAGCAAGACCTTGTCTCTACAAAAAATAAAACAACTACCTGGTACATAGTTACAGTTCCAATTACTGAGGAGGCTGAGGTGGGAGAAGTGCTTGAGCCCAGGAGGTGGAGGCTGCAGTAAGCCATAGTCATGCCACTACACTCACCTTGGGCAACAGAGCAAGGTCCTGTCTCCCAGAAAACAAGAAAAATGTAAAACTAGATTATGATAATAGCCGTACAATTTGGTAAATTTACTTAAAAAATCATTGAATTGTACAGTTAAAACAGGTGACTTTTATGATATGTAAATTATGTCAATAATGTTTTCCCACTTAAAAAAAGAATTCCTGGGCCAGGTGCGGTGGCTTATGCGTGTAATCCCAGCATTCTGGGAGACCGAGGTGGGTGGATCACCCGAGGTCAGGAGTTCGAGACCTGCCTGACCAACATGGTGAAACGCCATCTCTACTAAAACTACAAAATTAGCTGGGTGTGGTGGTGGGTGCCTGTAATCCTAGCTATTCAGGAGGCTGAGGCAGGAAAATTGCTTGAACCCAGAAGGTGGAGGTTGCATTGAGCCAAGATCACGCCATCACACTCCAGCCTGGGCAACAAGAGTGAAACTCATTCTCATTGTGCTGGAACTCTAAAAAAAAAAAAAATTTTTTTTTTTTGAGACAGAGTCTTGCTCTGTCACCCAAGCTGGAGTGCAGTGGCGCGATCTTAGCTCACTGCAACTTCTGTACCCTCCACCACGGGTTCAAGCGATTCTCCGTCTCAACCTCCCAAGGAACTGGGACTACAGGAATGTACTACTATGCCTGGCTAATTTTTATATTTTTGGTAGAGATGGGGTTTTGCCATGTTGGCCAGGCTGGTCTAGAACTCCTGATCTCAGGTGATCTGCCGTCCTTAGCCTCCCAAAGTGCTGGGACTACAGGTGTGAGCTACCCTGCCTGGCCTAAAAAAAAAAAAAAAAAACCCATGCATTCATACTATATTTAAAGACTTTTTTAAAAATTGAGATAAAAATTCATATACCATAAAATCCACTGTTTTAAAGTATATATAATTCAATGGCTTTTAGTACATTCATAAGATTGGTCAACCATCATCACTATTTAATTCTAGAATATTTTCCTCATCCCAAAAAAGAGACCCTGTATCAATCAGTCATCACTCTCTATCCTCTCCTGCCACCCCCAACTCCCCCGCCACCCTTGAGCCTGGTAACCACTAATATACATTCTCTGATACACCACCTTTTCTCCTACATGTTTTCCTTTGGAAATAGAATTTACACAGATTAAGCACAAATTTCACTTGGCCACAGATTGTGGTAATATATACATCATTAGTATATGACATTAGCATCACCAATCTCACCAAGTAAGATTAAAACTAATTATCCTGGCTGGGCACCGTGGCTCACACCTGTGATCCCAGCACTTTGGAAAGCCAAGGCAGGTGGATCACCTAAGATCAGGAGTTTGAGGCCAGCCTGGCCAGCACAGTGAAACTCTGTCTCTACCAAAAGTACAAAACTTAGCCAGGCGTGGTGGTGTGTGCCTGTAATCCCAGCTACTTTGGAGGCTGAGGCAGGAGAATTGCTTAAACCTGGGAAGTGGAGATTGCAGTGAGCCAAGATGGCGCCATTGTACCCCAGCCTGGGCAACAAAAGCAAAACTCTATCTTAAAATAATAATAATTATTATTATTCTAGGCTGGGTACACTGGCTCACACATGGGAGTCTGAGGCGGCAGGACTGCTTGAGTCCAGAAGCTCAATGCCAGCCTAGGCAACATAGTGAGATCTCATCTCTACCTGCCCCCTAGCCTCTCAAAATTAACCAGGTGTGGTGGTGCACACCTGTAGTCCCAGCTATTCAGAAGGCTGAGGTGGGGAGAATGGCTTGAGCTCAGGAGGTTGAGGTTATACTGAGCCATGAACACGCCACTGCACTCCAGCTTGGGTGACAGAGCAAGACCCTGTCCCAGTAAAATAAAACAAAATATAAAATAAGTGTTATTTTGGCAAGGCACGGTGGCTCACGCTTATAATCTTAGCACTTTGGGAGGCTGAGGTGGGTAGATCACCTGAGGTCAGGAGTTCGAGACCAGCTTGGCCAACATGGCAAAATCTCATCTCCACCTAAAAATACAAAAAATTAGCCGAGCGTGTGGCAGGCACGTGTAATCCCAGCTACTCAGGAGGCTGAGACAGGAGAATCACTTGAACTTGGGAGGCGGAGGTTGCAGTAAGCCGAGATCATATCACTTCACTCCAGCCTGGGTGACAGAGCTAGACTACATTTCAAAAGAATAAAAAAGAAAAATAAATAAGTAAATATTATTCTAGATAAACTTATTGTCAGTTCATTATTACCCTTAACAAGAAATGTGCACATATAATCCTATGCACCAGAGGATGAATGACAACATTTAAACACCTGTGGAGAAGGGGACATAAAGATATACTGTAACCTCCAAGTTCAGCCTGAATGAAGAAAATGTCTAATAACACTCAATGTCACCTGCAGCCTATGAGAATTTTCTGATAAAAGAACTACCTGCAATGCTACTTGCAGAAACAACAGGCTGTTTATTGTAGGAAGGCAGGTACGGTCATGGTCTTCTGCCCTCACATGCCTGAATGCCTGTGCATTCATTCCTTAGACACTGTTAAGACAGGTATCACCCTCGACTCTCTTGCTGTCTGTCTAGAAATCCCGAGAGGTCCTGAACAAAAGCACTATGTGAACTGGCTATCTAAAATCAAGCTGCCACCCAAAACAGAACTGTCTGCCACTTTTAGCCAACTCTGAATCCCAAGAGGTGGATAAGGAGCCAAGGAAAAAGAGGAGTTGGTACAACCAAGCAGAATCCAGTGTTATGAATCACCCTTTACTACAGAGCACTTACCACATGCCAGCTACCCTGCTGATCAGTTTACATATACCACATATTCTAACCTCACAACTGCACTAAAGGTGATACTGTGATTATGCTCTCACTTTACAGATGAGAAAACTGAGGTTCAGAAGTTACAAAAGAGAGGCCAGGTGTGGTGGCTCATGCCTGTAATCCCAGCACTTTGGGAGGCTGAGGTGTACAGATCACCTGAGGTCAGGAGTTCAAATCCATCCTGGCCAACATGGTGAAACCCTGTCCCTATAAAAATACAAAAATTAGCTGGGCGTGATGGTGCGTGCCTGTAATCCCAGCTACTCGGGAGGCCAAGGCAGGAGAATCACTTGAACCTGGGAGGTGGAGGTTGCAGTGAGCCTAGATCACGCCACTGCACTCAAGCATGGCAACAGAGCAAGATCTGTCTCAAAAAAAGAAAAGAAGTTAACAAAAGATTCAGGAGGTAATGAAACTGGAATTCTAAATCTTTCTGTGCTACCAACGCTATACCACCTCAAAGTACATACAGTCATAAACCAAAGTTATAATCAAGATCACAAATTGAACTATGACTTTGTACAATCCCTGAGCTAATGAGGTGTAACAATACAGAAGCATAAGGTTAAAACATATAGGCATATTTCCAATTTAGAACAAATTAAGAACTACTTTAATCCGTAGAAATAAACCATGATTTATTTGCGACAAAAATAATTATAAACCCATTGTAGGAAACTATCAGAAGGCTCTCTTAAACCTGCCAAATGATAAATGTTTATTTTTCAAATTTGAGATAATTAAATTGAATCCAGTTTAGAGCACCTCTCATAATTAAAGAGCCTGAGATGTGGCAAATAATGGGCTGGTTATCCAAGCTTAGGGTATTTTGCTGGGCTCTGAGAAATGGCATCTCGCTTTGTTGCCCAGGCTGGAGTACAGTGGCACCATCACAGCTCACTCCAACCTGGAACTAGCGATCCTCCTACCTCAGCCTCTGGAGTAGCTAGGACTACAGGTGTGTACCACTATACCCAGTGAATTTAGAACTTAGGGTTTTAAAACCACAGGCTAGATTTCCTACATGGCCTACATATTCCATGTGGTACTGTCTCCTACTCTTACTCTTTAGAAAATTTAAGATTCTCTCTTAAAGGCTAAGGCAGCAGAAACTCCTACTAAGGGCCCGGCATGGTAGCTCACTCCTGTAATTCCAGCACTTTGGGAGGCTGAGGCAGGCAGGTCACTCTGACCTCAGGAATTCAAGACCAACCTGGGCAACATGGCAAAACCCCATCTCTACAAAAATACAAAAATTAGCTGGGAATGTGTTTGTAGCCACAGGTACTTGGGAGGATGAGGCATGAGAATGGCTTGAGCCCCAGAAGTGGAGGTTGCAGTGGGCCGAGATTGCACCACTGGCACTCCAGCCTAGCAGACAGAGTGAGACTCTGTCTCAAGAAAGGAAAAAAAAAGAAACTCCAACTAGGAAAGCCTGGAAGGAGTCCCTTCATAATTAGTATCAATCAACAGGCTAAATGAGAAGTACTGTTGATGGGGGAAAAAAATTCTCCTAGGCACTGCCACCAAATCCTCTTTTTGCTACATATTCCATTAAGCCAAGACCAGAGCTTAAGACTTTGTTTCAGATCAGAGGTCGTTGTGATAACAACAAACACACACTCAACATTCACTTTGTGGCAGTCCCAGTTCTAATCACCTTACATGCATTAACTCGTTTAATCCCTAGACATATGTGAGAGTATACTAAAACACAGAGAGGTTAAGACACTTGTTCAAGTATACCTTAGAAAGTGATGAAGCGAAGATGCAACCCCTGGTAGTTTGCTTCCAGAATACTATATTATACTGCTACATTATACTGCTTCATGTCCAGTCAAGTCTCAATCACTGGGCCAGGCACGGTGGCTTACATGTGTAATCTCAGCACTTTGGGAGGCCAAGGCAGGCAGATCACCTGAGGTCAGGAGTTCAAGACCTGCCTGGCCTACATGGTGAAACCCCGTTTCTACTGAAAATACAAAAATTAGCTGGGGGTGTAGTATATGCCTGTAATCCCAGCTACTTGAAAGGCTAAGGCAGGAGAATCACTTGACCCCGGGAGGCAGAGGTTGTAGTGAGCCAAGATTGCAACCCTGAGCTATAGCCTGGGCAACAGAGGGAGACTCCATCTCAAAAGGAAAAAAAGTCAATCAGTGGATAAGTAGCCAAAATGTGTAATCAAGTCATCAATCCTTAAATTCACTTTTAATTTTCTTAAATACCCCAACTCTCGAGAGTGAGAATCTTCAATAATCCTTGGTTTGTACTCATTAACTGTTTTAATTTTTTTCTAGCTAGCATATGAACCTATACATTCATTTTAGAATGCATTTTCTTATGTTTCCACTAATACCTCTACCGAGGGCGATCAGGAAAAAGTACTGAAATTGAAGTTTCCCAGAAGAATGGCATGATTCAAGCCATAAGTTATACAGATGAGCTCTGGCTAGGACGCCAGCTGCTTCTCAATGAGGTGCTTTTGGAGTGACAACTGTTTTAGGTAACACTACAACCTTAAACATACAGATAATTGGTTCTGTTACTTGAAATGCACGTGATTTAAGTACTACAGTGTTTCAGATAGTATTATGTCTTCACTACCAACTTAAGTTTCCAACAAACTAGGTTCTTCACCATTTTTTTCCATCATGACTTCACAAATAGCATTCTCATCTCTAAAAACATAAGCTTTCCCCTGTTGCTCTATTATTATTATTATTTTTTTTTTTTTGAGGCAGTATCTCTCATTCTGTTGCCCAGGTTGGAGTGCAGTGGCACAATCATGGCTCACTGTAGCTTTGACCTTCCAGGCTCAAGCAATCCTCCTACTTCAGCCTTCCATATAGGTGGGACAACAAGCATGTGCCACCACACCCAGCTAATTTTTTAACAATTTTTTGTAGAGACGAGGTCTTGCTTTGTTGCATAGGTTGGACTCGACTCCTGGGCTCAAGTGACCCTCCTACAATAGCCTCCAAAGTGCTGGGATTACAGGTGTGAGCCACCATACCTGGCCTCCCTATTGCTCTAATTTTAATCACAAGGACAGACCACATTTGAGATTTGGCTTCCCATACTTTCAAAAACACTCTTTTATTTTCAGTAACCCCAACTCTCTTAATTTTGCTGACACACACACACAAAACACTATTTCATAAAACTTCACGTATTCCACAACCTTCATTCCTCAGACCAGAAAAAAGTCAGTGTTTAAAGGAATTTTTACGTAAGATGATAACAGAACCCTTTTTCCTTGCTCTTAAGAAAGACTGGGCCGGGCACAGTGGCTCACGTCTATAATCCCAGCACTTTGGGAGACTGAGGAGGGTAGATCACAAGGTCAGGAGTTCAATCAAGACCAGCCTGGCTAAGATGGTGAAACCCTGTCTCTACTAAAAATACAAAAAATAGCCAGGTGCAGTGGCAAGTGCCTGTAATCCCAGTTACTCAGGAGGCTGAGGCAGGAGAATCGCTTGAACCCAGGGGGCGGAGGTTGTAGTGAGCCGAGATCTTGCCACTGCCTTCCAGCCTGGGTGACAGAGTGAGTCTCCCTC
>NW_016107315.1:4091809-4094908 GCF_001604975.1 Cebus imitator
AAAAAAAAAAAAAAAGAGAAAAGAAAGGAAGGAAAACAAGGAAAGAAAGAGGGAGGGGGAGGGAAGGAAGGAGAATAAAAATTTCGGAGAAATGAATACCTCTCCCAGAGTTATCTTCTATAAGGGCATTTTAGTGACTAATTTGGCTAAATAAGAATAGACAACAAACATCACATTAGTATATTTGAGAAAATAAAGTGCTAATTCCAGCACACTGAATGCCAATAGTCTGAGAGAGCTAGGACTCACAACTGGGCAACCACTGAAAGGGATCAACATTTTAACACAATACTTCTTACTCCTCTCCCCAAGTCCCAGTGCAATGGCACACACAGCAGAAGGAGATAGTATGTACCCTCAATCTCCCAGAGACTTGACAACAAAGAAAGCCAAGGGCATATGACACTGACAGAAATACACTCCACAGGAAGGGTGGGATGAAAGGCTCTGCCTGACAGTGCACGATGGCTGATCCCTTCTCCTAGACAGAAATGATGAAGGCATAGGCTAACAGATTCATACCTTCATACCTGTTGGAAATTATTTCTCCAGATAGATAGCTGCTGCCTAAGTGATATCCTGATAAGTCACCACAGCCACAAAGTCAGTACTGCCTACTGTTTGACAGCTTGATATAGGCACTGGGAAAAGGCTAGAGCGACCTTGGTTATCATCTTGAGCAACCTCACTAAGGCACATGTACTCACAATATTTGACAAAGAAAGCTAGCAAAAGTTCCTTTACTTCCATCCTCTAGGCCAGTAAGTACCAACCAATAATAAATAAAGGACATTTCACATCAAGAGTCATGATAGCAGAGTTACAAAAAACTCAACCCAAAGTACTTCGGAGAAACCTTCTCAGAGGCGCACACACACACACACACATTCAGACTCTACTAAGAGTTGTGTTTCTGAGAGGCATAAGCACGCAGACACACACACACACTCAGGCTCTACTAAGAGTTGCTAAGCAGATCCTGGTGACTCAGGATCTGTACCAATTTTGCCTGTAAGTAAAACCGGGGGAAAGAATAGACAGAGACTTTTAAAAAAAAATTTAGACAAGGATCTCACTGTGTTGCCCATGTTATCTTAAAACTCCTGGGCTAAAGTGTTCTTCCTGCCTCAGCCTCCAAAAGTGGTAGGATTACAAGCTCAAGTCACTGTGCCTGGCCTACAAAGACATTTTATGTTCCACAAATACTTACTTTATTCACCTTGAGGAGTCAGGACTTCTTCCCTCACATTCTTATGTCTCTCATAAGATGGTTCACTTTGTCACAAGGACCGTAATCCACATCCATTTCCTTAAAGAATTCGTTTTAATAAACTTCAGATATAAAAATAAATTTTCTTAGAATTATAATTGAAGGCCATCCACAGTGGCTCACGCCTGTCATCCCAGCACTTTGAGAGGCCAAGGTAGGCAGGTCACCTAAGATCTGGAGTTCAAGACCAGCCTAGCCAACATGGTGACACCCTGTCTCTACTAAAAATACGAAAATTGACAGGGTGTGGTGGCTCACGCCTGTAATCCTAGTACTTTGGGAGGTCGAGGTGGATGGATCAGGAGTTCAAGACCAGCCTGGCCAACCACAGTGAAATCCTGTCTCTACTGAAAATACAAAAATTAGCTGGGTGTGGTGGCGGGCACCTGTAATCCCAGCTACTTGGGAGGCTGAGGCAGGAGAATCACTTGAACCTGGGAGGTGGAGGTTGCAGTGAGCTAAGACTGCGCCACTGCACTCCAGCCTGGGCAATGGAGCAAGACTATGTCTCACCGAAAAAAAAAAAAAAAAAGAAAAAAATTAGCCAGGCGCAGTGGCGCACACCTGTAGTCCCAGCTACTTGGGAGGCTGAGACAGAAGGATCGCTGGAACTGAGGATGCAGCGAGCCGAGATTGCACTACTGCACTCCAGCCTGGCTGGACTATGACACAACACACACACACACACACACACACTACTGCACTCCAGCCTGGCTGGACTATGACACAACACATACACACACACACACACACACACACACACACACACACACACACAAATTTAGAATTGGAAATTATTTGACATGCAGAGGAGGAAGAGAGAGAAAAAACATGGAATTTAAAATTATTTCAAATGCTACCAAGTGCTAGGTACTACAGTTAAGTGTTCTGCATACATTATAAACCAAGAGTCACAACTCAAATGTATGCCACCCCTCAAGAAGTTTCTCTGACCACCACTTTAAAACTGCCCCCATCTTCATTCTCCCAATACCCTGCTTCATTTTCTTTACAGCACTCAGCTATCGGCTATTATACTGTTTTTCTCTATTTGCTTATGGTCTGTTTTTTCCCATTAAAATAAAGTTATTCCGTATGTCTTGTTCACTGCAGCAACCTCAACATTCAGAAAGGTGACTGGTATACAGCAGATATCCATCAATGAATGATTCCATTTATCCTACATAAGGACTCCAAAAGTTATGGGTAAGAGGGAATTGAGGATGTGGGAGGTTAAAAAATGTGCCAGTGGTAACCCACCTAGGAAGTAACATCTGACTCCAAAACCTGTACTCCTCTTTGTTATGCTGTACTACCTAAGTGCAAAAATTTCCTTGAAGATCTGATTCTCAAAACTTTTTCCATCAAAATGATTTTCACACACCCTGAATTGTGGTAAAGTTTCTTTAAAGTTTATTAAAAGAATGCTGATGTGATCATGATGTCTACATGGGTAAGCAAGAGAGAATTGTGTTGTGTGGCAATGTCAACAGTCTGACCAATGACTAGGGGAAGAATAAAAATCTAGGAAATGGGGTTGACTAAAAAAGGATATAGAAGATATTTTATTAAGAAAGAACCCTGGGCCGAGCCCAGTGGCTCACGCCTGTAATCCCAACACTTTGGGAGGCCAAAGTGGGTGGATCACCTGAGGTAAGGAGTTGAAGACCAGCCTGGCTAACGTGGTGAAACCCCATCTCTACTAAAAACACAAAAAATTAGCCGTGCGTGGTGGCAGGTGCCTATAATCCCAGCTACTCAGGAGGCTGAGGCATGAGAATTGCTTGGACCCAGGAGGCAGAGGTTGCAGTGAGCCGAGATTGCGCCAC
>NW_016107315.1:4094974-4113942 GCF_001604975.1 Cebus imitator
CACTCCAGCCTGAGTGACAGAATGAAACCCTGTCAAAAGAAAAGAAAACAAAAAACAAAAAACAAATCATCAACAACAGAAGAACGAACGAACTCTGGCTGGGTGCAGTAGCTCATGCCTGTAATCCCCAGCACTTTGGGAGGCTGAGGCAGGCGGATCACGAGGTCAGAAGTTCGAGACCAGCCTAGCCAACATGATGAAACTAAAATCTCTACTAAAAATACAAAAATTAGCCAGGCATGGTGGCACACACCTGTAATCCCAGCTACTTGGGAAGCTGAGGCAGGGGAATTGCTTGAACCCAGGAGGCAGAGGTTGCAGTGAGCCAAGATCGCGCTACCTCACTCCAGCCTGGGCAACAGAGCAAGACTCCATCTTGGAGAAAAAAAAAAAAAAAAAAGAACTTCACTGGGCGCAGTGGCTCCTGCCTATAATCGCAGCACTTTGTAAGGCTAAGGTGGGTGGATCACTTGAGGTCAGGAGTTCAAGACCAGCCCGGCCAACATGGCAAAACCCCATCTCTACTAAAAATACAAAAATTAGCCAGGTATGGTGGCATGGGCCTGTAGTTCCAGCTACTCAGGAGGATGAGGCAAGAGAATCACCTGAACTCAGGAGGCAGAGGTTGTAGGGAGCCAAGATCGCACCATTGCACTTCAGCCTGGGCAACAAAGCGAGACTCTGTCTCAACAACAACAACAACAAAAAGCAATAACTCCAGTGAATACTGCAAATGAGGTCAAACAAAAATTTGAAGTTTGAGAGAACATCCTATGGGATCTGTGAACACCGTATAATCTCTCTTTTCTTAGAGTGAGATTAAAAAGTTCAAAAAGGTAGAGGCTCTCTCTTAATCGTACTCCTGAAAAGAGCACTGCAGGGTACCCTATGCACAAGGATGGCTACCTGTCAAAAACACTGTTTCACACCTGGAAGAATACTGGCCCTGTTCCTGCTTTATTTTAGTGTGCCACTCATTGGACAGCAGTCATTCATCAGGAATCTGAGAGCCCTATGAATCTTCAAAGAATGGCTGAGGGTTAGGGGAGAAATGTCTATAAGCCACCTCCTTTTGTGTTTTTGAGACAGAGTCTTATTCTGTTGCTCAGGCTGTAGCACAGCAGCGTTGCTTCAGCTTACTGCAACGCTGATCTCCTGGGTTCAAGCGATTCTCGTGCCTAAACTGAAGCCTCCAGAGTAGCTGGGATTATAGGCGTGTGCCACTACACCTGACTAATTTCTGTATTGTTAGTAGAGACGGGGCTTCACCATGTTGCCCAGGCTGGTCTTGAACTCCTGGCCTCAAGTGATCCACCCGCCTCAACCTCTCAAACATCTGAGACTACAGGCATGAGCCACCATGCCTAGCCAAGGGCTGGATATTTTAGATAGGATTTTTTGTTGGGATAGAAGAAAGAGGCAGTAAGAGACAATGCTGATTTCTTTAAGATCAAAAATAATATATCTCTGATAAAAAGCAACAATTAACTCTAGGAGAAATACACAGTTGGAAGAACGGTACAAAAAAGATGTCATCTGCCAGGGTTCCCCCATTTATATTTCCACTATTCACAGTATTTAGTACAGAGGCAAAGGACCGAATGACTATTCATTGATAAGAACAAGTTGTTTATGAATTAATGAGTGTTCTCAAAATTGGACAGACTGTCAGAATAGGATCCACCACAAGCACACAGATTAGAAGCTTTATCCTTCTCTCCAAAATGGGCATGTGGCAGTTTCTGACACTTGATTAGTACAGTTGTCCCTTGGTGTACACAGGGAATTGGTTCCAGGACCCACAAGGACACAAAAATCCTAGGATGCTCAAGTCCCTTATATAAAATCACATAGTATTTGCACACAACCTACACACATCCTCCAAAATACTTTAAACCATCTCTAGATTACTTATAATACCTAATACCCAATAAAGGATATATAAACAGTTGTTAACTGTACTTTTTTGTTTGTTTTCTGAGATGGGGTCTCACTCTGTCACCCAAGCTAGAGTACAGCAGAGTGATCACAGCTCACTGCAGTCTCAATCCGGACTCAAGTTATCCTCTCAGCTTCCCATATTAATAGGACTACAGGTTCATGTCACCACACTTGGCTACTTTTTTATTTTATTTTTTTTTTGTAGAGATGGGGTCTCCCTATGTTGCCCAGGCTGGTCTCAAACCCCTGGCCTCAAGCAATCATCCCGCCTGGGCCTCCCTAAGTGTTGGGATTACAGAGGTAAGCCACCATTCCCGGCAAGTATTATTTTTTATTGTTGTATAAATAGTTGTTAACTGTACTTTGTTTTTGGAGATGGGGTCTCACTCTGTCACTCAGGCTAGACTGCGGCAGAGTGATCATAGCTCACTGCAGTCTCAATTTGGGCTCAATGTTAATGTATTTTTTCCTGAATATGTTCAATCAGCATTTGGTTGAATCTGTGGGTGTGGAACCTGTGAATACAGAGTGCCAACTATATTTGGTAAGTGACTGATTCAGTATGGACACTGAACAAACAGTCAATGAGAACCCTCTTAAGTCTATAGGATATGGTCCTAAGCCAGTCATTCTCTAAGGATCTGACAGTGTTTAAACTACTAACAAGGTAAGGATACATCAAAAGTCTTCTTTAACAAGTGCTTGTTCTCAAAGCATTTAGAGCATGTCATCTCCATATCCATAAGGGGAGAACTTGGCCAAGAAGGGAAAAGTAAGTATAATGAGCCATACTGAATTGAACAAAGCTGAACAAAGCATCAGACTACAGAAGAATTTTCCTGTAATAACTACACTTCTCTGGCAGAGCCATTTTTAAGATTCTGGGCCCAGCCGAGTGCAATGGCTCACACCTATAATTTCAGCACTTTGGAAGGCCAAGGCGGATAGATCACCTGAGGTCAGGAGTTTGAAACTAGCCTGACCAACATGGAAAAAATTTGTCTCTACTAAAAATACAAAATTAACCAGGTGTGATGGCACATGCCTGTAATCCCAGCCTGCAATCTTAGGAGGCTGAGGCAGGAGAATCACTTGAACCCGGGAGGTGAAGGAGGTTGCGGTGAGCTGACAGCGCACCACTGCACTCCAGCCTGGGCAAGAAGAGCGAATCTCTTTCTCAAAAAAAAAAAAAAAAAAAAAAAAAAAAAAAAAAAAAAAAAAAAAAAAAAAAAAAAAAAAAAAAAAAAAAAAAAAAAGACTTTAGGCCCACTGGATTCACAATGTTAAGTATAGGCAGTGGGTACATTAAAAAAAAAAAAAATCAAACTATATTCCTAAGCTTCTTTTCCTCCTTTACAGATGAAGGAACTGAAACAACTCAAAGAAAACAACTTTCCCCAAGGAAACACCATAACAAGAAGGATTCTATCCATTTATTCATTCATCCCAGAACTACCAGGCAGCAGTCAATTAAAGACATAGATGGCAAATCTAGGTGGCAAGCTGAATAACTACAGATGGTTCAAACGTAAGGTGAATACACATTCTGATTCACCAGCTCTGACTATATGCAGCCAAAGACTTGAGTGTGCAACGCCAATTGGCAAAGAACAATGATGAATGCAATAGACACCAACAATCCACTCCTCTTCTCTTCCCTGACAGCTCTCTTTTAGAAGTAGCCTGCATCCTGATGCCATAGGAGTCACCATCGGAGGTCTTCACCCTAGGTCTAGGTCTGCATATAACTATTGACCTAGAACTTCTGTGCTAGGCAGATCCTTGGAGTAACAGACAATCAAGGATCATTCTTTGCATCAGGATTACCATCTCAGTCACACTCCAAAAGGAAATACTCCAGATGTGTCTTTTTTTTTTTTTTTTTTCAACTACTATCTTTGGAATCTAGTCCAAAAGCAACTGGGCTCTAGTTTTTAAAATGTAATCTGTGCCCATTAAGTTTTCTAGAGAAAGCTTTCCAGCCTTTTTAAAGATTTTCCTCACAACCACTGGTTGGAATGCAGTATGTTCAAAGATAGACTTCTTGTACCTTTCCAAAGTGAAATCATTTGAAACCCTCCCTCCCCATATATAAAAAAATATATCCTTCCAGCATCATTTGACCGAAGTATAAAGCAACCTGGTTGGCCTCCATGCATCCGATGGCATCTTCCAAGAGTGAAAACTCCACGCAGACATAGCCATAGTCGTAACCTGGGGACAGCATTTAAATACAGACGGGAGTGGTGTTAGTGCCTTGCAAACACAAAAGACACACTTAAATCCCCTGTTTCTGAACCCCTTAAACACAAGCCCTCCCAACTGACCCCTCCCTCCCCTACACTAAGTAAAGTTGCTACCCCAAACAGAAAAAAGTACTGAAGGAAAGTCTCGATGTTTCTGGACTTTGAGATTCATTCCAAAATAGCCTTGTCTATTAACCAAGAAGATCCTTTGCCCACTTTTGCACTGGTGATCGGGTGAAGGTACCCTAGAATTGGGTAATCCCACAGAAGGTTCATGTGGGGACCCGAAACATTTTAACCACAGGCTTAATCTTCCAGAAAAACAAAGTCAACAAGAATAAGAAAGTACCTGGAAAAAAAAAAAAAAGTATCCCGAGAGAAGACAAAAAAAGCAATTATCCCCAGGCTATGCTAATAGTCACCACTTTTCAAGCAGAAACCACCTTCAAAGACAGAAGTGCTGACAGACTGAGGCAACTATTCTGTTTGGATACCACAGGAGGCTTCTGGTTGGCAGGGGACAGACCATTTCAGGTCTCCTCTTTTTTCCTTGTTTCAACTCAAGTCATAAACCAGCTAAAATCTTTATAAAAGGAAGAAGGTGTAAAAGCATAAATAAGTACAAATAACTGTGTCTGAAATTGTGCTTATGCACAAAGACTGGTGGTGGGGAAAGTTGGGAGAAAGACAGCAGTTGTTAGCAATCAATACATGTTTAAGAACTGTACAAACCATAAGAGCTATAAAATACCCCTCACCTTACTCCTAAGCATGTGTCATTTGCAGCACAGGCCTGAGTCGCATGACCCATGAGACTGGGAAGTCATGGGATTTATGGGCTGCTGAACTCAAATCTAACCAGTCCTATAATTTCCCTGATACCGCCACCGTGTAACTACAAAAATACACTGGTCAATGCAATGCTCCCCAAGTGGCTTCCATGCTTCCTCCATTGCCTCGGAGGATAAAGAAGCTCATCTCTAGCAACGACACTGTGTAAATGGAACAGCAAGGAAAAGATGTGATTTGTTCAGATGAGAAACAAAACTCAGGCACAGAAAAACAACATAAAACTCTATGATAATTTTGAGCACAAAGTATATAACAATAGGAAACTGGTATCACTGAATCAATGTATCAAAGATCAATAAAACTAAAGCAACAGAAAATATAACTTTAAAAACATACCACATTTGGTGAAATGAGTTAATATTCCTTATCACATGAAATGAATGGCTTTAAAATGTTTTATTAAGAATAAACTTTGATTTTAGACTTGTTAAATACTCCAAGTTTACTATGAAACATTACAATAGTATAGGTTGAGCCTCACTTTGAGTTTCAGAAAGTGACTAGGAAGAAAAACAACCTACTAGAAACCTCAGCACTACTGTAGGATGAGAAATAGATTTTCTAACCTACTTTGACAGCTTTGACCAACATGGATTAAAACTAACCTCTCCAAATTTATCACAAAATCAGTCTCCTCTGCTTAATAACTCGTTGAAGAAATAAAAGTTCTTTAGAGAAACAGTGTGCATATCTTATTAACAGTGGAAACTGTTTTGTTACTTAATTCCTTCCAAGTAAATCTTCTTGATCAAACTCAGTGAACACCTAATACATCAATCACACTGCATTTTATAAACAGCTCTGAATATTCTTGGGAAACATTACAGAATAACAGAAGGAACTAAGGTACCGTTAGCACCAAATATCCACTGCAAACACTCAAATGCATGTCCACAATCAGAAAGGGTTAGTCATGGAAGAAGTAGGTGTACTCTCGAGTGTGTTGATTACCTCTACAGAACATATCAATGGAGTACCCAGGTATATGGAAAGCAACCCTCTCCACAGCTGCCCGGATGAAAAACATGGGGAACTAATACCAAAGCTGGCAAAGCCCTGTTTCCTTTCCGTGCTTAAAGAAGTAACCACTGTGGCCCAGAGGAGCACACAGAATCTGTGGACAGAGAGAGAAAAGATTCATGACAACAGTCATATTTTGCTAAAGGTCAAGTAGACACTGGGAAGGAAAAGATAGAGAAGACAGTATGAGCATCTAACACAGCATTTTTAGACATCAATCCTGCAATACTATATGTTGACAACATACTTCAGATTCATTATTATATTCATAAGCCCAACACTAAATTTATTCCGACTGAAACTTTAGCTATCAAACAAGAACAGAAATTTAAGGTTTAACTACACTGCCTAAAACTTAAGAAAAAAAAGAAAAAAGGCATTTTGTGTGCTCAAGACTCATGGTTGTATCATAAGGATTTTCAGCAATCACCAAAATACACAATGAAATCTTATTCTAGCCAGGCACAGTGGCTCACACCTGTAATCCCAGCACTTTGGGAGGCCGAGGCAGGCAGATCATGAGGTCAAGAGATCACGACCATCCTGGCTAATATGGTGAAATGCTGTCTCCACTAAAAAAATACAAAAATTAGCCAGGTGTAGTGGCACACATCTGTAGTCCCAGCTACTTGGGAGGCTGAGGCAGGAGAACTGCTTGAACCTGGGAGGCAGGAGATTACAGTGAGCCGAGAGGGCGTCACTGCACTCCAGCCTGGGCAACAGAGCGAGACTCAGCTTCAACAACAACAACAACAAAAGATTTTATTCTAAATATACTGACTTAATATTCACAATACTATCTTATGAGGTAAATATTATTAACCTGATTTTAGCCATGGGGAATAAGGCAAAGAAAGGATAGGTAAATTGATCAAAGTAACCAAATAAGTACCAATACTGAGCTTTAAATGCAGCCAGTCCAGATTCAGGTCGGCGTTTTTAACCACTACACTCTAGCCTCTCACTCTTCAGTAAGATTACAGACCAATTTAAATAATCTTAATTCTAAACTCTACAGAGCCTAGTTACAGAAAAGGTCCCATATGCCTGAACACATACATCTATGCCCCTGTTAAAAAAATAGGCCTAGTTAAGAAATATTCAACTTAGCAGTATAATAGTTGCTTCTATTTTAAAATAACTATGGCAGAACTATTGAGAGTAGACCTGAGTATGCAAATTAGAAAATTCTCAGGAGCTGATTATACTAGCTCCCAAAATTCTACTGAAAAGACAAAAACTAATCTTGTAAATGATGGCTATAAAAGTTGCATAGCAATATGAAAAGATACTTGATATAGTATATTTTAAGAACCTTAAAAATGAATATACCCTTATGGATAATTATGTAAAATGTGTATAGAAAAAATGACTGGAATTCAGTGAAACTGCATCTAACTCAGGGGTTAGAGGCAAAAGTCAACATGTGAGACAAAAACCATGCACTGTCAAAATCATACTAGAAGACCCCAAGGTGAAGAACAACATACCATCTTTCAATTTAGGTAAGTCCAACACTGCCAGTTTTTCCTCCAGCGCTGCAACAGATCAGTTTTCCTTTGGTTGACACCAGATGAAGAGGTTGGCTTGCATTTAAGGGCCATAAGGTATGAAAATATATTGCTTTAAATAACAGAATCACAGCCAGCATAGTGAATGCTCACTCAGAGAAACTTAGAAAAGGAGACAAACTGAAGCCACAGGCGAGTCTCATCCTCACTGCCCATGCTCACTCCAGGACTGAGAAAACAGGGTGTGGGAAGAGGGGAGGGGGAAAGAGTTCAAACAAGCACAGGTCGACATACGAAACTCAGAATGAATATAATGCAACACAACTGTATATCAAAACGATTACAGTCGTTGTATTGCTATAGTGGGATAATCAGGGATTTTTTTTTCTTTATTTTCCAAATGTAATTTTATAATTCACAGAAAAGGCACAGAAGATATTCTACCCAGAGACCTAACATTCTAAAAACAACCAACCACCTTGAGATCAGAATTGCTAGGAACCATATGGAATCATTAAGACAGTAAATTCAGTATTAACCTTCCCATGGATAGATTTATTTTTACCAATCAGATTTTATTACCTTTTTCTTCCACTGTCACTTGCTGGGAAGAAGTCTGGTGGGTATTTGTGCTTATTTATATGACTTTTAAAAGCACAGCTAACTAAATTTTCTAATCTAAATTTACAGATCTCACAGAAATATGAATTCCCCTTATACTTTTTTTTTTTTGAGACGTTGTCTCTCTCTGTTGCCCAGGCTTGAGTGCAATGGCGCGCAGTCTTGGGTCACTGCAACCTCCACCTCACAGGTTCAAGCGATTCTTCTGCCTCAGCCTCCTGAGTAGCTGGGACTACCACGCCCAACTAATTTTTGTATTTTTAGTAAAGACGGAGTTTTGCCATGTTGGCCAGGGTGGCCTTGAACTCCAAAGCTCAGGTGATCTGCTCATCTCAGCCTCCCAAAGTGTTGGCATTACAGGCATGAGCCAACATGCCAGGCCTCCTTATACCTTTTTTTTTTTTTTTTTTTTGGCAAATGAGAAGAATGAGAACAGGGCAAGGGAAGAAAAACCTATAAAGGTAACAATAAAATTTCACATCTTCTCTATCTTCATTAACCATGTGGTTGTCTGTTTCTGAAAACTGTATCTGTGATAAATGCCAACCAGGTGGTTATAAGAGAATAAGGTACACGAAACAAAACCCTGATAAATAATATTCTATCTCAGAACCAACTCTTCAGTCTCTGCCTCTGGAAAAGCTGACTCACAAGATGCTGACAAACATAACCCTGTATGGTTTAAGTCAATTATGAGTCTATAACAGGCCTAATTTTCATAATAATTATAAGGAATATTTGTTTAGGCAAATGAGATGGACCTTCAAACTGTTCTAGGAAAACCCAATTAACATACCCAAATCCAGTTGAATTTCCCATCAAGAGAGTACTGGTTGACACTGGAAAAGCCCAGAATACACATCCAGAAAGGAAAAGGAGGAATCAGGATTTTAAAGAACTTAAGTAGTGGGCTGGGCTCAGTGGCTCTGGCCTGTAATCCCAGCACTCTGGGTGGCCGAGACAGGCAGATCACGAGGTCAAGAGATCAAGACCATCCTGGCCAACATGGTGAAACCCCATCTCTACTAAAAATACAAAAAATAGTTGGGCGTGGTGGTGCACACCTGTGATCTCAGCTACTTGGGAGGCTGAGGCAAAAGAATTGCTTGAACCCGCGAGGCGGAGGTTGCAGTGAGCTGAGATCGCGCCACTGCACTCCAGCCTGGCAAGAGTGAGACTCTGTCTCAAAATAAAATAAAATAAACAAAATAACATAAGTAGCAGGGAGATGAAGGGACACAACACAGCCTTTTTTTTTTTCTAAATAAAGAGTATCATTTTTGTAGAACAAAGCATTATGACTATAAAAGGCACCATGAAAAATCAATAGATTCAAAGAGGTTGTCTATCGGTCCTGTTTTCCTAATTCCATTTCACTGACAATACAGGTTTTCAGAAAAGTAAAATATCAAGTTAGAGATTTTAGCAAAATCAAAACAGAATTGATCCAGGTGTCTGAATTCTTGTCAATGAGAGTTAACAGAATAAAGGAGGCCTTGTGTGCAAGATTTCCAATCGGTATTTTACTCTGTTAAAATCTTATATGAGCCTGGGTGTGGTGGCTCATGTCTATAATCCCAACACTTTAGGAGGCCAAGGTGGGATTACTTGAGCTCAAGAGTCCCAGCCTGGGAAATATAATGAGACCTTGTCTCTACAAAAAAATAGAAAAAATTAGCCAGGTGTGGGTAACATGCACCTATAGTCCCAGCTACTTGAGAAGCTGAGGTGGGAGGCTCACTTGAGTCTGAGAAGCCAAGAAGGCTACAGTGAGCCATGGCTGCCCTAATGCACTCCAGCCTGGGCAACAGAGTAAGATCCTGTCTCAAAACAAACAAACAAAAAACCCCACTCTCATTATGAAAATTAGGAAAATATCTGATTTATACGTCAAATTACCATCCGGGAAGGATAAAACTGGTAAACATGAAATCCATCACCTTCAAATCTTTTTTTTTTTTAATGGAGTTCTGCCCTTGTAGCCCACACTAGAGTGCAATGGCACGATCTCAGCTCACTGTCTGCTTCCCGGGTTCAAGTGATTCTCCTGCCTCAGGCTCCCAAGTAGGCCACTGTGCCCAGTCCATCACCTTGAAATCTTATAAACACTTGCAATTATTTCCCCTTCAGCTATACATATAAGAGTTGCTGGTTTATTTTAAAGAAAAAGAATAATAATAATGAAAAAAGGAAGATACACACTGATGATTATTTCTTAAATTTTTCTTTTTTTTTCTTTTGAGACAGAGTCTCACTCTGTCGCTCAGGATGGAGTGCAGTGGCATCATCTCAGCTCACTGTAACTCCACTTCCAGGATTCAAACAATTCTCTTGCCTCAGCCTCCTGAGTAGCCAGGATTACAGGCATGTGTCACCATGCCCAGCTAATTTTTGTACTTTTAGTAGAGATAAGGTTTTGCCTTCATGGCCAGGGTGGTCTTGAACTCCTGACCTCAGGTGATCCACATGCCTCAGCCTCCCAAAGTGCTGGGATTAAAGGCATGAGCCACCTGACCTAATTTTTAAAAACTATACATGGATCTATCTTATTTTATTCTGTATCTGTGCCAACTGGTTAAATAAAAAAATTAGTTTGGTTTTAATTTTTTTTAAGTCCAAAATTAATCCCAGGGCCACTCCATCTTGATGATGGTTCTTTGGGCCTGGAATAATGTTAGGAAACACTTGCCCTTACTCAATTTATTTCAATTCCACTGGCAGTAATGGTGTCATATAAGCACAATAGAGAGCAATGTATTTGCCCCCGGAGTTTAATCTAATGGAAGTCATGACAAGTACAAATAGTCATAGATCACCCCAAGATGCTACATAAATCAAAAGGGGGAGTAATTATTATTTAAAGAGCCAGTAATCTCATTCAACTTTTGTTCACTTAAAAAAACCAAACAGCCAGGTGCAGTGGCTCATACCGATAATCCCAGCACTTCGGGAGGCTGAGGCGGGTGGATCACCTGAGGTCAGGAGATCAAGACCATCCTGGTTAACACGGTGTCTACTAAATGCCCATCTCTACTAAAAATATGGAAAAAAAAAAGGCCAGGCATGGTGGCTTATGCCTATAATCCCAGCCTGGGCGACAGAGCGAGACTATGTCTAAAAAAATAAATAAATAAGAATTAGCTGGGCATGGTAGCTCACACTTGTATTCCCAGCTACTTGGGAGGCTGAGGCAGGAGAATCACTTGAACCCAGGAGGTAGAGGTTGCAGTGAGCCAAGACTGCACCACTGCACTCCAGCCTAAGTGACAGAACAAAATTCTGCCTCAAAAACAAACAAACAAAAATACCCAATCTGCAAAGCAACCATCAGGAAAAAGAGTACCTTTGCAAATCTGCTTTTCCCCAAGCAAGAACACTTGAGTCTGGCAGAAAAGATGGTACAGGCATGAGAGAAGGATCAACCAGAACAGTAGCATTAATACTGTAGTAAACTGACTATGCAGAGAGGTGACACCAAAAAAACAGAGGTCCCAGATGAGAGACTGGGATCTTCTTCTCACTTCTGTATCCCTAAACCTAGCATAATACCAGGTACATCAATTATAATGACCATCATCACTGGAACAACACACAAGAAAAGTAGCTTCTATAGTTCTGTACATTTGCAGAAGCTACAACTAACTCACCATGTGATCTCAGTCAAGCTACATCTCTCTGGGCCTCTGTTATCCCCTATGCAAAGTAGCAGGGATGGTTAACTCCTTGGCAGGGTAGTTTCAGAGATGCAATGAAATAAGCATTATCAGAGACCAAAGATCAGACAGCTGTCTCTGAATTACCCATTCTCAAATATGTCCGAGTACTTCAGCAGCTGAAAGGCAGCATGCATTTCCTGACTTTTAGTGTATATTGACAATATATCTGCTTCCTACATAGGTCACATGGCTATTTTTGTTTTGTAAGGAACAAAAATATGGCCCATAAACATTTTTTTCCCCTGCAAACAAAGGGCAACTCAACACTGTTCTAAAAGGCTCTGGGACCAGGTTCAGTGGCTCATACCTATAATCCCAACATTTTGGGAGGCTGAAGCAAGAGGATCACTTAAACCCAGGAGTTTGAGACCAGCCTGGGCAACAGAGTGGAACCCCCATTTCTACAAAAGGTTTTGAATCGTCAGGTGTCGTGGTACACAGTTGTAATCCCAGCTACTTGGGAGGTTGAAGCAGGAGGATCGCCTGAGCCTGGGAGGTTGAAGCTGGTGTAAGCCATGACTGTACCACTGCACTCTAGCCTGGGCCACAGAGCAAGACTGTCTCAAAAAATAAAAAAAAAACGAAGTAAAATAAAGGCTCTGGGATGATTCCGCAAAGCTAGTTTCTGAGCTGGAACTTTGCTCAGGATGACAGCAAATCATAGTGGCCCAGCCATTCACCTATTCCAGAACTAAACTTGCATCCAGAGAAGGATTAGACAACTGGCATTAGGTGAGACCTAAAATGACCAGGCCATGAGCCAAGGTACATGAGATTAATACTGCAGAGACAGGTTAAACAGCAACCCCACTGGGCCGCTTATGCCCTGTAACAGATATCGAGTGGCCAACTAAAGGCACTAGATACCAGCCAGAGCTGGCTTTGGGGTCCCCATCTGTGGTATCATAGAAAGATACTTGATCTGTCCCAGGTTCCTGCCATAAAGCTCCTAAAACCCTTGGAAATTCCTGAGTGATAAGGGTGGTAAGAGTGATAAGAGTGTCTTTTGTTCTAATAAGACAACTCTTGGAAGGCCCGTAGATAGTGTCAGGATGAGGGCTACCTAGAAAGACAAAGCCTTGACCAGAAGCTCAGAACTTTCAGTACCACCCACCAACTTCTGGGGAGGGGAGATGGGATTGAGCTAATAACCCATTGCCAATGATTTAATCAATCATGCCTACATAATGACACCTCCATAAAAACAACTACAAAAAAGGGCTCATAGAGCTTCCTGATTGGTGAAGCCATCTACATGCTGGGAAGGTGGCATACTCCACAGGACAGAGACTCCTACACTCAACACTCAGGACCCTTCTGGACTTTGCCCTACCTATCTCCTCATCTGGCTAATTGCATCCTTTATAAAAAAACTGATAAACATAAGCTAAGTGTTTCCCTAAGTTTTCTGCAGCCATACTAGAAAGTTATCAAATCTAAAGGGGTACACTGTGCGAACCTCCAATTTTGTAGTCAAATCAGACAGAAGTGTAGGTAACCTTGGGACCTAATACATGATCATTGCAACCAGTGTCTGAAGAACAGTCTTACGTGACCAAACCCTTCAACCTGTGGAGTCTGAGACTAAATCCAGGTAGTTAGTATCAGAATTAGCTGGCATCAAGAGGGAGGAACATCTTTTATCATCTCTCTGCCTACATGACTCAGGAGGCAAACATTATTCAGGACATCATTCCTGAACATGTTCAGAAATCCATCTATCAATTCACCTGGGGTCTGTTTATCCCCCCATTTTATGCCAATGTCAACTGCAAATACCACTGAAATTTCCTTATAGCACTTGTGCTCCAGGCAGCCATTTAAAAATACCAGCCTACCCTTAATTAAGGTTTCCCCCCTAAAAAGAGTTCATTTGATAAATACGTATGTATATCTGTCAAACATATTCATTGTATGATAAACAAATTGAGAATTTTTTTTTTTTCTTTGAGTTGTAGTTTCACTCTTGTTGCCCAGGCTGGAGTGCAGTGGTGCAATCTCAGCTCACTGCAACCTCTGACTCTTGGGTTCAAGTGATTCTTCTGCTTCACCCTCCCGAGTAGCTGGGATTACAGGCCCATGTCACCATGCCCCGCTAATTTTTGTATTTTTAGTAGAGACAGGGTTTCACCATGTTGGCCAGGCTGGTCTTGAACTCCTGACCTCAGGCAATCTGCCCACCTTGGCCTCCCAAAGTGCTGGGATTATAGGCATGAGTCACCGCACCCAGACCAAAGTGAGCACATACTGCTTAACTACGTTTTGATCAACAGCAAAATGCATGCATATAAAACAATGGTTCTGTAAGATTATACTGGCACTGAAAAATTCCTATCACCTAGTGACATCAAAGCTATTGTATTTGGTGGCACGATGCATTACCTTTTCTATATTTAAATATGCAAACACCGTTGTGCCACAATTGCCTATGGCAATTGTCACAATTATTCAGTACAGTAACACACTATATAGTTTTGTGGCCTAGGAGTAACAGGCAATACAATATAGCCTAACTGTATAAAAGGCTATAACATCTAGTTTGTGTAAGTATACCCAACAATGTTACACAATGACAAAATCACTTGATGATCCATTTCTCAAAATGTATTCCTGTCATTACGCAATGCATGAAAGTATTTAATAATAATACAAATGAAGGAAAAGAAAATGCTGTTCCCTGAATGTAATACTACTGCATAGTTTTAGAAATTAAAATTAAAGGCTGGGCACGGTGGCTCACACCTGTAATCCCAGCATTTTGGAAGGCCAAGGAGGGCAGATTACTTGAGGTCAGGAGTTCGAGCCCAGCCTGGCCAACATGGTGAAACTCCTTCTCTACTAAAAATACAAAAATCAGCCAGGCATGGTGGTAGGCACCTGTAATCCCAGCTACTCGGGAGACTGAGGCAGGAGAAACGCTTGAATCTGGGAGGTAAGGCTACAGTGAATCAAGATGACGCCACTACGCCACTCTAGCCTGGGTAACAGAGGGAGAAACTCTGTATCAAAATAAATAAATAAAATAAAATCTGTTAGCACCTTTTTGGGGGAAATTTTTTGGGAGGTTTGACTTAATACTTTATTTCTAGAGTTTGCATATATATGTTAACTCATACTTTGGAGTTGAAGGGTGGATCACCTGAGGTCAGGGGTTTGAGACCAGCCTGGCTAACATGGATGGCGAAACCCCATCTGTACAAAAAATAGTAAAATTAGCTGCGCATAGTGGTGGGCACCTGTAATCCCAGCTACTAAGGAGGCTGAGGCGGAAGAATCATTTGAACACAGGAGATGGAGGTTGCAGTGAGCCGAGATAGCGCCACTGCACTTCAGCCTGGCAACAGAGCAAGACTGTTTTTTTAAAAAAAAAAAAAAAGGAAATTTACAAACTCTTAACTATATTACAGGGTGGAAAATATTATTTTTTAAAAATATGCATTGTAGGCCAGGCATGGTGGCTCATGCCTGTAATCCCAGCACTTTGGGAGGCTGAGGCAGGGTAAAATATCATAGCCGAGTAGAAGAAAAATACTCCCGGATACCCATTTTACACAAAAACTGAAGCTCCTTAGGATCAAAGATTACATTGCATTTACCAGCATACCTCAGCATCTTAATGCCACTCAGATATTGGTTGGATGAAAGAATCAATTAACAAATAATAACACTGTCCAACAGTTTCAACAGGACAGGCATAAACTAATCAGAATGGCATGCCAGGGATGGTAGCTCACACCTGTAATCCCCACACTGCTGGGAGGCCAAGGTGGGTGAATCACTTGAGGCCAGGAATTTGAGACCAGCTTGGGCAACACAGCAAGGCAACTTCTCAATAAAAACTTTAAAAACTGGCTGGTATGGTAGCACACGCCTATAGTCCTAGCTACTCATGAAGCTGAAGTGGGAGGATCACTTGTGCCGTGCCCAGGAGTTCAAGGCTGCAGTGAGCCATAATCACATCACTGTACTCCAGCCTAGGCAACAGAGTGAGTCCCTGTTTCTAAAAATAAGGCTCATTCATGCTCATAATCCCAGCACTTTGGGAGGCCAAGGTGGGCAGCTCACCTGAGGTCAGGAGTTTGAGGCCAGCCTGATCAACATGGAGAAACCCCGTCTGTACTAAAAACACAAAATTACCCGCATGTGGTAGCCCATGCCTGTAATCCCAGCTACTTGGGAGGCTGAGGCAAGAGAATCGCTTTAACCTGGGAGGTGGAGGTTGAGGTAAGTTGAAATTGCGCCACTGCATTCCAGCCTGGGCAACAAGAGCAAAGTTCTATCTCAAAACAAATAAATAAATAATACAAAAATTAGCTGGGCATTGTGATGGGCACCTGTAATCTCAGCTTCTTGAGCCGGGCGCGGTGGCTCAAGCCTGTAATCCCAGCACTTTGGGAGGCCGAGGCGGGTGGATCACAAGGTCAAGAGATCGAGACCATCCTGGTCAACATGGTGAAACCCCGTCTCTACTAAAGCTACAAAAAATTAGCTGGGCATGGTGGTGCGTGCCTGTAATCCCAGCTACTCAGGAGGCTGAGGCAGGAGAATTGCCTGAACCCAGGAGGCGGAGGTTGCAATAATCTGAGATTGCGCCATTACACTCCAGCCTGGGCAACAAGAGCAAAGTTCTATCTCAAAACAAATAAATAAATAATACAAAAATTAGCTGGGCATTGTGATGGGCACCTGTAATCTCAGCTTCTTGAGCCGGGCGCGGTGGCTCAAGCCTGTAATCCCAGCACTTTGGGAGGCCGAGGCGGGTGGATCACAAGGTCAAGAGATCGAGACCATCCTGGCCAACATGGTAAAACCCTGCCTCTAAAAAAATTAGCTAGGCATGGTGGTGCATGTCTATAGTCCCAGCTACTAGGGAGGCTGAGGTAGGAGAATAGTTTGAGCCTGGGAGGTTGACATGGCAGTGAGCCGTGAGTATGCCAATGCACTCCATTCAGGGCAACAGAGCAAAACCCTCTCTCAAAAAAAGAAAGAAAAAGACAAAAAGAATGGCAGGTGATACTAAAGAATAACTCACAACTTCTTCACGGTTACAGAGTATAGTATAATTTTTAAAAATGGGCTGGATGCAATGGCTCACACCTATAATTCCAGCACGTTGGGAGTCTGAGGTGGACAGATCACTTGAGGTCAGGAGTTCAAGATCAGCCTGGCTAACATGGTGAAACCCTTTCTCTACCAAAAAAAAAAAAAAAAAAAAAATACAAAAGTTAGATAGGTATAGTGGTGAACACCTGTAATCCAAGCAATTCAGGAGGCTGAGACAGAAGAATTACATGTACCAGGGAGGTGGAGGTTGCCACTGAACCAAGAGCGTGCCACTACGCTCCATCCTGGGTGATGAGAGTACTATAAAACTTACTCTTAAAAGAATGAATACATAATGCAATTCAGTGGTATATTGCCAAAGTAGTGCAACCATCACCACTATCTAGTCCTAAGTCAGACAGAAGACCTAAGAGATAACCCAAGCAAGAAACAAGAAACCGGGTAAAAATTAATTTACATTCCAAGGGTAGAGAACGTAACCTAGAAATGGTGAGCAGTATAGTCTCACCAGATGTTCTGATGCAAGCAGAGGGTTAAAGGAAGAAGCCAATGTCAATGTATTTTAAAAGCCTGTAAATAGTTTTTATAGATGGCCTCTAGCCTCTACCTGGTACTTATTTAAGGTAATTATATAAATAAATTCCTGGCTAGGTGCCATGGCTCATGCCTGTAATCCCAGCATTTTGGGAGGCCTAGGAGGGCAGATCATGAGGTCAGGAGACTGAGACCAGCCTGCCCAACATGGTGAAACTTCGTCTTCACTAAAAACACAAAAATTAGCTGGGCGTTGTGGCACGTGCCTATAGTCCCAGCTATTCTGAAGGCTGAGGCAGGAGAATCACTTGAACTCGGGAGGCAGAGGCTGCAGTGAGCCGAGATTGTGCCACTGCACTCCAGTCTGGCGACAGAGCAAGCATGACTCGTCTCAAAATAAATAAATAAAATTAATTAATTAATTAATTCCCCTGCCTGGAGTGTAGCTAAGAGTCAAAAAGCCCCCTGCACTATACAGGCTGAGTTATGACCCTTTTCTTCTTGCCACTCTAGCAGAAGTAACCCCACTTCAGTGACTCCTAACTACCAAAAGGCACAGGAAACCCATACAGCTTTATCAAATCTGGAAGATTCAGCCAAAGCTACCTGAGCATTTGGCAAAAGAGGAAAGTAAGGACTACAGAAGCCAACAGAATTCTATCTAAAGAAGGGTGAGGGAACTCAGCAAGGCAGTGTAACTGACAGAGGGCTGTGAGCAAGAGTTCAAACACCTTCCCCAATCTGAGACAGGCAAATTCCATCTCAGCTAAATGATTTTGAGGAAGAGAATATAACCTTCCTGTGTCTCAAAACTGGTATGTGGTATCCTATTCCTCAGAGTCATTTAGCTGAGATGTCAGAAGATGCAAAATCTGGAAACTTTATCAACTGCCGAGATTTCTGTGCTCAGGACCATGTCCTTGTCAACAACAGTAAGGCTGACTACAAGACTTCTACCTTGAAAATTGTTTTACTTTATTTCATTTTGAGACAGGGTCTCATTCTGTCATCAAGTCTGGAGTGCAGTGGTGTGATCTCAGCTCATTGAAGCCTCCTCCTCCTAGGTTCAAGCAATTCTCATGCCTAAGCCTCCCAAGTAAGTAGCTGGGATTATAGGCATATACCACCAGCCTGGCTAATTTTTATATTTTTAACAGAGATGGGGTTTCACCATGTTGACCAGGCTGGTCTCAAACTCCTGGCCTCAAGTGATCCACCCACTTCGGCCTCCCAAAGTATTGGGATTATAGGTTTGAGCCACCCCTATTTTATTTTACATTCACTATTTTATTTTTTTGAGACAGGGTCTCTCTCTGTGGCCCATGCTGGAGTGCAGTGGCATGATCTTGACTCACTGCAACCTCCACCCTCACCTCCCTGGCTCAAGTGATCTTCCTGCTTTAGCCTCCCAAGTAGCTGGGAGTATAGGCATGCACCACCACGTTCAGCTAATTTTTTTGTTT
>NW_016107315.1:4115894-4117517 GCF_001604975.1 Cebus imitator
TTTTGATAGAGACAGGGTTTCACCGTGTTGACCAGGATGGTCTCGATCTCTTGACCTCGTGATCCACCCGCCTCAGCCTCCCAAAGTGCTGGGATTACAGGCGTGAGCCACTGCGCCTGGCCAGAAGTTTCTTATTATCCACCTTCTGAAGCCTGATTCTGACAATTCATCACACTCATTCTCCATCAGGCCTTGTTCCCTTGCTGATGAGGAGCTGCAATCCCCTGAAGGAGGAGAGGCATTCTGATTTCGGGTGTTTTCAGCCCTTTTGCGCTGGTTTCTTCTCATCTTTGTGGATTTATCCACCTGTCATCTTTGTAATTGCTGACTTTCAGATTGGGTCTCTGAATGGACGTCCAGCTTGTTGGTGATGATGTTATTTCTGTTTCTTTGTTTTCCTTCGGCAGATGCCCCTCCCCCACAGAGCTGGCCCTTCCGGTGTTCAGCTGTGCTTGCTGTTAAACTCTCAACTATCAGCGTTTCCAATTGCTGCTTTTTTGTAGGGGTGGGACTAGCCAAGCCCAATCACCTGGCTCCCCCCCTCGGAGCCCCCTTTTTCTTCTTTTCCTAATTGAACGGTGGATTCTCTCCCAGGTGCCCCAGTCACCCGCCAAAAAGGCGCCGGGATCTATGCAATTTCCTGTGCAGCGACTGCACCGGCTGAAACAGCGGCACTAAGATTTGTGGCGCTTTTCTGCCTGGGAATCTTCCGGTCTGGCTCCCCACTTCGGTCCCCTTTTCAATCAGCTGAATGGGCAACTCTGCCTTCCTGGAGCTCCAAATGCCAACGAAAAGGGCACCCAGTCCCGCATACTCTGCACTGAGAACCGCTGTGCCGGGACGCCGGCAAAACAGCCACGCCAGCCAAAGGAGTCGCACTGGTGACCCGCAGGGCTCCTCCGCTGGGAATCCCCTGGTCTGTGGGCAACAAAAACTCATCTGGAAGTCTGGCGTCCACTCACTCCCTGAGCCTTCACTGGGCGCTGCAATCCTGAGCTGCTGCTAGTCAGCCATCTTGGATCTCTCTCCTTTTTTTTGTATTTTTTTGGAGAGATGGAGTTTCACCATGATGTCCAGGCTGGTCTCAAACTCCTGAGCTCAAGTGATGCACTGGCCTCAGCATTCCAAAGTGCTGGGATTACAGGTATGAGCCACTGCACCCAGTGAGAAATTTTAAAAATTAAATAAGCCAAATCCCAGGTCATTCTTAAAATGACCAAATTAACCCTAGTTCCAGGACCTGTCTCATCAGGGTCACCTGATCCCTGCACCAGTGAATCACAGATTCTTCCCAAAGCATCCATCCACTGCCTTCACAAGACTAGCCCAGCTCTAAAAACATCTCTTGGCTTCCTAAACATTCTGATTTTTTTTTTTTTTTTTTTTTAGCCAAGCAGGGCTTCACCCCTCAGCACCCACTCTTGTCCTTTGGGGGAAAACCTCATGTCCCTATTACTCAATGGTTGCAGAATTTCTGTTTGGGATGATGAAAAAGTTTTGCAAATAGATTGTGGTGATGGTTGCACAATACTATGAATACACTAGATGCCACTGAAGTGTCTGCATTAAAATGGTTTCATGTTATGTGAATTTCACCTTCATTTTTTTAAATGGAAGAAACAG
>NW_016107315.1:4118643-4123822 GCF_001604975.1 Cebus imitator
AAAAAAAAAAAAAAAAAAAAAAAACCACAAAGTGTTTACCTGTCTTTCCTATAAATGCCAAAAACAATGCAAAATGTGTATTTGCACTTTTCAATTATAATTTTTTTTCTAAATTGATGTTAAGCTATTTTGTCTTTAGCTCCGCCATTTGGGATACCATAAGCTATGCACTTTTCTTTTTTCCCTTTTTTGGGACAGAATTTCACTATATTGCCCATGCTGGTCACAAACCCCTAAGCTCAAGTCTCAGACTCTTGAGTAGCTAAAGACTTCAGGCAGAGATCGCCACACTCGGCTACTATGCATGTTTTCTATCATCAATGTCAAATCTCCAACTTCACAATGGATTTCTATTCCTAAATTGAAAGATTCTCTCTGAAATTTTCTTCATAAGTTATTTCTGTTTTATTGACATGGAGGTAAAGACTCAAAATATTTCAATTATGAGTAATGAAAAGACATGAGCCTGTTACCCTTAAGAAATGTAGAGGGCAGCTGGGCTCAGTGGCTGTAATCTCAGCACTTTTAGAGACCAAGGCAGGAGGATTACTTGAGCCTGGGACTGCAAGACCAGCCTGAGCCACGTAGTGAGACCCAGACTCAAAAAAATAAAAATAAAAAATTTAGACTGGGCATGGTACCTCATCCCTGTAATTCCAGCACTTTGGGAGGCCAAGGTGAGTGGACTGCTTGAGGTCAGGAGACTGAGACCAGGCTCGCCAACATGGTGAAACTCATCTCTACTAAAAATACAAAAATTAGCTGGGTGTGGTGGTGGGTGCCTGTAATCTCAGCTACTAGGGAGGCTGAGGCAGGAGAATTGCTTGAATCCAGGAGGCAAAGGTTGCAGTGAGCTGAGACTGCACCACTGCACTCCAGCCTGGGCAACTGAGATTCCATCTCAAAAAAATTTTAAAAAATGAAAAAAAACAGGCCAGGCATGATAGCTCACACCTGTAATCCCAGCACTTTGGGAGGTCAAGGCAGGTGGCTGACCTGAGGTTCGGCGTTTGAGACCAACCTGGCCAACATGATGAAATCCCATCTCTACTAAAAAAATACAAAAAATTTGCTGGGTGTGATGGCGGGCACCTGTAGTCTCTGCTACTTGGGAGGTTGAGGCAAGAGAATCACTTGAACCCGGGAGGCAGGGGCTGCAGTGAATCAAGACCACGCCAGCACACTCCAGCCTAGGAAACAAGAGTGAAACTCCGTCTCATGGTGGCACGCGCCTGTAGTCCCAGCTACTCAGGAAGCTAAGGTGGGAAGATTGCTTGACAGAAGGTCAAGGCCAGCCTTGGCAACAATGCAAGACCCTGTCCATACCAAAAAAAAAAAAAAAAGAAAAAGAAAATGAAGAAAAGAAAACAATGCAGAAGGTACAGGGCCTTTGCTATGTCACTTTCAGCAGACCCAAAATGCCAGGCGGCCGACCAAGTGACTGATCTAGTCATTGCAAATGCTCACTTTCCAAGAAGAAATTTCCTTCCCAAGAATACAGAAACTGTCCATTCACCACATGAACACTGACAGCCTCAAGCAAGATATTGCTTTTTCCTACTAACATCACCTTAGCAATCCTCTAACTTTGTGACATTAGTTAATAAACCAGTACTAAAATAATTCTGTAGCACTTCAGTTACTATAATTACTTTCTATGTTTGAGACTTATTAGGAAACATAATCCAGAAGCTGTATCATTTTTTGCTTAAATATATAAATCCCTTTTGGAAAAATATCACAGAAAGCTTATATACTATGTAGTATGAAAAGCTACCTAAAAATCAAAAGCAATTCTGCCTGCATTCATATGTCACAGAAACACCGTATGAATGAGAAGATCTACAACCATTCCAAGATCTCTGGAGAAAATGTATCACATATAAACAGAAAAAACAACTAAGGTATATGTCCTTAGTTACTATAACTAAAGTTGTAAGATAGTACCAACACTACTCCAGCTCCTTCTCCTACTATGCAGAGCAGGAAAACTGTTATTAGGTGGGCAAGGCATGTGATCAGCACTGGCTCCTAAAGCACATAAGCATTAGCTTTGTCTACTTACAGAAGGTCCACTTGCTTATTAAGTCACTTTTAAACTGTACAAAAGTTCTAGAATAAAAAATCTAAACAAACAGTTAATCTACTGCCAGTGATCTTCAGGGTACATTAAAATTATTTGGAAGACTTGTTAAGAGCGAAGATTACTGGGCCCCACCCCAGAGTTTCTGATTCAGTAGGTTTAGAATGGGGCTTAAGAATTTGAATTTCTAACAAGTTCCCAGGTGGTAAAGAGATGATGATGGTCCAGGATCCACTCTGAGAACCACTGCTCTATAGTTTACTTGTTGACAGAAGCTGTTCATTGCAGTCTTCAGCTTACAAGGTTTCTGCTGATCATTTAAAAATAAAATTTATCAGCTTTATGTCAGTTTTTCAACTTCTTATAGGAAGTAATTTCCAAGTTACAAAAAAATTGCAGTAATAACACAGTAGAGGAAAAAGATTCATATATGCTTTACCCAGATGCACCTTATTTTTGTGTGTGTGACAGATTCTCACTCCATCACCCAGGCTGGAGTGCAATGGCATGGTCTTGGCTCACTGCAACCTCTGCCTCCCAAGTTCAAGTGATTCTCCTGCCTCAGTCTCCTGAATAGCTGGGATTATAGATGCCTGCCACCACATCCAGCTAATTTTTGTATTTTTAGTAGACAGAGGGTTTCTCCACGTTTGCCAGGCTGGTCTCAAACTCCTGACCTCAGGTGATCTGCTTGCCTCGGCCTCCCAGAGTGCTAGAATTACAGGCATGAGCCACCGTGCCCAGCCCCAGATTCATAACATTGTGATCCATCTACTTATTACTCTCTTCCTCCCTTCTCCCTTTCTCTTATGGTTTAGGGGGAAAAAAAAAAAATTTATTTTTCTAAACCATAAGAGAAAGCTGCATATACCGTAGTCCTTTACTTCTAAAAACTTCAGGATGTATTTTCTAAGAAAAAAGATGTTCTCAGCCAGGCATGGTGCATCACGCCTGTAATCCCAGCACTTTGGAAGGTCAAAGTGGGCAGATCACCTGAGGTCAGGAGTTCAAGATCAGCCTGGTCAACATGGCATAACCCCGTCTTTACTAAAAAATACAAAAATTAGGCTGGGGGCGTTGGCTCATACCTGTAATCCCAACACTTTGGGAGGCAAAGGTGGGTAGATCACAAGGTCAGAAGTTCGAGACCAACCTGGCCACTATGGTGATACTCTGTCTCTACTAAAAATACAAAAATTGGCTGGGCTGGGTGGCACTGTGCCTGTAGTCCCAGCTACTCAGGAGGCTGCGGCAAAAAATCACTTGAACCCAGGAGGCGGAGGTTGCAGTAAGCTGAGATCATGCCACTGCACTCCACCCTGGGTGACAGAGAGAGACTCTATCTCAAATAAAAGAAAAAATACAAAAATTAGCTGGAAGTGAGGGCAGGAGCCTATAATCCCAGCTACTCAGGGAGAATTGCTTGAACCCAGGAAGTGGAGGCCACAGTGGGCTGAGATCATGCCACTGCACTTCAGCCTGGACAACAGACCAAGACTCCATTAAGGGAAAAAAAAAAAAAAGGCCGGGCACAGTGGCTCATGCCTGTAATCCCAGCACTTTGGGAGGCCGAGGCAGGCAGATCATGAGTTCAAGAGATCAAGACTATTCTGGCCAACATGGTGAAACCCCATCTCTACTAAAAATACAAAGATTAGCTGAGCTAGGTGGCACACACCTGTAGTCCCAGCTACTCAGGAGGCTGAGGCAAAAGAACTGCTTAAACCCAGGATGCAGAGGTTGCAGTGAGCTAAAATCATATCACTGCACTCTAGTCTGGTAACAGAGCAAGACTCTGTCTTGAAGAAAAAAAAAAAAGATGTTCTCTAACATAACCACAATAGTTACTAACTCAGTGAATTTAATATTGATACATCATTACCACCACAATCAAGATTACAGAACTCCATTATACCTAAAAATTCCCTCATGCTTCCGCTTTACAGTTAACTCCTACCCCAATACTCTGGCCATTGCTCTTTCCAATCCCTAAAATTTTGCCTTTTCCAGAATGTCACATAAGTGACATCACACATACATGTATAGTATGTAGCCTTTTTTAAAAATTGTAAGCAAATACACATCACATAAAATGCATCATTTTAAAGTACAAAATTCAGAAGCATTAAGTACATTCACAATGTTGTGCAACCAACACTACTACCTAGTTCCAGAACATTTTTATCATCCCAAAAGAAGTTCCATATCCATTAGGGACTGAAGCCCCATACCCATTAGAGACTCATTCTCCATTCCTCTAGTCTCTGACAACCACCAATCTGCTTTCTATCTCTATGGATGTGCCTACTCTAGATATTTCATATAAATTGAATTGTTAAATATTTGGTCTTTTGGTTCTGGCTTCTTTCATAACGTTTTCGAGGTTCATCTAAGTTGTAGCATACATCAGCATTTAATTCCTCCTTATGGCAGTGTATATATATATCCTTATGAGTCTAGTTTCTTTCATTCAGCATATTGCCATTGAGATTCATCCATGTTGTTAGGTACATGAGTAGTTTCTTCTTTATTGCTAAGGAGTATTCCATTTTATGTATATACTAGCATTTGTCTAGTCACCAAAACACATTTTACTCCTGGTACTTTTTCCAGAAATAATCATATAACTCAAGGTAATTTACAATTCATGGGATTTTAATATATCTGTAAATGGCAAGTGAAAACTTCAAATATATAGAACATATGTAGGTCCAAAATCCCTTATCTACAATTCCAAAATCCCATAAATGTCAAGTTTTTGGTAAACTTCAACAAAGTCATTTTAAGGCAAATCCTGGCCTACACTATGAGTTGCTTTAGTCTTTATTTACTCCTCTTGGTGAGAATATTAATAATTTTGCAGCATATTATGTCTGAGTACACATTCCCCTGGGAGATATAATTCCTATATATGTAAATTACATTTCTATAACTTGAAAAATACATAAACTCATTTAACCTCACAGGTTCTAGATAAAAGTTGTGACTCTGGCCAGGCATGGTGGCTCACACCAGTAATCCCAGCACTCTGGGAGGCCGAGGTGGGTGGATCACGAAGTCAGGAGTTCAAGACCAGCCTGGCCAACATGTGAAACC
>NW_016107315.1:4125677-4157609 GCF_001604975.1 Cebus imitator
TTAAAAACATTTTTTTAGGAGACAAGGTCTTGCTATGTTGCCCAGGCTGACCTCGAATTCCTGGGCTCAAGCAATTCTGCCATCTCAGACTCCCAAGTAGCTAGGACTACAGATGTACAACATCATGCCTGGCTACCACATATGATCTTTTAACAGTAAATGTTATAGTTCTCAGAACATCTGATTGTTCCAAGACATATTCTTCAGATAACACCTAAGCTGCACTGCTGTGAAACCTCCACTACCCTTTAATGTTCCTCACCTGAGGGGAAATCACAGCTGCTCTTCACAAACATCATAAATAATAATCTATTCCATGCATATGTGGGACCTACTGACTGTCAAGCACTGGTGTATACAAGAAGGAACAAGATAAGGCTCCTGCTGTCATTCCTCTCTAGTGAGAGAGATAAGGTACACAAAACCACTGAGAAAAATATCATCCAATACCAGTGACAGATTCAGTCCAATCAGTGACTAGGGGTAGATCAGTGATAGATCCAATTGAAAAATCCAGTGATAGAAATATCCAATCAGTGATAGATCCAAACAAGGATAATGACTACCAGGTGATTTTGGATTTGAAGGTGACACAGGGCCTCAGAAAGGTGAAAATGAAGTCAAGAACTAAACCGTAGAAGACAAGTAAAGATCAGAGGGAAGAGCAGTGCAAAGACTCTGACACAGAAAGAAGTCTGTATTGGTCAAAGACGAGAGAAAAGCTCCGTGTGGTTACAGTAAAATAGAGTAGGTGGAGAGCAGTACCGAATGAGATCAAACAGCCAAGGATCAGCTCATGCATGGGTTTGTAAGATGAAACAAGAAGTTGAGAATTTCTTCCAAGTGAAGATGAAGGCACTAAGAGGGTTTTAGACATGGGAGTAACATGATCTGACTGATATTTTCAAAAGTTCATCCTACTTGTCACATAGAGATGTAATAACAGGTAATCCAATCCTTTCACTAAACACACACACACACACACACACACACACACACACACCCCTCTTAATAGAATGCCAAGAAAAGACTGTATTTGCCGAAAGGTGTTTTTAGTTTTATTTTTAAGTCCTGAATGATTTCCCAGGTGTATCAGTGTCTTCAGTCTGCCAATTCTAATAGCTACCACAATCAGCACATTTAAGAACTTCCTCTTTAGACCCTATATGTTAATATAATTTTTACTGTGCTGACAAATTTGACAATTAAAAAGTCAAAGAATACTGAAGAAACTGGAGTTTGAACTGCTGCTATTTAAATATTAAGACATCTCCTTTACTAAACATATCAATACTTAATGAAAGCACAGTTCATGAAACAAGACAGCTGACATTATTATCCTGAGAGTTAAAAAGCATCTCTAGCCTGTAAATTCTACCTTGAGTTCCCAAAGAAAGCATTTATGGGGCATATGCAAAAAATAAATATAACCAACAAAAGTGAGATATACAAGAACAATATATCTACTCTTAGGTTTCCACAAATTCAAGATTGATGTTTTTAAAACAAAAGAAATAATTAGCTCTCTGAGAAATAATACCTCTGAGTTTGCTCTCAAATTACAGAACAAATTATTTCTGGACTTAATACCATATTCTTTAAGCACAAAATTTATTTTGTGGATAATTTTCCTCTGCAGAAGCAATATGAAGAAGCTATCTAGTGAATGCAAAATTTTTATTCCATGGTAAACTGCTAAAATTATACCCTCAAAAATATGACATGTTCTTACTTGAAGATCTCTTTAACTGAAATTCTAAATTCTGTGAAGACTCATGCTCTAATCTCTTCCATTTAAAATTCTGCAAAATAGGTCACCTAAAGATTATCCTTATTTTTAAACCACTTATTATTACACATAGTTCTAAAAATATTGGCCAAAACCTTGAGTTGTTGGCATTTCACCTTTCCCCACTTTTACTATAGTAAGATTTAAAGGAAATGACTGAAATTGGTACTGTGAAATATGACTAGGAGCATATTCTGAAAAGTTTGATCTACAGTTCAGACCACAGAACAGATGTCAAAGAGAAAGCTCTTCTGCATCTATGCATGGGTTTCAACAAAATAGCTGTTACAGGACTCCATTCTCAAAGCAAAACTGAAAATTAAAGAAACCACTAATTTGTACAATTTCTCTGGAAGTCTAAGTTTTACTCTGAAGCTATGAATGTAAAATTTTACATACAGCAAGCTTATTAAATCCTATTAGGCTCAAACATAAACATTCCACCACCATGAAGAACATAAATAGCAAGTTTAATAATTACATAAAATATATTCAGGGCAATTGCTGCAACACTCACTTTATATATCACAGGCATTCAGAAGAACTGGAACATGCATCCTCATCGCCCATGTGTGGACAAATATCCACAAAGAACCACAGCTAAGACTAAAGCTGCTTGTTATTTGAAGGCACCAACAGAAGGCTTCTGGAAATTTTAATTGTGGTTTCTTAAAACAAATTTTAAGTAGCACATGATGCAGAGATCTAACAAAGACCCTTCCTAACCCAAGACCATATGCAAGTCAAGAAACTCACCTGTGTTATACTCCTTCAGCTGCAAGTTCTTTACAGGCATACCATCAGGAGTCCGAAAAGCATTAAGAATCTGCAAAAATATGGCATCTACACTAATGATACAAATCATAATCAAACACTGAATATTACATTTTTCCCTAAAGGTTTTATCATACATTATTTAAAGCCATGATTATTGTGTAAAAGCAAAGTTAACTATAAACACTCAAGGCATTCAAAAAACGTTGAATGAGTCCGGGCACAGTGGCTCATGCCTGTAATCCCAGCACTTTGGGAGGCCAAGGCAGACAGATCACCTGAGGTCAGGAGTTTGAGACCAGCCTGACCAACATGGAGAAACCCTGTCTCTACTAAAAATACAAAATTAGCCGGGCGTGGTGGCGCATGCCTGTAATCCCAGCTACTCGGAAGGCTGAGGCAGGAGAATCACTTGAACCCAGGAGGCGGAGGTTGTGGTGAGCCGAGATCACACCATTGTGCACTCCAGCCTGGGCAACAAGAGCAAAACTCCATCTCTAAAAAAGGAAAAAAAAAAAAGAATGAGTGAAACATAATTATTTAAAAATTGGCAGAATGCAGTGGCTCATACCTATAATTCCAGCACTTTAGAAGGCCAACGTGGGAGGATTGCTTAAAGCCACGTTTAAGATAAGCCTGGGCAACATAGTGAGACACTACCTCTTAAAAAAAATTTTTTTTTCTTAAGTATCCGGGAAAGGCCAGATGCAGCAGCTCACACCTGTACTCTCAACACTTTGAGAGGCCAAGGAGGGTGGATCACCTGAGGTCAGGAGTAGCAGCTCACACCTGTACTCTCAACACTTTGAGAGGCCAAGGAGGGTGGATCACCTGAGGTCAGGAGTTCAGGACCAGCCTGGCCAACATGGTGAAACCCCATCTCTACTAAAACTACAAAAATTAGCCAGGCGTGGTGGTGCACCTGTAATCCCAGCTACTTGTGAAGCTGAGGTGGGAGAACTGCTTGAACCTGGGAGGCAAAGGCTTCAGTGAGCAAGATCGTGCCACTGAACTCCAGTCTAGGTAACAGAGCGAGACTCCATCTCCAAAAAAAATAATAATAATTACCCAGGAGACCAGGCACAGTGGCTCACACCTGTAATCCCAGCACTTTGGGAAGCCAAGGCAAGAGGATCACCTGAGCTCAGGCGTTTGAGACCAGCCTGACTAACATGGAGAAACCCCGTTTCTACTAAAAATACAAAAATTAGGATGGGTACAGTGGCTCACGCCTATAATCTCAGCACTTTGGGAGGCCAAGGCAGGTGGATCACCTGAGGTCGAGAGTTTGAGACCTGCCTAACCAATATGGAGAAACTCTGTCTCTACTAAAAATACAAAATTAGCTGGGCATGGTGGCGCATGACAGTAATCTCAGCTACTCGGGAGGCTGAGGCAGAAGAATCACTTGAACCTGGGAGCCAGAGGTTGTGGTGAGCCGAGATCATGCCATTGCACTCCAGCCTTGGCAACAAGAGGGAAACTCCATATCAAAAAAAAAAAAAAAATTAGCTGGGTGTAGTGGCACACACCTGTAATCCCAGCTACTTGGAAAGCTGAGGCAGGAGAATCACTTGAAAGCAGAAGGCTGAGGCTGCAGTGAGCTGAGATCATGCCACTATACTCCAGCCTGGGCAACAGAGCAAGACACTGCCTTAAAAAAATTTTTTTAAAAAGGCCGGGCACAGTGGCTCACGCCTGTAATCCCAGACTTTGGGAGGCTGAGGCGGGCGGATCACGAGGTCAGGAGATCAAGACTATCCTGGGCTAATTTGGTGAAATCCCATCTCTACTAAAAATGCAAAATTAGCTGGGCGTGGTGGTGCGTGCCTGTAGTCCCAACTACTCAGGAGGCTGAGGCAGAATTGCTTGAACCCAGAAGGTGGAGGTTGCAGTGAGCTGAGATCATACCACTGCACTCCAAGTCTGGGTGACAGAGTGAGACTCAGCCTCAAAAAAAAAATTTTTTTTTTGACCAAGAGTGGTGGCTGACACCTATAGTCCCAGCTACTTAGGAGGAGAGTTTGAGCCCAGGAGTTTGAGGCTGTAGTGAGCCTTGATTGGGCCACTGCACTCCAGTCCGGAGTACCCCGTCTCTTTTTTTTTTTCCTCAGGTATATAAAAAAAGCAAAAGAACATAACCTTCTCAGGTATATAAGAAAAGCAGAAGAACATAACCTTCAAGGGCTCAAGCTCTCTGTACTCATACTGTGTACATTCCAAGCTCTCCTGCGTACCTGCTGTGTAACCTTTTAGTGACCAGTTTCTCATGTGTTAAACATAAAATGATTTATTGGGTTCAGGGCCATAGCACTTCCTCAGCATGGGCAGTTTGTTTCCCCATATTCTAATGAACTGTTCTCTCACTGCATTCAGGCCTAGGCTCAAATGCCTCTTCCTCAGTAATGTCTCCCTAACTATACAATATAAAAATTAGCCCCATAAGCATGCACGCCTGTAGTCCCAGCTACTCCCGAGGCTGAGGTGGGAGGACTGACTGAGCCCACGAGGTAGAAGCTGCAGTGAGCCATGACCGTACCACTGCACTCCAGCCTGGGCAACAAAGTGAGACTCTGCCTCAACAAAATTAAAAAATGGGCTGGGGACAGTGGCTCATGTCTATAATCACAGCACTTTGGGAGGTGGATCACCTGAGGTCAGGAGTTTGAGACCAGCCTGACCAATATGGTGAAACTCTGTTTTTATCTAAAATACAAAAATTAGCCAGGCGTGGTGGCATGTGCCTATAGTCCCAGCTACCTTGGGAGGCTGAGGCAGAATAATTGCTTGAACTTAGGAGGCAGAGGTTGTAGTGAGCCGAGATCGTGCCACTAGACTCCAGCCAAGGTGACAGGGCAAGATTCCATCTCAAACAAACAAATAAAGATGATGATAAAAATAAAACAGCCCCAATTCCAGTGACACTCTAAGCCTGTACTTTAGCTTTAGTTTTCTTTTTTGAGACCAGGTCTTGCTCTGTTGCCCAGATTAGAGTGTACTGGTACAATCTTGGCTCACTACAACCTCCGCCTCCTGGGTTCAAGCAATTCTCCTGCCTCAGCATCCTGAGTAGCTGGGATTACAGGCACATACCACCACATCCAGCTTATTTTTTTTCTATTTTTAGTAGAGACGGGGTTTTACCGTGTTGGCTAGGCTGGTCTCAAACTCCTGACCTCAAGTGATCCGCCTGCTTTGGTCTCCCAAAGTGCTAAGATTATATGTGTAAGCCACCACGCCCAGCCTATACTTTAGTTTTCTTCAGAGCATTTATTTACTGACTAAAATCATGTAATCTGTTTTTTGCTTGCTTTTTCATTATCCATAGAGGCAGTAACTTTATAATATACACTGCTATATCACCCGGTATCTAGAACAATGCCTGGCATACAGTAATGCTTAATATTTAGAGTGAATAGATTATATATGTGATAATTAAATAAACTAATGCTTATAAGTATCACACAATGCCTGGCACAGAGTATAACTGTCATAAGTTCAGCCCTAATTTAGTCAGCCAATCCTTTGATATTGGGCAGTTAGGCAGTTTCTAGTTTTTACTATTGTAAATAAACTGCATCTTTATGTATGCATTCCAGAAATAATATGTTCTAAAGGATGTGATCATGTCTCAAGAGAGCAGTCACTTGTCAAATATTTTTTAACCTCACCTCAGTGAGTACATGCATAAATGGCAAAATCTGAATAAACTTTACGAATTATAACAGAGTCAATTTCCTGGTTTAGATACTATACCATAGTTATGCAAAATATTAACACTGAGGGAGGACGGGAGAAAAATACACAAGCTTCTCAGCACATTTCTTTGCACCTTCTTGTGAACCTACAATTTTTCAAACTAAAAGGTCTTTTTAATTTTTAACTGACACAGAGAAACAGGAGAGAACATGTGCCTTACCTCTTCTTTTGTGGCATTTTCAGGCACCCCGCTTAATCGAATAAGCCTGCTGGGTTTTTCCTCACTTGGGCCAGTCCTATAATCTTGATCCTTAAATTCAGAATGAAAAATTATTTCACAAGTAAATATACTTTACTGTTCAAAACACAAATCGACATGAAGTTTAACTATTCAGGATCAAAAATGATAATGACATATCATGTGAAGATATGAAAAATTACAATTTTCTCTATTGTTTTGAGTGCCAGAATGTGACTTAAAATCATTAGAATATAAGTATGCTAAGACCAAGGCTCACTGAAAGAATCTTGAAAGGAGAGCAGCCGGGCGCGGTGGCTCAAGCCTGTAATCCCAGCACTTTGGGAGGCCGAGGCGGGTGGATCACGAGGTCAAGAGATCGAGACCATCCTGGTCAACATGGTGAAACCCCGTCTCTACTAAAAATACAAAACATTAGCTGGGCATGGTGGCGTGTGCCTGTAATCCCAGCTACTCAGGAGGCTGAGGCAGGAGAATTGCCTGAACCCAGGAGGCGGAGGTTGCGGTGAGCCGAGATTGCGCCATTGCACTCCAGCCTGGGTAACATGAGTGAAACTCTGTCTCAAAAAAAAAAAAGAAAGGAGAGCAAAACATGACCAGAGACAACACTGAATAAGACTTAAATAACCAGAAAGCCACACTAACATAGTCTCTAAACTGTAATTTTCTCAGTCTGGCCAACATAGTGAAATCCTGTCTCTGGTAGAAACGCAAAAATTAGCTGGTCGTGCTCCGCGTGCCTGTGGTCCCAGCTACTCTGGAAACTGTGGAGGAAAAACCACTTGAACCTGGGAGGCAGGAGTTTCAGGGAGCCAAAACTGTGCCACTGCACTCCAGCCTGGGAGACTGAGCAAGAACCCCAGTCTCCAAAGAAAAAAACCAAAACTTCCCTGGTCTGAGAATGGGGTGTGGGCTAGCAGCACTTCATAGGTCTGGTGAGAGAAGATAACTACATAATGTTAATTTTTTAAATGTCCCTGAATGATGGTGACAGGATAGGAAAATCTTCATGTAGCAAAAGCTTCATTAGGTTTTCCCTAATGATTTATCAACCGGGTTTGTGAAACAAACAAAACAACTTCCTGCCTTTGTTTTTACGTCTGAGGAAAGTTTTAGTGAGGTGTCTTATATTGTACTCCACACTACAGAAGCTTCTGGCAGTGATATAGGTTATATGCCAATCAGTCAAATAATATTGGTGTAAGTACAATTAATATTTGTTCAACTTCAAAGTATGAGTTAATATGTACATATGTAAACTCTAAAGTATTAAGTCAAACCTCCCAAGAAATTTTCCCAAAAACATGCATTAACAGACTTGATTTTAATTAATTTATTTATTTTTTTTGATACAGAGTCTCTGTCACCCAGGCTGGAGTGCAGTGGCACAATCTCAGCCCACAACTGCCCTGCCTCCTGGGTTCAATCAATTCTCCTGCCTCAGCCTCCCAAGTAGTTGGGATTATAGGCACCTGCCACCACACCTGGCTAATTTATATATATATATATTTTTTTTTTTTTGAGATGAAGTTTTGCTCTTGTTGCCCAGGATGGAGTGCAATGATGCGATCTCAGCTCACCACAACCTCCGCCTCCCGGGTTCAAGTGATTCTCCTGCCTCAGCCTCCCGAGTAGCTGGGATTACAGGCGCCTGCCACCACACCTGGCTAATTTTGTATTTTCAGTAGAGACGGGGTTTCTCCATGTTGGTCAGGCTAGTCTCGAACTCACAACCTCAGGTGATCCGCCTGCCTCAGGTGATCCGCCTGCCTCAGCCTCCCAAAGTGCTGGATTATAGGTGTGAGCCACTGTGCCCAGCCTAATTTTTTTTGTATTTTTAGTAGAGATGGATTTCACCATGTTGGCCAGGCTGGTCTTGAACTCCTGACCTCAAATGATCCGCCCACTTTGGTCTCCCAAAGTGTTGGGATTACAGGCATGAGCCACTATGCCTGGCCTTATTTTTCTTTTTCCCGCCACACTCTCTCCTGAGGTTGTACCACAAAGGTCTCTAACTCCTGGCCTCAAGTGATCCTCCCACCTCAGCCTCCTAAAGTGCTGAAATTACAAGCATGGGCCACTGCACCTGGCCAAATCGACTTTAAAAGGTAATGTCTTCATTGCAAAATTACAAATATAACCCTCCTTGCTTAAATCATATATTCAAGAAGTTTAACATTTAATTATGTTAGCTGCAAGAGGATAGATGCAACACTAAATCACCTCCTCACGACTAGGGAGACTCCTAAGTATTCTCTCAATGAATTTAAGTAAGAAAATGATCCCTAAACAACCACAGGCCTAACTAAGCGAGAGTTGCAAGAGTCAACTCCCAAAGACATATACTTTCAAACTAAATTGTCCGAAGGCATGTAAATCAGCACCATAAAAAAAAATAATTTAAAAACGCACATCAAAAATATGATCTGAAGCTAAGGGCAATGGCTCACTCCTGTAATCCCAGCACTTTGGGAGGCTGAGGTGGGGGGACTGCTTGAATCCAGGAATTCAAAACCAGCCTGGGCAACATGCTGCAACTCTGTATCTACAAAAAAATACCAAAACTGCTGGCCAGGCGTGGTAGTGCACACCTGTAATCCCAGCTCTTTGGGAGGCTGAGAAGGGTGGATCGTTTGAGATCAGGAGTTCCAGCCCAGCTTAGGCAACATAGCTAAACCTCATCTCTACAAAAAAAAATAAATAAATAAATACAAAAATTAGTGTGGTGCCACATAACTACAGTTCCAGCTACTCAGGAAGCTGAGGCAGGAAGACTGCTTGAACATGGGAGGTGGAGGTTGTCGTGAGCCAAGATCGTGCCACTGCACTTCAGCCTGGGCAACAGGGTGAGACTCTATCACAAAAAAGAAAAATAAAAAATAAACTAAGTAGGCATGGTGATATATACCTGTAGTCCCAGCTTCCTGGAAGGCTGAGGCGGGGGACTCCCTTGAATCCGGAGTTAAGAGGGTTGCAGTGAGCCGAGATAACACCACTGCACTCCAGCCTGAGCAACAGAGCAAGACTTGCTCTCAAAGGAAAAAAATAAATAAATGAAACCTAGCCAGGTGTGGTGGCTGGTGCATACCTATAGTTCCGGCTACTCAGGAAGCTGAGGTGGGAGGATAGCTTGAGCCTGGGAGGTCAAGGCTTCAAGGAGCCATGATTACACTATTATACTTCAGCCTAGGTGACAGAGCGAGACCCTGTCTCAAATATATACATATATATATTTCCTTCATATATATATATATATATATGAGAAGGGAAAATGAAGCAGGTAGAAAAGAATAAAAGAAAAAATATATATATAATCTGAGCTCAGGGCCTTTTCTCTAGAAATTTACATTCCTACATTCTACCCCTGAATATAAATTTTTCTTTCTAATGGTTATGCAAGGATAAAAATAAAATGATTAAAAAAATAAATAAGCTTCATCCTTCACAAAAGTCTTACTTAAAAGGAAAAAAAAAAAAAAAGCAATCCACCCCATCAACATACCTGAAGGTCCCGTTGGGCATCTCGGGCAGTTTTGCTCTCTGGAAAAGACTTGCTCTGGCCATAGCCAAACATCTGGCTTCCTGGCAGCCTATGATCCACATCACGGTACTCCATGCTTCTGTAGTCAGTGTCTTGCCGCCCAAGAAAGTCCAGACCGCCTTCTTCTTTAAACAGACCAGCATCTGAACTCTGCTGTTCACCTCCAGAAAGCTGTGACTTATCTTGGTCTTGAACTGGACTTTGGCTGTTCTGAAAGTCAGCTGGAGACTCATGTTCAAAGGCTACACCTTGTGTTTCTGCTTCTCTTGTTTCTGAATGCTCAAATTCTCCCTTCTGAATGCCAAAAGCAGGCCTTTCTATCGTACGGTCATGTGTGGATTCTTCTCTCCTGTTCACATTCATACCAGAATGTTCTCTATCTTGTGTAGAGGGCTGAATGTAATCCAAAATATTTGGATCCACAGGGGGCATCTCCCTATCTTTAAATTCCATACAAGGTCCCATCTCTCTGCCCCTAAAATCCTGATCAGTCCTAGACTGGTGTCTACCTCTGAAATCTGAATGTGGTGTATCCCTGTCCCTAAAGTCTAGATCAGCAGTACCTGAACCTCGGCCTCTAAAGTCTACTTGTGTTCCATCTTTGTCCCTAAAGTCCAAATCAGATACATCTCTATTCCTAAAATCAGAACGGGACTGTTCTCTGGCCCTGAAATCCAAATCTGATAAATCCCTTCCCCTAAAATCTGCATGGGATCCATCCCGGCCTCTAAAATCTAAATCATAAGTGCCCCGGCCCCTGAAGTCAGATGGAGGAGCATCCCTACCTCTGAAGTCAACAGCGTGAGCATCCCTGTCTCTGTAGTTCATATGAGGTGCCTCCCTACCTCTATAATCCATAGAAGTACCATCTCCACCCCTATAGTCCATAGGTGGTCCTTCTCTATCCCGAAAATCCCCAGAATGTATGTCCCTACCCCTGAAGTCCAACTGTGATGAATCTCTGCTCTGGAAATCAGAAGATGAAAAATCACCCCCCCTGAAATCATGTCCAGGTCCCTCCCCTCCTCGATAGTCACCATGCGGTCCATCTCTAGCTCCATAGCTGAAAGAATGCTCCTCTACATTTGAAAAAGGAGGCCCCGAATGCCCCTGGAAATCAAAGGGAAGTGAATCTCTGCCAGGAAAGTTGCCAGAGTGTCTCTCTTGAGCATGACTCTTAAGGGGAAGAGGAGGATAATCCCTGTTCCACCCGGGAGCAAACCTTTCTTCTTGGCTCCCACTGTAGAAACAAAGACAGTGTTATTTATATTGTCCAGAGAGTTTGAAATCTACACACCAGCATATTCTTCTCTAATCACAGCACATTCTTCTGTAAACATTTTTTTTTTTTTTGGCAGAGTTCTGTAACAAGTTCCTAGATCTGCAGAAAACAGCAAAGGTTTGCTATTTTAAGACGAAGTGGCGGAGTAAACTTTTATGCTCCCATTTCAGAACACGAGGAAAGTCAACACAAGGTTTTCAACATGACTGCTGCAGAAAAAGCTTTCACCCAGTCCTGCAACAGGGAAAATCCGCAATACCAAATAAGCTAACAATGGTGACATACTACAAAAGTTTCCATTTCCTACAGCCAGGGAACTTAAGAATTCCAAGGTCAACATGACGATTCCTATGTATCAGAAAAATCAATTCACTGTAAATTTCTTACAGTAAGTTTCAGTAGATATCTTTCTCACTGCTGCATCCAGGGGTAACATTCCAAAATATTTTCTTACAGATATAGCATGGACACTACCCAATCAAAATGGATGCAGGCCCAAAAGGAAGAAACACTGGTTGTAAATCACCAGTAGGAACAAGCACACCAGTGTTCATCAGCTGAGCATCAGTCCTGGCTGCATCTAAATCCCAGTTCTACAGTGGCTCCACCAAGAAGCACTCTAACCTGGGTCCTAATATAACAACTCAAGGGTATCACAGAAGGTACCATGAATCATGCCACCAAGCATGTGTAAGTCATCTAAGCCACCAACAGCATCCATGGGCTTAATGCTGAGAGGGACCTAGAGAGAGAGCGTTAGGCCTTCAAGCATGATCCCCATGACCCAAATGAAGAAACTGATATTCCATATTCCAATGCCTCATGCTACATTTTCATGGCAATAAAATCCATTTTAAAAATAGACACATTATTAAATTTACATTCTCAATTTACAGAACTCAAGAGATAAACAAGATATAACCTAATCTTTCATACTATTCTACTTCTTCCCTTTGCCTAACCTCCAGGGCATTTTACATGTTTTGGCTTCAGTCCAAGATTCCCTAAACTAGTTTAAACAGGCAATTAGGCACCTGGGATCCTAGGTAGGGAGACATGAAAAGACCTGAAGGGTCATCTGCTATTTAGCAGTAAAACAAAAGCATTAAGATATCAATACCAACTCAATTCTTGCCTCCCAGAACATACAGGGTCTACCATAAGACTCTTCTGAGCTCAGACTGCACTACTTTAGTAAAATTCAAATAACAACTGATTCTGGGTCACTCAGTTCAAGAGAAATAGTTGCAATGCCAAACCCGTTCTTTTTTTATTTTTTGAGACAAAGTCTCGCTCTGTTGCCCAGGCTGGCATGCAATGGCGCAATCTCGGTTCACTGCAACCTCCACCTCCTGGGTTCAAATGATTCTCGTGCCTCAGCCTCCCAAGTAGGTGGGATTACAGGCACGCACCACCATGCCCAGCTAATTTTTGTATTTGTAGTAGAGATGAGTTTCACCATGTTGCCCATGCAGGTCTTAAACTCCTGACCTCAGGTGATCCACCCAACTCCGCCTCCCAAGTGCTAGGATTACAGGTGTGGGCCACCATGACCAGCCAACCCTTTCTTAAAGTAATAGGAATTTAACGTTAACCTAAACACTATAATGATGTACATTTACTGGATTTTCAGAACATGATAACTTCCACTGACCCCCATTAACATTAGTTATGTCTATGTGGTTCATCATAAGAGCAGGAGGTTTAGATGTTCTTAACCAATAAAATTTAACACTAAAATTAGGATGTTACCACTAAATACAGTGTCTTCCATATTTAAAATAATTCAAGTCTTAATAGCTTGCAGGAAAATTCAAGCTTCATCACACACTAGTAGGATGAGGACTGATGTATGAAACCTACATGTTTTCTGACCAGAACACATCTAACATGGCCCTAAGGATTATCTTACCCTTCTAAGTTAAGATCAAATAGATTTAGAATAACTTACTGTAGCAGGGTTCTTATCTGTATTTTATACGGACTAACCAAGAAACAGTTCTACTAATATAAAATAACAGTAATTATGAAAATCATTTTCAACCAAATAAAAACAAATTTAAAAAGGAAAGTTCAAAGAAAATGTAATAAAATCATTTTCCTGTATCTTTTTTGGTTCAAACTAGTTCCCAAAAAAGGAATGCTATATAAACTATGTCTCCCTTCTGATCAAAGACCTTAAAAAACAACATATAATGACTTAAATTTAAAATTAATGTGAGAAGATATAATTTTAAGTAAGTTTAAACAAGTCAAAGACAAATGTTCTAAATTTGGAAAAAAGTTATACAATAGAGCTAAATTTACTTAACATTTCTGAATGCTTACCTAAACCATGTTAATTCTATAATTCCTTACTTACAAAATAGTTATCTATAAATAGGAGTAACAAGAGGATAGATTACAATTTAAATATTTTTAAATGTTAATGTACAAGCCCATTAATCTAGACTAGAGGTCAGCAAACTTTCTCCATGAAGAGCCAGTTCATAAATATATTGAATTTTGTGGGTTATACAATCTCCATCATAGCTATTCACCTCTGCCAGCACAGCATGAAAGCAACCATACACAATCTGCAAATATATGAGCGTGGCTGTTTTCTAATAAAACTTTATTTACAAAAATAGGTTAGTGGCACTGATCTAATCCTTAGTGTTTTGAAAGAAAAGAATACCCAACATCACATAGTTGTTTTAATTTAAAGACCACTGAAGAGAAAATAAGGATGCTGGCCAGGCATGGTGGCTCATGCCTGTAATCCCAGCAATTTGGGAGGCTGAGGAGGGCAGATCACAAGGTCAGGAGTTCAAGACCAGTCTGGCCAACATGGTGAAACCCTGTCTCTACTAAAAATACAAAAATTAGCCAGATGTGTTGGCATGCACCTGTAGTCCCAGCTACTCGGGAGGCTAAGGCAGGAGAATCACTTGAACCCATGAGGTGGAGGCTACAGTGAGCTGAGATCACACCCCTGTACTCCAGGCTAGGTGACAGAGTGAGGCTCCATCTCAAAAAAAGAAAAAGAAAAAAAAAAAAAAAAAAGAAAATGTACTAGTAATAGAAGTTTCAACTGGAGCATCAATACCTTTGAATGCATACATTTAAAGGTTAGATTTCTTTGCTATGTACCAAGTAAAACCAAAAAAGTCACATTTGTATAACATTTCATTAATTGTAAACACAATGCAAAAAATGTTTAAATACGAGTTAAAATACAAAGTGTATTACATTAGCTATAAAAAAAATTAACTCCCTACAAATTTAAAATAGAATCCATTTACTACTAAATGCTACCAATGCTACCACCATCTCCACACTTCTTGGTACCCAATAACCCCTAAAATTGAGAGATGGTTTAGCAAACTGCATCAACATGCCACAGGCAAGGCATAGCTCTGAATTCTAGACATAAATAGTGCACTCAATGCAACTTTTATAAACATTTATGGACATTTCACTAGCTTTCCTTACTAGCCAAATATGTATTCCTTTGCTAAGAAACAAAAATAAGGCTGGGCGCAGTGGCTCACGCCTGTAATCCCAGCACTTTGGGAGGCCGAGGCGGGTGGATCACCAGGTCAAGAGATCAAGACCATCCTAGCCAACATGGTGAAACTCTGTCTCTACTAAAAATACAAAAATTAGCTGGGTGTGGTGGCGTGCACCTGTGGTCCCAGCTACTCGGGAGGCTGAAGCGGAAGAATCACTTCAACCCAGGAGGAGGAGGTTGCAGTGAGCGAGACTGCGCCACTGCACTCCAGCCTGGCGACAGAGCAAGACTCCATCCCAAAAAAAGAAAAAGAAAAGAAACAAAAATAAATATTTGGGGATTTCTTAATATTTAAAAAAATGAAATTAGCTGGGCATGGTGGCACACACCTGTACTACCAGCTACTTGGGAGGCTGAGGCAGGAGAATCACTCGAATCCAGGAGACGGAGGTTGCAGTGAGTCAAGACTGTACCACTGCACTCCAGCCTGGAAGACAGAGAGAGGCTCTGTCTCAAAAAATAAATAAATTTCAAAATGTTGGGAAGCCAAGGTGGGTGGATCAGGAGGTCAGGAGTTGAAGAAAAGCCTGGCCAAGACGGTGAAACCCAGTCTCTACCAAAATTACAAAAATTAGCCAGGCATGGTGGTAGGCACCTCTAATTCTAGCTACTTGGGAGGCTGAGGCAGAGAACTGCTTGAACCCAGGAGGCAGAAGGTGCAGTGAGCCGAGATCACACCACTGCATTCCAGCCTGGGTGACAAAGCAAGACTCCATCTCAAAAACAAAAAGGTTATATGACAAGACATTAGGCATGCTGGGTATTCAGTCTCACAATCATTTTTGAAATTATTTTCCAAACTGAGTTTCTATTTTTAAAAAAATCAGAAACTATTTCTCAACAGAGAAATTATCTTCCTTTATAGCTGGCCAAAATGTTACATATTTATAATTAAAACACTGGCAATTTCAATATTCAAATTTCAGAGCTTACCGAAAAGGTCCAGTTCTGTTAGCAGGTCGAGAATCCCCCCACATCTCTTTTTATCAAGAGGCCGCCAACAAGTAGATCCTTTTTCTACCAAATTCTGGTAATAGCAGTGCCTGTATAAAATAAACCACAAAAATTAGTTCTTTAGAACATGAACTAAAAGTTAAACTAGTTTCCCACTTCTTAGTTTATCAGGGACCACCACGCATCAGCATGTATACTCTGGGGTGGGGCGCAATGGCTCACACCTGTAACCTCAATACTCTGGGAGGCCAAGGCAGGCACATCACTTGAGCCAAGGAGTTTGAGACCAGCCTGGGCAACATGGCAAAACCTCATCTCTACTAAAAATACAAAAATTAGCCAGGCATGGTGCCAGGTGCCTGTAATCCCAGCTCAGGAGGCTCAGGCAGAATTGCTTGAACCCAGGCGGCAGAGGCTGCAGTGAGGCAAAATCATGCCACTGCACACCAGCCGGGGCAACAGAGCAAGAATCCATCTCAAAAAATGAAAAAATACAAAACTTAGCCAGGCATGGTGACATATGCCTGTAGTCCCAACTTCTTTATTGGAAGGCTAAGGTGGATCACTTGAGCTCGGGAGGATGAGGCTGCAGTAGGCCAAGACTGCACCACTGCATTCCAGCTCAGGAAAGAGTGAGAATGTCTTTAAAAAAAAAAAAAAAGAAAAAAAGTGTACTCTGGGCACCATAAACTTTTTAATATGCTATGAATGCTTCACATTTACTAAATAAAATAAGTATTTACTGATTTTTCTAGTGCTCACTAGCCCTTTCGTTTTGGAAACAGCATTGTAGTATCAACCCCACTGTCTCTGACTATTCCAACACCATCCAGCATGACCAATCAGAATAATCTATTACTCTCACTACAGTCATTGCTTTGAAGACAGACATGTAACTCAAGTCAAGATGAAAAGTTATCTCCTGGACTTTTGTTATAGCTACTGAAAAAGAGGCAAATCTTCATGACCTTGGATTTGGCAATGATTTCTTAAATATGACCCCTAAAGCACAAGGAACTGTAAAAGAAAATGTAAAGTGAACTTCATCAAAATTTAAAACTTGTGTATCAAAGGACACTACCAAGAGAGTAAAAAGACAGCCCATAGGTCATCAAAACAGCAGACCAGAAGTTTCAAGATCTCATTCCTTCATAGAAACATCAGAAAACAGCCAAGGTCTACAAGCAAATATCCAATCAAGAAAAAGCAACCTTCTGGCCGGGCATGGTGGTTCACACCTGTAATCCCAGCACTTTGGGAGGCCAAGGCAGGTGGATCACGTGAGGTCAGGAGTTTGAGACCAGCCTGACCAAAACGGTGAAACCCTGTCTCTTTAAAAAAAAAAAAAAAAAAGCAGAGAAGTTGAGGTGAAACTCTTTGGCAAATTAGGACATTCCAAAGCAACATGTATATGGAGAAATTTAGAAAGCCATAAATGCCAAGGCAAAATGTATGATCATACAAGACCTAGGCTGGGCACAGTGGCTCACGCCTGTAATCCCTGTACTTTGGTAGGCTAAGGTGAGTGGATCACTTGAGGCAGGTCAAGAGCTCAAGACCAGCCTGGCCATACTAAAAATACAAAAAATTAGCTGGGCATGGTGGCAGGAACCTATAGGCCCAGCTACTTAGGAGGCTGAGGCAGGAGAATCACTTGAACCCAGGAGGTGAAGGTTGGGGTGAGCCGAGATCATGCCACTGCACTCCACACTGGACAACAGAGCGAGATTTCATTGCAAAAAAAAAAAACCTAAACATAAACTGACAACCAAGAATTCTGTATCTGAGAAAACTGTCCTTCAAAAATTAAGTAAAATAATAAAGACATTCTCAGATAAAGAAAAGCTGATAGAGGCTCTTATACCACTATACATTACCAACTACAGTCCCAGCTACTTGGAAGCCTGAGGCAGGAGCATCGCTTGAACCCAGGAGGCGGAGGCTGCAGTGAGCTGAGATCACACCACTGTACTCCAGCCTGGCAACAGAGACTCCTTCTCCCCCAGCCCCCCCAAAAAAAAAGGAAAGAAAGAAATCAATCAATCAATCAATCAATCTCTGGTAAAGGCAAATACAGGAGCAATTGTAAAAACTAGCATTATTGTAATTTTGCTTTGTAACTCTGCTTTTCATTTGCAATGTGATCTAAAAACAAACTGATAAAAAATTATTAATCTAGGCTAATGAGATACGATTTACAAAGATGTAACCTATGACATAACAGAAAAGGGACAACAAAGGAGCTGCACCGGAGCAGTGATTTGCATGGTATGGAACTTAAGTTATTATAAATTCAAATTATTTTATAACTGTGAGATGTTAACTCCCATGGTAACTGCAAAGAATACATCTTTAGAATACACACATAAGAAAATGAGGTTGCCTCCTTATGCACTAGAAAAAAAAAGAAAGAAAATGAGAAGGGGCTAGGTACAGTGGCTCAGGCTTATAGTCCTAACACTTTGGGAGGCCGAGGAGGGAGGATCACTTAAGCTTAGGAGCTTGAAACCACCATGGGCCACATAGTGAGACGCTATCTCTACCACAGGCCAGTGGCTAATATCTGTAATCCGAGCACTTTGGAAAGCCAGGTGCTTGAGGCCAGGAGTTTGAGACCAGCCTAGGCAATATTGCAAGATGCCATCTCTATGAAAAATTAAAAAAATTATAAAGCCAGGTGGCGCATGCCTGTAGTTCCAGGTACTTGGGAACAACAAAGCAGGAGGATTGTTTGAGCCCAGGAGTCCGAGGCTGCAGTGAGCTATGATCTCACCACTGTACTCCAACCTGAGCAACACACACAAGCACAGCAAGACCCTGTCTCTTAAAAAAAAAAAAAATTGGGCCGGGCACAGTAGCTCATGCTTGTAATCCCAACATTTTAAGAGGCCAAGGCAGGCAGATTACCTGAGGCTAGGAGTTTCAGACCAGCCTGACCAACATGGAGAAACCCCATCTCTACTAAAAATACAAAATTAGCCAGGTGTGGTAGGCCATGCCTGTAATCCCACCTAGTTGGGAGGCTGAGGCAGGAGAATTGCTTGAACTCGGAAAGCGAAGGTTGCAGTGAGCTGAAATTGTACCATTGCAGTCCAGCCTGAGTGACAGAATGAGACTCCATCTCAAAAAAAAAGAAAAAAAAAAAAGAACACCAACATGATCCGACTATACGCTATCTTCAGGAAATTCACTTTAGATCCAAAGACACAAATAGGTTTGAAAGTGAAAGGATGCAAAAAGACATTTCATGCAGATAATAATCAAAGTTGGGGTAACTCTATTAACATCACACAAAACAGACTTTAAATACAAAAAGGTTACAAGAGACAAAGAAATACATATACACACACACACACACACACACACACACACACATACGCGCCTGTGTTTTTCTTTGTTTTTATTTTGTAGACAGAGGATCTCACTATGTTGGCCAGACTGGTCTCATACTCCTGGGCTCAAGTGATCCTCCCACCTCAGCCTCTCAAAGCGCTAGTTCATTACAGACATGAGCCACTGTGTGTCTGGTCTATATATTAATTTAAAAGCCTAATACAGCAAGACAATATAACAATTATGCACCTAATAATAGGACCCTAAAATGTAGAAAGCAAAAATTAAAAGATTTGAAGGAAGACATAGTTCTGCAATAACAGCTGAAAACCTCAAACCCCACTTTCAACAAGGAGACTGATCAGACAGAACATAAGGAGGGAACTTGAATGACACAATAAACCAACTAGACCTAACAGACATATACAGAACACTCCACCCAACCATGGCAGAATTACATTCTTCTCAAATGCACATGCAACATTCTTGGCCAGGCACAGTGGCTCATAACTGTAATCCCAACACTTTTGAGAGACTGAGGTGGAAGGACTGCTTGAGGCCAGGAGTCCAAGACCCACCTGGGCAATATAGCCAGACACCATCTCCTCAAATAAAAGCAAAAATTTGGTGGCATGCCCTTGTAATCCCAGCTACCTGGGAGGCTGAGACAGGAGAATCACTTGAACCAGGAGGTAGAGGCTGCAGTGAGTCAAGATCGTGCCACTGTACCCCAGCCTGGGCGACAGAGCGAGACTCCATCTCAAAAAAATAAAAATAAAAATAAAATTGGCTGAACATGATTGTGTGTGCCTGTATTTCCAGCTACTCAGGAGGCTGAGGTGGGAGGACTATTTGAGCCCAGGAGGTCAAGTCTGCAATGAGCCATGATCATGCTACTGCACTCCAGCGTGGGTGACAGAGTGAGACCTTGTCTCCCAAAAAAAAAGGTATGCTCTCCAACCAAAACAGTCAGAAATCAGTAACATAAGAAAAACTGGAAATTTAATCAATAAATTTTAAATATGCATAATCTCTGACTTTCCAGTTCCATTTATAGGAACTCATTCTCTAGACATTTATAGCGTAAGGTGACAAGTTTACAAAGGTACACAATAGAGCATGGTTTATAATAGCAAAAGATCATAGGCTGGGCACGGTAGCTCACACCTGTAATCCCAGCACTTTGGGAGGCCGAGGCAGGTGAATTACCTGAGGTCAGGCGTTCAAGACAAGTCTGGCTAAGATGGTGAAGCCCTATATCTACTAAAAATACAAAAATACTATATCTATTAAAAATACAAAATATAATACAAAAATACCAAATAAAAATACAAAAATTAGCCAGGTGTGGTGGTGCATGCCTGTAATCCCAGCTACTCGGGAGGCTGAGGCAGGAGAATCGCTTGAACCCAGGAGGCGGAGGTTGCAGTGAGCTGAGATCATGGCACTGTACTCCAGCTTAGGCAACAAGAGCAAAACTTGGTCTCAAAAAAAAAAAAAAGAGATTATAAAGCCTAAATGCACATCAATAGAGTATATTAATACTATAAGAACACTATGCAACTCAGGCCTGGTGCAGCAGCTCAAGCATGTAATCCCAGCACTTTGAGAGGCCAAGGCAAGCAGATCGCTTGAGCCTTGAAATTCAAGACCAGCCTGGGCAACACATGGTGATACCCTGTCTCTACAAAAAATACAAAAATTAGCTGGGTGTGGCAGAAGGTATCTGTAGTCCCAAATACTCTGGAGGTTGAGATAGGAGGATCCCGAGGCTTGATTCCAGGAGCAGAGGTTGCTTAAGCCAATCACACAACTACACTCCAGCCTAAGTAAGAACAAAACAAAATCTCAAAAAAAAAAAAAAAAAATACTATGTAATTCTAAAAAAAAATCAAGTAGCTATGGTAATTGATACAGAATAAGTTATTATGTATTAAGTTTTAAAAACGTGTGCAAAATATTATTTGTAACCTGGTGATATCTGTGCAAAATAGAAAAAAAATATATATATACAACAAAGTTAGTGGACTGACACTTCCCAATTCCAAAACCCACCACAAAGCTACAGTAATCAAGACAGTGTGGGCCGGGCATGCTGGCTCACCCTGTAATCCCAGCACTTTGGGAGGCCAAGGCGGGCAGATCACGAGGTCAGGAGTTCGAGACCAGCCTGACCAACATGGTGAAACCTTGTCTCTACTAAAATACAAAAATTAGCAGGGCATGGTGATGCACTCCTGCAATCCCAGATACTCAGGAGGCTGAGGCAGGAGAATGGATTGAACCGAGGAGGCAGAAGCTGCAGTGAGCCAAGATCGTGCCCCTGGCACTCTGGCCTGGGTGACAGAGCGAGACTCCATCTCAAAAAAAAAAAAAAAGAAAGAAAGAAAGACAGTGTAGGCCAGACACAGTGGCTCACGCCTGTAATCCAAACACTTTGGGAGGCTGAGGCAGACGGATCATGAGGTCAGGAGATGGAGACCATTCTGGCCAACATGGTAAAGCCCCATCTCCACTGAAAAAAAAAAAAAAAAAAATAGCTGGGTGCACACCTGTAGTCCCAACTACTGGGGAGGCTGAGGCAGGAGAATTGCTTGAACCCAGGAGGCGGAGATTAAAGTGAGCCAAGATCGTGCCCCTGGCACTACAGCCTGGGTGACAATGTGAGAGTCCATCTCAAAAAAAAAAAAAGGAAGACAGGGTGGCACTGACATAAGATTGACATACAGACCAAGGAAACAGAATTAAGAGTCTATAAACAGGACAGGCACAGTGGCTCACATCTGTAATCCCAACACTTTGGGAGACTGAGGCAAGAGGATCACTTGAGCCCAGAAGTTGACACCATCCTGGGCAAAATAGTGAGAACTTGTCACTACAAAAAAAATAAAAAATAAATTCTGAGACCGTATCTCACTCTGTCACCCAAGCTGGAGTGCGGAGGTGTATTCTCAGCTCACAGTACACTATAACCACCACCTCCCGGGCTCAAGCAATCCTCTCACCTCAGCCTCCTGAGTAGCTGGGACCACAAGCATGCACTACCATGCCCCACCAAGTTTTTTGTGTATTTCTGGTATAGGCAGGCTTTTGTCATGTTGCCCAGGCTGGTCTCAAACTCCTGATTCAAGCGATCAGCCTGACTCAGCCTCTCAGAGTACTGGGATTCCAAGTGTGAGCACCCAGCCCAGCCTACAAAAAAATTTTTTTAATTAGCCATGTGGACATGGCTGGGCACGGTCGCTCACGCCTATAACCCCGGTAACCCCAGCACTTTGGGAGGCTGAGACGGCTGAATAATATGAGGTCAGGAGTTCAAGACCAGGTGGACCAACATGGTGTAACCCCATCTCTACTAAAAATACAAAAGTAAGCCAAGCTAATTATAAAGACGTAGTGGCGAATGTCTGTAATCCCAGCTACTCAGGAGACTGTGGCAGGAGGATCACTTGAACCCAGAAGGCAGAGGTTTCAGTGAGCTAAGATTGTATCACTGCACTCCAGCCTGGGTGACAGAGTGAGATTGTCTCAAAAAAAAAAATTAGCAGCAAGGTGTGATGGTACACCTCTGTGGTCCCAGTTACTCAGAAGGCTAAAGTGGGAGGATGACGTGAGCATGGGAGTTTCAGCCTGCAGTGAGCCATGACTGTACCACTCCACTCCAGCCTGGGCAACAGAGCGAGACCCTGTTATAAAAAAATAAATAAAAAAAGAAAGAGGGTTGGGCGCAGTGGCTCATGCCTGTAATCCCAACACTTTGGGAGGTCAAGGAGAGCGGATCACAAGGTCAGGAGTTCTAGACCAGACTGGCCAATATGGAGAAACCTTGTCTCTACTAAAAATACAAAAATTAGCCAGGTGTAGTGGTGGGCACCTGCAGTCCCAGCTACTCAGGAGGCTGAAACAGGAGAATTGCTTGGACCCGGGAAGCAGAGGTTGCAGTGAGCTGAGATCATGCCACTGCACTCCAGCCTGGGCAACACAGAGACACTCAGTCTCAAATTAATTAATTTTAAATAAATAAATTAGCCAGGGATGGTGGTACACACCTATAGTCCCAACTACTCAAGAGACTGAGGTGGGAGGTTCACTTAAGCCTAGGAGTCTGGGGTCTAGCCTGAGCAACATGGCAAGACCCTGTTTCAAAAAAAAAGTCCAAATTGAGTAAATATTTATAATACATATCACTATAATTAGTCATAATGTTCACTATGATAAGGAAAACACGAACATAAGATACTAGTACACACTCACTAGAATGGCTAAAATTAAAAACATACCAAATCAAATATACAGAATGATTTCCAGCAATGAGAACACCTGCCTGTAATCCCAGTACAGTACTTTGGAAGAGCTGAGGCAGGCAAATTGCTTGAGATCAGGGGTTCAAGGCCAGCCTGTGAAACACAGTAAAACCATGTCGCTACAAAAAAATACAAAAATTGGGCCAGGCGCTGTGGCTCATGCCTATAATCCCAGCACTTTGGGAGGCCGAGATGGGAGGTCAAGAGTTTGAGACCAGCCTGATCAACATGGCAAAACTCTGTCTCTACTAAAAATAAAAAATTAGGCTGGGTGCAGTGGCTCGAGCCCTTAATCCCAACACTTTGGGAGGCTGAGGCAGGTAGATCATGAGGTCAAGTTCAAAATCATCCTGGCCAACATGATGAAACCCCATCTCTATTAAAAACACAAAAATTAGGCCAGGTGCAGTGGCTCACTCCTGTAATCCCAGCACTTTGGAAGGCTGAGGCAGGCAGATCACAAGATCAGAAGTTTGAGACCAGCCTGACCAACATGGTGAAACCCCATCTCTACTAAAAATACAAAAAATTAGCCAGGCATGATGGTGTGTGCCTGTAATCCCAGCTACTCAGGAGGCTGAGGCAGGACAATCACTTGAACCAGGGAGTCAGAGGTTGCAGTGAGCCAAGATCTCACCGCTGAACTCCAGCCTGAGGACAGAGCAAGACTCTGTCTCAAAGAAAAAGAAAAATACAAAAGTTAGCCAGGTATGGTGGCACATGCCTGTAATCTCAGCTACTTGGGAGGTTAAGGCAGGAGAAGCACTTGAACCTCGGAGGCAGAGGCTGCAGTAAACAGAGATTGTGCCATTGCACTCCAGCCTGGGGGACAGAGTGAGACTCTGTCTCAAAAAAAAAAAAAAAAAAAATCCTGGCATCGTAGAACATATCAAAAAAAACAAATACTCAGGAGAGACTGAAGTGGGAGGATCACTTGAGCCCAGGAGGTCAAGGCTGCAGTGAGTTACAATCGTGCCACTGCATTCCAGCCTAGGTCATAAAACGAGACCCTGTCTTTTTTCTTTTTTTTTTTTTTTTTTAAAAAAAAGACCTCTTCTCATACATTGCTGACGAGAATACAAAACAGTACATCCATTTTGGAAACTGGTATAATAGGTACTAACCTATGATCAGCAACTCCACTTCTTCATTTTCTGTTTTCTTTCTATTTTCTGTGTCCAATCACACATTAAGCAACTCCACTTCTTGGGATTTATCCAAAATGAATAAAAACAAAAGACTTGTATAAAAAAATTCACGACACCTTTATTTATAACACTTTTTTTTTTTTTTTTTTTCCATGCATTAGTAGTTGTTATTTCCCACCAATGGCAGAAATGCCTCTTTCTTTTTTTTTTGAGACAGAGTCTCGCTCTGTCACCCAGGTGGCAGTGCAGTGGCGTGATTTTGCCTCTCTGCAACCACCCCCTCCCAGGTCCAAGTGATTCTCCTGCCTCAGACTCCCAAGTAGCTGGAACTACAGGTGCCTGCCATCACACCCGGCTAATTTTTGAATTTTTAGTAGAGATGGGGTTTCACCATATTGGCCAAGCTGGTTTCAAACTCCTGACCTTGTCATCCACTTGCCTCAGCCTCCCAATAATACTTTTTAAAAATGGAAACATAAACTGTCATGAGATTAAAGTTAAAAAAAAAAAAAAAAAAAGAGGCCAGACTCGGTGGCTCACGCCTGTAATCCTAGCACTTTGGGAGGCCGAGGTGGGTGGGCCGAGGTGGGTGGATCACTTGAGATCAGGAGTCCAAGACCAGCCTGGCCACCATGGTGAAACCCCATCTTTTAAAAAAAAAAAAAAGAAAGAAAGAAGCAACCCAAATATACTTATACAGGAGATGAGACAAAACATTTGTGTCCTGAATGGTTTTCCTCTCTGGGACAATTTACTTCAGTTAGGTTTCAAATGAAGAAGTGCTTTCTTGATAAAGTGAGAGGGGGTGAACAGGGGAAAGCAGAAAGAATAATCAACAAGACCTTTTTATTTTTGAGACAGAGTTTTGCTCCTGTTGCCCAGGCTGGACTGCAGTGGTGCGATCTTGGCTCTCTTGGCTCTCTGCAACCTCTGCCTCCTAGTTTAAGTGATTCTCCTGCCTCCTGCCTCAGCCTCCTGAGTAGCTGGGATTACAGGCATGCACCACCACGCCCGGCTACTTCTGTATTTTTAGTAGAGACGGGGTTTCACCATGTTGGTCAGGCTGGTCTCAAACTCCAGACCTCAGGTGATCCGCCCACCTCAGCCTCCCAAAATGCTGGGATTACAGGTGTTAGTCACTGCACCTGGCCCAACAAGACCTATTCTTTTTATTTCTTTTTTTTTTTTTTAATTCAGCAGAGAACATTAACAAAAGAAAGAATGAAGAATTTAAAAATGAAAATAAAAATTATTTTATAATTATGGTAAAACATTTGGGTATGTAAAGAGTTTCACTCTGTTGCCCAGGCTAGAGTGCAGTGGTGCAATCTCGGCTCACTGCAACCTCTGTCTCCCAGGTGCAAGCAATTCTTGTGCCTCAGCCTTCCAAATAGCTAGAATTACAGGCACACACCACCACACTCAGCTAATTTTTGTGTTTTGGTAGAGGCAGGATTTCACCATGTTGCCTAGGCTGGTCTTGAACTCCTGAGCACAGGTAATCTGCTCACCTCAACCTCCCAAAGTGCTAAGACTATACCATAAGCATAAGCCACCATGCCCAGCCTATTTTAACCATCTTTAAGTGCACCATTTAGCTACAGCAATCACAACAGTACAGTGATGACATAAAGATAGACATAAAGACCAATCAACTGAATGGAGAGATGAGAAATAACTCCTCACATATATGGTCAATTTTTTCTTTTGAGATGGATTCTCGCGTCTTGCCCTGTCACCCAGGCTGGAGTGCAATGGTGCAATCTCAGCTCACTGAAGCCTCTGCCTCCCAGGTTCAAGTGATTGTCTTGCCTCAGCCTCCCAAGTAGCTGGGATTACAGGCAGGCACCACTATGCCCAGCTAATTTTTGTACTTTTAGTACAGACAGGGTTTCACCGTGTTGGCCAGGCCGGTCTTGAACTGCAGTCAACTGATTTTCAACAAAGGTGTCAAAAACATTCAATGGGGAAAGCACAATCTTTTTCCCAGATGGAAAATGGTACTGGGAAAACTGAATAACCACATGCAAAACAATAAAATGGGACTCTTACCCAACATAATGTATTAAAAAAGCCCAAAATGGATCAAAGACCCAAACCTAAGAGCTAAAACTATAAAAAACTCTTAGGGAAAAAGTTTCAACTGGCAATAATTTGCAAATGAGGCACAGATTTTAAAAAAAAGATAAATTGGACTTGATCAAAACGAAAACATCTGTGCATCAAAAGATACTATCAACAGAGTATAAAGAAAACCCACAGGAAGAAAAAGAAAGAGAAAAAGGAAAAAAAAAAGATAACCCACAGAGAGAAAAAATATTTGTAAATCACATTATCTGACAAGGAATATCTAGAGTATATAAAGGACTCCTAAAACTCAAGAACAAAGACAAAAATCTAATTTTACTTTATTTTTAGAGACTGTCACCCCGGGTGGAGTGCAGTGGTGCAATCACAGCTCACTGCACCCTCAAACACTTGGGCTGAAGAGAGCCACCTACCTCAACCTCCAGGAAGCTGGCACTACAGGTGTGCACCTCCACATCCAGCTCAAAAACCTAATTTTAAAATGGTCAACCAAAGACATGAATAGATACTTCTTCAAGGAGAATATACAAATAACCAATAAACACATGAAAAGATGATCAACATCCCTTACCATTAGGGAAATGCAAATCAAAACCACAATGAGATACCACTTCACATCCATTAGGATAGCTATTTAAAAAAAAAAAAAAAAGAAAGAAAGAAAAGAGAAAAAGGCCCACACCTGTACTCCCAGCACTTTGGAAAGCCAAGGTGGACAGATCATTTGAGGTCAGGAGTTCAAGACCAGCCTGGCCAACAAGGTAAAACCCCATCTATACTAAAATATAAAAATTAGCCAGGCGTGGTGGCACATGCCTGTAATCCCAGCTACTCGGAAGGCTGAGGCACAAGGATTTCTTCAACCTGGGATGCAGAGGTTGCAGTGAGCTGAGATCACGCCACTTCACTCTGTGGTAGGCAACAGAGTAAGACTCTGTCTCAAAAATAATAAAATAAAATGCCAGCCGGGTGTGGTGGCTCATACCTGTAATCCCAGCACTTTGGGAGGCTGAGGCAGGCGGATCATGAGGTCAAGACATCGATACCATCCTGGCCAACACAATGAAACCCTCTCTCTACTAAAATACAAAAATTAGCTGGGTGTGGTGGCATGCGTCTGCGGTCCCAGCTACTCGGGAGGCTGAGGCAGGAGAACTGCTTGAACCTGGGAGGCGGATGCTGCAGTGAACCAAGATCTCACCATTGCCCTCCAGCCTGGCACCTGGTGAAAGAGTGAGACTCTGTTTCTAAAAAACAGAAAGAAAAAAGGAAAACGCCAGGCGCAGTGGCTCATGCTTATAATTTCAGCACTTTGGGAGGCCAAAGTGGGAGGACTGCTTGAGTTCAGGAGTTGGAGACCAGCATGAGCACATGGCGAACTCTACAAAAAATAAAATAGCCAGGGCTGGGCATGGAGATTCACACTTGTAATCCCTTCTATTCTCATGTAGCCTTTTCTCTCTGTACACACACTCCTGGTATCTAGTCCTTTTCTTACAAGGACACCAGTCCTACTGGATTAAGGCCTCATCCTTATGATATCTTCTAATTTGTTAATTATCTCTGTAAAGATTCTATTTCCAACTACAGTCACACTGGGGCTTAGGGCTTCAACATATCAATTTTCAGGAGGACACAATTCAGTCTATAACAAAACCTTTGTGCATTGTTGGTAGAATGTAAAATGGTGCAACCACCGTGGAAAACAGTAGGGCAGTTCCTTAAAAAAGTGACACATAAAACTTAAGCAACACAGTGAAATCCCACAGCTACAAAAAAATTTGAAAAATAAGCTAGGTGTGGTGGTGTGCACCTGAATTCTCAGCTACTCAAGAGGTGAGAGGATAGCTTGAACCAAGAAGATCAGGGATAAAGAGAGCTGTCACTGCACGACTGCACTCGCCTGGACAACAGAGCAAGGCCCTGACAAAAAAAAAAACAAAAAACTGCCAGGCATGGTGGCTTACGCCTGTAATCCCAACACTTTGGGAGGCTGAGACAGGTGGATCACTAGGTCAGGAGTTCGAGACCAGCCTGACCAACACGCTGAAACTTCGTCTCTTTAAATAAGAAAAAAGAAAAAAGTTCTGAAGCTGGATTTTTATGATGGTTGCACAACAATAAGAATGTACTTAATATCAATGAATGGTCCACTTAAAAATGGTTTAAAAGGGCCAGGTGCAGTGGCTCAGGCCTGCAATCCCAGCACTTTGGGAAGCCGAGGTGGGTGGACAACGAGGTCAGGACTCCAAGACCAGCCTGGTCAAGATGGTGAAACCCTGTCTCTACTAAAAATACAACTCCAAGACCAGCCTGGTCAAGATGGTGAAACCCTGTCTCTACTAAAAATACAAAGAGTAGTAGCCTGTAATCTCAGCTACTCAAAAGGCTGAGGCAGAGAAGTGCTTGAACCTGGGAGGCAGAGGTTGCAGTGAGCCAAGATCGCACTACTATACTCTAATCTGGGCAATAGAGACTCTATCTCAAAAGAAAAAAAAGAAAAAATGGTTAAAAAAGATACAAATGAGCAAAAACCAAGAAAACTCAATGAAATACCACTTCACACCCATTAGGATGGCCATTATCAAAACAAACAAATAAAAAACCACATATACACATACAAATTTACCAAAAAAGGAAAAACAGAAAATAAGTGTTGGGGAGGATGTGGGAAAATTGGAACCCCTGTGTTCTACTGGTGGGAATGTAAAATGATGCAGCCACTAAGGAAAACAGTATGATGGTTCCTCAAAGAGCTAAACATTTAATAACCAACCATCAGCTAGGTGCAGTGGCTCATGCCTATAATCCCAGTACCTTCAGAGGCCAAGGAGGGAAGATGGCTTGAGGCCAGGAGATCGAGACCAGCACAGACAGCATAGGGAGACCCTGTCTCTATAAAAAAAAACAAAAATAAAAAAATTATGGGCCAGATGTGGTGGCTCATGCCTGTAATCTCAGCCCTCTGAGAGGCCAAGGCAAGAGAATCACTTTAACCCAGGAGTTCGAGACCAGCCTAGACAACGAGGAAAGAGTTCATCACAATAAAAAATAAAAATTAAACAAACAAACAAAAAAATTAGCTGGTTGTGGCAGCCCACACCTGTAGTCCCAGCTACTAAGGAGGCTGAAGCAGGACGACTGCTTGAGCCTACAGGTTCGAGGCTGCAGTGAGCCATGACTGTGCCACTCAACTCCAGCCTGGGCAACAGAACAAGACTCTGTCTCTAAAAGAAAATGAATAATAATAATTACTATATAGCAATTTCACTTCTGGGTATATACTCAAAAGAATTCAAAGCAGGAACTCAAAGAGATATTTGTACACCAATGTTCACAGAAGCATTATTTACAATAGTCAAAAGGTGGAAACAACCAAAGTGTCTACTATAAATTAATTAATAAAACAAAATGTGGAGTACACACACAATGGATTAAGCCATAAAAAGGTATGAAGTTCTGACACACACTACAACATGGATTAACCTTGAAACCATTAAACTAAGTGAAATAAACCAGACACAAAAAGGACAAATATTGTATGATTCCATTTAGTATTTGCAGTACCTAGAACAGGCACATTCATACAGACACAAAGTAGATCAGAGATTACCAGGGGCTAGAAGGAGGAGGAAATGGGAAGTTATTTGTTTAATGGTTACAGTTTTTTTTTTTCACTGCAACAGCCTCCCAGGTTCAAGAAATTCTCCTGCCTCAGCCTCCCAAGTAGCTGGGACTACAGGCGAACACCACCATGCCAGGCTAATTTTTTGTATTTTTAGTAGAGATGGGATTTCACCGTGTTGTATCTCCTGACCTTGTGATCCACCCTCTTCAGACTCCCAAAGTCCTGAAATTACAGGCATGAGCCACCATGCCTGGCCTCCTTTTTTTTCAGACGGAGTCTGGCTCTGTAGCCCAGGCTGGAGTGCAGTGGCATGATCTCAGCTCACTGCAACCTCCACCTCCCGAGTAGCTGGGATTACAGGTGCTGACCTCAAGTGATCTGTCCGCCTTGGCCTCCCAAAGTGCTGGGATTACAGGCATGAGCCACCACCCTGTCTGGTTGTAGATTCTGTTTGAGATAATAAAGTTTCAAAAATAGTGGTGTTGCTTGTATTACATTGTGAATGTAATTAATACCACTAAATTGTACACTTAAAAATGGTTTAAAGGACAAATTTTGTGAAAATATACATAAACACACATAAAAACATATATTTACTACAATTTGTTTCATTTATTTATTTATTTATTTTTTAGACAAGAGTCTTGTTCTGTCGCCCACATTGGAGTACAGTGGCATGATATCTCCTCACTTCAATCTCTACCTCCCCGGTTCAAGTGATATTCCCATCTCAACCTCCCGAGTACCTAGGACTAACAGGAGCATGCCACCATGCCTGGCTAGTTGTTTCTTTGTTGTATTTTTTGTAGATACAGGTTTCACCATGCTGTACAAGCTCACAATTTGTTTTAAAAATACTCTGCCACCGACCCAGCGCCTCAGAGAGTGGAATTTCCTCCGCGCCGCACCGCAGCCTTCAGCGCTCAGTCCGCCGGGAAATGAAGATCACAAATTGTTTTAAAAATACTGTAAGAGGGCCAGACATGGTGGCTCACACCTGTAATCCCAGCACTTTGGGAGGCTGAGGCAGGTGGATCACCTGTGGTCAGTAGTTCAAGATAAGCCTGCCAAGATGGCCAGACGCGGTGGCTCACGCCCGTAATCCCAGCACTTTGGGAGGTCGAGGACGGTGAATCTCGAGGTCAGGAGATCAAGACCATCCTGGCTAACACGGTGAAACCCCATCTCTACTAAAAACAAAATTAGCCAGGCGTGGTGGTACACACCTGTAGTCCCAGCTACTTAGGAGGCTAAGGCAGAAGACTCACTTGAACCCGGGAGGCGGAGGTTGCAGTGAGCTGAAATTGTACTACTGCACTCCAGCCTGGGTGACGGAGCAAGACTCTGTCTCAAAAAGAAAAAGAAAAAAATTAGGGCCGGGCGCGGTGGTTCACGCCTGTAATCCTAGCACTTTGGGAGGCCGAGATGCGTGGATCACCTGAGGTCCGGAGTTCAAGACCAGCCTGGCAATCATGGTGAAACCCCATCTTTAAAAAAAAAAAAAAAAAATTAGCTGGGCATGATGGCGGGCGCCTATAATCTCAGCTGCTCCAGAGGCTGAGACAGGAGAATCCCTTGAA
>NW_016107315.1:4158705-4160350 GCF_001604975.1 Cebus imitator
GGGTGACAAAAAAAAAAAAAAAAAAAAAAAAAAAAGCATTTCCAAAGTTGAACCCATTCCCCTAACGTCAATTCTAAAGTAAAGAGAAAAACACATATTTACGCCGCCAAGGAATCTAAAGCGTGAATACGAGAAAACATCCCTCTCCTACAGTGCCTAACGGGCGCAGATCCCACCAGACCACTCCCCCGCCTCCAGGTTCTACCGCCCAGCCTTCTAGTCCGACGGAGCCTCCCTAGTGTCTGTCCAGGCTGAGGACAAGGCTACGTACTAGGCACAAGAGCTCCCTTCCTAGTGATCAGAATTGGATTAGAAACAGGAAAACTGCAAGAAAAAAGGGCCCGCTCACAGCTCCGAAGACTAAGAGCACAGAGCCGCAACCACGCGCCAGCTCCTACCTCTCAGCTGGCCGCTCCGCGGCAGGACCGGTAATTCTACCGCCGCGCCGGGCCCCGCCCCGGGCCCGCGACGGTTCCGGGGCGTTCCTGCAGCGGGCGGCGCCTACCTCACCTCATCGCCGCTTGGCTCTCTTCTTCCCGAGCGAGGCCGCGGCCGCCCCGCGACACCGAAGCCATAGCTTTCAGGCCTCGCGGCCCTGCGACGTCTAGAGCGGCCCTGTCTCCTGGCTCTACCCGCGCAGGCTCTGGCACGCCCTCTCTCCAGTCCCGGGCCCTTACCTAGGCGGCGAAGCCTCCACGGCCCACTACTTCTTCTTCTCAGCCTCCGCCACCGACCCAGCGCCGCGGAGACCGGAACTTCCTCCGCGCTGGGCCACTGCTTCCACAAAGGCGCCGCGCCGCGCCGCAGCCTTCAGCGCTGAGCCCGCCGGGAGATGAAGTACTGCGGCTGGTCCCGCCGACTCTACTCCCGCCGTGCTCCGCGCGCAGGAGGCTTGCCTTCTGGGGAGGGGCGTGGGAGCACGCTGCTCATCGCCACCCAATAAGAAGGTGCGCTTACCCGCCCCGCTTCGCTAGACCCGCTGGGGATTTTGGTTTGGCCTCTGCCCTGTAGCGCCTGGTCCTGTTTTTCCTAACTCACAGTTGATCGAGGCTTACATTTTTTTGGTGGCTTGGCCTTCCTGAGATTTGCTCCCTGCCAGCAGCTCGAGTACGGCCCTGGCCTGCCTAGCTCGAGGCCTCGTTATTGTCCGTTAGTGTGAGGGAAATGGCAAGGGAGCTTCTTTGGGACTAAGTTTAAGCTGTCTCGGAAAGGGGCTGATGGCCATGCGCCCACAGAAGGCCCTGGCTCCTGGCCGTCCCAGCCCTTCTGCCTGAAACCTGACGAAAGGTGCAAGAGAAAAACTTAGAGAATCAGTATGTCACGGAGGCTCGTCCCCTTTTCCTTTATCTCCATGCATTTGCCCATAATCTTTTTTTTCTTTCTTTCTTTCTTTGTTTTTAGAGATGAGGTCTCACTATGTTGCCCAGGATGGTCTCGAACTCCTGAACTCAAGTGATTCCCCCCCGCCCCCCAACCAGCTCTTTTCCCTTCTGATAAGTTTCCAAATTAGGTATTTCCAGCTCAAGAATAGCCGACAGGCCGGGCGCCATGGCTCACGCCTGTAATCCCAGCACTTTGGGAGGCCGAGGCGGGTGGATCACGAGGTCAAGAGATCAAGACCATTCTGGTCAACATGGTGAAACCC
>NW_016107315.1:4161502-4167567 GCF_001604975.1 Cebus imitator
TGCCTGTAATCCCAGCTACTCAGGAGGCTGAGGCAGGAGAATTGCCTGAACCCAGGAGGCGGGGGTTGCGGTGAGCCGAGATCGTGCCATTGAACTCCAGCCTGGGTAGCATGAGTGAAACTCCGTCTCAAAAAAAAAAAAATAAATAAAGCAGGCTTAGGCTGAGCGCAGTGGCCCACTCCTGTAATTCCAGCACTTCGGGAGGCCGAGGCAGGCAGATCATGAAGTCAGGAGTTCAAGACTGGCCTGGCCAATGTGGTGAAACCCCGTCTCTAGTAAAAATACAAAAATTAGTAAAATGTGGTGGCACATGCCTATAATCCCAGCTACTCAGGAGGCTGAGTCAGGAGAATTGCTTGAACCCAGGAAGCAAAGGTTGCAGTGAGCCAAGATCGTGCCACTGCACTCCGGCCTGGGCAACTGAGCGAGACTCTGTCTCGAAATAAATAAATAAATAAATAAATAAATAATAAAGCAGGCTTTATCTGTAGAGAAAGGAAGTTGTTGAGTTACATAGTTTTTAAAGTTACCTTCCCACTTTTTAGGCATTTTCTTGGGAAGTTATTCCTTCATTCAAGAGCTATATGAAGGGCCAGGTGCAGTGGCTCACAACTGTAAGCCCAGCACTTTGGGAGGCTGAGGCCCAAGGATTGCTTGAGCCCAGGAGTTTAAGACCAGCCTAGGCAATATAGCAAAACCTCATCTCTACAAAAAAAATACAAAAATTAGCTGGGTGTGGTGGTAGTCTCAGCTACTTGGGAGACTGAAGTGAGAAGATTGCTTGAGCTCAGAATGTTGAGGCTGCAGTGAGCCATGATTGCACCACTGCACTCCAGCCTGGGTGACAGAACAAGACGCTGTCACCACTAACAACAAAAAAGAACTATGTGAAGGTCTGCTGTATGACATATGCTGTATCAGATGCAGGAGATACAAAGAATTAACAAAGTTGATAAGCTGCTGCCCTACTGGAGATGGAGGTGAGGGCTGTTTTTGAAGACAGACAATAAACAAGATATACAATCTCTTGGCTGGGCATGGTGGCTTATGCCTGTAATCCCAGCACTTTGGAGGCCAAGGCAGGCAGATCACAAGGTCAGGAATTTGAGATCAGACTGGCCAACATGGTGAAACCCCATCTCTACTAAATATACAAAAATTAGCCAGACGTGGTAGCATGCACCTCTAATCCCAGTTATTTAGGAGGCTGAGGCAGAATTGCTGGAACCCAGGAAGCAGAGGTTGCAGTGAGCCAAGATCGCCCCACTGCACTCCAGCTATGGGTAACAGAGCAAGATTCCATCTAGAAAAAAAAAAAAAGGCCGGGCACGGTGGCCTCACACCTGTAATCCCAGCACTTCAGGAGGCTGAACTGGGCGGATCACAAGATCAAGAGATTGAGACCATCCTGGCCAACATGGTGAAACCCCGCCTCTACTAAAAATACAAAAATTAGTTGGGCGTAGTAGCACACACCTGTGATCTCGGCTATTCCAGAGGCTGAAGCAGGAGAAATTGCTTGAACCCGGAAGGAAGTTGCAGTGAGCTGAGATGACGCCACTGCACTCCAGCCTGGCAACAGAGTGAGACGCTGTCTCAAAATAAATAAATACAATCTCTCTGGTGGTGGTAATGCTATGGAGAAAAATAAGGGAGGGAAGGAGAGTGGGGAGTTCTGGGGGGAAGTTGTAACTTTCGAGCAGTGAGGAAGGCTTCATTGAGATCTTGGAAAAAAGACCCCAAGCTATTAGGATACATGGTGAAAGAATGTTCTGGACAGAAAGAACAACAAGGATAGCCGGGTGCGGTGGCTTACACCTGTATACCTGTAATCCTAGCACTTTAGGAGGCTGAGATGGGTAGATCACAAGGTCAGGAGTTGAAGACCAGCCTGGCCAAGATAGTGAAACCCTGTCTCTACTAAAAATACAGAAAAAATTAACAGGGCATGGTGGCGGGTGCCACCCATGTAATCCCAGCTACTCCGGATGCTGAGGCAGAGAATTGCTTGAACCCAGGAGGCAGAGGTTGCAGTGAGCCAAGATCGCACCACTACACTCCAGCCTGGGTGACACAGCAAGACTACGTCTCAAAATAATAATAATAATGATAAAATAACAGCAAGGGCAAAGGCCCTGAGGTGTGGGCCTGACCAGAATTTTTAAAGATCAGTAAGGAGTCTGGAACGGAATTGTTTTGGGAGAAGTAGGATTAGGTCAGAAAGGTATGAAGGTTGCAGTGCAGTGGCACAATCATAGCTCACTATAGCCTCAAACTCCTGGATTCAAACAATGTGGCTGGATTATTGCAGCAACCTCCCAACCAGCTGTCCTGCTTCTCCCCTTTCCCACTTTCAGTCTGTTTTCCACACAGTAACCAGAGGAATCCTGTTAACATGGAAGTCAGGTTATGATGTCGCTGTTCAGAGCCCACCAACAACTTTCTGTCTCCCTCCTTAGAGAAACCAAATTCATTTCAGCAGCCTACACGGTGCAGGAGGAGCCACAGTCATGTCACTGTACTCCGGCCTAAGCAACAGAGCAAGACCCCCATCTGAAGAAAAAAAAAGAAATCCAACCGCAGGATGGTGCTTGCAGCAGTGTGACCACAGTAGAAACAGGAGACAGACATTTTGGACTGGAATAAAGGAAGAAAGGGAAGAATATGAGAGGAACAGTTTTGGTAGGAAGAGCAGGAACTCAGTTTTGGGTAGGTTAAGTTTTCTGATAACTAGTAGACAGGTGAGATGTGGAGCTGGAAGTTGATTACATCAGTCTGGAGTTCAGAATAAAGATCAGGACTAGAGATACAAATCTGGGAGGTATCAGCATGTTGCTAATATCTAAAGCCGTAGGCCTGGATAAGATAACCAAGGGAGTAAGGGAAGATGGAAAAGCAAAGTTTAAGCCTTGAGCACCGAGGCTACACCAGTGCTAACAGGTTTCAGGAAAGAGGAGGAACAGAACTATGGATATTTTAGCCGGGTATGGTGGCTCACGCCTGTAATCCCAGCACTTTGGGAGGCCAAGCTGGGTGATCACCTGAGCTCAGGAGTTCAAGACCAGCCTGGCCAACATGGTGAAACCTAGTCTCTACTAAAAATGCAAAAATTAGCCAGGTGTGGTGGTGGGTGCCTGTAATCTCAACTATTCAGGAGGCTGAGGCAGGAGAATTGCTTGAACCTGGAAGGTAGAGTTTGCAGTGAGCTGAGATCGCGCCACTGCACTCCAGTCTGGGCAACAGAGTGAGACTCTGTTTCCAAAAAAAAAAAAAAAAAGATCTATGGGTATTTTGACTTTGCTTCTCAAACTAGGCCTTTATTGGTGGGTCTTTCACTTATTGGATAATACTTGACCCTCTAAAGAGGTGTACGATATTAAGGAACTAATTATTACTGGTTAAGGCCCAATCTCCTTGGGTAATAATAATTGTTACACTTTATCACACTATGTGCCTGCCATGGTGCTGGCACTTCATCTATGATTTCATTTAATCCTCTTAACTACATATTATCTCTTTTTTGTTTTTCATTATTTTTATTTATTTATTTATTTATTTTTGGGACGGAGTTTCGCTCTTGTTACCCAGGCTGGAGTGCAATGGCGCGATCTTGGCTCACTGCAACCTCCGCCTCCCAGATTCTTCTGCCTCAGCTTCCCTAGTAGCTGAGAGTACAGGCATGCGCCCCATGCACAGCTAATTTTTGTATTTTTAGTAGAGATGGGGTTTCACCATGTTGGCCAGGATGATCTTGATCTCTTGACCTTGTGATCCACCCACCTCGGCCTTCCAAAGTCCTGGTGTTACAGGCATGAGCTGCTACGCCTAGCCAATATTATCCCCTTTTATAGTTAAGGAAACCAGAGCCCAGAAAGGTTAAATAACTTGCCACAGCTGAAAAGTGGAAGCTGAAGGCATTCCAACTGCGGTCAGTCCTACCAACAAGGCTCATGCTCCTGATTCCTTTTCATTAAGGTGATTACTGAGGATTTTTCATAATGTGTTTATTGAAGATTTTCAGAGGAAGCATCTGGATTTTTTTTTTCTTATGTACATGGGCATATAGCACTTGTAAGGTTCTTTTTCACTGGCTAAGACTGAGAAGAGCTATGTAGAAGAGCTGGCCCAGACTAGCACCTTCACCTGGAATGGTAGTAGAGTCCAATGAGGTAGATGCATTCACTTTCAGCAGCTGAATCTTCACAGGAGAAAATGAGGTAAAGAGAAAACTAGGCTGGGCGTGGTAGCTCACGCCTGTAATCCCAGCACTTTGGGAGGCTGAGGTGGCGGTCACCTGAGGTCAGGAGTTTGAGACCAGCCTGGGCAACATGGTAAAACCCCCATTTCTACTAAAAATACAAAAAATTAGTCAGGTGTGGTTATCAGCTACTAAGGAGCTGTAATCTCAGCTACTAGGGAGGCTGAGGCAGGAGAATTGCATGAACCCAGGAGGCAGAGGTTACAGTGAGCCAGGATTGTGCCATTGCACTCAAGCCTGGGCAACAAGTGTGAAACTCCGTCTCAAAAAAAAAAGGCCGGGCACAGTGGCTCATGCCTGTAATCCCAGCACTTTGGGAGGCCAAGGTGGGTGGATCACCTGAGGTCGGGAGTTTGAGACCAGCTTGACCAACATGGAGAAAGCCTGTCTCTACTAAAAATACAAAATTAACCGAGCATGGTGGCATGCGCCTGTAATCCCAGCTACTCTGGAGGCTGAGGCAGGAGAATCACTTGAACCCAGGAAGTGGAGGTTGCGGTGAGCCAAGATTTCACCATTGCACTCCAGCCTGGGCAACAAGAACGAAACTCAGTCTCCAAAAAAAAAAAAAGAGAGATAGATTGTCCTGTTGTCCTGTCTATTGTTTCCTGTTGCTTTGGTCTCATGTGGGGCTATGGGTCTTCAGCATCCAATGTAGGGACTTGGGTATGGTGACTTGTGCCCGTAGTCCCAACTACTCATGAGGCCAAGATGGAAAGACTGCTTGGGTCCAGGAGTTTGAGTCCAGCCTGTGCAACATAGCAAAACCCCATCTCTAAAATAAAATAAAATATTAAAAGCAAGGACTTGATCAAATGTAAGAATTTACATTTTTACATACTTGATCAAATGTAAAAATTTACAAGGGGCCGTATGTGGTGGCTCATGCCTGTAATCCTAGCACTTTGGGAGGCCAAGGCAGGTGAATCACCTGAGGTCAGGAGTTCAAGACCAGCCTGACCTACATGGTGAAACACCGTCTCTACTAAAAATGCAGAAATTAGCCAGTCATGGTGATGCATGCCTATAATCCCAGCTACTTGGGAGGCTGAGGCAGGAGAATGGCTTGAACCCGGGAGGCAGAGGTTGCAGTGAGCCAAGATTGTACTCTAGCCCCTGGGCAACAAGAGCAAAACTCCATCTCAAAAAAAACAAAAAACTGAAACAAAAAACAAGGAACCAGGAGAGAAGAGACAGAAAATCAGGAAAGATTCAGATGACACAAGACCATAGGTGAAATTTTCTAGTAGAGCAGGAGAACTGGCTGCCTTACCAAGTGATAAAGGCAGGAAGAAAAACCTCTTCAAACATTCCAAGAAAGAACTGGCTATTCTTATTAGCTCAGAATACCTCACATTAGATATTTTGTATTGTTTAAGGGGGAAACTGTTGAAGATGGTGAAAGAGTCATTAAAAGATTTGCCTGGAGTCCCACAAGCAAGATAGCAACAAGGCTGAGAATAGGTCCTAGCCTCAGAATATACTTTATTTTTTGTGCGTTGGGTTTGTTTGTTTGTTTGTTCATTGAGTCAGGGTCTTAACGCTCATCCAGGCTGTAGTGCAGTGGCTCATTGCAGCCTCGACCTCCTGGGCCTAAGTGATCCTCCCTGTTCAGCCTCCTGAGTAGCTGGGATCACAGGTGTGTGCCACCACACTGGGCCAATTTTTAATTTTTTTGTAGAAATGGCATCTCCTTATGTTGCCCAGGCTGGTTTGGAACTCCTGGGCTTAAGCAATCCTCCTGCCTTGGCCTCCCAAGTGTTGGGATTACAGGTATGAGCCATTGTGCCTAGATTTTTTTTTTTTT
>NW_016107315.1:4170012-4174383 GCF_001604975.1 Cebus imitator
TTTTTTTTTTGAGACGGAGTCTTGCTCTGTCCTCAGGCTGGAGCACAGTGACGCATTCTAGGCTCAGTGCAACCTCCGCCTCCCGAGTTCAAGCGATTCTTCGGCCTCAGCCTCCCGAGTAGCTAGGACTACAGGAGTGTGCCAAACGCCTGGCTAATTTGTGTATTTTTAGTAGAGATGGGGTTTCACCATGTTGGCCAGGCTGGTCTCGATCTCTTCACCTCGTGATCCACCCGCCTCAGTCTCCCAAAGTGCTGGGATTACAGGCGTGAGCCACCACGCCTGGCCCTAATTTTCCTTTTTAAAACCATCTCTAAAAATAAGGGCCACTTGGAAAAGCCTGTTGTTGCCTGTTTTCCTGTTGTTTTTATTGCTTTGTGTCTAGGAAATTATAAACAATGATTCTTTGCCCTGGCAAATCACCTGGGGAGCTGTTAAAACAATAGTGATGCCTGGCTTCCCGACACTCCGCCCTACTCCAAATTCAATTAAATCAAAATCTCTAGGACTGGTGTCCAGGCATTAGTTTTTGTTGTTTTTGAGACAGGGTCTCGCTCTATGCTCAGGCTGGAGTGCAGGGGCATGATCACAGCTCACCACAGCCCCAACCTTCTGGGCTCCCACCTCAGGCTCCTACCTCAGCCTTCTGAGTAGCTGGGACTTACCGGCGCGCGCCATCACGCCTGGCTGGTTTTTGTATTTTTAGTAGAGACGGGGTTTCACCATGTTGGCCAGGCTGATTTCGAACTTCTGAACTCAAGTGATCGGCCCGCCTCGGCCTCCCAGCTGTTAGGATTACAGGCGTGAGCCACCGCGCCCGGCCCAGTTTTTTTTTTTTGTTTTTTGTTTTTTTTTTCTGAAGCTCCCCAGGTTATTCTACGTGCTGTCAGAGTTGAGAACTACTGTTCTAGAGCATTATACTGATACATTAAAACGTGGCTACAAATATGTTTTTAGAAACAATTTGTGCAACTTTTGCGCATGCCCACATCCTTTACAGCCTGTGTGACTGGGCCCACGAATGACATTTATCCAGCCCCCAAAACTTGCACTGACCTTCCACAATCAATAGGGGAAACAACCCTAAGGTCCCTTTCTCTCCCTTTAAATGAACTACTAGCTGGCTCGGACAGAGAGGCCGAGAGTCCAGGTCTGCGGTCTGCGTGGGGCTCTAGGCTCCGAGGAGGCCCCAGGTCCTTAGAAGGCGGCGCCGGGTGAGGCAATCCCGTACCCGGGTGAGGACCTGCCCGCGGCTCTGCCGGGATGAGGACCCCAGAACCAGTCCCGCGGCGCAGTAGGCTGCCGAGCGCTACGGACTACATTTCCCACAATGCACCCCGGGGGCGGGCCGGGTCGAGCCGAGCGGCTGGAGCTGGGCCTTAGCCGCGAGAGTCCGGCGAAAGCTGTCTTCCTGCACCGGCGGCCGGGTGAGGGCGGTGGGAGGGCGCGGTGCCGGCGCTGTGGCCATGTCTGTGTACGCAGGGGGCCGGGGCCCCGCGAAGCTGTGCCCCCAGGCCGGACCCAGGCAGACAACCTTATCCCCCCAGGGGTCCGGCAGAGGGCAGTGACCAGCCCCTTCTGTGCGTCCTGGGCCCCTCTGAGAAACAGGTGAGTTGACTGCCAGCCCACGTGGCCTGTAGGCACCTAGAGACTGGAGAGCTGTCATCTTTGGAGGGAGGGGCTTGAAGACAGGGGCCTTCAGCCATCAGCGCTATCGTTTGCAATGGGAAGACTGTGTCTCCCTGGGGTCCCTTAGCCGGCTGGCCCCCAGCTGGGGAATACAAAAGGCAAGATCTGGAACCCATCCTTTGGCTGGGAGGGCGAGGTCCGATAGGGGGCAGTGGCCAGGTAGGACTCTTCTCCCCCCCACCCCCACCCAACAAACCCATACGCATTCGGCTGGTAGAGCCTTCTCATAAAGCAGCAGCGGTGACTGGCCATGAGCGGGGCAGCACCTGGAAGAGGCTTGGGACTTCGCTTTTTTTTTTTTTTTTTTTTTTTTTTGATGGAGTTTCATACTCTTGTTCCCCAGGCTGGAGTGCAATGGCCTGATCTCAGCTCACTGCAACCTCCGACTCCCAGGTTCAAGCGATTCTCCTGTCTCAGCCTCCTAAGTAGCTGGGATTTCAGGCATGCACCACCAAGCCCAGCTAAGTTTTTGTATTTTTTTTTTAGTAGAGGAAGGGTTTCATCATGTTGGCCAGGCTGGTCTCCAACTCCTGACCTCAGGTGATCCACCTGCCTCAGCCTCCCAAATTGCTGGAATTACAGGCATGAGCCACCGCGCCCAGCTGGACTTTGCTTTCAAGAGTGTCCTGATGCAGATAACTGGGCTGTCCCTTGTACCGGGTTAGCCACCCTTTCTGGGTGCAACTTTGCAGAGGAATGGTGAGCAGCCTTTGTCAGGGAGGGGAGTGACCCCCAGAAGTGACAAGGACCAGACTATGATCTCAGCATGGCGTAAGCATCGTGCTGAAGCAGCCATAGCACAGCCTCACCTGGGCCTTGTCTGCCACACATCCTGGATCCTGGCACCTCCTTCCCAGACAGACCGCTCCAAAGGGTTAAGGTGAAATGAAGTGTATCCAAGCAGGAAGAGGGAGCAGGAGTAGTAGAGAGCCAGTCGGGAGGGGCTCGTGAAGGCCTTCTCTTCTCTATTGCAGGGCTGCCTGAGAAAGAGAGGCATGCTAGAAGGGCTGATTGAGCCAACCTGTTTGGTGACATTGCTCACAGGCATAGCAGGGCACTTCTAGGAAAAGCAAGGCCTGGAGCTTCTAGACAGGTTATCTGAAAAAGGTCCTATAGGGGCATCTGGGGCTGGTTCTAAGAGACCTCCTTTGCCTAACTTCAATTCTTTTTTTTTTTTTTTTTTGCGGAGTTTCGCTCTTGTTAGCCAGGCTGGAGTGCAATGGCGCAATCTCGGCTCACCGCAACCTCCGCCTCCTGGGTTCAAGCAATTCTCCTGCCTCAGCCTCCTGAGTAGCTGGGATTACAGGCACGCGCCACCATGCCCAGCTGATTTTTTGTATTTTTAGTAGAGACGGGGTTTCACCATGTTGACCAGGATGGTCTTGATCTCTTGACCTCGTGATCCACCCGCCTCGGCCTCCCAAAGTGCTGGGATTACAGGCGTGAGCCACCGCGCCTGGCCCGCCTAACTTTAATTCTATCCTCCCAGGAGCTTCAGTTGCACAATTCTGGATCCTATGGGGGTTAGGGTTGATTTTGCTGTTATTCACTCAGCCTCCCAGACGTTTCCAGAGTAAACATTCAGAGAGCTGTTTGCTTCATCAGGCCTCCGGCTGGACCCCAGACTGACCTAGCAGATACTGAGATACTGTATGATCTCAGGTGGCAGGAGAACTGTTGTGAAGGAAACATCCACTAGCCCTGGCCAGCTGATCCTGCCTGCACTGAACCCTTACCCATGCAGTTATCATGCTGGGTACCACTCAGCCACACTGGGCTTAGTCAGCTAAAGCCCACAGGGGATCAGTGGAGAGTGGTCCCTGAGAACAGAATAAGTAAGCTACTATAGACCTTGTTTGGATCTTTGAACCAAAAGTGCAAGGTCACAGAGCAGTGGCATGTGGCAGACCAAGGAGTTTGTTTTGTTTTTGAGATGGAATTTCCACTTGCCAGGCTGGAGTGCAATGGCAAGATAGCAGCTCACTGCAACCTACACCCTGCCCCAACCCCAGGTTCAATGAATTCTCCTGCCTTAGCCTCCTGAGTAGCTGGGATTATCGGCGCCCGCCACCACGTCCAACTAATTAAGGAGTTTAATTTAGGAGAGACTTCCAATAGCAGCAGAGAGCCAGTTGTCTATTCTTGCAACTCCAGAGCCAGTGAACAACCAGTTAGCCTGGAGGAACTCCCAGCCCTATAGGACACTTAGCCTGGAGGACTCCCAGCTATCTATAAGGCAGCTCTTTGACCTGACTCCCAGCTGTCTGTAAGACACCCCTAGCCTGAAGGTGAGTCGCTTGAGGCTAGGGCCCACCTGGCTTTACAAGGTCAAAAGCATATTTGCCCATGCCATTGCAGGCTGAGTAAAATCTCAGTGGCCTGATTTACATGGCACAGACCACTGGATTCATGTGGTCTTATAAGTGCAGTCACACATGGTCTGAATGCTAAGAATAATCAGGATGTGCTAATGGGAGCAGCTAAGTATGTGACCAAATTACATGGATTATTTCATTTAATCTTCCCACAACCCAAGGAATTAGTACTATTATCCCATTTTATAAATGAGAAAACTGGCCAGGCATGGTGGCTCATGCCTGTAATCCCAGCACTTTGGGAGGCCGAGGTGGGCAGATCACAAGGTCAAGAGATCGAGATCTGCTAACACCCTTTTTGGCCTTA
>NW_016107315.1:4176348-4177546 GCF_001604975.1 Cebus imitator
TACAAAAATTAGCTGGGCATTGTGGCACGCGCCTGTAGTCCCAGCTACTCTGGAGGCTGAGGCAGGAGAATCACTTGAACCCAGGAGGCAGAGGTTGCAGTGAGCTGAGATCACGGCCCTGCATTCCAGCCTGGTGACAGAGTGAGACTTTGTCTCAAAAAAATAAAATAAAAAAATAAATGAGAAAACTGAGACCAGGTCAGGTTGAACCAGGTCCCTCTAACTTCAGAGACATTGTTCCTGAACATCTGACTACCACCAATGACAAGTCTTCCCCATAGGCAGGGGTTTCCAGAGGCCACATCATAGGTGTGACAGAGCTGGGTATTCTTCAGAGATCTTTCAGTTTTCCCTTCCATTTTTCTTTTTCTTTTTTTTTTTTGAGACTGAGTCTCGCTCTGTCGCCAGGCTGCAGTGCAGTGATGTGGGTCAAGAATTTGGAAGCAGCTTAGCTGGATGTGTCAAGCTCAGGGTCTCTTATTAGGTTGCAATCATCTGAAGGTTTGACTGGGCCTAGATGATTTGCTTCCAAGTTGACTCACTCATAACTAGCAACTTGGTACTGGCTGTTCATAGGAGGTCTCAGTTCCTTGCCATGAAGTTCCCTCCGTAGAACCGCTTACATGTCCTCACAACATGGCTGATGGCTTTCCCTAGAGGGAGTGATCCAAGAGAATAAGGCAAAAGCCACAGGGTCACTTATGACCTAACCTCAGGAGTCACATGTTGTTTTTTTGGGTTTTTTTGTTTGTTTCTTTCTTTTTTTGAGACAGGGTCTTGCTCTGGCACCCAAGCTGGAGTGCAGTGGTGTGATCTCTGCTCATTGCAACCTCTGCCTCTATGGTTCAAGTGATTCTCATCCCTCAGCCTCCCGAACAGCTAGGATTACAGTCACCCACCCCAACACCTGGCTAATTTTTGTATTTTTGGTAGAGACGGGGTTTTACCATTTTATCCAGGCTGGTCTCAAACTCTGGACCTCAAGTGATCTGTCCACCTTGGCTTCCCAAAGTGCTGGGATTACAGGCGTGAGCCACTGTGCCCAGCCACACATTGTTATTTACACAGTATCCTATTGGTTGCATAGGTCAGCCCTGCTCAGTGTGGGAAGGGAGTATGCAAAGGCATGCACAGGGGGTGGGGGGTTGGGGAGGGATAATATGGGGAGAAATGCCAGATATAGGTGATGGGGAGGAAG
>NW_016107315.1:4180121-4181252 GCF_001604975.1 Cebus imitator
GCCATGTATGTACCTATGCAATAATCTTGTATGTTCTTCACGTGTACCCCAAAACCTAAAACACAATAAAATATATATATATTAAAAAAAAAAAAAAAAGGCATGCATAGCAGGAATTGAGTATCGCTAGAGACCATCTTGAAGGCTGACTACCACAGCTGGAGTGCAGTGGCATGATCTCTGTTCACTGCAAACTCCGCCTCACGGATTCAAGCAATTCTTTTGCCTCAGCCTTCTGAGTAGCTGGGATTACAGGCATGCACCATCACACCTGGCTAATTTTGCATTTTTAGTAGAGACAGCGTTTCACCATGTTGGCCAGGCTGGTCTTGATTCTCTGACCTCAGGTGATCCACCTACCTTGGCCTCCCAAAGTGCTGGGATTACAGGCATGAGCCGCTGTGCCTGGCCATGAAATTATCTTTCACTGAGTTGGTGAAAACTCTGAGAGAAGCAACTGTTTTTTTTTTTTTTTTAGAGATGGGGTCTTGTTCTGTCACCCAGTCTGGAGTGTAGTGGCTACTTCTTTCTTTCTTTATTTTTTTGAGATGGAGTCTTGCTCTATTGCCCAGGCTGGAGTGCAGTGGTGCGATGTTGGCTCGCAACCTCTCCTTCCTGGGTTCAAGCAATTCTGCCTCAGCCTCCTGAGTAGCTGGGATTACAGGAATATGCCACCACACCCAGCAAATTTTTTTGTATTTTTAGTAGAGACGCGGTTTCTACCTGGCCATATTGGTCTTGAACTTCTGACCTTATGATCCGCCTGCCCCAGCCTCCCAAAGTACTCAGAATACAGGTGTGAGCCACTGTGCATGGCCCTTTTTTTTTCTTCTTTTTAAAGACAGGGTCTTACTCTATTGCCCAGGCTGGAGTGCAGTGGCATAATCTTGGCTCATTGCAACCTCTGTCTCCCAGGTTCCAGTGATCCTCCCACCTTAGCTTCCTGAGTAACTGGGACCACAGACATGGGCCACTCACCTGGCTAATTTTTGTAGAGACTGGGTTTGCCATATTGCCCAGGCTGGTCATGAACTCCTGGGCTCAAGAAATCTGCCTGCTTTGGACTCCCAAAGTCCTGGGATTACAGGTGTGAGCCACCATATCCAGCCAAGAGCAACTTTTTAACGAGAT
>NW_016107315.1:4181377-4185765 GCF_001604975.1 Cebus imitator
GAGTGCAGTGGCACAATCTCAGCTCACTGCAACCTCCACCTCCTGGGTTCAAGTGATTCTCCTGCGTCAGCCTCCTGTAGATGAGATTACAGGTGCCTGCCACTGCACCTGGCTAATTTTTGTATTTTTAATAGAGACAGGCTAGGCAGGTCTCAAACTGCTGACCTGGTGATCCACCTGCCCCGGCCTCCCAAAGTGCTTGGATTACAGGCATGAGCCACCATGCCTGGCCAGGAGATGACTTTTTAAGGAGTTCAGTTTTGGGCATATAACCTTGAGATAACATGATGTAGATAGTTAAATGTGTGTCCCTCTGTAAATCAGAAGAGAGATTGGGGCTAGAAATTTTAAAAAAATGAATTATTAATGTGTAGAAGGAATTTAAAACTATGAGACAAAATGAAATCACCAAGGGATTGAGGGAAGACAGAGAAGACGTCCAAGGACTGAATTCTATGTCCTTTATAGTAAGAACTGCAAAAAGGACTCAGAAGGAGTAGTCCATGAGGTCTGAAGAGATCCAAGAAAGGAGTGGTGTGCCATAAAAGAGGAGAATATGCTTCAAGAGAAAGGAAGTAACAAAATCATCTATTATTTATGGGTGAAGTGAGATGATCCTGGAGGTCATTAGTGACCTTGATGGGAGCAGTGTTGGTGGTGTAATGGAGGTAAGATTCTGTTTGGAACTGGTTTAGAGAAAATGGGAGAAATGGAGAGGCTGTGGCAGAGACAATTACTGCTTTCCAGATATCCATGCGCTCCATGCATTTCCCAGTCCCTCTGGCCACATCACTGGTTCTGGCCAATCTGAGCTACAAAGTATTTTTTATTTTTATTTTTTTTATTTTAAAGTATTTAAGAGCTAGTACATGATCCTCCAGCTCTGTCTTCCCCTGCGAGGTGATGTGGAAGGCATGTGTTCCGAATAGCTACTATAGTATGCTAGTTGCTTGGATTCCTGAATCACTGCTTGGAAGGGAGCTAGTCTGAATTGCTACAGTATATTTTGTGTGATCAAAACATAGGTCTTTGGGGCTGGGCACAATGGCTCATGCCTGTAATCCCAGCATTTTGGGAGGCCAGGGCTGAGGATCACCTGAGGTCAGGAGTTCTAGACCAGCCTGGCCAACATAGTGAAACCCTGTCTCTACTAAAAATACAAAAATTAGCGGGGTGTGGTGGCGTGCCTTGGGAGGCTGAGGCAGGAGAATCGCTTGAACCCTGGAGGCTGAGGTTGCAGTAAGCCCAGATGGTGCTACTGCACTCCAGCCTGGGTGACAAAGCAAGAGTCCCATCTCAAAAAAAAAAAAAAAAAAGATCTTTGAGTATAAACCCTCTAGCATTTGGCATCCATTTGTTACACAGGATAGTCTAACCTACCTAGTGCAAACTCCAAATATTATTTGCCATTTTGAGGGGGTTTGTTTGGTGTAGCTCAATCAATTATTACAAAGTAAATACCCCCAAGGGAGGGTGTTTTTTTGTTTGGTTTTTGTTTTTGAAACGGGATCTCACTCCCTTTACCCAGGCTAGAGTACAATGGTGTGATCACCACTCACTACAGCCTGGATATCCTGGGCTCAGGAGATTCTCTCACCCCAGCCTCCTAAGTAGCTGAGACTATAGGTGCATGCCACCACGCCTGGCTAATCTTTTGTACTTTTTGTAGAGATGGGTTTCCGCCATGTTGCCTAAGCTAGTCTTAAACTCCTAGGCTCAAGCAGTTGCCCACCTAGGCCTCCCAAAGTGCTAGGAAGACAGGCATGAGCCACCAAGCCCTGCCGAGAAAGTGTTTTGAAGACAGAAGAAACATCAGCATATTGGTAATGGATAAGGGAGAAGGGGAAACTGATGAGGACGGACAGCTGCTGAAGTCATGTGCCTGAGTAGGTGAAAGGGGCTGGGATCTGGTGTACACATGGAGGAGTTAGCCTCCGTGAAGCATGAACAGCTCATCTTTAGTAAGAAGAAGGGGCCAGGCACAGTGGTTCATGCCTGTAATTCCAGCACTTTGCGGGGCTGAGGCAGATGGATCACTTGAGGTCAGGAGTTTGAGATCAGCCTGACCAACATGGTGAAATCCTGTCTCTACTGAAAATATAAACATTATCTGGGCAAGGTGGCAGGTTAGTGTAATCCCAGCATGGACAGCAAGAGTGAAACTCCATCTCAAAAAAAGGGAGAACTGGCCGGGCGTGGTGGCTCATGACGGTAATCTCAGCACTTTGGGAGGCCAAGGTGGGTAGATCATGAGATAAGGAGATCGAGACCAGTCTGAGCAACATGGTGGAACCCCGTCTCTACAAAAAGAAAAAAAAAAATTAGCCAGGCGTGGTGGTGTGCACCTGTAATCCCAGCTACTCAGGAGGCTGAGGCAGGAAAATTGCTCGAACCAGGGAAGTGGAGGTTGCAGTGAGCCAAGATCTCACTATTACACTCGAGTCTGGGCCACAGAGTACGAATTCGTCTCAAAAAAAAAAAAAAAGGTGGGAAGGCAGTGTCTGGCACATGAGGCGAGGTAGTGGTGGGAATCTCTGGAAGTTCTCCTTATTTATTTATTTTGAGACACAGTCTCATTCTGTCACCCAGGCTGGAGTGCAGTGGCACGATCTCGGCTCACTGCAACCTCTGTCTCCTGGAAGCTCTGGCCACAACCCTAACACTGTCAGGAGCAGCTTCCTTTTGGCCTGCACATGGGCAGACTCATCTCTCAGAGCCCACTCTGGCTTTTAGGATAGCTTTGGAATTACTGGTCTATGAGATTTTCACATGGCTTGTATCTTCTTGCTCAAAATTTAGATGTGGCTGGGAGCGGTGGCTTACCCCTGTAATCCCAGCACTTTGGGAGGCTGAGGCAGGAGGATCACCTGAGGTCGGGAGCTCAAGACCACCCTCACCAACATGGGGAAACCCATCTCTACTAAAAAAATACAAACTTAGCAGGGCGTGGTGGTACATGCCTATAATCCCAGCTACTCTGGAGGCTGAGGAGGGAGAATGGCTTGAACCCCGGGGGGGTTGGTGGAGGTTGTGGTGAGCCGAGATTGCACCATTGAACTCCAGCCTGGGCAACAAGAGCAAAACTCCATCTCAAAAACAAAAAAGACTTAGACGTGCCCTAGTTTCCTTGACATTCACCATCCTGGGCCCTATGTTGCTGCAGTGGGCGTTTTGGATTGTTCCTTTTAGTTTCAGTCTCAGAGGGGAACTCTATGGATGATACTGCAGGTTCCTATTGAGGGCATGCAGCCTCTTAGTTCCTCTGGCCCACTGTTTGACAAGGCAGCCTGCACCTTGGCCTTCTGGGCTCTGACCCTTGCTGGGAACCATTACTCTTGATTGTTCTGATGAATGGGATTGGGGGCCTAGAAAATCCCCAAATTATCTCCCCAACCATCTTCCTTTGCTTTTTGTTTCTTTGTTTAAGATGGAGTCTTGCTCTGTTGCCAGGCTGGAGTGCAGTGGTGCGATCTCAGCTCTCTGCAATCTCTGCCTCCTGGGTTCAAGCAATTCTCCTGCCTCAGCCTTTCCAGTAGCTAGGACTATAGGCTCTTGCCACCATGCCCGGCTAATTTTTGTATTTTTAGTAGAGATGGGGTTTCACCCTGTTAGCCAGGATGGTCTCGATTTCCTGGCTTCGTGATCCACTTGCCTCAGCCTCCTAAAGTGCTAGGATTACAGGCGTGAGCCACTAAGGCCAGCTTTCCTTTGGTTTTATTCTGCATGGGGTGTTGCTGTTGGGAGTGGTTCCCAACCTCTCAAGTGCTCTGTGTTGCTTCAGGCTCAGTGCAGGAGTGGCTACCAGGCCAGCTATCAGGATACAGGCTCTGCTTTCCTGTCTGTTTGCACATTGAGCTTCTGCAAAAGATTCATTTAAAGAAAGAATTCCGGCTGGGCACGGTGGCTCACACCTGTAATCCCAGCACTTTGGGAGGCCAAGGCAGGTGGATCACAAAGTCAAGAGATCGAGACCATCCTGGCCAACATGGTGAAACCTCGTCTCTACTAAAAATACAAAAATTGACTGGGCATGGTGGCGCATGCCTGTAGTCCCAGCTACTTGGAAGGTTGAGGCAGGAGAATTGCTTGAACCCGGAAGGCAGAGGTTGCAGTGAGCTGAGATCGTACCACTGCACTCCAGCCTGGTGACAGAGTGAGACTCCGTCTCAAAAAAAGGAAAGAATTCCATAACTTAAAGGTGACAAAAAGAAGAGTTTGAAAATTAGTTCTTTGGGTACATACATAGGAGCTGCCTGATGGGAGCTGTGCCAGGTCCGGAGAGAATGTTCTTGGACATAATGGCTGGCACCACACAAATGCTGCTGATGGTGATGCTATCTGTTTGGGACCACCCTTTTCGTGAACCTTTTTTTTTTTTTTTTTTTTTT
>NW_016107315.1:4186725-4191971 GCF_001604975.1 Cebus imitator
AGGCACGCACCACCATGCCCAGCTAATTTTTTGTATTTTTAGTAGAGACGGGGTTTCACCATGTTGACCAGGATGGTCTCGATCTCTTGACCTCGTGATCCACCCGCCTCGGCCTTCCAAAGTGCTGAGATTACAGGCTTGAGCCACTGCGCCTGGCCAAGGCAACTTCTTATGCCAGATTCAAAAGGTACAAAAGGATATTTAGAGAAAAGCAAGGCTGCAGCCTGAAGACAAGCCTGTTGGCTATATCTCACTTCTTTCTCTTCAAACACCTAGATATCCAAAAAGAACTATTGGTTAACTCAGTTAATTTTTATTTTTATTTTTATTTTTTTAAATTTGCTCTTGGCATCACAATGATCTTGTTGCAAATTTTTATTTTTATTTATTTTTAGTTTTCGTTTTTTGAGACAAGGCTTCACTCTGTTGCCCAGGCTGGAATGCAGTGGTGCTGTCACAGATTACTGCAGCCTTGACCTGCTGGGTTTATGTGATCCTCTCATGTCAGTTTCTCCAATAGCTGGGATTACAGGCGCATGCCACCATGCCTGGCTAGTTTTTAAGTTTTTTTGTAGAGACAAGGTCTCACTTTGTTCCTAAGCTGGTGAACTACCGAGCTCAAGCGATCCTCCCTCTTTGGCCTCCCAAAGTGCTAAGATTAGAGGAGTGAGCCCCCGGATACAGCATACAGGATTGTTTCAACTTCCAGATCCAAATCCAGCACTTCCTTCCTGTAGTAACATTGGGCAATCTACTTAAGCTCTCTCAGTGTCAGTTCTTTCATCATAAAGCTAGCCTGACAGGAGCATCTGCCTCATAGAGGCGTGATCAAGATTAGGTAACTTAATCCGCAGAAACTTCTTAGCATGATACGCTGGCACTGTTAGCTGCTGTTGTCTGTTTTATTTAATTGTTTACATTTTATATATGCTTTCTAAAAGACGAGGCTGGTGGTGGTGGCTCATGCCTGTAATTCCAACATTTTGGGAGGCTGAGGTGGGAGGATTGCTTGAGCCTAGGAGTTTGAGACCAGCTAGGGCAACATGAAAAGACCTCATCTCTATAAAAAATACAGAAATTGGCCAGGTGCGGTGGCTCATGCCTGTAATCCCAGCACTTTGGAAACACACTCCGATAGCACTTAGATATGTGACCTTGGGCAAAATTACTTAACCACTCTCAGTCTCAATACCCTTATTTATTCAAATAGGGTGATAATAATAATATCTACCTCACTGAGATATTGAGAGTATTAATAAATTTAAATAACTTAGAAATTGAGGCGGGCTGATCACAAAGTCAAGTGATCGAGACAATCCTGGCCAACATGGTAAAACCTCATCTCCACTAAAAGTATAAAAATTAGCTGGGTGTGGTGGTGCCCACCTGTAGTCCCAGCTACTTGGGAGGCTGAGGCAGGAGAATCGCTTGAACCTGGGAGGCAGAGGTTGTAGTGAGTCGAGATTAAGCCCCTGCACTCCAGCCTGGCAACAGAGCAAGGCTCCATCTAAAAATATATATTATATATATAATATATAATGTATATTATGTATAATGTATATTGTATAATATATACATTATATAATATATATTATATAATGTATATATTATATAATATTGGCTTAAGCCCAGAAGGCAGAGGTTGCAGTGAGCCAAGATCATGCCCCTGCTCTCCAGCCTGGGCAAGAGAGCCAGACCCTGTCTCAAAAAAGAAAAGAAAATTAGCTGGCAGTGGCATGTGCTACTGGTGGGGGGGCTGAAATGAGAGAATTTCTTTCTTTTTTTTTTGAGACAGAGTTTCACTTTGTTACCTGGGCTGGAGTACAGTGGCAATCTCTGCTCACTGCAACCTCCACCTCCTAGGTTTAAGTGATTCTCCTGCCTCAGCCTCCTGGGTAGCTGGGATTACAGGTGCCCACCACTACGCCCAGCTAATTTTTTGTATTTTTAGTAAAGACAGGGTCTCACCATATTGGCCAGGCTGGTCTCGAACTCCTGACCTTGTGATTCGCCTGCCTCGGTCTCCCAAAGTGCTGGGATTACAGGCGTAAGCCACTACGCCCGGCTAAGATGAGAGGAATTCTTGAGCCCAAGTCAAGGTTGCAGTGAGCTGTGTTGGGTTGGTGCCATTGTACTCCAGCCTTGGCAACAGAGTGAGACCCCGTCTCAACAGCAACAGCGATCCACAGAAAGAGGCAGATCACTTGAGGTCAGGAGTTCGAGACCAGCCACCATGACCAACATGGTGAAATCCCGTCTATACCAAAAAATACAAAAATTAGCCTGTAGTTAATTAGCGTGGTTGTGCACACCTGTAGTCCCAGCTACTTGGGAGGCTGAGGCATGAGAATTGCTTGAACCCCAGAGATGGAGGCTGCAGTGAACCAAGATTGTACCTCTGCCTGGGTGGCAGAGCGAGACCCTGTCTCAAAAAAAAGAAAAAAAAAAAAAGACTAGAAGGAAATACACTAATGTATGAACAGTGAAAGATCCTGAGTGGTAGGAAAATCTTGACATTTCTTTCTTCTTTTCTGTTTTTTCCAATGAATATGTCTTTCTTTTATAATCAGAAAAGGAACAATATATATATGTTTGAAAGGAATTCTCAGAATCCATTTTCTAGGGATTTGAGTTAGTAGAGTCCTGATAAGGGACACTTTCCTGTACTTACTACCACTGTTGATTATGCCTGTGATCCTACCAGCAGCCCTCAATGTTGCCTTTGTTTGCCCCACAGGAGAGCCCAAAGGATGGCTGCTGACATGCAGAGGAAGAGAAGCAGCGAATGCCCTGATGGCACATTGACTCCTTCTGATGGACAGAGTGTGGAGAGAGCTGAAAGCCCCACACCAGGACTGGCCCAGGGAATGGAGCCAGGTATGGGCAGGTGTACAACCTCAGCCAGCTGCCAGCCAGAGGAGGCTTCAGGGGGAATTGAGATTCCCAACCACTTTTTCCTTTCCACTTATTCATGCATTTGTCAGCCATTCATTGGATATTTGTCAGGTTCTGGGGATAAGGCAGAGGCTGTGCTCATTCTGCATCTGGCCTTCCTCTCCAGTTCATGTTATGCTGCTCGCTCTGAGCTTTTGGCTGCCAGTGTGGGCTCTTCCGTTCCCTGTGTCTACAGTGCACCTCCCCGGCTCCTTCTCCCCTCCTCACAAGTTAGGCCTGCTCTGACCATGCTCTGTATAGGACACTAATTATTTTATAATTTTATGTCTTTATGCATATATTGCCCATCTCTCTCTTCCACAAGATCATGAACACTTGAGTGCAGGGCAGTTATATCCCCAATGCCTGGTACAGGGCTGAATTTGTAAGAGAGACTTAAAATATATCTGTTAAACTATTCTGTCAAAAAACCAAACTACTGGGCCAGGTGTAGTAGCTCACACCTGCAATCCCAGCACTTTGGGAGGCTGAGGTGGATGGATTGCCTGAGCTCAGGAATTTGCGACCAGCCTGGACAACATGGTGAAATCCCATCTCTACTTAAAAAAATACAAAAAATTAGCCAGGCGTGGTGATGTGTACCTATAGTCCCAGTTACTTGGGAGGCTGAGACAAGAGAATTGCTTGAATGTGTGAGGCGGAGATTGCAGTGAGCCAAGATTGTGCCACTGCTCTCCAGCCTGGGTCACTTTTTTTTTCTGTCTCAAAAAAAAAAAAAAAGAAAGAAAAAACCAATAAAGGAAGACTGACCTGGTCCTTGCCCTGAGGCAGTCACAGGCTGTGGGGTCATTACAGTGTGATCAGTCAGGAGGTATGACTTGAGTGGGGTAGGGGAATTTTCTCCCAGAGAGAGTGATTCATTGAGTATGGGTGGTGCTCCAGACACAGGGTGAGGTGCTGGGTTTCTGCACCTTGCCAGGTACCATTGTAGTTGGGGAGAAGGACAATAACTGGCAAGTGCCACAAGAGAAATCAAAGAGGGAGATATAGAGTGCCTGGGGTTGGAGGTCAGTAACTAACATCTTCCCTGAGAGCTGAAGTGTGACAATTAGCCAGTCACGTGGGGAGGTAGGAGACAGCTGACAGCAGGTGCAGAGCTCCCGAGGCAGATGGGGGCGTGTTGAAAGTGTCTGAGAGCACATGGATGCAGGCCAATGTGACCAAGATGGGCAAGGGAGTGGGTTGGGAGATGGGAGTGAGAGGTAGGCAGATGCCAGCCACCACTGCTGCCATGAATGGTTTGGGTTTTATTTCCAATATGAAGGAAGGAGACTGGTGGGCTGGAAGTTGCAGAGAAGCATGATCCATGGCAGACAGTGGCAGAGGGGAACAGTGGCTTGACCCTAACAGGACAGGCAGTCATGCTGGAGTGACCACATTAGGCACCTTGCTGGTAGGAGTGTCTGCCAGTAGCTACCCCTCTAAGCACCAGTGCTTTTGGCCTGCAGGTGCTGGGCAGGAGGGTGCCATGTTCGTCCATGCCCGTTCCTACGAGGACCTGACTGAGTCAGAGGATGGGGCAGCTTCCGGGGACAGCCCCAAGGAGGGTGCCAGGGGTCCCCCACCGCTGCCTGCAGACATGCACCAGATCAGCCAGGACTTTAGCGAGCTAAGCACCCAGCTGACGGGTGTGGCCCGGGACCTGCAGGAAGAGATGCTGCCAGGAAGCTCTGAGGATTGGCTGGAATCCCCAGGGGCAGTTGGGCGACCAGCCACAGAGCCCCCCAGGGAGGGCACAAACGAGGGGGATGAGGAGGATGCCACGGAGGCATGGCGCCTGCACCAGAAGCATGTCTTTGTGCTGAGTGAGGCAGGGAAGCCTGTGTACTCCCGCTATGGGTCTGAGGAGGCACTTTCCAGCACTATGGGTGTTATGGTGGCCCTGGTGTCCTTCCTGGAGGCAGACAAGAACGCCATCCGCTCCATCCATGCAGGTGAGCCACCTGGAAAGGGAATGGGGAGGGCTCCCCTGGCCAGGGTTCATTCATAGCAGATTTTGGACCTCCGCAGACCAGAGGGCAGGGATGTACTGTGTGACTGAGGATAAGTCCCTCTACCTCTCTGAGCCTCAAAATCCTCACCTGAATAGAGGATAACAACACTGCTGGCCTCATGGAGCTGTGGTGAAGACCAAAGGTGGCTCTGACATAGGCTTTGCCTTTGGAAAGAGTGAGAATAGCCGGGCGCGGTGGCTCAAGCCTGTAATCCCAGCACTTTGGGAGGCCGAGGCGGGTGGATCACGAGGTCAAGAGATCGAGACCAACCTGGTCAACATGGTGAAACCCTGTCTC
>NW_016107315.1:4192221-4198641 GCF_001604975.1 Cebus imitator
AAGGAAAGAGTGAGAATCTCCCTGGGGAGGTGACAAATTAAAAAAAAAATCCCAGGTCCTTAGCTCCACCCAGCCAGCCCTAGCCAGTTGACATTACTTAGCATAAGAATGTGTTTCAGAGGGAGCTAGTCTGTGAAGCAAGTGGCAGGGATAGGCCCTGAGCCCTCAGGGAGAAGGAGCAATGGGTTTTTATCCTGAACATCTTTAAGCTCCTACTGTGTGCAGAGCTCTGAGCGAGGAAAGGATGGGGAAGGCGAAGGAACTGCGCGGGAAGGCGGTGTTCGGAGGAAGCTGCAGCTGAGGCTGACATCCCTCTTCCCCATCCCGCTCTCAGATGGCTACAAGGTAGTATTCCTACGCCGGAGCCCGCTGGTGCTGGTGGCGGTGGCTCGCACGCGGCAGTCGGCACAGGAGCTGGCACAGGAGCTGCTCTACATCTACTACCAGATCCTGAGCCTTCTTACCGGTGCGCAGCTGAGCCATATCTTCCAGCAGAAGCAGAACTATGACCTGCGGCGCCTGCTCTCAGGTTCAGAGCGTATCACTGACAACCTGCTACAGCTCATGTCACGAGACCCCAGCTTCCTGATGGGGGCGGCACGGTGCCTGCCCCTGGCGGCAGCCGTGCGCGACACTGTGAGTGCCAGCCTGCAGCAGGCGCGTGCGCGTAGCCTGGTCTTCTCCATCCTGTTGGCCCGCAACCAGCTCGTGGCACTCGTACGCCGAAAGGACCAATTTCTGCATCCCATCGACCTGCACCTGCTCTTCAACCTCATTAGTTCCTCCTCGTCCTTCCGCGAGGGCGAGGCCTGGACGCCCGTGTGCCTGCCCAAATTCAACGCAGCCGGCTTCTTCCATGCACACATCTCTTACCTAGAGCCTGACACCGACCTCTGCCTGCTGCTCGTCTCCACCGACCGTGAGGACTTCTTTGCGGTCTCTGACTGCCGCCGCCGCTTCCAGGAGCGCCTTCGCAAGCGCGGAGCCCACCTGGCCCTGCGAGAGGCGCTGCGAACACCCTGCTACAGCGTGGCCCAAGTGGGCATCCCTGACCTGCGCCATTTCCTCTATAAGTCAAAGAGCTCGGGACTCTTCACCAGGTGAGGGAGAGCCTTGAGGGCACTGCTCTAGGGGAACAGGGACATGTGGAGTTGGGAGGCTGTTTGGTCCAGGGCTCTGAGATGTAGCCCTGAAGCTGCCCTGACCTTTGGAAGCAGATCAGTGTGCTGGGTCTGTATTACTCAGAGACCCAGACGCTCCGTCGCCCCATGGGCATACCCCTCTCTACTTTATTACCCAGAAAGCCTGGAAATGCTCAACATACCCAGGGAAGGAAGCTGGAACAGAGGTCTCCTGGGTCCCTTGCCCTGGAGCAACTCTACTTTAGGTTTCATTTTGGTCCAGCCCAGGAGACAGAGTCCTCCTCTTCTCCCTCACCCAGCAGAGGGACTGGGAAGATATGGCCTCCCTTTGTCCCTTTTGGCCCAGAGGATTCCCAGCTCACCTTTCCTCTACTCCAGATCTGTCACTCTGTCTTGGACATCTAAACTCAACCTGGCCTCTCCAAAAGGGGGTCATCAAAGACACCATGAGCTTAGAGGGTGGCAGGGGACACAGCTCAAGTCTGAGTGGGCCCAGCCCTGTCCTGGGGTGCCTGCTGTGGTGGGGAGACAATGCCCTATCCTAAGGGAGCATCCAGAGGGTAGAACATCTGATACAGTCTCCCTGGATAGGAATAGGTGTTTCTAAATCTCCAGGGAAAGCAATGGAAGTCATTCCTTTACAAACCCACTCACCCGACCCCATGTGCAGCCCGGAGATTGAGGCCCCGTACACCAGTGAAGAGGAGCAGGAGCGGCTGCTGGGCCTCTACCAGTACCTGCACAGCCGTGCCCACAATGCATCTCGCCCACTCAAGACCATTTACTACATGGGCCCCAACGAGAACCTCCTGGCCTGGGTAAGGCGGCCCTGGGATGGGATGGGCTTCATGGAGGTCCTAGGTATGGGCCATGAGGGGCATCTAACCTAGATGACCACCCTTTGCCCTTCTCTAGGTGACAGGCGCCTTTGAGCTCTACATGTGCTACAGCCCCCTGGGGACCAAGGCATCAGCCGTCAGTGCCATCCATAAGCTGATGCGCTGGATCCGCAAAGAGGAAGACCGCCTCTTCATTCTCACGCCCCTAACCTATTGATGGGAATGTGTGTAGGCTCAGCCTTCCTGGGCCTACTGGGTGTGGGAAGCCATGGGAGCCTCCAGATGGGGGATGGCCTCTCTTGCCTAGCCAGCGGGCAGGGACTTTGGGTTGGTGAGTTCATTAAAGTGCTTTGGGGAAGACACTTGTCAAGCCCTGTCACTTGTCCCTTCGCCCATCCACCCTCACTCACATACAGACACTGGATCCTCCCTAGCTCCTGCACAGGGGCACAAGCACATTTGAGCCCCTCTCTTCCCTCCCTTGCACCAGCATGAGGCCATACACCTTCTCAGTTGGATCTTGGGCTGGGGCCATTTTGGTTCGGCTGAAGTCCTACCATATGTAAAAGGTTCTCAGGCACCATACTGCCCTACCCTACCCACTCCTCTCCACCCCATACTCAGTCTGAGCCTCTGCTGTCTGCCTCTCTTTTTTTTCACTTCCGAGTAGGGTCCCCAGCTGCATGCCACAAAAGACTACCCAACCACCTTGGGAGCCCTCGCTGTGGCTCTGCTTAATGGGTTGCTGTAGTTCAGCAGGGGCTGAGCTGAGTATAATAGAGATGGTCAGAGTCGGGGGAGTCCGAGCCCTGGTACTGGTAGGAGCCCTTGGTGAAGCAACCCAGTGTTCAGCTGAAATTCAGAATCCAGCCTCTCTTGAGCTGCAGGCCTCTGAGGAAACTGTCCCTACTTAGGCCTGCCCATGAAGGGCTGTGTGCCTCAGTTCTCCTACCTCAGCCAGTGCATTCCTCCAAATGGTCCCCAAGAGTGAGCTGAGGGTCTGAGAGAAGGCCCAATTGACCCTCCAAGGCAGAATTGAGCCTGCCATAGTAAGAGCTGATGCTACTACATGCACTGGGTCCTCCTTAGTCACCCTAGTCCCTGGCATGGCATGGGCAGACCTGCATGGAGCACCTTGGACATCCCGGAGGCTCAGCAGTGAAAGCCCAGCCCCATTTATTCTACCACAGGACCGAGGGCAGAGTGCAGAAAGCTTCCATTTTACTGCCGGGGGATCTTCTAGTTCTGGCCCCAGCGACCAAAAGTCCTAGTAAGTACTTGTCAGAGAAAACTATCCTCTGAATGTGGTCTTCAGACTGTCAGAGAGAATCACCCTCGTGCAGTTTCTGAGAGTTGGGCCAATATTTTCTGCCACTAAAATCAAGCCATGTTGATGAATGGGCCTGTGTGGGTGGCATGGGCCCAGGGTACGCTGGAACAGTTGTATTTATTATCCCAGAAAATGGAAGCACAGCCCCAGCCCTTGGCCCCACCCTGGCTCACATTGGAATGGACATGGCAGCAGGCTACCCGCCCATATTCCAAAGCCTTTGGGGAGCAGCCATAGGCTTGGTGGGTGCTGTTCACCCTGCACACATGGCCTGGGTCTCTTTTATCCCTGTTTTCTGCTTTTGTTCCTCCCCTGCTCCTGGTAAGGATACCAAACCACTGCCTCTGGGGCCTGGGTGATGCCAGGCCAGCTGTCTCTGACTGTTATGGGCATTCTGGTCAACAGTGAGCCCCTAAGTGTCTCTTTTGGTTACCCTGACTCTTGTAGTTTTCTCAGCTTCTCTGTAGTTCAGCATATATTCTAGGGAGATAACAGGATAAATGTGTGTACATAGGACAATAGACACCTAGGAGCATGGGGTGTACCTGCTTGGGGATCAGGGGCGGGATGACAGGCAAATAGGGAAGGTGTTCCTAGTGGAGGAACCAGCATGTGCAAAGGGGAGGACTTGGTAAGAACCAAGTATAGGCCAGGGGCGGTGGCTCATGCCTGTAATCCTAGCACTTTGGGAGGCCAAAGCAGGCAGATCACTGGAAGTCAGGAGTTTGAGACCAGCCTGGTCAACATGGTAAAACCCTGTCTCTACTAAAAACACGAAAATTAGCCGAATGTGGTGGTGTGCACCTGTAGTCCCAGCTACTCAGGAGGCTGAGGCAGGAGAATCGCTTGAACCCAGGAGGTAGAAGTTGTAGTGAGCCAAGATCATACCATTGCACTCTAGCCTTGGCGGGTGAAAGAGCAAGACTCCGTCTCAAAAAAAAAAAAAAAGAACCTAGCCAGGTGCAGTGGCACATGCCTGTACTCCCAGCTACTAAGGAGGCTGAGGCTGGAGGATCACTTGAATCCAGGAGTTCTGGGCTGTAGTGCACTGTGCCTACTGGGTGTCCGCACTAAGTTTGACATCAATATGGTGACCTCCCAGGCGCGGGGTGCCACCAGGTTGCCTAAGGAGGGGTGAACTGGCCCAGGTTGGAAACAGAGCAGGTCAAAACTCCTGTTCTGATCAGTAGTGGGATTGTACCTGTGAATAGCCACTGTACTCCAGCCTGGGCAACATAGTGAGACCCTGTCTCTTTAAAAAAAAAAAAAAAAAAAAAGAACCTAGTATTATTCGTTTGCAGTGAAGCTGGAAGAGTCCACAAGGCCTGGGGTTCTCCAGCACCAGGTAAACTGCAGTGTGATGAAGTCATATTGCAGTTAGATTCCCTTACTACTGCTAAGGTGATCTTGGGATTAGAGAAAGAGGCTAGACCTAGTTCTCCAGCACAGTGTTCAGAGGGGACTGAGAGCTCAAGGAGGGGGAAATCGCTAGCATTCCTTCAAGGACGTCAGGTGCTAGGGCAGTTGAGCAGGTGCTAGCCAACTATGGGCCAGGCCTGGTGAGTTTACCTTGGGGGTGCCCTTGTACTTGGCATTGCAGAGCCCCATTAGCTGACCTCCCACACACACCTTGACTGCTCCCTCCTACAGAGACGGCAGATGGTGAGAAGGGGAAGGGGGTGCTCCTGTGTACCACTGCTGTTGAGGACCAAGGATGCCTTAGAGGGGAATTCAGCCTGGGGACAACGATCAGCGTGGCCACACGGTGGCAGCAGAGAACCAGCTGATGGTTGCTGCACCCCCACCCCGAAAAAGGGGTGGGTGGGGCAATCTAAGAGGGCTTGTGAAGTCTCCTCCCAACCCCCAGAGATCCCTCTGAAAGTCTGGAGGTGGGATTTGGGTCACCAGAACCCATATCTGGGTGCCAGACTGAGAATGTTTCATTTCAGTTTTGCCCTGCCTATATTTAGATGTGTTGACTGTGGATTGCAGGAACTATTCCACGGTTTTCCCTAGGTGTTTATTCATTTCCTGGCCAATTCTGGTTTGGAAAAGGAGTGCCCTTTATGTCACCCCTGGGCATAGTATCATCCCTGCACTGGGTGTGGCCGCCCCCAGTGCACATTTCCTCTTTCAGTCATCAGGTGCTCATAGAGCTCCAGGCTGGAAGAAGGGGGAGTCCTGCAATGGGGATGGAGGAAGAGTCAAGTATCCAGAGTAAACTGTGCTGGGGTGGGTGTAGTGCTGGGTCTATGGGACCCAGGAGAGGGGCCTGGCACAGTCTGGATCATGAAGACTTCCTGGAGGAGGTGTCATTTAGGTGGCAAAAGGAAAGAGTGCTCCTGGGAGGAGGAACAACACTTACAAAGGTCAGGTTAGGAAGGGGATGCAGGCCCAGAAGAATGGACTGAAAGGGGAGTGAGGAGATACAGCTCCCCAAGCCAGGCTAAATCCTGCTGGGCTGAGGGCTCCTCTTTCCCCCAGCCTCCATATCCTCTACAGCCTTTGGACCCATAGTTTACAGCCCAGAGCCACCCTGTGGATCTTCCCCATCTTGCAGGGTCCAGGCCCATCTAGCTGAGGGGGCTTTGAGGCTAAGATTGTCCCCCAGGAGCCTCAGTCTAGTGTCAGGAGGACCACTTATCAAGGGGCAGCTGCTGAGATCCAGGTATGGGACTAGGCTCCCCCACCCAGACTCCTCATAAACAGACTGAGAGGAAAGAACTCTGGGAAATCACCTAATTGGAACTACATTTTCTTTTCTTTTTTTTTTTTTTTTTGAGATGGAGTCTTGCTTTGTCGCCCAGGCTGGAGTGCAGTGTCACGATCTTGGCTCACTGAAGCCTCCACCCCTCACCCCCCAGGTTCAAGTGATTCTCCTGCCTCAGCCTCCAGAGTAGCTGGGATTACAGGCACCCACCACCATGCCCAGCTATTTTTTGTGTTTTTAGTGGAGATGAGGTTTCACCATGTTGGCCAGGCTGGTCCTGAACTCTTGACCTCGTGATCCACCCACTTTGGCCTCCCAAAGTGCTGGGATTACAGGTGTTAGCCACCACTCCCAGCCATACAATTTCTTTTTTAATTTTTTTTTTTTTTTTTTTTTTTT
>NW_016107315.1:4198672-4249847 GCF_001604975.1 Cebus imitator
TTTTTTACAGTTTTTTTGTTTTGTTGAATTTTGTTGTGTTGCCCAGGTTGGTCTTGAACTCCCAGCTTTAAGCCATCCTCCTGCCTTGGCCTCTCAAAGAAGTTCTAGGATTACAGGCATCAGCCATGGTACGCAGCCCAGAACTACATTCTCATTGCAGAGAATAAGGTCCAGCAAGGCCTACAGAGCAGGTTGGAAGTGTCCTGAGAGCCAAATCCCATGATTCCTCCATGTCAGGGGGTACTAGGCCTCCCTGATAGCCAGGAAGTAAGGAGGAGTCCTTCCCAAGGCCCATATTGTGGGTTGTAACCCCATCATACAGCTTCCATATACTGAGGCTGCAGAAGAGGGACCAGAACTAGGGTTGGGCCTCCACTTATGTGTCTCTCTGACTCTTAAGTGCAGTCAGCAAGGCCAGATCCCATCCTAAGCCCCTTATGGCTCTGAGAGAGCAGGACCACCTTCCTCTAACACCATCTTGTCGCTAATAGCACAGGAGAAGCACATGGAAGAATGGTCCCAGCCGGGTGAGGTGGCTCACACCTGTAATCCCAGAACTTTGGGAGGCTGAGATGGGTGGATCACTTGAGGTCAGGAGTTCGATACCAACCTGGCCAACATGGTGAAACCCCGTCTCTACTAAAAATACAAAATTAGCCGGGTGTGGTGGTGTGCACCTGTAATCCCAGCTACTCCAGAGATTGAGACAGGAGACTCCTTGAACCTGGGAGACAGAGGTTGCAGTGAGCGGAGATGGTGCGATTGCACTCCAGCCCGGGCAACAGAGCGAGACTCCTCAAAAATAAAAAATAAAAAAAAGAACAGTCCTTTCCCACAAAGGGTGGCACCCCATAACATCTCTTGGGAAGCGCCCTACGTCTCCCCTCTGGTCTTCTACACAATCCTGGTCTCTGTTCTGCACATGGTGGGGCTTCCAGGTCGCCTCTGGGAACCAGCCTCTGAGGGTGTTGCTGCTAAGTGCAAACTAGTTCCACCGCAAGCAAAGATCTGAGTGTCCTGCCCTCTTCTCACTGCGACCCAGTCGGTAGTAGGGGGATGGGATGGGACGGCTCAGACTGGCTCACTTCTCTCCAGGCCACACCACGCACATCCACCCACAGGCCGCTGAGAAAAAGGCGCCAAGACGCCAAGAGAAGGTGCAGGAGCCAGGCTTCCAAGGGCCGGAAGAGTTGGATGAGAGGAGGACCCGAGCTAGGTCACGCCTCCTCGAGGCCCCGGCCCCGCCCGCCCAGCCCCGGCGCCCACGAGTCGGCTGAACGCTAAGCGCCACAGTGCAGCGGCGGCTGGCGCGGCAGGTGAGGAGGCTGGGGCATTGCTGTCCGTGCGTCCATAGGCGTCAGGTGCTCGGACCCAAGGGCCGGGAAGGGATTTGGGTTTCACAGGAACCTGGGGCGGGGGTTGGCTATCTTGGGGCTGTCGGGACCGCGGCTTAACGTTGGCCCAGCCCAGACCTCGAGTCGGCCCCCAGCCAGGCCCAGGCCCATAGGGATCCCCTAGGTCCCAGCTCGCCTCAATGGAGCTCCTCCCGCCACTGCCTCAGTCCTTCCTGTTGCTGCTGCTGCTGCCCGCCAATCCCGCGGCTGGCGAGGACTGGCAGTGCCCACGCACCTCCTACGCAGCCTCCCGCGACTTTGACGTGAAGTATGTGGTGCCCAGCTTCTCCGCCGGAGGCCTGGTACAGGCAATGGTGACCTATGAAGGTGAAAATGAGAGTGCCGTGTTTGTAGCCATACGCAATCGCCTGCATGTGCTTGGGCCTGACCTGAAGTCTCTTCAGAGCTTGGTCACGGGCCCTGCTGGTGACCCTGGCTGCCAGACATGTACAACCTGTGGCCCAGGCCCCCACGGCCCTCCTGGTGACACAGACACAAAGGTGCTGGTGCTGGAGCCCGTGCTGCCTGCGCTGGTCAGTTGTGGCTCCAGCCTTCAGGGCCGCTGCTTCCTACATGAGCTAGAGCCCCAAGGGACAGCCCTGCATCTGGCAGCGCCAGCCTGCCTCTTCTCAGCCCACCGTAACTGGCCCGATGACTGCCCCGACTGTGTTGCCAGCCCATTGGGCACCCGTGTGACTGTGGTAGAGCAAGGGCAGGCCTCCTACTTCTACGTGGCATCCTCACTGGATGCATCCGTGGCTGCCAGCTTCAGCCCGCGCTCAGTATCTATCAGGCGACTCAAGGCTGACTACTCGGGATTTGCGCCGGGCTTTGCTGCGTTGTCAGTGCTGCCTAAGTATCTCGCCTCTTACAGTATTGAATATGTGCACAGTTTCCAATCGGGAGCCTTCGTCTACTTCCTGACTGTGCAGCCAGCCAGCATGACGGATGCTCCTGGTGCCCTGCACACACGCCTGGCACGGCTTAGCGCCACTGAGACAGAGCTGGGTGACTATCGGGAGCTGGTCCTTGACTGCCAATTTGCTCCAAAACGCAGGCGCCGGGGGGCCCCAGAGGACAGACGGCCCTATCCAGTGCTGCGGGTGGCCCACTCTGCTCCAGTGGGTGGCCAACTTGCCACTGAACTGAGCATCGCTGAGGGCCAGGAAGTACTCTTTGGGGTCTTTGTTGCTGGCAAGGATGGTAGCCCTGGCGTGGGCCCCAACTCTGTCGTCTGTGCCTTCCCCATTGACCTGCTGGACACGCTAATTGATAAGGGTGTGGAGCGCTGTTGTGAATCCCCAGTCTATCCAGGCCTCCGGCGAGGCCTTGACTTCTTCCAGTCGCCCAGTTTTTGCCCCAATCCGGTGAGCAGAAAGAAGGGGCCCTTACTTGTGAGCTGTGTGCACATGGCTAAATACAGGCTGCTTCCCTTCCATCACTTAGGGGATCTGGGAGGGGGAGGGCGGGCGGAAAGAAGGATTCTCTCTCACCCAGTTCCTAAGTGTTGGGGTGGTGTGAGAAAGCAGCCAGACAAAAGCTACACTGGAGTCTTGGTTCCCAGCCAGGCTGGCCCTTCTTGCTGCCTCATTTTGCTCTTTCCCCTACCTGCCCTTCATGGCCTCTGGTTTTTTAGGTAGCTTCCCTGGCTGTGTGAGGATGGGGTTACATAACTATGTCTCTGTTCGCATAGCTCCTGAATGCTGGGTAGGATGATGGGCATTCCCTCCTACTTGTCCGCCACCCATATCCTCAGGGACACACTCAGAAAAATAGCGCCCCCCCCCACCACCATGCACAAATACACAGGGAGATGCTCACAGATTCACAGACTCAAAGCTGCTTGCCAAGTTTCACTTTCCCTTGTTTTGCTCTGCTTTCCAAAGGGGGTGGGACAGGATTTGTCAGAGAATCTCCCCCTCCTCCACACCCCTCCACCCACCCACCCCCACCCTTCTGCCAGCCACCACATTCCAGGGAGCTTCCTGGGCCTTGGAAGTCTGGGAGCTTGTTAGGGAGCCTGTATGTCCTGAGCTTCACTAACCTGTTTGCTGTGATCGAGGGAGTACCCAGCTCTCATGGGAAGGCAGCTTGGTTCTAGACAGTACTGGGAGACTCACTCTAGTCTTGTGCAAGCAACTATAAACATCCGGGGATAAGTAAAGGCCTAGGAAGGGCTGATTGGAATTGGTCCACCCCAGACTCTTTTTTTTTTTTTTTTTTAACCATATTTGAGGATCTGCCCCAGGCAGGAAGTCTCAAAGCCCATGCTGAACTGGGGGCTCCTTCCAGCAGACTCTGTCTAGGTTCTCTCCAGCCATCGAGTAGGCAACAGGAATAAGATTGGACTAAGGAAATGGGACCCACAGCTACTGCTCTGAGATTCTCTGGCCATCATCCTGTGGCCCTGGGCCTGCTGTGACATTCTCGACAGACTCCTTTCTGCTCCTATTGATGCCTTGAAGATGGGAGGAGAACTTACACCCAATGTGAGGCTGGGGGTCTTCAGCCTCCTTCCCTCTGCTGAATACATCTGGGTTGAGAGGCCCTAGGTTTGGAGACTCCTTGTCTGGGCTTGGGCAGGCCTGCCTGGCCCCTTTTCCTTCCCAGTGGGGAGTCAGAACCTCTCCCCAGGTTGGCTAGTGGTCAGTGGGTCAAAAGACACCCAGCACAGCTGGGCAGAGCCAGGTTCCAGGAGGACTAATCTTGGTCCCTGCCTACAGGCTGGCCAGGACCCCAGGAGGTGTGTAAACCACCCTGTACAGTGTTTGCCCAACAACTCTGGGCATGCAGCTGCTGGGGCAGCACCCACATGTGGTTGGCCTCAAGAAGACTGAGGGACTTAGAGCCCCTTCCTTCATGGGACATTGGACACTTAAGTGTTTTCGGAAGCCTGACCTTTCCCAGCCTGTCCTGGAGGCCCCCAGCCCCAACACTAGCTGCTGCCACTAAGCCGTACCTAAGCCTGGGAACCTAGAGCTAAGGTCCTGGGGCCTAGGGACAAGCAGGCTAGGGTGTGGGCCTGGCTAAGGTAGGGCTCTGTTCCTCTTCAGAGCCCCACCTGTCTCTGAATCATGCTAGAAACACCTGGCAGGCTTCCGGCTCAGGCCAAGCCAAGCCAATTTCCTGCCTCAAGTGAGGGCAAAGTCCCAGTCCCTACCCACCCAAGCTGTAGGCACAGGGTGTGTGGGGTTTCAAGGCCCAGCTCCACGTCTGCCTTTGACTAGGTCTACTAATCAGTGCTGAGGTCTCAGGACTGGGTTAAGCCTCTGTGGTCTGATGGAGCCTTCAGAGGCTCCTGCTTCAAGGAGTGCCTTCAGGGCTGGTGAGGGAGAGTCCTGAGCCCCTAGGCCTGGCTACTGAGCCCTGTCTGCACCTTGCACTCAGCTCCAAAACCACGAGTTCATACCCTGGCTTCCTGGTTTCCCAGAGCTTCCACAGTCCTGCCCTGGAGCATGATTGCAGCCCCATGCTAAGAGCAGGGGAGAGGTTAGTGTCCCCTAGCTTCCAGAACCTAGTTCTGGCCCCCCAGCTGTAGGGGTTTGATTTATCTCTTTTGTACCCTGAACAGGGTATAGGAAGCAGCTGGGGTACAGGAAGACCTTTGGAGTCTAGGGAGAAGGACCATGTTCCCAACCTTGTGCTGGCCAATTAACTCCAGCATTTAGCCCTTATGCAAGTGGGGAAACCCAAGCTCAGAGGAGACAGTTTGCTGAAGTGCACACAGAGAAGCAGAGAAGAGCCACCAGGGGGCAGGAGAGGCCTCTTGCAGAGCTGAGACTTGCAATTTGGCTCCTCTCCTGAGGGTCTATGACACCTTGGACAAGAGACCCAACGTCTTGAACCTGTTTCCTCATTTGTAAGATGTACGGGGTGGGCTGGGCGCTGTGGTTCACACCCGTAATCCCAGCACTTTGGAAGGCCGAGGTGGGTGGATCACAATGTTAGGAGTTTGAGACCAGCCTAGCCAACATAGTGAAACCCTGTCTCTACTAAAAATACAAAAAAATAACTGGGCGTGGTGGTTGGCACCTGTAATCCCAGGTACTTGGGAGGCTGAGGCAGGAGAATCACCTTCACCAGGGAGGCAGAAGTTGCAGTGAGCTGAGATCACACCATTCCACTCCAGCCCGGGTGACAGTGCGAGACTCTGTCTCAAAAAGCAAAAAGATGTACGGGGTGCTTGTGAGAATGGAATGAGGGTAACTTACTATCAGGATGGACATGGCAGGGTGCCGCAGGGAGGAGAGGGAGCGGGCCTTCCAGCCTAGGCCTTCTCCCTGCCCTTGCTATGCTGAGAGCCCTGTGGGGGGAATGGGGGATGGTAACCAGAAGGCCTAGGATCTTCTCCAGTCAGGCCAGGTGAGGGGTGAGTGTGTTGGGCTGCTTCGGCCATTGACAAAGGTCCCAGAGGTCAGGGCACAGAGCTGATCCCTGACACCTTCCATTCCCTGACCTTTCCCAGCCTGTCCCGGAGGCCCCCAGCCACAACACTAGCTGCCGCCACTACCCTCTGCTGGTCAGTAGCAGCTTGTCACGTGTGGACCTATTCAATGGGCTGTTGGGACCAGTACAGGTCACTGCATTGTATGTGACACGCCTTGACAACGTCACAGTGGCACACATGGGCACAACGGATGGGCGTATCCTGCAGGTGGGTCCTCATCCCCACAGTCCCCTGGCCCTGGGTCCTTGTCTCCATCCCCATTTTGTTCACATCTGACCTGTCCTAGGTGGAGCTGGCCAGGTCACTCAATTACTTGCTGTATGTGTCCAACTTCTCACTGGGTGACAATGGGCAGCCCGTGCAGCGGGATGTCAGTCGCCTTGGGAAGCACCTACTCTTTGCCTCTGGGGACCAGGTAAGGTGGGCAGGGCAGGGCCTGGGCCCAGGGTTGTGGGATCACAGACTCTCCATCCACTCCACGGAGGCATTGACATACAGGTCTTACCACCCTAGCCTACAGTGTACTAGGATGGTCTGTAGGGCCCAATCTCCCCCTCCAGGCCCCCCTGAGTCACCTGTCTTCTACCCCAAGGTTTTCAAGGTACCTATCCAGGGCCCTGGCTGCCACCACTTCCTCACCTGTGGCCGTTGCCTGAGGGCACAGCGTTTCATGGGTTGTGGCTGGTGTGGGAACATGTGTGGCCGGCAGGAGGAGTGTCCTGGCTCCTGGCAACAGGACCACTGCCCACCTAAGCTTACTGAGGTATGGCTTCCCTGGCAGAGCACAGGTAAGAATGGGACAAGCTGGGCCTGGGGTGGTGATCAGCAAGTCTTGTTCACAATTTTCCTCAGGTCTGGGATGTTCTTCACATCTACAAGGAGGGCATTCTTTTTTATTTCTTTCTTTTTGTTTTGAGACAGAGTCTCACTGTTGCCAGGCTGGACTGCAGTGGCACAATCTCAGCTCACTGCGACCTCTGCCTCCCGGGTTCAAGCAATCCCCTACCTCAGCCTACCAAATAGCTGGGACTATAGGTGTGCACCACCATGCCCGGCTTATTTTTATATTTTAGTAGAGACGGGGTTTCACCATGTTGGCGAGGATGGTCTTGATCTCCTGACCTTGTGATCCACCCATCTCAGCCTCCCAAAGTGCTGGGATTACAGGCATGAGCCACCGCACCCAGCAGGAGGGCATTCTTGTCAGAGGGGATGCCATATGCAAAGACTTGGAGGCAGGAAAGTGCTCGAATGAGGACTAGCAAGTGACTCCGAATGGCTGGAGCATAGGGCAAGCAAAGGGTATAGCTGCTTTGGGGAAGCAGGTGGGGCTGTGAGAGCCCAACCCCACATAAAGACTCAGGCTATCTGTTCCCCCCATTTCAGTTCCACCCCAACAGTGGACCTCTAAGGGGAAGTACAAGGCTGACCCTGTGTGGCTCCAACTTCTACCTGCACCCTGGTGGTCTGGTGCCTGAGGGAACCCATCAGGTCACTGTGGGCCAAAGTCCATGCTGGCCACTGCCCAAGGACAGCTCAAAACTCAGGTACCACCTGGTCCCTCCCCTCCCTATCCCTAATGGGGACAACCAAGCAGCCCCTTCCCCATGAGACTATTCTCTGCTTATCAGAGGCAAGTGGGGGATAGGGGAAGCTGCAGTGGTTTTGGCTGCTTTGTGTCGGGGAGATGTCTCTGTCCCTTTTTGAGCTTTCATGTGCACTGTCTGTCTGTTGACTCATGGACCAGCCAAGGTTAATCTCTGCCCCTCCAGAACCTTCCTTCCCTAGAGGGAGGCATGGGTGGAGAAACGCCATTCTCCAGCTCAGAGGAGCCCTGTGGCTTGCGGCAGGCATGCACCTAGGTAGGCCTGTGTAATTCCTGGCTGACCTCAGGGGTTCCCCTGGTGCCCCAGACCAGTGCCCCGGAAAGACTTTGTAGAGGAGTTTGAGTGTGAACTGGAGCCCTCCAACACCCAAGCAGAGGGGCCTACCAACGTCAGCCTCACCGTGACTAACATGCCACCAGGCAAGCACTTCCGGGTAGATGGCAGCTCCATGCTGAGAGGCTTCTCTTTCATGGTGAGGTCACCTTGCCCTGTCTGTGCCCTTGGCCAGTGCATGGTACGGGAAGGGAAGGGCTTGGAGTGGAGGACCTGTTCTACCTAAGCCACCTCTATATCCTATTAGAAGCCAGTGCTGACAGCAGTGAAACCCCTCTTTGGCCCACGGGCAGGGGGCACCCGTCTCACTCTTGAAGGCCAGAGTCTGTCTGTAGGCACCGGCCGGGCTGTGTTGGTCAATGGGACGGAGTGTCTGCTAGAATGGTAAGTGCCACCAGACAGGCACTGGAGGCCACAGGGTTCTATCCAGGGGAGCTTTACCAGGTGAGGATTCTGTCAGGATGGAGGGAAGAGGGCTCTGTTACATGGTCAGTGTGGTATGGAGGGCAGGTCCAGAGAGAAAAGACTACCGCCCTCTTCAGTCCAGAGGGAAGCCATCACAGAGTCCATTGGCTCCAGCCAAGGCTGTGGGGAACCTGTTCCCTTCTTGCCCTCTTGGAATGTTTTCCTGGGACCACCTTATCTTCAGACAGACCATGGAGTGGGGCAGGTGGGGGTGATAACAGACGAACTGGGAGAGGTCAACAGGCCACTGAAGGAAGTGGGCCTGGCCATCACAAAGGAGGCAACTCTGAGCCCAATCCCTTGTTTCTGCAGGGTCAGTGAGGGGCAGCTTTTATGTACCACACCCCCTGGGGCCGCGGCAGCCAATGTCCCCCTTAGCCTGCAGGTGGGGGGTGCCCAGGTACCTGGTTCCTGGACCTTCCAATACAGAGAAGACCCTGTCGTGCTAAGCATCAGCCCCAACTGTGGCTACATGTAAGCACCACCTCTTTACCCACTCTGGCCTCTGGGGAATGAGAAAGCCAGCCTTGGAGAATACCCAAAGCCTACCGCCCTGTCCTCTTCCACAGCAACTCCCACATCACCATCTGTGGCCAGCACCTAACCTCAGCATGGCACTTAGTGCTATCATTCCATGACGGGAATAAGGCAGCGGAGAGCAGGGTGAGTGAGTGCTGGCCAGGAGGGAGGAAGGCTGGATGGGTTCCCTGAGCTGTACCTCATGCTGAGCTGAGGAGAGGAGCAACCACAGGTGGGGTTCCTGGCTAATCACTCTCATATTGGTCCCAGCAGTGTGAGAGGCAGCTTCCAGAGCAGCAGCTGTGCCGCCTGCCTGTATATATGGTCCAGGATCACCAGGGAGGGGTGATAGGGAATCTGAGTGCCCGGGGAGATGGAGCTGCTGGCTTTACACTGCCTGGCTTTCACTTCCTACCCCCACCCCATCCACCCAGTGTCAACATAGCTCCACTGAAGCCTGAGGAGCATGCCATTAAGTTTGAGGTAAGTGTAAGGGATAGGGGCAGTGACTGTTGGGGATCTGAAAGTAGAGGCCAAGCTACTGACTAGTTCTCATGAATCTCTCTGCAGTATATTGGGCTGGGCGCTGTGGCTGACTGTGTGGGTGTCAACGTGACCATTGGCGGTGAGAGCTGCCAGCATGAGTTCCGGGGGGACATAGTTGTCTGCCCCCTGCCCCCATCTCTGCGGCTTGGCAAGGATGGTGCCCCATTGCAGGTAGGCAGCCCAGATGGATCTCCCTGGGAAACACTGGCTGAGGGCCTTCAAGCTGGGCCTGAGTTGCCACCTGCCCCCAGGTCTGTGTGGATGGTGAATGTCACATCCTGGGTAGAGTGGTGCGGCCAGGCCCAGATGGGGTCCCACAGAGCACGCTCCTTGGTGTACTGCTGCCTTTGCTGCTGCTTGTGGCTGCACTGGCCACTGCACTGGTCTTCAGCTACTGGTGGCGGAGGAAGCAGCTTGGTGAGTTATTTGCTCCTACCTTTACTCAGCCCCTACTCCCAACCAATGGCATCTTCAAGTCCCTACATCCTGTCTCTGCCCAGGCCTTAGGGATCTCCCACATCTCCCCAGAGGGGTTGGTCCCTAGAAGCTTGAAAAGTCAGGCCACCAGAGATTTTCTTTCCACAGTTCTTTCTCCCAACCTGGATGACCTGGCATCCCTGGACCAGACTGTTGGAGCCACATACCTGCCTATGCTCTCTTCAGGCTCTGACTACAGAAGTGGCCTTGGTGAGATAGTGGAGGCACTAGAAGCTAAAGCCAACCCCTCTCCCTGCAAGCTCCTCACTCCCTCTCCCCACAGCAGTCCCTGACACCGATGGTCTGGATTCCACCACTTGTGTCCATGGAGCATCCTTCTCTGATAGTGAGGATGAATACTGTGTCCCGCTACTGCGGAAAGAGTCCATCAAGCTGAAGGACCTGGACTCTGCACTGTTGGCTGAGGTCAAGGATGTGCTGGTTCCCCATCAGCGGGTGGTCACCCACAGTGACCAAGTCATTGGCAAAGGTGTGGGGGCCAGGTGGGGCTGGGGCAGAGATGGAATCTCAGGATGACATAGGCTAAAGGGACAGTTGGACCAGATTCTGCTCTAACCTTCTCACCAACCTGTGTGACCTTGGGTATACCACTTAAGCTCTTTGAGTCTCCATTTGCTCATCTGTAAAATGGGGATGAGAATAGTTCTGTCTTTGGTGGGTTCTGGTGTGGATCGGTCAGGCATAGGAAGATTGTAGCCTCTGCCATCATGTGGCTGCTGTTTGTTTTTGGTTTTATTTATGGTTTGATTTTGTTTTTGAGACAGGGTCTTACTCTGTTACCCAGGCTGGAGTGCAATGGCACAATCATAGCTCACTGCAGCCTCAACCTCCCCAGGCTCAGGTGATCCTCTGCCTCACTCTCCTGAGAACCTGGGACTACAAGCATGCAACACCAGGCCTGGCTAATTTTTTGTTAGTTTTCTGTAGAGCTGGTCCTTGAATCATGTTGCCCAGGGTGGCCTCGAACTCCTGGGCTCAAGCGATCTGCCTGCCTAAGCCTCCCAAAGTGCTGGGATTACAGGCATGAGCCACCTAACCCAGCCTGTTTTGTTTTGTTTGTTTGTTTGTTTTTCTAGACTGAGTCTTGCTCTGTCACTCAGACTGGAGTGCAGTGGCACAATCTCCATTCACTGCACCTCCACCTCCCAGGTTCAAGCAATTCTCTTGCCTAAGCCTCCCAATTATCTGGGATTACAGGCACCTGCCATCACACCCGGCTAATTTTTGTATTTTCTGTAGAGATGGGGTTTCACCATGTTGGCCAGGCTGGTCTCGAAATCCTGACCTTGTGATTCGCCTGCCTACTGGGATTATAGGCATAAACTACGGTGCCTGGCCTTTTTTTTTTTTTTTTGAGATGGAGTCTTTGTCAGCCAGGCTGGAGTACAGTAGTGCAGTCTTGGCTTACTGCAACCTCCGCCTCCGGGGTTCAAGCTATTCTCCTGCCTCAGCCTCCCCAAGTAGCCGGGATTACAGGCACCTGCCGCCATACCCGGCTAATTTTTGTATTTTCAGTAGAGATGGGGTTTCATCATGTTATTCAGGGTGGTCTCAAACTCCTGACCTTGTGATCCGCCTGCTTGGGCCTCCCAAAGTGCTGGGATTATTGGCGTGAGCCACCGCGCCCAGCCTATTTATTTATTTATTTATTTATTTTTGAGACAGAATATTGTTCTGTTGCCCAGGCTGGAGTGCTATGGCAGGATCTTGGCTCACTGCAACCTCCGCCTCCCAGGTTCAAGCAATTCTCCTGTCTCAGCCTCCTGAGTAGCTGGGATTACAGACGTGTGCCATCACACCCGATTAATTTTTAGTAGAGATGGGTTTTCTTTTTTTTTTTTCCTTTTTTTCTTTTTAAAGACGGGGTTTCACCATGTTGGTCAGGCTGGTCTTGAACTCACGACCTCAGGTGATCCGCCTGCCTTGGCCTCCAAAGTGCTTGGATTACAGGTGTGAGCCACCACGCCCGGCCCGAGATGGGTTTTCATCATGTTGGCCAGGCTGGTCTCAAACTCCTGACCTCAGAGGATATGCCCACCTTGGCCTCCCAAAGTGCTAGGATTACAGGCATAAGCCACTGCACCCGGACCTGTTTTATTTTATTTATTTTTTATTTTTTTGAGATGGAGTCTTGCTCTATCGCCCAGGCTGGAGTGCAGTGGCATGATCTCGGCTCACTGCAACCTCCCCCTCCTGGGTTCAAGTGCTTCTCCTGCCTCAGCCTCCTGAATAGCTGGGATTACAGGTGCCTGCCACTGCCACCACATCTGGCTAATTTTTGTATTTTTAGTACAGACAGGATTTCACTATGTTCGCGAGGCTGGTCTCGAACTCCTGACCTCAGGTAATCCTTCCACCTCAGCCTCCCAAAGTGCTAGGATTACAGGCATGAGCCACTGTGCCTGGCCTTTTTTTTTTTAAAGACAGGGTCTCACTATGTTACCCAGGCTGGCCTTGAACTCCTGAGTTTAAGCGATTTTCCTGCCTCAGCCTTCTGAGTAGCTGGGATCACAGGTGCATGACACTGTGCCTGGCTTCTGCTGCTTTTTTTTTTTTTTTTTAAGACAGAGTCTCACCCTGTCTCCCAGGATGGAGTACAGTGGCACAATCTCCACTAACTGCAATCTCCACCTCCTGGGTTCAAGCGAGTCTCCTGCCTCAGCCTCCCAAGCAGCAAAAACTACAGGCACGAGCCACCATGCCTGGCTAATTTTTGTATTGTTAGTAGAGATGGGGTTTCACCATGTTGGTCAGGCTGGTCTCGAACTCCTGACCTCGTGATCCACCTACCTTAGCCTCCCAAAGTGCTGGGATTACAGGTGTGAGCCACTGTGCCCAGCCCTGCTGCTTTTTTAAAATGTCAGATTGGGGGCCGGGCGCGGTGGCTCAAGCCTGTAATCCTAGCACTTTGGGAGGCCGAGGCGGGTAGATCACAAGGTCAAGAGATCGAGACCATCCTGGTCAACATGGTGAAAACCCGTCTCTACTAAAAATACAAAAAATTAGCTGGGCATGGTGGTGCGTGCCTGTAATCCCAGCTACTCAGGAGGCTGAGGCAGGAGAATTGCCTGAACCCAGGAGGCGGAGGTTGCGGTGAGCCGAGATCGCGCCATTGCACTCCAGCCTGGGTAACATGAGTGAAACTCCGTCTCAAAAAAAAAAAAAAAAAAAAAAAGTCAGATTGGCCAGTTTGGTGCTTTGAGGTCTGGTTGCCAATGAGAATGTGTGGTGTGAGCCTTGGGCCCTGGAGCTCCTCTCATCAACTCATTATGCTCCTCACACCAGGCCACTTTGGAGTTGTCTACCATGGAGAATACATAGACCAGGCCCAGAATCGAATCCAATGTGCCATCAAGTCACTAAGTCGTAAGTGGGGCAGTGGATGGGATGGCAGAGGCAGGAGCCCCAGCCTGGGAGGATTCTTGTTTCTGCTGTGCCCTCACCTTACTGAGTGACCCTGAGCAAGGGAACTTTATTTCCCATTTCCCCATCTGAGCCTTGTAAAGGGACACCCTACCCTGACTTGCACTGCTCTGCAGGCATCACAGAGGTGCAGCAGGTGGAGGCCTTCCTGCGAGAGGGGCTGCTCATGCGTGGCCTGAACCACCCGAATGTGCTGGCTCTCATTGGTATCATGTTGCCGCCTGAGGGCCTGCCCCATGTGCTGCTGCCCTATATGTGCCACGGTGACCTGCTCCAGTTCATCCGCTCACCTCAGCGGGTCAGTGCTTGGCTGGCTCTGGGTTGGGGGCTGGAGCAGCAGCTGGAGAAGGAGCTGCTGTGCCCATGCCCACCAACCCACCTGTGTCCCTAGAACCCCACTGTGAAGGACCTCATCAGCTTTGGCCTGCAGGTAGCCCGTGGCATGGAGTACCTGGCAGAGCAGAAATTTGTGCACAGGGACCTGGCTGCGCGGAACTGCATGTGAGAGGCCAGAGTAGCTGGAGTGAAGCAAGGGCACAGGGCATGAGGGTGTGCAGTGCTTAAGGCCACCTCAGGGAAGGGCCCACTCCAGTCTTGTCCTCCCCTCTCTGCACCTTACTGTTTTTGTCTGCCTAGTACAGACTTGGACTGGACACTGTGGCTTTGAAATTCTGTAAGGGCCCGGAGCAGGTGGTTTCAGGGCCTGGGAAGGACCAGTCCTAAGTGTGATCCTCTCATTACCCCCAAGGCTGGACAAGTCATTCACAGTCAAGGTGGCTGACTTTGGTTTGGCCCGTGACATCCTGGACAAGGAGTACTATAGTGTTCGACAGCATCGCCATGCTCGCCTACCTGTGAAGTGGATGGCGCTGGAGAGCCTGCAGAGCTACAGATTTACCACCAAGTCTGATGTGGTGAGGCCCCACCTGCCCTATAGTCCACATGGCCTTGGCACTCGAGAACACTGGGCCTTACCCATTCAGCTCTGGATGATCTGAGCCCAGGGAGTCCGCAGGGTAGATGACCCCCCACAGCGCATCTGCCCACCTCTTGGGCAGATATAAGATGGAATCTAACACCTGCCAGGGCAAGAAGAGGCTGGGAACTGACTGGCTCCCCACAGATAATCCAGAGCCTGCCCAGCCCCAACTCTGGGCAGGATAGGGTAGTGGGAGGAGACAGAGGAAAGACACTGGTGACGAGGAAAGAGCTCTCAATGAAGGGTGGGCTCTTCCATTTCCAGCTGAAGGACTCTGGGAGGTAGAAGCCCTAGGGGACCTACCTGCCCCCAAATTTGGAGTGAGAGCTGAATCCCCTCACTTCCCCCTTTCCACAGTGGTCATTTGGTGTGCTGCTGTGGGAACTGCTGACACGGGGCGCCCCACCATACTCCCACATCGACCCTTTTGACCTCCCCCACTTCCTGGCCCAGGGTCGGCGCCTCCCCCAGCCTGAGTATTGCCCTGATTCTCTGTGAGTATGTGGAGGTGGTAGTGGGGAGGGAACTGGATCCCAGAGACATGGGAGAGACAGGAGAGAGAGCTCCTGCCTGGCTTCCTGACTAAACTTCTGGTTGACCAGGAAAGGGGCCCTCGCTGGGGCTCAGTTTCCTCATCTGTGGACTGGTCCTACCCCCACGCAGGGTGGACCTCACAGTTGCCATGTTAACAGCATTCTGAGCTCAGAGTTGGGGTTGAGGCCAGTGATTTGATTTTCCCAGCACTTCTCTCCCTCAACTCCCACTAAAGGGGTCTGCTTTCCACCTTTTCCTCTCACTTAACCTCGAGGAAAGACTCCATTAGCAATCTGTTCAGATTTTTTCTGCATCCCCAGTTCAGGTTCTTTCACTGGATGTCATTTCAGGTTCCCCATTCCTGGAGGGATGGTGGCAGCTGTGTTGTCCTCAGTTGTTACGGGGTGGGTTTGCTGCTGAGGTTTAGCTTCATATGCAGCAGGCATGCCTGAACTGTGGCCAGCTCTGCTTGGTTAGAACAGAGAGAACCAGGGCATAGGTAAAAGTAGTTGATGCCTCCTGTCTCAGGCTGTGCTCCAGGAAGGATGTGAGTAGCCCTTCCTCACAGCCCTACCTGCCGTGGGTCCTCTTACTGTTCTAATTCACTGCCTACCCATATCCAGACTGGGTTCCCGGAAACAGATTCAGCTGGAGATTTATGTATGGGAATTAACTGAGAGGTTGGGAGCAAGGGAAGAAGGACTGGGCAGGAGAAACTGGGCTGTGATACGGATGTCACAAAGACTGCAGCCCATCACACAGGGACTGCTTGAGCTAGGATGACCCACCAGAATTTTCTGAAATTGAGACCAATGGGCCAGGTCTTTGTACTAGGCATTAATCAGTTACTCGTCACAGACTGTCCCTGGTGAGAGGATGTGAGCTTGGCAGAGGCAGTTCTCTTCTGCCTAGGGCAATTCCTAGAGAGGGCCTCAGTCAAGAGCCATCAGCAGGCAACACTCCCAGCCGCTGGGAGAGTAAAGGGGGATCTGGGTGGCACATCCTTGCGTCCACTTCAGCAGTCCAGCCCTTCTCATCTCTGGGCCTCAATTTCCTCATCTGTAAAGTGGAGATAACAGTACCACCCTCAGCGAGTCTGAGAATTATATAAAATATTGTGTGTAGGGTACTTAAGAGTATTATTTCAGGCAGGAATTACATCCCCAAGATAATGGGGCATGCACCAGAACCCAGCAGGCAAACCTCTGCTTCAGAACCAGGGTGCCACTGGTGCTATCCCAAATGTTCTTGCTTCAGGATTTTAAATTCCTGCTTTGCTGGACCCAGGCTTCCTTCCTGGAAGAACTGTAATGGTGACCATGGTACCTCATGAGCTGGGCCTTGTGCTGAGCACTTCACAGGCATAAGCCTATGTACCTACTGCTCTGTGATCAGAGGAGGACCCAGAGGCACAGAGGGGTTAAGGGCTTGCCCAAGATCACATAGCCCAGACCACAGGGCATAGGAGCCCAAGCTCTTAACCCCTGAGGGAGTTTGACCTCTGCCAGGGTGGGGAGGCAAGACTGGAACAGCAATCACAGGGATGAGAAGAGCTGCCCCTAATTGGGCAGTGCTAGGCACTAGGTCCTGTCACCTTTCCTCATCCCTGTGTGGCTTGCCAGAGGTTTAACAACAGGTGGGTGGCCCAGAATCCTTGGGTGGGAGTTGCCTTACACTGACATCCCCTTCCCACAACAGGTACCAAGTGATGCAGCAATGCTGGGAGGCAGACCCAGCAGTGCGACCCACCTTCGGAGCACTAGTGGGGAAAGTGGAGCAGATAGTGTCCACACTACTTGGGGACCATTATGTGCACCTGCCAGCGACCTACGTGAACTTGGGCCCCAGCACCTCGCATGAGATGAATGTGTGTCCAGAACAGCTGCAGTCCTCACCCATGCGGGGCAGTGCACACCGGCCGCCCCGGCCCCTCTCAGAGCCTCCTCGGCCCACTTGACTTAGTCCTTGGGCTGGACCTGCTTAGCTGCCTTGAGCTAACCCCAAGCTGCCTCTGGGCCAGGGCAGGCCAGAGGGCAGTGGGCCTCTACCTTGTTCCTGCCTTTTAACCTTCAGAGGCAGTAGGTAAATGGTGCCCATTAGGTCCCTCTCTCCACAGAGTTAGCCAGTGAGGGCAGTCCTTCTGCAACATGTATTTATGGAGTTCCTGCTGTGGACCCTGCCTGCTAGGCACAGTGGACTTAACAGAGACCATACCAACACTGACCCTTGCACCAGTAAAGGAACAAACGACTATTAAAGCACAACTTGTGGCAAATGGTGTGAAAGAATGATAGGCGGCTGCTTTAGATAGCTGAATAGAGGCAAGGGAACCCTCCCAGGAGGTGACATTTTGCTGAGGCCTTATCAAGTGGGGAAAAACCACCAGAAGCAGTGTTGAGGAGAGTTTTTGGCAGAGAGTCACATGTGCAAAGGCCCTGAGGCTGGAAAGGATTTGGATCAGCAGGAAGGCTCTAGAGAACAGGGAGGATGAGCAAGGCCCAGATCCAGGTCATAGGGCCCTGGAGACTGTTGGATGGAACCAAGGAAGTCAGCTGAGTACCCAAGCATGCAGTGGCCAGGATGGTTTCTCCCACGGCCCAGGCTGCCTGCTCCTCTTCTCCCAGCCCTAGCACTTCTCCAGGGCTCCCTGCTCAATCTGCAGTGCCCACCATCACACCATCAGGAATGGAATGGGGCCTGCCATCAGGGGCATGGAGCCTTGGATCCCTGCAACACTGCCAGCATTGATTGTGCTTGTAGCCTTTTTTTTTTTTTTTTGAGACGGAGTTTCGCTCGTTACCCAGGCTGGAGTGCAATGGCGCGATCTCGGCTCACCGCAACCTCCGCCTCCTGGGTTCAGGCAATTCTCCTGCCCCAGCCTCCTGAGTCGCTGGGATTACAGGCACGCACCACCATGCCCAGCTAATTTTTTGTATTTTTAGTAGAGACGGGGTTTCACCATGTTGACCAGGATGGTCTTGATCTCTTGACCTCGTGATCCACCCGCCTCGGCCTCCCACAGTGCTGGGATTACAGGCTTGAGCCACTGCGCCCGGCCGCTTGTAGCCTTAAGAGAGATGAGCCAGCAGCAAGGTCCCAGCTCCACACTTTCAAGGCGCCAACTTCAAAGTGCCAACTGCCCCAGACTATTTATGCTTGTCAAGGCCACTGCACAACAACCCCTAGAGGGGCATGCTCCTCTGAGAGGGAGAAGATTTTTTCCTTCCTCTTCTCCCTTCCTCGCTGCTGAGGGGGCAGTTAGGGCGCCAGGGTGCCTGGCCCAGGACCTGGATCACAGTGTTTTTTTCTCCCTTGCTCATAGCTTCCATCCCTTCAGTTAGGAGACCTCAACTCACCTTAAGAGGGAAGGCTTCTTTCCCTCTGACCTGGCAGCTCTGTACCCTGTCACACATGGAACCCTGGGTTTGGAGCAAGAGCTCCCTGCTAATTAAGAGTGGGAGTCTCCTTGGAACTAGAGCTGCCCAGCTTTCTCCATCCAGCCGCTGCTCATTCTGCCACCTCAGGCCAGAGAGAGGTCCAGTCCTAGGGACCCTAAGGATTCTGAGGACAGGTAGGTAAGGCTTAAAAGGAGACTCTTGTTTGAGTGCAGGGATCCAAAGATCAGGAACCTGTGTGCTGAAGGGGGGCAGAGACACACCTTGGATGACTGTTAATGCCTCAGCAGGCACTGAGGAGGTTGTAGCCTCGCATGCTTGGCCACTGACTCTGTCTCTGTGTGTGCAGGAGACAGTTGTGTTGCCCCTGAGGCTGAGAGGGAGGTAAAGTGGGGTATCTTGGAGCCCATCCCCACCCCAGTTGGAAAGGACTGCCTTTATCCCTCCAACTTGTAGTCCTCCCCTTTAACCCCATCCTGGGGTTCTAAGGGTCACCGAAATCTCTAAGCCCAGGAGTTCCTTCCCCATTGAGTCTCATGGACCACTGCCTTATCTGTTCATATGAGGGATTCAGAGAAACACAGTCTCTGGATGAGAAGGGAGCTTGGCATGGGAAAGGGTCCTAGAGAAAAGAGATAAGAGGGAAAGAGGGTGTCAGATGCAGTCAGAATGTAGGACTTTGGGCCTGCTTCTGGGCCAAGGTTCAGAATTCTCCACGGAGAGGCCCCAGTTAGGCACTTGGGGTCCTTGTTTGTGGCACAGCTGCACCCACCTCTTAATTTCTGCACCCCCTAAGCTCTGAGCTCCATTCGCAGAGCCACCTGATAGTCCCAACCTTATCTGTAGTGTCAGGAGCTGGGACTATTTTAGGGCTTCATATCAGTGACTGGGCTACCAGGGAGACAGGGTAGAGAGGATCAGTTATAGGTCCCTGGAGGAGCTGAGAAAGCATGTGGCCTCCAGGGCTGAAAGGCTGGGCTGCCTCTCCTCTAGGAGAGGCCTGGGCAATAGCTCAGGTGTGGTGAGTGGCCAGTGCAAGGGGAGGGTTGCTAGTGGCCATGGGAGGCCTGGGCCTACCACCAGGGTGGAATGGGATGGTCAGAAGTTTCTCCCAGGGATTCGGAAGACCAGCCTTCCCACCAAGAGCTATGAAGAGTAGGTACCAACTCCTTTATCTCATCTCCCTCCATCTTAGCCCAGTGGAGGTAGGGGCAAGCAGATGCTAATAAAGGCTGGGGCAGGCCAGAGTGGGAGCTGGCGCTGAAGAGGTAGCAGATGAGTCACACCCTCCTGACTGCCCATTGGTGTCACTGTCCTCTGGAGCCTGGAGGGCATGCATGGGCAGACTGACCTGCTTTGATGGGGTACCATGAATCTGGCCTGAGATTTCCTTTATGTTTCGGCCTCAGCCCCAGCCTTTCAGGAAATGTTCTGAGGGATCCAAAGGCTCTCTGGGGGTCTGTATCAGGTTGTTCTTGGGTTGCTAAAAGAAATACCTGAGATTAGGTGATTGTGTGTGTGTGTGTGTGTGTGTGTGTGTGTGTGTGTGATTTTTTTTTAGATGGGGTTTCACCATGTTGGTTAGGCTGGTCTTAAACTCCCAACCTCAGGTGATCCTCCTGCCTTGGCCTCCCAAAGTGCTGGGATTACAGGCGTGAGCCACCACGCCCGGTGAGAGTAGGTGATTTTTAGGAGGTTTAATTGGCTTCCAGTTCTGCAGGCTGTACAGGAAGCATTGTGCCAGCATCTGCTTCTGGGGAGGCCTCAGGAAACTTACAATCATGGCAGAAGGCAAAGCGGTAGCAGGCACTTCACATGGTAGAAGGAGGACCGAGAGAGAGAGAGAGATCAAGAAAGAGAGAGTAGCAGGGAGGTGCCACATACTTTTAAATGACCAGATCTCAAAATAACTCACTGTTATGAAGACAGCACCAAGCCATGAGGGGTCCACCTCCATCATCCAAACACCTCCCATTAGACCCCACCTCCAGCATTGGGGATTGCAGTTCAGCATGAGATTGGGGTGGGGACAAATATCCAAACTATATTGGGGTCACACCTGTGGGCTCCAGATACAGCCCCATTTCAAACCCAGTCTTACTGTTGCTCTGTTGGAGCTCAAGGGCCAGGCCCGTGGTGGTTCCTATTTTGAGCTCAGGTGACAGGAACTGAGGGAAGTTGCTGATTTCTTGTTAAGGCTCAGCACATGCTGAAGCAGAGGGACCAGCAAGCACCAGAGACTCCCAGTGCCAGGGGCATCTTCACTGTCTCACCACCTTCCTTTCAGGTTCGTTTAACCACCTGCATACTACTCTTTTTTTTTTTTTTTTTTTTTTTTTTGAGACAGAGTCTAGCTGTCACCAGGCTGGAGTACAGTGGCTCGATCTCAGCTAACTGCAACCTCTGTCTCCCGGGTTCAAGTGATACTTCTGCTTCAGCCTCCCAAGTAGCTGGGACTACAGGTCTGTGTCACCATGCCCAACTAATTTTTTTTGTATTTCTAATAGAGCCAGGGTTTCACCATGTTGGCCAGGATGGTCTCGATCTTTTGACCTCGTGATCCCCCTGCCTCAGCCTCCCAAACTGCTGGGATTACAGGTGTAATCTGGAGCCACCATGCCCAGCCTTTTTTTTTTTTTTTCTAAGACAGAGTCTCACTGCGTCACCCAGGATGGAGAGCAGTGGGTGATCTCGGCTCACTGCAACCTCCGGCTCCTGGGTTCAAGCAATTCTCCTGCCTCAGCCTCCTGAGTAGCTGGGATTACAGGCATGCACCACCATGCCCGGTTAATTTTTTTATTTTTAGTAGAGATGGAGTTTCATCTTGTTGGCCAGGCTGGTCTTGGACCCCTGGTATCATGTGATCCACCCACCTTGGCCTCCCAAAGTGCTGGAATTACAGGCGTGAGCCACCGTGCCTGGCCAACCACCTGCATCCTCTTATAGCCAGTCTTGCTCTGGGCATTTGGGATCTAGAGATGCATTAGGGAAGGCAGGGCTTCAAGAAACAGGTGGTCAAGATCATGGGATTCAATCATCTTTGAAGCCAGTGATCCCTGCCTCATGCCAGAAGTCCCTCCTGGGACATTGCAGCCTGGACCATGGAGAATCAGAGGCCCCAAAGGAGTCAGCTCCACCTCTGGGCTTCATGGCAGTGGCAACTCCAGCTAAGCATCAGTCCTGCTGACATGTCCCTCCAAGCCAGGAAGTCTCCTCTTCAAAGGGGAAAAGGAATCTTTTGGGTGGTTCCAGTTACCCTGTTCACATGGGCTCCTGCCCTGGTCTCTTCAATCCAGTCATCTGTTTTTAAGTCACTCCCACTGTCCCCAGAGCCTGGGTTCCATAGGAACCCTAAAGGAAGGCAGCTCTGCTCACATTCCCTCTGCAGGTGTGACTGGAGGTCAGCTGTGCTCAGCAGCCATGAAGCCATGTGTGCTTTTGGCAGTACCTCCTTTGCCTCCACTTTGGCTGGCTTCTGGAGGGGGGGCTGCTCCCAGGGAGAGTGAGGAGCTCTCCCAGCCCCTAAGCCAGCTGTGGCCAACAGTCAGGGTGGCTGTGCTGTTGCCTTCCCTCCGGGCTGATGCGGCTGGCCATCTTTCACGCAGAGTTACGTAAGCTTGAGTCAATTGGGGCTCAGAGCGGTTCATTGTGGGCTATTTTTAAGCTGCAACACATCACAGTAGAGGGGTCACTGCACTGCCGGCTTGCAGGGAAGGTTGTTTAAACATCTGTTATTTAAATTTCCCTGCACCTTAGAGCTCAGAAGCCACATCCTCCTGGTACTAGTGGGTTCTGCCTTCCACATCTCAGAATAGGAGTGGATTATCTCCCCTCACCCTGCCTTAGGTTCCCCTAAGGCTGGGATTCTCTGTTACTGCCTGTCTTCCTCTGGAGTCAGACAGTGGGGCCAAGGAGCAGGAGGTGCCAGCTCCTTTAACTATGGTACTGTCTCTGTGGAATGGGTGTTTCCTGGCCAGGAAAAATGTCAGGGAGGCAGAAGGTCTAGGTCTAGGGTTCACAGGTCACTTGAATAGCTCCAGGGAGGAAGGTAGGGAGAGGAAGGTAAGGAGTGTGGGGCATAGAGCTAGGAGATCAAGAGTGCATCCCTTCCTCCTTGGAGGCCTCAGTTTCCCATCAGCACCAAGAGAGGGTTGAAATACAAGATACTTTTAAGTCTGTTCAGAAGCCTGCCTTTGCTTGAGCTGTGCTCCCAGCTGTAATGCCCTCCCTCTGCAGATCTAAACGCTACCCATCTGTAGTCTCTGGGATAGAAGGGCTGATATATGAACCCCCGGACAGTGGCTTGTGTGTGAACCTCTGGGGAAACATGCTTTCCTTTTTCCTCCATTATCAAGTGAATGGCTACACTGGGAGTCCTTTAAGGCTCTTTCTGATCCTACATTTTTGGAGACATCCAGAGCCTTCCCAATGCAGTGGAAGGCAGGCAGAATGGAAGGGTGCAAGGCCAGGGGCTTGACAAAGCTAGCTGCCTCCTGAGAACACAAGGAAGCTGAAAATAGGTCTGTATTGAAGCAGGAGTGGGAGCCAGTCATGGAGCTCCTGATAGTGTAGCGCTGTGCCTCTCCCCTTGACCCCCTTCTTGCCACCTCTCTATCATCTTCAAGACCTCTTAAGTGGGAGGGTTCCAGCCTGATCCACAGGGGAGAAGGGTTTCTCACAGTGATTCGACCCTCAACCCTCTCTGCAGGGGTTGGAGCCTTCCCAGCAAGCCTGGCTGGAGGGGCAAGCTGAACTGTGAGGAGAAGGCCATGCAGGGCTTGCCCTCACTGGGACTCCCATCTGGCCTCACCCTCAGACTAAGCTCCTCCCAGATCCTCCTTGTCACCTCCCTCCCACCCCACAGTCCTCAGCCTGGGGAATGGGCTCAGTCTGGGGGAGGGGCTCTCCAGGTTGCCATGGCAACACGTTGGTCCTCCTCACTTCCCAGATTCAGAAATAGAATTGGACGCCCTTCTTCCTGGTGAGACACTATTTAAAAACATGTTGGGGGAGGGGCCCAGGGGCGCTATCCCTAGGGGCTGGGAAGAAGGGACCCAGCCTGAAAGCCTCTTTATTTGCCCTGCTGCTCTTCTCCCCAGCTGGATGAGATGAGTGGGCTTTGGCCAGCTAAGAATTCTGACTACAAAGGACTCAGTCTCTGGCCTGTACTCAGCACCACCAGCTTCCTGGGAGGGCCCGCTCTCAGGCTCGAGGTACCTGGTAAGCTATCAGGAGGAGGAGCAGGTCCATGCAGGACACAGCTTGGGTGTGGGGCCTGGGGCTGCAGCACCCACAATGGAGTCATTTTAGCTCCCCTCCAGCAGGGTCTGTGACTGCCTGGCCCTGAGCATGGCACCCAGTGGTGGCAACACAGGATCCTGAAGTATGAATCCAGAGCCTGGTGGCTTGGCTTCAGATTCTGGCTCTACTTCACACTAGCTGAGAATAGACCTCTCTCCCTTTCTGTGCCTTGATTTCCTTATCTGTAAGATGAGGTGTGACAGTGCCAAGCTCATTGAATTGCTGTGAGTCTGAGTTATGAGTGCTCTGCATTGCACTGGCACAGAGGAAGGACCCCATCAATATCATTGTTACTATTACTATAATGGGTGTTTGCTATAAGGACCTTCACAGCCAGACTTGGGGGCTCATGCTTGTAATCCCAGTACTTTGGAAGGCCGAGGTGGGAGGATCACTTGAAGCCAGGAGGGTCACTGCAGCCTGGGCAACAAAGTGAGAACCTGTCTCTATCAAAAAAAAAAAAAAAAAGCCAGGTGTGGCGGCTCACACTATCCCAGCTACTCAGAAGGCTGAGTCACAAAGATTGCCTGAGCCCAGGAGTTCAAGACTGCAGTGAGCAACGATAACACCATTGCACTCCAGCCTGGGCGACAGAGTGAGACCTTGTTTCTAATAATAAAAATAAAAATAAGGGCCTTCTCTATCCTGGTTGCTTCCTTTGGGCCTTCTTTCAAGGGCCAGATCTTTCAGCCATTTCTGCTCCCTTCCCCCAGGAGACCTCAGGCAAGTTGTTTACAAAGGACCAGAGTTCTGGAAAGGAGGGTTATGACCCACCTCTGTAGGAGGTGGAAGATGGCTCAGTGGTAAGACAGGCGAGGAGTTCTCAGGACCGCTCTCCAGGTCTTCCCAGCCCTCCCAGGCACAGTCCAGCTCAAATGCTGTACAGGCACTAGAGGCTGCTACTAGCATCTCTGTTATAAACAAAAAACTGGTTTACTCAAGCCAAAGATTAATGATGTTAATAGTTGTCAGCAAGCATGTGTGTACATGAATGTATGCACACATATGCACAGGCAGACCCTTGAACTTTGGATGTTAACATGAGGATGAGCAGCTCCCCCTTGGTGTCCAGAGCTACCTGTTTCTTCTCTTTTTCAACTTTATTAAAAAAATTATCTTTAATCCTAGCACTTTGCGAGGATGAGGTGGGTGGATAACCTGAGGTCAGGAGTTTGAGACCAACCTGGCCAACATGGTGAAACCCTATCTCTACTAAAAATACAAAAATTAGCTGGGTGTGGTGGCCAGTATCTGTAATCCCAACTACTTGGGAGGCTGAGACAGAAGAATCACTTGAACCCAGGAGGCGGAGGTTTCAGTGAGCCAAGATTGTTCGATTGCACTCTAGCCTGGCCAACAGAAGGAGACTCTCATTATGTTGTCCAGGCTGGTCTCAAACTCCTGGGCTCAAGCAATTCTCCTGTCTTGGCCTCCCAAAGTATTGGGATTACAGACATGAGCCACTACACCTGTCCCTGTCCCCATTCTAAACCAAAGGCAGCATCAAGGAAAGAGGGATGTGGGCCCAGGGGGCCTGAGATATGGAGCCTGACTGTGCCCAGTGCCAAGTTAGAAAGCTGCAGATGTGGCACCTCTGTGTTAGCTTTGGTCCCTGGTCACACAGCCTCACACCCCACAGCCAACTGTAAATACTATTTTTAACCTCTGTGAAAACACAGTTTCAGAGAACAAGCCTACAGTTAGGTTATCCACAAACCTGTTTCCTGGGTGGAGAGACTGAGGCCTGAAAGAACACAGCCCTGCCAGACAGAGGGAGGAGGAGGCCCAGAGCTCAGAGCTGGTGGGAGGGAGGAGGGCCTAACCCTACCCAGGTTAGAACCTCCAGATCTGGGCCCGTGGCAATGTGCAATTCTCCAAACTGCTGCCTAAACCTGTCCTTGTAGCTACATGGCAGCTCTGGGCCTAGCTGCTGCTCCAGGAAGGTTCCATTCCTCCCTGCCCCTTTGTTTCTCTATTTAAGAAAAGGAGAGCAGAATTGCCCATCTGATCTGGTAGCTTATATTTCCTATGGATCCTTTTGTCTGACTTGTCCTTGCTGTATATGAAGCTCTGAGCCCACTGTGTACTCAGTCCTCCACCCACTATGTCCCCAGGCTAGCCCTGGGCCCACTGTGGTCTTACCATCCTGTAATTGCCACTTGGCTGGCCCTTTGGCTGCTGTAGCCCCACCCTGTGCCCAGAGCTCTGCCCCCATTATGGCTAAGATGAAGCTGACACAATGTGATAGGAGCTAGAACATTCTGACTAGAGGATTCTGAGCAGAGGCCCCACCCCCACCCCTCCCACCCTCATCCCTACCCCTGCAGGATACTGGTCCTGGGCTTCAGGGACATGTGGCTCTGGGGAGGGGGCTCTGTGAGGCGCAGGCAGAGGAGAACCATCTGGAGCGGCAGAGACTGCCAAGGAACTGCTGTCCCTGGAGTGGGAGCCGGGGAACATAGGGAGGGGAGGTTGGGATGGATCTTGGGCCCCTTACCACCTTCTGCCTCCCAGGACTGAGTGGTGAAAGGACTTTGTCCCCCCATCCAAAGGGCCTGTGCCAGGGGCTTCCTCAGAGTCTCCCCTCCCTACCTTTTTCCTCTGGCCTTATCTTAGCTTTCCCTGGCCCTCAATGTGGGACTAGCCTGGGCAGAATGTCCACCTGGCTGAGAAGGATAGAGCAGGCTGGCTGCAGCTGGCTAACTTCACTGGTGTCCACTGGCCCCTGCCTCCTAAGGTTCCCTGGGCAGGCCTCCATTTTTCAGGGGTGTGGGGACCCTGGTTTCCCACATTCTGTCACTCTGGAGATCACTGTGATGTGACTCCCTCCTCAGAGCCACATGTCTCTGAAGCCCAGGACCAATATCCTGCAGGTGTAGGGATGGGGGCAGCAGGGGTGGGGATGGGGGCAGCAGGGGTGGGGATGGGGCCTCTGTTCAGAATCTTCAAGTCAATCCCCAGGGGGCTGCGATGTATAAGGTTACCATGACAATGGAGTGGGGGCAGGGCATCTAGGACATGGAGCAGGACTATGGAAGCCACCAAGAAAGTGGGGGACCCTGATCCATCCGGCCCCCAGGACCACCCCTCAGCTGGCAGCCAGCTGGGGCGTAGCCCCAGAGGGTCTCAGGGACCATGGCTAAGCTCCAAGCAGGGGTTGTCATTGTCTACTGAGACCATCACTGATGACGCCTGTGGCCCAGCCTCCCAGGCCCACGTCCCTGAGCCCATTTGCCAGCTACTCCAGGATCCTGCTTGGGTTAGCTCCCAGTGCTGCTGTGAGCAGGGCTCCCAGAATGACCCAAGACTCTTCTCCACTAGTGTATTGTCAAGCCCCATGGTGGGAGCCCAACAACATCTCATGGAGAATGTGACCCCGACCCTACCAGTGTGCACGCGCAGTGAGAATACCAGTGACATAGCCCAGCGTGGATCCCGCTGCCTTCGGCTTCAGGTGCAGAATTTGGGAGAAGACAAGCCTCCGGCTAAGGTCCTGGTAGGCTGGGGCAAAGGCCCCTGCAGCTCCGACCAGAGGGCTTCCTTGGGCACCAGGAAGAGTCGGTGGCTACCCTTCTTCCTTTCAGGAGAGAAAGGTACCCCTGAAGCCCAAGGTGCTTTTCTGGCTCCAGCTCAAGATCTAGCCCAAGATCAGGATGAGCGTAAGCATCCGGCTCAGGCTCCTGCCCTAGTTACATCTTCTTTTCTATCACTGACTCCTCCAGTTCCAGCTTGGGCTACAACTCCAGCTCTGGATGTGACCCCAACTTCCACTACAGTTGAAACTGACACCCATACCATTGACAACCTGACTGACACCACTGCAGTCACCAAGGGCCCATCTCAAGACCTCCTTCTCAGAAAGTGTGGCAATCAGTGGTCAACCATCTTGGAGTCTTCCAAAATGGTCACATCTTGCCAGGACACAGTGAATCTCCACTCTAAAGAGAAGCCTGCCACCCCAGTGCCTACTCTAGAAGAGTGCCCAGACCATGCCCAGGAGGACGTGGTTACCAGAAGGAAGGTGCCAACCAAGGACGCTGAGAACCCAGTGGAGAAACTTCCAGTCCCTACCTCCAGGCCAGGCAGCCCAATGCAAGGCCCAGAGCCCCCAGATATCTCCAAGTCCCAGAGGAGTGGCCAGGAGATCTGTAGCTCACAGCCAGAGAAGCAGCCCCCCAATGTCTGTGACCATAGCAGCTCCAATGTGCCGCTGTCTGCCTACCAAGTAACCTGCCACAAGCACTCCCCATTCCAGTCTCCCAAGGAAGCCATGCAGATCCCTCTCTCCAGTGCCCCAACCGGCCAGCTTCAGGAAGCTGTGGAAGACCATGTGCTGGTGTTTGATATGGCCACAGGCAGCACGAGGATGGGGCTGCTGTGCCATGACCCTATGGGCTCACGGGCGGTGCTTGTGGGCCTCATGTCCAGCTACCCATCCATGTATGTATCTGAAAATATGCTTTTCACCCAGCTATTGGCCAAGCCCATCCCCTCTCCTGAGAGCAATCACTCCAGCTTTTGGTCCACCACAGCCATGCTGTCCAGCCCAGTGCCCTCCAGCCTCTCATCTGGCAGCTATCGAGAGGTGGCCCTGGTTCCGAAGGAGGCCAGGCTCAATCTGGAGTCATGGGACTCCCCTGGTACTGAGACACCCGTCAGGGTTGGGATGCTCACTGGGCCTGTTTCAATGGGGATGCCCCTCCAATTTGATGAGAGGATGCTGACCCATGGCCCTAATACTAGCTGGTCCAACCCCGATGGTAAAAAAAATGAACCTAGTCACACCATCTTGATGCTAGACCCTTCCATGGCACCCTCTAGGATGCCAGATGCCTCCATACTCCAGACCAAGAAACTGCAGTGGATGAACTCAGAGCCTGCTGCACCAGCCAACACCCAGGAGGCGCCCAGATCCCTGCTCCAGGAGGACATAGGCAGCCACAAAGAGGTCATTCCTGCTCACCCTGATAACCCTCAGGCCAAAGATGCTGGGCAGGCCCTCCTCACTGAGATCCTCCTTGCTGGACAGCCACCCCTACCTGAGCACCCCTTTACTGATCAACCCCCTCTCAATGGGCAGACACTCCTTGCTAAGAATCCCTCTTTATCTAAAGGACCCCCCATCACCAAAGAGCCTGCCCTTTCAAGAGGCTCCCCTAACCCTGGAGATCCTGGCCAGGTCTCCACCCAGGAAGATGAGCCCTTGGGTCTGCCTACTCATGTAGGGACACTTCAGGTGCCCCTGACACCTAAGGAGACCTGTATCTATAAGAGTAGAGACAAGGTTGGCATCAGTAATGCTCCACGCTCCATCATGAATCAGCAGCAACCTGGCAGCTCCCCTAGGGCCCAGGAGGAGCAGCTTTCCTTGATCACATTTACCACACCTGGCACTGGATACAAGGTCTTGCCCATGGTGGCCACTGAGTCCCAGAGTGCCCCATTCAAGCTGACAGCTGAGGATCTTACACACTCATCCGTGGTTGCACATTTTGGACTGCCCCGTGGGGCCTGCTATGAACTGGTGTCTACCATGGATGCCCTGCCAGTGCGGTTGCCAGTGCTCTGCTGCCAATCCCTGAGACCCTTCCAGGACATGGCAGCTGTGGTGATTGATACAGGCACGGGATTCACCAAATGTGGACTGGCTGGAGAGGACCATGTCCTCAGTGTCATACCCTCAGGAGTTCAGCTGCTGCAACATCCAACCCAGGGCCAGCCACGGTATGCAGTGCCTGAAAACCAAGAGGGATCCTGTTCAGTGCTGAACCGAGGTGTGGTCTGTGACTGGGATGCACTAGAGGTGCTATGGCAGCACCTGTTCTATTGCAGGCTGGGTGTGCAGCCTGAGAAGCTGGCTGTGCTCATAGCTGACTCGCCCGTCTCACCACGCACCAACCGAGAAAAGGTGGCTGAAGTACTCTTTGAGCATTTCCATGTACCAGCCATGCAGACAGTGCATCAGGCCCTGCTGGCACTCTATGCTTATGGACGTACCACTGGGCTAGTGCTGGGCAGTGGCCATGGCACCTCCTATGTGGCACCCATCCTCACTGGGGATCTAGCCCCACTTGACACCTATCGGCTGGATGTGGCTGGTGCTGACCTTACTGACTACCTGGCCCAGCTGCTGCAGAGAAGTGGCCACTCACTGCCCAAGTCAGGACTGATCAACCAGATGAAAGAGGCCTGCTGCTACGTGGCCATGGATGTGGCAGCTGAGAGGGCCCGCACCCAGGAGCAGGCCGGGGTGGACTTTGTGCTTCCAGATAAGCAGGTTATCACACTGGGCTCTGAGCGCTTCTGCTGCCCTGAGGCCCTCTTCCAGCCCAACCTGATAGGTCTTAACCAGCCGGGCCTCCCACAGCTGGCCCTCCTAAGCATCAGCCGGTTGGAGGCCAAGCAGCAGGAGCAGCTGCTGGCCAATGTGGTACTGGACGGTGGCAGCACCCTGGTGAGTGGCTTCCCAGAGCGCCTGAGACAGGAGCTGGGCCCTGGTGCGGCTGTGCTGGGCTCTCCTCACCGTGCAGTTGCTGCCTGGCTTGGGGGCTCCATCATGGCATCCCGGAACTCCTTCCAGAGCCTGTGGCTCAGCCGCCAGGAGTATGAGGAAGAGGGCCCATGGGCTATCTATAAGTACCAGCTGTGAGCACATAAAAGTTCTGGTTCTGCTTGCTTTAAGTGCCATGGCATGTTTCCAGCACAGGGTGGTGTGGGAAAAGCAGGACTCCAGGCATGAGGTCATGGATGGGGGCCCTGGCTCTCCCAAGGCATGCTCTGTCTCTGCACTTCAGAACTCCATGGGCCTTGGCAACCCATCCTTTCTAGTCAGCCCTGGAGCCCCTTGACTGGCATTGGCTCTGATCCGGCCTGACCTTTACTGCACCCCAAGGGCAAACACAGAGAGTGGCTGCTGTGGGTTTTGCCCCGTTGCCCTGACAACAAGTGCAATTACCCTTGATTGCCAGCTTGTTGCCATGGCAATTTCAAACATAATGTAATAACCCACACAGCCTGGAGTGAGTCACAAGGTGGGGGGCGGGGGGCAGCCCCCTCCCCTGGCTCCGGAGGAAAAGACTGTTTGCCCTCCTCCATTGTGGGCCCCCTTCTGGGGGCTGAAGCCAAGCAACATGGACAACAGTCAAGCAGTATCAAAGATGGCTGGGGGCCTGGGTGGGAGGGTTCTGTCAGAGTCTGGTCTTCTTGGGGAGCTGTCCTGCTAATCTAGGTACCTCCTAGAGTCTGAACCTTTACTGGAGCTCTATGCAGGGTTAGCAGGGACTTCTGTCAGTCAGCCAGAATCTAAGGTCATGGGATTGCTGCCCTTTGGTACCCTAGGGCAGGGAGTTGGGGGCGCAGATAAGTCCTGGATCCTGGGTAAGTGGCTCAACCTGAGCTGGGGGATGAGGCTCTGTGGATACCGAGGCTCACATCTTATTCTGCCCCTCTGACTTTCTAGCTTTGATGGGAGCCAGAACTATGAACTTAGGGCCTCTTCTCCTCCTCAGCCTCCCAACCCAAGCAGCTGTTACCCTCCAGGGTACAGGCCTCCTTAGGGGGATCCTCATAAAGGCTACTAGACAATGCCAATCTCAATTGCCTCTGCTCTTGTTCCAAACTCTGCTCTATGCGGAAGGGCCTCCTGCCATCCCTCTGGCCAGTGGAGTGGTGAGAAATCATGTCCCCTGACCCCATCTGGCTTTGAATAGTGGAAGTAAGAACAAAGCTCAGCATTGGTCCAGTCCCTGCCCTGGAAGAGCTAAGAGGATGGCATTCAGCTGGTGTTACTATTGCCTGCCTTGAAGGCAGCTGGAGGTTGAAGCCAAAACACTGAAGTCAGTCCTACCCCACCTGGGAGCTGAGGGATAAGCCATGGCTCAATCCTAACCCTGGGTTCTTGTCTTCAGATTGTCCTCCACAAATGGCAAATACTTGTCTGTCTTCACATATACCTGAGATCAAGTGGCTGCTCTGGTGGGGAGCCTGAAAACAGCCAATGATGTAGGGTCAGCACAGATCCTGCCCGTCCCTGGACATGGTCCAGCCCCCTTCCCATGTCCGGCTCTCAAAGCCTGATTCAGCCTCTACAATTCTGAGACTTGTGTCAGGCAGGAAGGGGACTGACAAATCCAGGGACCAGCTATAGCGTCCACACACACGTGCCAGCAAGCATGCCTGGGTGCACAAAGAATGCAGACACACGTGCCCCTGGGCACCACTGCATACACTGTGCTGTTGCATCTCCCTCAGCAAAAGAGAGCATACACACACGTACACGTGTGCATACACACCCTGCCACGTGCTCTCACCCACATGCAGAGAGCGTGCATAGGACCAAGAAGAGGTGGAGTACTGCCAGCAGCAGGCAGGGCGCTAGGGAGCTACCTCTTCCTCTGCCTAAAAATCCCCATTCCAGCTTCTCTTTGACCCCCATGATTGGATAGCCATGACCCTCAGAAAAGACAGAAAACACGTGTGTGGCATATGTAGGGTCAGCAAGCCACAGGTTGGCTACACCATAAAACTCAGAGACCCATTGTTTCAAGAATAGTGGACAGATGGCAGGAAGGACTCAGTGCCAGGCCATTCATTCATTCTGCAGACATCAGCCGAGCATACTGAGATGAGAAATGGGTTCTGCCTTGCAGATACCCAGCCTGCCAGGAGATTCCTACCCAGTGTGGGCTGGGTGCCATAACCCGAGACCACTCAGAGCCCAGTGACCCCAGAAGCAGCACAGACTGTCCTGGAGGAGGTAACCCCAAACCAGGGAGGAATGTGAAGGGCTCAGTACCCCCTCTGGAGGAATATTTTGAAGAACCTTGTCTGAGGCAGTTATTTCCTACGTTAGCCTTCCAATCCGAGCCCCAACCCCAGCAGTCCCTCCTGTTATCAGCCATGGGTGGCCATGCAGGGGAGCCTCAAGATGGCTGAGGGTTTGGGGGTGACCCCAACGCCCTCTCCTGCAGCAGGATCGGTAGGCTCACTGGGAAGAGAGGGGCAAGATAGAGCCCAGCTCCAGACACTGAGAGGCCTGAGTCTGGCTTTCATATACTGGCCTTAGATGGTCCTCAGGGCTTGAATGGCATGGAGCTGGCTTTGGGTCCATGAGCCTCACTGACAAGGGACAGAGAAATGACCAAGGACTTGCTTCAAAGCTTCCTCCTGGTGGTTCTGAGCCTCCTCCCTCCTATCAGGGCCCAAGCCAGTTGGGATACCTTGGTGCCACAGTTCTCCTGTGTCCCCATATCCCAGGCCAGGCCCCCTAGAGTGAGGCTACTCAGGAAGTGTTTTAGAGTGATTAGACTGAAAAGAAAGCAGAGGCCACACCATGTTACAGGTCACTTTTATAGTTTGGGAAATTTGGTGTCACACAGGAGGGGGCTGACTCTGCCAGACACCCTGGCTGGGACTTATGGTTGGGAAAGACCAGAGGCCTTGCAGGAGTTGGGGGTGGGGTGGGATAGGAGACTGCTACCAGAGTCTAGGGCCCTCACTGTTTACACACTGACTACTTGCAAACACATACCTCTGTGTGTTTACTGCTCCTAGCTAGAGGATGCTAGTCTGCAGGGGAGCCTGCCCTAGCCCGACTGCCCATCTGGTTTTTCTAAGCGGGTCCTGCCTTTTGGGTCGGGTTCGGGAAGCTGGGCGAAGCCCGGGTCTCTAGAGACTAATGGCTGGCAAGCGATCCTACGCAACTCCAGGGCTCAGGCTTTCCCCTAACTCTTCACTCCCCACTCTTACATTGGGCATAGGAGGCTTCCTCCGGCCTCAGTCTGAGGGCCTAAGGGAGCCGTTGAGGACCTTGTCCAGGGCTAAGCAGGCCAGTGCTCCCAGCACGAGTGCCATCCCGCGCGCGCCTGCTCTCCAGTGGGATTCTGCCCTTAAGGCTCCGCCAGGGTCGGGGCGGGGCCGGTTGGGAGGCCCCGCCCCCAGCCCGCCCCCGGCCCGGGGTGCGAATCGGGTGCCGGCAAGCGGCTGGCGATGCTGGAGGCTCGCTAGCCGAAGCGGCTGCATCTGGCGCCGCGTCTGCCCCGCGTGCTCGGAGCGGATTCTGCCCGCTGTCCCCGGAGCCCTCGGCGCCCCGCTGAGCCCGCGATCACTTCCTCCTTGTGACCAACCGGCGCTGCAGGTGCGGGGCGGGCCGGGCGGGGGGCGCTTCCCGAATGCACGTTGGGGGGCCTTGGGGGATTGTTTCCCTGGCTCGAGGTTCGGGATGCAGAGAGCGCGGGGGCGCAGCGAGGTCTCGAGGTCCTGGCCGGGTCAGAGCGCGCGGGCTTTGCAGATCTGGGGGACGGAGTGCGGGGTCGGGCCAAAGTTCCCCGTTACCTCTAACGGCTTGGGGGTCCCGGGGGAAGCCTTTGCGGCTTAGAATTATGAAAAGATTAACCCTCGAAGATTCGTGGTCCCCTGTGAGGGTAGGGGCCGAGAGCTGAGACGTCCCTCCCAGTTCCCAGAGCCGCCTCCAGCCCCTCCCAACTGTCCCCGGGCCCCTTCCCTCCTGCTTAGCAGTCACTAATTTCCATGACAACGGAGAGTTCTTTATGGGCGACAACCCGGAGGGGGCTGGGCGGGGCTGCCGCGGGGTGGGGGAGGAGGCTCCAAGCCCCTGGGGACCAGCAGCCCCCAGCCAAAATTCAGCTTCTGAGCCTTCACCTGGGGACCAGCCGGGGGTCCAGTGCACGGACCCACGTGCACGGTGGGGGTGGGGGTGGGGGCGCACATGCTCCTGCTGGGAGGTGCGGGGCTTAGTGCTCACACGTGTGCTTTCCGCATGTGTGTTGCTGTGCCAGCGGGGGCGAGCCAGCAGCACATGGGAAGGGGGTCAGGGTGGCACCACGGTGGGGAGCAGGGCCCCTGGCTGGAGGTGGCAGGGATAGTGACAGCGTAAGCTTCTGCCTTCCCCAGCTTGTACTGTCTGGCAGAGACCCTGGGCTCTTGAGCCCCAGCCCCCTCCCCGCATAGCTCTGCCAAATTGCTTTTGTCCGCACCTCCCAGGCAGAGCCTGCTCCACTAGGTTTCTTCCTAAGGATCAGGGCCTTCTGTCCCACACTAAAAGCTTAGAGTCTGCAGTAGTCCAGTCCCTGTGCTGTACTCGCCTTACCCCCAACCTCAGGCTTTGAGCCCCCAGGACTACCTTCAGAGACCTGGTGTTCTCCCCCAGCCTCAGAGTTGATTCTTGGCAGCTTCAGCGACTTCTGAGCCTTAGTTTCCTCAACTGGGAAACTGGTGTCTCCACTCCCCTCAGAATCAGGCTGGTTTTCAGGGTGGGGCAAAGGTTTCCCTTTTCTAATACAGCATTTGGTGTGGACCCCCCAGGTGCACTCCTAGGTTGGCTGTTCACATATCTCTGATGACCTTATTCTCCAGCCCCATGCCCTAGCCACCACTCACAGGCAGGCAAGCAGTCCTCTGCCCTGGGAGAAGGCCAGATTCCATGGTTTCTATTCGGGGAAACTGAGGCATGGAGAGGAGAAGGGCTGTGCAGTTGTTATCCTGTTTCTGGGTTGCTTATAATGCCGTTTCTGGCACTCATGGCAGGATCTGCTGTTGGGGGGGGTGGTGGGTGGAGAGAGGGGATTAAGCAGAGCTGTAAGAGGGGCTCTGGGGACCGAAAGCCTGGAGAGGATAGCAGGTAGGGGGAGGGGTTGGCTGGGAGGGTCTAGGTACAGCTGGGCCAACTGAGAAGAGGGACTATAAAGGGAAGCAGCCAGGCATCCGAGCCTCATTTCCATCCCCCCATGCGTCTGCCTTCAACATGTTGGACTTGCCATACCTAAGCTGCTGTGATGGCAGAGAGAGGGGCTGGGAACTGTCCTGACTGGGGGGGCTCTAGCAGCTGGGCTCTTCCCCACCAAGATGCTCTAAGGAGCTGGCCTTCTTTTGGCTGTGCTTCCTATGTTGAGTTAAGTGTATATTTGGGGGATACTGGAGGGTGCAGTCTCAAAGGTCCAGGTACCATGGATAGCTCCTGGCCCAGGGATTTAGAGCACATCGCCACGGAGGCCTTAGGGCTCTGCTGGGCCCCCTTCCGCCCCCTTCAGAACTCCCGTCCACCTACCCTTTCCTGCCCTTTGTGCCTGTGTCCCTTTTATTTTGTCATTTCCTTGCTCCTTTTCCATCACAGGTTCTTTGTCTTTCTGTGTCTCTGCCCCATTCTCCTTTTTTCTAAATTCTCTCAGTCTCCCCACCTCCCCTTTCTCGATGGGGACCTGGGTCACAGAACCTTGAAGAAGAAGCCAGGCTAAAGTCTCAGGAAATTCTTGAAGAAGGGACCTAACCAACACATCTCCCCTCCCCCTCCCCTTGTTTTAAAACTTCCATCACCATAGCAACCCTTTACTCTAGTGCCTTCCTCTGCATTTCCCCTCCTCCACCCACTGGGAAGCAGAGCCTCCAGTGGATTCTCCTTTAGGGGTTCAGAGATTGGGACCCCAAGTGCTTGGGAGGAGACAGTTGGCCTTTGACTCTGCCTGCATGTTGAGAGCTAAACGTTCAGGATATAGCACTGGACTGCATGCCCACCCCCAAGACTGGAAAGACCTCCCCCCGATACTCCCTCATTAGATAGGCAAAATTCAGCTGTAGAAATTTCTACCATGATTTAGCTGGAGTCTGAGGCTCAGTCAAGGCAGCCTCTTGACTGGTCCCCTGAAGCAATTGGATGGTGGTCTAGAACCTCGGCCCTGCCTCCTGACAGACTTTGAGTAAGGTCTTCAGCTCCCCTGGTCCTGTGGGTGACATCAGCTGTGAGTTAGGTAGGACTTGGGCTTTGGCATGTTCATTGCAGCAGGAAACTCAGCCCCAGTCCTTGAGAGAATAGAGCAGCAGAGAGGAGGGGGTGCTTGCAGGCTGGTGTTCACAGCTGCCACTAAATTGGGAGGTGTTGCCTACAGTTGTTGAGAGGCAGCTGGACGCCTCTTGGGCCCCTCTTGGCCTCCCTAGATTTACTGCAAGCTCTGGAGCCCCACATGTTAGGGGACCAAGGGAACAGGAAACTCTTGTTTATGGCTATGACAGGTAGGGCCTGGACCATGCTAATTCCAGTGAAGGAGGGGACAGGACCCCAATGTGGGGCTTCTAGACCTCTTGGCCTCTGTCCTGCTTGGGCTTTCCCTGGGCCAGACTTGCCTAAAGATGCAGTAGAGTCCCTGGGGTACCTTTTTTCACCAGGGCACCAACAGAGGATACCTCAGGATTGCCAGGGGCTCAATTCCCTGAGCCCAGTGGTCAAGCCCTGGGAGCAGGCAATAACTGGAGAGTGCTTGGCCCTCAGGCTCCCTGAGAGCCAGATGGAGGGCAATGGCAGCACCAGGGTCTGCATTCCCCCCAAGCTCCCTTTGGGCAGCTGATTGTGCACACCGTTCAGTTCCTCTGCAGAGAGTGGAGGGAGCTATGTCTCCAGGGAAATGGCTGTTGTGGGGCTCCTGTGCCCTTCCATGGCCTAACATGTACCTGAGGAGGGCTCGAGTCCTGTGTTGCTGAGAGGAGAACTTCCCATTGTTGGGTGTTGGGTCTGGGCCATGGGGATAAGAAATGCAAACCCCTTCTGCCTGGCCTCCTACCTTTCTGAGAGCTGTCCCTTGGCTGTTCCTCCCAGGTTTCCTTTGTTGCAGGCAGATGCCCAGGGCTTGGTGAACGCACCCGAAGCCTCCCAGGGAGCAACAGTGGATAGCAGATGATGGAATGGGTGCGGGAGAAGGGACCCAAGTGCTAATTGAAAGCCAGTCCCCTTTTTCTCCTCTCTTTGCCCTGGGGCCAAGTCTGGTGCCCCACGCCAGTGTAGTTAGACTGGTGTGGAGGAGTAGTGACTGGCTGAAATCTGGGCAGCCATAGTAGGGGGCAGGGGAGACAGATCTGTTGCCATCTCAGTCTTGAGGTTGCAGGACATGGCTCTAGGCTGACATTACGGGTGGAGGCCCAGCTTTCTGTGGTAGAGACAGATCCCCATGACGAGCCCTGGGCCCCAGTAGGCATGAATGCATATGCAGAGCTGAAAGGTGGGGCCAGGATCAGGGACAGGCATGCACAAAACCTCCCACCCACGCCACGCTGGCAGAGCTGGGAGCCGTTGGAGTGGGGTGGGGGGTGGAGCATGGAGGTTGTGGAAAGTATCTCAGAAAAGGGCCATTTTGAGTCTGGCCTTGGAGGATCAGGATTGTTTTGGACAGTGTGTTGCACAAACCACCTTATAATCTCAGAAATCACAATCAAAGAAGAGATTGAATTCTGCTCTCAGCATCTCGCTCATGTGGCAGCTGCTCCACAGGAAGGCCAAGGTGGGCAGAGCGCTTGCCAGTGCCCACACTTCATACCATTGAGTGGACACAGTTGAGCTGGCGAGTCACCTGTTGTTGGACATTTAGGTACTGTTGCTGAATTTTTTTAATGTTATAAATAACTCTGCCGTGACAAATAGGAATCTGACGGGAGGCTTTTGGGGGAAGGGCACTCTTGCCAGAGGGAATGGTGTAAGCAAAGCAACCAAGCTGGGGCACAGGTCCCTCCCAGCCCTCTTGGGAGACTGCAGGCTAAGGTACCACCCTCCTGCCCAGTACACAGCCCTCAGACTCCAGCCTGGGAGGCGAATCGCTGCCTATTAGAGTTGATGAGAGGACTGTTGCAGGCCCCCTCCTGCAGATGTTATGGCGTGAAGATGTGTGGCCGGCATTGGTAACTGGCTATGCCTCTGCTCTCAGCTGTGAGGATGGGATTCTGGCCGCATGCTTCTCCCCAGTGGAGGAGATGCAGGGTTGTGGCCATGGTGGCAGACATGCAGTCAGTGACGATCTTCAAAGCCTCTCATTTGCCTCTGCTGTGCCTCACAAGACGGCTTAAACCCTGGCTGGAATAACGCTGATGAAATGTGTTTGTATTCCCTGAGCCCAAGCAACCCAGATGAAGGAATGATAGTTTGTTCCCTAATGCTGAGAGGAAAGCTGAGGGAGAATTTCCAGGACTGTGACTCCTGGGAATCACAGCCTGGTTGGCTGGCTTCTGCCTGGGAGGAAACAAATAGCACCCAGGGTTGGCCATGGGGCTGTTTGGGTCCTGGTCTTTGACTCTGGCTGGCAGAGTTCATCTTGCCAACCTGCCTCCTCCCTTCTCCACTACCCTGAGACTGTGAGTGCCTTCAGGTGGGGGAGCATCTAGGTACCCCCAGGCCCTAGCTTAGGCCCTGCACATAGCAAGTGCTAATTGGCATGGAGGGAAAATATGCACAGTCAGCAGAGGCAGAGCAATTTCAGTGCAGACCCAATGCAGAGTTTGCTATAGCCCCAGTGTCACACCGACCAGGCATTATGGAGGTACACCCTGGGGTCAGATCTGTGAAGCCTAGTCACTAATCCCCAACCCCCACCTTTGAACATGGGCTAATGAGTGCCTTTTCCTTTGGACACTGGCGCCAGCCTACCCAGTACTACAGATGAGGATTGGGCTGTAATTGGCAGGATTGCAGACCTCTGGGACACCGTGCCCCAGGTGGAAAGAGTGCCTAGAGCTCACTGAGCCAGCTGTATCTGTTCTGTTTGAGGGCCTTGCACCTGGACCTGACAACCCAGGTCCCCTGTGGGCCCCAGTGGGCATAAATGCATATGCACAGCTGAAAGCTGGGGCCAGGATCAGGCTTGTCTTGCTCTTTCTGACCAGTATACCTGCATGCCTCCTGACAAATCCTTCCCTCTGAGTCCTAATGCTGCCTCCAAAGCTTTACCTTCCCTCTCCACCCAGACTGTCCTTCTGAGGAATCACCCAAGCACTGTGCCTGAGTGTAGTATTTACTAAATCCATCAAAGTCATTACAATAAAATAGTAAAAACTTGAACAGAAAATTAATAAACAAAAGATATGTCTGCCTTTTTGACACACAATTCTTTGCCCAAGAGAGAAAACTCTTATTTCCTTCAGTATTCTTTCAGAAAAGAGTTTGTGAATGTACCTCAATATGTAAACTTTAAAAATTCTACCCAAGCCAGGCATGGTGGGTCATGCCTGTAATCCCAGCACTTTGGGAAGCTGAGGTGGGAGGATCACTTGAGCCCAGGAGTTCGAGAACAGCCTGGGAAACATAATAAGATCCTGTATCTACAAAAAAAATTTTTTTAATTAGCCAGATGTGATGGTGTGCACCTGTGGTTCGGTCCTAGCTACTCAGGATGCTGAGGTGGAAGGATCGCTTGAGCCCAGGAGGTTGAGGCTGCAGTGAGCTGTGATCGTGCCACTGCATTCCAGCCTGGGTGACAGAACAGCTGGGCATAGTGTGGGTGCTTGTAATCCCAGCTGCGGCGGGAAGATAGTTTGAGTTTAGGAGTTCTGGGCTGTAGCGTGCTATGCCAGTTGGGTGTCTACACCCAGTTTGGTGTTAGTATGGTGACTTCCCGGGACCTGGAGATCATCAGGCTGCCTAAGCAGGGGTGAAACAACCCAGGTCAGAAACAAAGCAGTTCAAAACTCCTGTGCTAATCAGTAGTGGGCTTGGTGCCCGTGAATAGCCACTGCACTCCAGCCTGGGCAACATAGCGATACCTGTCTCTAAAAAAAGAAAGCAAGCAAGCAAGAAAGAAAAGAAATAGGTCTTCCAGAATCCCCCCATGTGTCCTAATTCAATCATAACCCCTCCTTTTCTCTTAGAAGGGACTATTATCTGACTCTGCTTATTTCCTAGCTTTTCTTTATAGCTCTACTGCTGTGTTTGTATCCCCAGTACGGGTTTGTTCTGCCTATTTGAACTCTCTATCAATAGACTCATACTATATGTAATCTTTTGTGTTTTTTTTGCACTTAACACTGTGTAAGAGTCACCATGTGGCTGGGTATAGCTGAAGCTCTTTTTTTCTATTGCTGTATAATATTCCATTGTGTGACTCTACCACAATACATCCTGTCAGTGGTGGTATTTGGTCTGTTTTCAATTTTTGGCAATTATGTATATGGCCACTATGAGCATTCTTGTATGACTGTCCTGATGCACGAATGTGTGCACTTCTGTAGGCATGTATTAGGAGTGTAATTACTGGTTTACAGGGTATGTTTGTTTGACTTTAGTGGTTTTACCAAACTGCTTTACAAAGGGGAGATTGCCCTCTCCTAGCAGTGCTCACATTCTTCATACCTTCAATAACACTTGTTAGCTCTAGACCTTCAGAGATGACTAGCAGGTGGGTGGGTGATTATAGCCCCCTTAATCTGTGAAATAGCTGAAATTTAAATTAGCTGTTTGATTAAAATGTATTACTCCTGCCGGGCGCGGTGGCTCAAGCCTGTAATCCCAGCACTTTGGGAGGCCGAGGCGGGTGGATCACGAGGTCAAGAGATCGAGACCATCCTGGTCAACATGGTGAAACCCCGTCTCTACTAAAAATACAAAAAATCAGCTGGGCATGGTGGTCCGTGCCTGTAATCCCAGCTACTCAGGAGGCTGAGGCAGGAGAATTGCCTGAACCCAGGAGGCGGAGGTTGCGGTGAGCCGAGATCGCGCCATTGCACTCCAGCCTGGGTAACATGAGTGAAACTCCGCCTCAAAAAAAAAAAAAAAAAAAAAAAAAAAAAAAAAAAAAAACCGCCTCAAAAAAAAAAAAAAAAAAAAAGTAAAATAAAATAAAATGTATTACTCTTTTAAAAATGTATAGAATGCAAAACTATTCCCTTATATATCAGTTTAATATATTTTCATATGTGGGCTGCTGTAGTTCAGGCAGCCAAGCTGAGTAGCTGGATGTATGGCCAGAAAAGCAGGGGTAGGATCTGAGTCTGCCTGTTCTCTAGCTCCTGGTTTGGCCTTAGCCAGGTTGGGGTCTCCTAAAGGCAGCCCCTATGTTGTGGGGAAGTGGAGAGTAGTATAGTTAAGCCAGATCCCCTTGTGCCTGCAGGTTAGAGCCCGGCAATGCCGTTTGGGTGTGTGACTCTGGGCGACAAGAAGAACTATAACCAGCCGTCAGAAGTGACTGACAGATATGATTTGGGACAGGTCATCAAGACGTGAGTGCTGGGCCTGTCAGGCAGGGCTGGGTGGGCTGGTGGGCAAGGGCTAGGGAAGTGGGAGTGGAGTGCAGCTGACGCTAAGGCCAGGGCTGAGTGGGTGCCTGTTGGCTGCAGTGAGGAGTTCTGTGAAATCTTCCGGGCCAAGGACAAGACAACAGGCAAGCTGCATACCTGCAAGAAGTTCCAGAAGCGGGACGGCCGCAAGGTGCGGAAAGCTGCCAAGAATGAGATAGGCATCCTCAAGATGTGAGTTTGAGGCCTGGGGTTGGGGTGGTGTGGGAGGCAAGAGGGAAGGGCTTAGAGGGCAAGCGGCCTCAGGTGGTCCCAGCCTCTGACCAGTTAGGCTGCGGTGGCTACTGTGGCAACCAGAGTCTCTCCCAGGGGTTCATCCAGCTCTAACTACTGTCTCCCCTCCCTGTCGCCAGGGTGAAGCATCCCAACATCCTGCAACTGGTGGATGTGTTTGTGACCCGCAAGGAGTATTTCATCTTCCTGGAGCTGTGAGTGTGGGTCTGGGGTCCCAAGATTCCCCAGTGCCCAGGGCCTTCACCTGTCCCACCCTCTGCAGCTAAGGAGACCTCCTTTTCTGGACCCTTGGGGTCCTGGGTCCCTGTGCCTTGCTCAGCCAGCTGCCTGGCGTAGGCAGCTCACCCAAGTGCTCCTGCCCCACCCCCAATTCCGCCCACGCCGGGCTCAGGGGCTGGTGTCCCTCAGGGCCACGGGGAGGGAGGTGTTTGACTGGATCCTGGACCAGGGCTACTACTCGGAGCGAGACACGAGCAACGTGGTACGGCAGGTCCTGGAGGCCGTGGCCTACTTGCACTCACTCAAGATCGTGCACAGGAACCTCAAGGTGAGGCCAGAGCCAGAGTCAAAGGGCCAGTTGGCAGCTGGGCTGGGGCTGGGGTGGGCAGTACCTTGGGGCCTTGGTCTAGCCTCTGAGGCCCTCATGGTGTCTTCTGCTCACTCACATGCTATTCTCACACCACAGCTGGAGAACCTTGTTTACTACAACCGGCTGAAAAACTCGAAGATTGTCATCAGTGACTTCCATCTGGCTAAGCTAGAAAATGGCCTCATCAAGGAGCCCTGTGGGACCCCCGAGTATCTGGGCAAGCAGGGGGTGGGGCAGGGGCAGGGGCAGGAGGAGAATGGGGGGCAGCCTTCAGGGAGCTGCTCTGAGCAGGGGGAAAATGTACTTATCTCAAGAAGTGGTTTTGGATGGTACTGGACCTGGCTAGGCCTGATACTGACCAGCAGATGGGTGCTGTGTTTGTAGCCCCGGAGGTGGTAGGCCGGCAGCGGTATGGACGCCCTGTGGACTGCTGGGCCATTGGAGTCATCATGTACATCCTGTGAGTGGACAGATGGACAGGCAGACTTGCAGTCAGATGGGGTGGGAGTGTGTGTCTGTGGCCTTTCTGTGTGACCCTTCCCCCATGCAGGCTTTCAGGCAACCCACCTTTCTATGAGGAGGTGGAAGAAGATGACTATGAGAACCATGATAAGAATCTCTTCCGCAAGATCCTGGCTGGTGACTATGAGTTTGACTCTCCATATTGGGATGATATTTCGCAAGCAGGTGAGGAGGTGCCTGCCCAGCACTTGGTAGAGTGCATGGCAGTGGGTAGGGTTCCTGCTCTCAGCTTTCTCTGTGGGATTATGCCTCTGTCCCCTAGCCCATTCATCACCTCTAGACATTGAGATGGGGTGCCCATGCCTAGCCCCTCCTTGGTTTTGTCCACAGCCAAAGACCTGGTCACAAGGCTGATGGAGGTGGAGCAAGACCAGCGGATCACTGCAGAAGAGGCCATCTCCCATGAGTGGTGAGCAGGGCCTAGGGGAGGGTGGGAGAGGCCAGAGTCCTCCTTACACCTAGCAGCCCCATTTTTGAGGCCTTGAGGGGATACGGGCACCTAGAGCTCAGGCCCGCCCAGAGATTCTACCTGGTAGTCCCTGGGTGCCACATGTAAGAGGTAGGCAGAGTCTCCACAAAGGCTCATCCTCTCAGATCCAGACACACTTGCACCCTTTCCAGGATTTCTGGCAATGCTGCTTCTGATAAGAACATCAAGGATGGTGTCTGTGCCCAGATTGAAAAGAACTTTGCAAGGGCCAAGTGGAAGGTAAGGCTTGGATAGCACTCTTCTTGGCTCTATCCCAAGTATTCCTTCTGGTACTCAGCTTGTTGCCTGCATCACACCCCTGCAGCCACACACAAGCTTTTCTCAGGCCATCAGGTGTGGGTGTAGCCACTGTCATTACCTTAAGTAGGAGTGCTCAGCAGCTGGGTATTTGGCCCTTGGGTGGTTGCAGGCGGCCAGGGGTGCTATGGAAGGAGTTTGGTTTGGTCACTGCCAAGCAATGGATCCAGCAAGCCTTACTCAGCCTTTCTCCACTGTGCTCCTTTCAGAAGGCTGTCCGAGTGACCACCCTCATGAAACGGCTCCGAGCGCCAGAGCAGTCCAGCATGGCTGCAGCCCAGTCAACCTCAGCCGCAGACACTGCAACCCCTGGGGCTACAGGTGGGGCCACAGCTGCAGCTGTGAGTGGAGCTACCTCAGCCCCTGAGGGTGATGCTGCTCATGCTGCAAAGAGTGATAATGTGGCCCCCGCAGACCGTAGTGCCACCCCAGCCACAGATGGAAGTGCCACTGACGGCAGTGTCACCCCAGCCACTGATGGAAGCATCACCCCAGCCACTGATGGGAGTGTCACCCCAGCCACTGACAGGAGCGCTACTCCAGCCATTGATGGGAGAGCCACACCAGCCACAGAAGAGAGCACTGTGCCCACCACTCAAAGCAGTGCCACACTGGCCACCAAGGCAGCTGCCACCCCTGAGCCGGCTATGGCCCAGCCGGACAGCACAGCCCCAGAGGGCGCCACAGGCCAGGCTCCACCCTCCAGTAAAGGGGAAGAGGCTGCTGGTTATGCCCAGGAGTCTCAAAGGGAGGAGACCAGCTGAGTAGGCAGCCTGGTGAGGGGGGGCGGGGGATGGGCAGGAGGGTGGGAGAGTGGATGAGGGGCTTCTTGTACATAGAGTTACTGGCATGATGCCCTCGCTCCCCCATGCCCCCACATCCCAGTGGGGCATACCTAGGGGTCACGGGAGAGCAGTCTCGTCTCCTGTGTGTACGTGTGTGAGTGGTGGGCAGGCCAGAGGCAGGGCCGGCCCCAGCCCCTGCATGGATTCCTTGTGGCTTTTCTGTCTTTTGCTAGCTTCACCAGTTTCTGTTCCTTGTGGGATGCTGCTCTAGGGATACTCAGGAGGCTCCTGCTCTCCTTCCCCTTCCCTTCTTGCCTCACCATTCCCCCAGGCAGGCCCTACAGGTCCCACACTCTCCCAGGCCCTAAACTTGGGTGGCCTTGCCCTGAGAGCTGGTCCTCCAGCGAGGCCCTGTCAGCGGTCTTAGGCTCCTGCACATGAAGGTGTGTGCCTGTGGTGTGTGGGCTGCTCTAGGAGCGGATACAGGCTGGTATAGAGGATGCAGAAAGGTAGGGGAATATGTTTAAGTCCAGACTGGGCACATGGCTGGGGGCACTGCTCACTAGCTGTGGGGGTCCTCAGAAGTGGAAGAGAATGAGTAGGAGGGCAGAAGCTTCCATCTTTGTCCCTCCTAAGACCCTTGTGTTATTTCCTGCCCTTCTGAGTCCTGCAGTGGGCTGCCTTGTATGCTGAACATCATAAGCCTCTAAGGGAAAGGAGGAACAATTAGGATGTGGCAATGAGACCTGGAAGGGCAGACTACAAGCCCAGCACCCAGTGTCCCAGCCTAACTGGGTCCTTACCCTGGGCCAAACAGGGAGGGCTGATATCCCCTTGCTCTTCCTAGATGCCCACCCTCTACAATCTCAGCCCACAAGTCCTCTCCACACTAGGGGGCTTGCTGTATGGCAGTACCCCATAATCTGATTTAGGGGTTTGCCCTTTACAGGGGCAGATTTTCTGCCCTTCAACAATGAAATGAAGAAGAACTCCCTCTATTTCTACAGCTCACTTCTATCAGAGGCCCAGGTGCCTCAGAGCCACATTGAGTTGCTTTTGCTGGGATGAGGAAGTAGAGTTAAACTCCCCAGTTTCCTGAGGGAGGATCCTGACAGATGCCCTTTGTCAGACCCTATCACAGCCTGGACAGGCAACCACATTGGTCCTCGCCCTTGCTCGGCACTCCGTGGTGGTCCTGCCCTTCTCCCTGCATGCCTATGGGTCTGCTCTGGTGTGTGAAGGTCGGTGGGTTAACTGTGTGCCTGCTGAACCTGGCAAATAAACATCACCCTGCAAAGCCTCTGGCCACCCTCTCGCCTTTGCTTCCTCTGTCCTACTGGGGAGGAGCCCCTGGAAAGCAATGGGAAGGGGAGAGGCTGGGAGCAGGTTCACAAGTAGCGGCTGGTGTTCAGTGCCCTGTGGATTTCTTGGGCTGAGAGTGAAGATCATCCTCACCACAGTATTCCTCAATGGTGGTGGTGGGAGGGTCCTCTGGAATCTAGAAATCCATGTGGGTAGTAGGTGTTGGGCTGCATTTGGACCAAGGAATACCTCCTGGGCTGAGAGCTCAAAGTAAGGGCTGCTATTTTGACTCCCGTTGACCAAGGAGCCTTACTCTTGATTTAGGTATAGAGCTGGAATCTACCCAGGGTCAGCACCACAAGGACAGACCCTGCTCATAGCCAAAGATTGCTTCCCTGAGCAGGGGAGAGGGTGTAGGGTGAGCAATGCATAAAGGTTCTATGCTGCTCTGTGTTGAGTCCTTCTTCCTGTGAGCACCTGTGCTTTCCACATAGGCCCCAAATGAAATCTCACTCTGGGTCTATTTCAGCTGGAGCAGATCAGCTTTATATTATGGGGCTCTGCATAAGGTTTCTTCTGGGTGGAGGCAGTAACATTGCCACAAATACTAAGCCTAAAAACCCAAAAGTTGACTTACTCCGGCCCAGGTGGTCCTGGATGAACTAACTCATCAGGGATGCTGCTCTCTGAGGGAACCTTAGGGATAAGCCCCTCAAAGATAACTTCTATGATGTGAGAATAATAAAAAGGGTTTCGTCAGGTGCAGTGGCTCACATCTGTAATCCCAGCACTTTGGGAGGCCAAGGCAGGTGGATCACCTGAGGTCAGGAGTTCCAGGCCAGCCTGACCAACATGGAGAAATCTGCCTCTACTAAAATACAAAATTCGCTGGGCATCGTGGCACATGCCTGTAATCTCAGCTACTCGGGAGGCTGAGGCAGGAGACCCGCTTGAACCCGGGAAGCGGAGGTTGCGGTGAGCCGAGATCGCACCATTGCACTCCAGCCTGGTACACTCCAGCGAAACTGTCTCAAAAAAAACTAAATAAATACAAAATAATAAATAATAAAAATAAATAAAAAGGGTTTGTTAGTACTTAGTCTTTGAAGCAACTGGGCCTCTAAAATTCCAACCCTACTACAGTCCCAAGCATAACTGATCCTCCTTGGAGCTAAGAGCTAAAGTCAGGGTACTGGCCCGAGTGTACCAAACTCAAATATAGTCATGTCTTACTTGGATGAAGCCGAGGTTGGTTTGGGGTTACCTGAGGGACTGGGACCTATGTGTCCATCTTTTCAGAATTGCCCGAAACTGAGGACTGGAAGGGTAGAGTATTTTGGTCTGTGGGAACTATAGACCACAGCGCACGGTCCAGCACTGTCCAGAGCTCAAAGGACTCGTCGGGACCATCGTTCTATTCCCTTGCGGCTGTCGTTTTCTCTCCCTTGACCCAGCCTGCCTCGCGCCAGCTCTGGTTTGGGACCACAACACGCTGCCTTTCCCTGGAAAAGGATCCAGGAGGCAGTCTCGCTGCTTCCTGCCTTGATATAACGCTGCGCTCTCAAGTGGCCGGTCGAGTCGGTCCTCCCGGAGGACGCCGCAGAGCCCCTGCGCTCCGCCCAGGATTCTCTACGGCCTCTGGGCCGCTAAGCCTCGTCCTTGGTTCCGCCCTCCGAGGGCTTGTCCAATCCAGACAAAGTATTCAGGCTCCGCTCTGAGTTTTGTGTCGTCACTTCCGGCCCACTCCAGGAAGTCGTGCAGCGGAGCCAAATTTGAAGCGAGTGGAGGCGCGGGGACGCGTCCATGAAGCTGAATCTGTAGCAGTTTCCTTGGTTACCTGGGCCCCCTTGAGTCCAGCCGGCATGCCTATCCGTGCTCTGTGCACTATCTGCTCCGACTTCTTTGACCACTCCCGCGATGTGGCTGCCATCCACTGCGGCCACACCTTCCACCTGCAGTGGTGAGTGACTGCGGCGTCTGGGCCCGGTGCTTGCCCGGGTACCGCTTCAGGACCGTGAACTGTTAGGCCTCCAGGCGGTCCTTCCCCAGAATCCAGACAAGTGTCGAGAACCTTCCTAAACAAGGCCCCACGGCAGCTTCCCGACGTGGGCAGAAGTGGGTCAAGACAGGCTTTCTGGCAGAGGTGATAGCTGAGCCAAGCCTGAAGGGGACAGAGATGGCTAAGTGAAGATAGATGCTTCCTTGATCACCTATACAAACAGATGTGATTTCAAAACCGTTCGCCCGGGCAACGGTGAGCTTTCACCACATCAACAAGCCCCTTTATTTCTTCCAGATAGAAACCTAGTAGGCTTCTGGCTACCCAAGAGGATTTGCTGTGGCTTATTTGAGGGTTTGGAATTATTCTACCCAGAGTCATCTCACTGGCCAGACCCCAATATATTCGCCACGTCAGCAAACCTGTTTAACAGGGGAAAGCAAGGAGATGCTCCCCTATCCAGGGGTACTGCTTACCGTGTAGAGCTATTCTGTTGAGTCCCCTAGCTGATGTGGACAGGCTGGTTTGGAGCTCCTAGCAGAAGAGATAAAGGCAGAGTTACACCTGGGAATGGTGGGTGATAATAATCACAGGGATTGTGGGGCAAAAGGCCCTAGGAAGCAGAGAGGCAGGCATGACCCTGATGGCTGCTGGCTTACTTGCAAAGCTTTGTTGCTGACAGCCTGAACCCCATGCTGAGGGAGCCACTGCTGTTTGGTTAGAATAGAAATTAAGCTCGCCTCTAAGAGTACTGTACTTTATTTTCTGTTTGCCTACTCTGTTTTCTTCTATCCTTTTACTTTATTTTATTATTATTATTTTTTTGAGATGGAGTCATGCTCCCGTCACACAGGCTGGAGTGCAGTAGTGCAATCTCGGCTCACAGCAACTTCCACCTCCCAGGTTCAAGCAATTCTCCTGCCTCAGCCTCCTGAGTAGCCGGGATTGCAGGTGTGCACCACCACACCTGGCTAATTTTTGTATTTTTAGTAGAGACAGGGTTTCTCCATGTTGGCTAGGCTGATCTTGAACTCCTGACCTCAGATGATCCACCTTCCTCAGGCTCCCAAAATGCTAAGATTACAGGTGTGAGCCCCTATGCCTTGCCTATCTTTTTACTTTAAAACTTTTCTGTGTGCTTGTGTTTTACATGTATCCCTTGAAAACAGCATTTATCTCTTTTTTTTATATTTTAAATATTACTTTAGTCTAACCTAAAGATCTTTATCTTATTTTATTTTGAGTTAGTGTCTTACTCTGTTATCCAGGCTGCAGTGCAGTGGTGCCATCTTGGCTTACTGTAGCTTCAACCTCCTGGGCTGAGGTGATTTTCCCATCTTAGCCTCCCAAGTAGCTGAGACTATGGGTGCATACCACCATGCTAGACTAATTTTTTATTTTTATTTTTTAGTAGAGATGGGGTCTTGGTATGTTGGCAAGGCTGGTCTTGAACCCCTGGACTCAAGGAACCCACCCACCTTGGGCTCCAAAAGTGCTAGAGTTACAGGCATGAGTCACTGTGCCCAGCCTCGGAAAACAGCATTTAGTTGTACTTTTTAAAAATTCAGTCTGATAATCTTTGTATTTAAGTGGACCATTTAGTCTACTTAAATAGTTGCAATTACTGATGAAATGAACAGTCAATCTATTGTGTTTATTCTATTTTGTCTTGCCTATTATATCTTATTCTCTCCTTTCTTGCCTTGGTGTGAATTGGTTAAATATTCTGTATCTCTCCATTTTTCCTTTGGTTACTTTGGAAGTTATGTACCCCATTTCAATTTTTTTTTCCCAAGCTTCCCTCCTCCCTCATTTCCATTTTTTAGTGGTTATTCTAGAAATTAAGGTATTAATTTACCAATTTCAAGGTTACCTTAACTTACCAATTTCAAGGTTAATCAACACCTTTCTCATTTTCCCAGGCAACTCAAAAAGCTTAGACTATTAACACTCTCTTCCCACTTCTACATTATTGTTGAATATTTTAATTGTGTATATGTGTGGTTTGTTTTTGTTGTTGTTGTTGTTGTTTTTGAGACAGAGTCCTACTCTCTTGCCCAAGCTGGTCTGCAGTGGTACAATCTCTGCTCACTGCAGCCTCGACCTCCTGGACTCAAGCTATCCTCTTGCCTCAGCTTCACAAGTAGCTGGGACTACTGGTGTGTGTCACCATACCCAGCTAATTTTTTTTTTTTTTTTGGTAGAGACAGGGTTTCATCATGCTGCCCAGGCTGGTTTGGAACTCCTGTACTCAAGCAATCCACCCTCCTTAGCCTGCCAAAGTGCCGGGGTTTATAGAGATGAGCCACCACACCTGGCCAATTGTGTGTTTTTAAATGAAGTTTTTGTTTGGAATACTTTTTATTCTTTTGAAACAGGATCGTGCTCTGTTATCCAGGCTGGAGTTTACAATTTTTTCTTCTTGCAGGATTGAATTTTTTGTTAATATATACTGTCCTTCTTTGTCTTTTGTAACTTTAACTCAAAGTCTATCTTGTCTAATTTAAAGTCCATTTTATCTGCTATTAGTATAGCCACTTCAGCTCTCTTTTGGTGACTGCATGGTATACCTTTTTTTCATCTGATTTATTTTATTATTGTTTTTAGAGACAGAGTCTTGCTATGTTGGCTAGGCTGGTCTAAAGCAACCTGGCCTAAAGTGACCCTCCTGCCTCAGCCTTTCAAAGTGCTGGGAATACAGGTGTGAGCCACCACACCCAGCCCTTATCTAGTTTTAGTTTATCAGTTGCTCCTTTAAACATACTTTGGAACACTATCCTCCCACTCTTGTTGCCTTTAGAGTTTTCTCTGATTTTGGCTTTCTGCAGTTTTAGTATAGTATATCCAATATGAATTTCTTTTTACCTTTTTTTTTTGAGAGATAGTCTTGTTCTGTTGCCCAGGCTGGAGTGCAATAGCATAATCTCAGCTCACTGCAACCTCCACTTCTGGGTTCAAGCGATTCTCCTGCCTCAGCCTCCCGAGTAGCTGGGACTGTAGGCATGTGCCATCACACCTGGCTAGTTTTGTACTTTAAGCGGAGACAGGGTTTCACCATGTTGGCCAGGCTGGTCTCGAACTCCTGACCTCATAGGATCTGCCTACCTCAGCCTCCCAAAGTGCTGGGATTACAGGCACAAGCCACTGTGCCTGGCTGAATTTCTTTTCACTAATTCTGCTTGGAATTCATTAGATTTCTTTTAATGTGTGGAGCAATTTCTTTAATCAGTTCTGGAAAATTATCAGCCCTTATCTCTTCATATATTGCCTCTATATCATTAGCTTTTTATTTTTATTTTTTAATTTTTATTTATTTATTTTTTTGGACGGAGTTTCGCTCTTGTTACCCAGGCTGGAGTGCAATGGCGTGATCTCGGCTCACCGCAACCTCCGCCTCCTGGGTTCAGGCAATTCTCCTGCCTCAGCCTCCTGAGTAGCTGGGATTACAGGCACACGCCA
>NW_016107315.1:4251537-4258060 GCF_001604975.1 Cebus imitator
GCTGAGGCAGGAGAATTGCCTGAACCCAGGAGGCGGAGGTTGCAGTGAGCCGAGATTGCGCCATTGCACTCCAGCCTGGGTAACAAGAGCGAAACTCTGTCTCAAAAAAAAAAAAAAAATTCCCCTTTCATCTAAAGGAATTCACAGCCATTGGAGATTAGGACATGGATATTCTGGTGATGGTGGCATTATTCTACTTCTATTTTCTTTCTGAAACTCCCAATTATATGTATACTAGACCGTCTCAGAGTATCTTCTATGTCTCTTATTATCTCTTTTCTAAAATTTGTTTTTTTTTTACTTTTTTATTTTACAAGAGATGGGTTTTGCCATGTTGGCCAGGCTGGTCTTAAACTCCTGACCTCAGGTGATCCACCCACCTTGGCCTCCCAAAGTGCTGAGATTACAGACGTGAGCCACCGTGCCCGGCCTATTATCTCTTTTTTTTTTCTTTGTCTATTATCTCTTTTATGTATTTTTTTCGTCTCCCCAACCAGAATGTAGTCTCTTCTATATTTTCCCATCTTTTTAATTCTTAGTGTTTCCTCTGATCTATCTTTAAATTAATTCTTCAGTTGTGTTTAAATGGCTCTTAACACGGATCCATTAATTTCTTTTCTAATTTAATTATTTTTATTTTTTTTGAGATGGAATCTCGCTCTATTCCCCAGGCCCACACTACCACACCCAACTAATTTTTGTATTTTTAGTAAAGATGGTGTTTCACCATGTTGGCCAGGCTGATCTTGAACTCCTAACCTCAAGTGATCCACACACCTTGGCCTCCCAAAGTGCTGGGATTACAGGTGTGAGCCACCACACCTGGTTTCTATTGACTTTTTAAAAATTATTTATTTATTTATTTATTTTTAAAGATGGGGTTTCACCATGTTGGCCAGGCTGGTCTCAAACTCCTGACCTCAGGTGACCCAGCCACCTTGGCCTTCCAAAGTGCTGGGATTATAGGCGTGAGCCTCCACATCCAACTCTATTTCTTAATTTTAGCCAGTTTTGGAATTTCTGTTTGGTTCTTTTAAAATTCTGCTGTATCACATTTTAGTTTCTAATTCTCTATTGATATTTTCAAACTTGATTTTTATTTCTTTAGCATAATGTGGTTGGTCTGTATCTGGCAATTCTAATACCCAAAGTCTTTGTGGGCATTTCTTCTGGTTTGTTTTCATAGTGCTTTTTTTTCTTGTGTACTTTTTTTTATTGAGATGGAGTTTTACTCTTGTTGCTCAGGTTGGAGTGCAGTGGTGTGATCTTGGCTCACCACAACCTCTGCCTCCTGGGTTCAAGTGATTCTCCTGGCTCAGCCTCCCAAGTAGCTGGGATTACAGGCATGTGCCACCACACCTGGCTAATTTTTGTGTTTTTAGTAGAGACAGAGTTTCTCCATGTTGGTCAGGCTGTTCTCAAACTCCCGACCTCAGGCGATCTACCTGCCTAGGCCTCCCAAAGTGCTGGGATTACAGGCGTGAGCCACCATGCTTGGCCTTTTGTATACTTGTTTACTTAAAAAGATGATTTTATTTTGGCCAGGCATGGTGGCTCACATCTTTAATCCCAGCACTTTGGGAGGTGGCTGGATTGCTTGAGCCCAGAAGTTCAAGACCAGCCTGGGCAACATAGTGACACTCCATCTCTACAAAAAAGTAAAAAAATAAAAATTACCTGGACATGGTGGCCTGTGCCTGTAGTCCCAACTACTGCTGAGGCTGAGGCAGGAGGATCGCTTGAGCCTGGGAGGTTGAGGCTGCAGTGACTTGTGATTGTGCTGCTGTACTCCATCAGAGTGAGATCCCATCTCAAAAAAAAATTTTTTTTTAATTGATTATAATGTAGTTCAAAAAAGTACACATATTCTAAGTATGTAACTTGCAGAATTTTTACAAACTGAACATACTATGCAGCCAGAATTCAGATCAAGAAACAGGGTGTGGCTGGGTGTGTTGGTTCACACCTGTAATCCAGGCACTTTGGTAGGCTGAGGTAGGCAGATTGCTTAAGCCCAGAAGTTCGAGACCAGCCTGGGCAACATGACGAAACCCAGGGCAACATAACGAAATCTCTGCTAAAAACACAAAAAATTAGCTGGGCATGGTGGCATGTGCCTGTGGTCCCAGCCACCTGGGAGGCTGAGGTGATATCACCTGAGCCTGGGAGGTAGAGGCTGCAGTGAGCCATGATTGCTCCACTGCATTCCAGCCTGGGTGACAAGAGTGAAACCCTGTCTCAAAAGACTTAAAAAAAAAAAAAAAAAGAACAACAACAAAAAAAGAAACAGGAAAAAGCAGGCTTTTCTCAGCTCTAGAAACCTCCTTATGTGTTCTTCCAACCCCTGCCAACCTCCCTCCACCTCCCCATATTAAGATAGTTAACTGTCTTGACTTTGAGAGCATAGATGAATTTTGCCTCCTTTTCTTTTTTTTTTTTTTGGGACGGAGTCTCCCTCTGTGGCCCAGGCTGGAATGCAGTGGTGTGATCTCGGCTCACTGCAACCTCCGCCTCCTGAGTTCAAGCAATTCTCCTGCCTCAGCCTCCTGAGTAGCTAGGATTACAGGCACACACCACCACTCCCTGCTAATTTTTGCATTTTTAGTAGAGATGGATTTTCACCATGTTGGTCAGGCTGGTCTCCAATTCCTGACTTCATGATCCACCCACCTGGGCCTCAGAAAGTGCTGGGATTACAGGCATGAGCCACTGAGCCTGGCCTGCCTACTTTTAAACTCTATGTAAATAGAATCATACAGAATATAACTTTATGTGACTGGCTTCTCTTCCTCAATGTTATGTTTCTGTGATACGTAATATTGTTCTTAATTGTAGACTTATTTATTCTTGCTATGTAGTATTCCATTGCACCTGGTTACCCTTGATTATATGTTATACATGGTATTTGAAAATTTATAGGAATTTTAGCTGGGTGTGGTGGCGCATGCCTGTGGTCCCAGCTACTCAAGAGGCTGAGGTGGGAGGATCACTTGAGCCTGGGAGGCAGAGGTTGCAGTGAGCTGAGATCACGCCACTGCACTGCGGCCTGTATGACAGATTGAGACTCCATCTTAAAAAAAAAAAAAGAAAGAATATTTATTTATATAGGAATATTTGAGGCCAGGATGATGGTATCATTTTCCACAGAGGACTTAGTTTCTCCCTGTTCCCTAGGAGTAGGGGAGTCTAGTAGTAGGAGACTAATTAAATTTTAAGGCTTGAGCTTTGCCACTTGCATAGATGATGCAAAGCTAGGCTGTGTTTTGCTTTTACCACTACTTACTTTTTTTTTAATAAAAAATTTTTTTTTGGTTGGGCACAGTGGCTCACGCCTGTACTTCCAGCACTTTGGGAGGCCAAGATGGGAGGAGCACTTAAGCTCAGATGTTGAGATCAGCCCGGGCAGCATAGTGAGACCCTGTCTCTATTCTGTAAAACAAACAAACAAAAATTTAATTTCAAAAATTTGGCTGGGTGCAGTGGCTTACACCTGTAATCCCAGCACTTTGGGAGGCCGAGGTAGGGTGGATCACCTGAGGTTGGAAGTTCAAGATCAGCCTGACCAACATAGAGAAACCAGTCTCTAGTAAAAAATACAAAATTATTACTCCAGCTCTTTCCTGAAAAGAAAAAAAAAATCCAAAATTAGCTGGGTGTGGTGGCGGATGCCTCTAATCCCAGCTACTCAGCTGTGAGTAATCCCAGCTGAAACAGGAGAATCGCTTGAACCCAGGAGGCGGGGGTTTTGGTGAGCCAAGATCCCGTCATTGGACTCCAGCCTGGGCAACAAGAGTGAAACTCCATCTCAAAACAAACAAACAAACACTTTTTGGCTAGGTGCGGTGGCTCACACCTGTAATCCCAGCACTTTGGGAGGCTGAGGCTGGCAGATCACGAGGTCAAGAGATCGAGACCATCCTGGCCAACATGGTAAAACCACATCTCTACTAAAAATACAAAAATAAGCTTGGCATGGTAGCATATGCCTAATGTCCCAGCTGCTTGGGAGGCTGAGGCAGGAGAATTGCCTGAACCCAGGAGGTGGAGGTTGCAGTGAGCCGAATTTGTGCCACTGTATTCCAGCCTGGCAATGGAGCGAGGCTTCATCTCAAAAAAAAAAAAAAAAAAAATTATGGCTGGGTGTGGTGGCTTATGCCTCTAATCTCAGCATTTTGGGAGGCTGAGGCAGGTGGATCACTTGAGGTCAGGATTTCAAGACCAGCCTGGCCAATGTGATGAAACCCAGTCTCTACTGAAAACAAAAATTAGCTGGGTGTGGTGGCACATGCCTATAATCCCGGCTACTTGAGAGGGTGAGGTAGGAGAATTGATTGAACCAGGGAGGCAGAGGTTGTAGTGAGCCAAGATTGCATCACTGTACTCCAGCCTGGGTGACAGAGCAAGACTTCATCTCAGAGAAAAAAAAATGTTATGAGTACATAGTAGGTATACATATTTATGGGGCTTGTGAGATATTTCGATACAGGTGTACAGTGTGTAATAATCACATCAGGGTAAATGGGGTAACCATCACCTCAAACATTTATCATTTTTTTCTGTTACAAATGTTCTAATTATATTCTTTTTTTTTTTTTCTTTTTGAGATGGAGTCTCACTCTGTCACCCAATCTGGAGTGCAGTGGCGTGATCTTGGGTCACTGCAACTGCTGCCTCCCCCAGGTTCAAGCAATTCTCCTGCCTCAGCCTCCTGAGTAGCTGGGATTACAGGCGTGCGCCGCCACACCCAGCTAATGTTTGTATTTCTAGTAGAGATGGGATTTCACCATGTTGGTCAGGCTGGTTTCGAACTCCTGAGCTTGTGATCTGCCTGCCTTGGCCCCTGCTGGGATTATAGGCATGAGCTACCACACCTGGCCTATATGCTTTTAGTTATTTTAAAATGTACTATAGATTATTGTTGACTGTAGTCACCCGGTTGTGCTATCAAATACTAGATTTTATTCATTATATCTAATTATATTTTTGTAGCCTTACTTACTTTTATTTCTAGTTGAACCTCACCTTGAAAGTATAATCTTTGGGATTCCAGCTTAAAATGGGGTTGTTATCAGAGTCCCCATCTCTAAGGACTCCTGAGCTTTGACTGTCATCTCTCCGATCCGCAGTCAAAGCCCAGAAGGTTGCCTGGAAGACAGCTTTTGGCCAAGCCAACAGGGCCAAAAAAAGGGCCAGCTGGTTGGAGTGCTGAGTACCCGTCAGGCCTTGTGGGAGGTACTGTAACTGCCTGTGCTGCTCCCCTCTTACTTTATTTTTTTTCTCATCCCCCCAAGGAAGGAGATATTTTTTTTTTTTTTTTTTTTTTTTTTTTTTTTGAGATGCAGTTTTGCTCTATTGCCCAGACTGGAGTGCAGTGGCGCCATCTTGGCTCGCTGCAACTTCCACCTCCTGAGTTCAAGCGATTCTCCTACCTCGGCCTCCTGAGTAGCTGGGATTACAGGCGCCTGCCACCACGCCTGGCTAATTTTTGTATTTTTAGTAGAGACAGGGTTTCACCATGTTGGTCAGGCTGGTCTCGAACTCCTAACCTCGTGATCTGCCTGCCTCAGCCTCCCAAAGCGCTGGGATTATAGGCCTGATAATTTGCCTCACTGTTCCCCTCTTATTTGGGCAGGCACTGGGTCAAGGAGAAGCAGAACAGACCCTTTCATGGTCAGAATGTTTGCCTGGCTTATATCCTCAGACAAACCAGGGCTCATTAATCTGTTAATCTGCTTTTCATTCCAGCCTAATTCAGTGGTTCGAAACAGCACCAAGTCGGACCTGCCCACAGTGCCGAATCCAGGTGAGAGCATTGGGGTGGGACCTCCTCAGCTGAAGAGTTCTCCTTAGCAGAGAACAGGAATGTGAAAAGAACTCTGAAACTGAACAGTATCTCTGGCCTTTTTGGACTCTCCTGGTTTAAGGCCAGTTGTGCCTCACTTGTGCCCTTGAGTTGATTGGGAGACGTGCTTACACCCACAGGTAGCTGGTAGATAAACTTGTTGCCTGGGCCAGTTTTCACACTGGTAGATTTGGCCTTGTTCACTGACTTTTCCTCAATGACTCAGCACCGAGAATTCAGGTATCTTTTAAGCACTTAACCATATAGGTTTGTAGTTATATGACTACAGCCCCAACTTGGGGTACCTGCGGGGGTAAAGAGGTCTTTTGACTTTAAAGATGTACATTGAAAAGCTGGGTCTGAGAACAGGCCTGACATGTATGTCAGGCAGGTAGGTAGTCAGACCCATGTACAACACTCTCCGCCTTGCCCATGACCCAGCTACACAATCATACTCTGTCTTGTTCTCCCATCCAGGTTGGCAAAAGAACCATTATCAATAAGCTCTTCTTTGATCTTGCCCAGGAGGAGGAGAATGTTTTGGATGCAGAATTCTTAAAGGTACCCAGAATTTATTTGTTTCTACTGAACTCCAAGCCCTCTGGGAATTCATTTCTTTTCTTTTCTTTTTTTTCCTTTTTCTTTTTCTTTTTTTTTTTTTTTTTTTTTTTTTTTTTTTTT
>NW_016107315.1:4258124-4260445 GCF_001604975.1 Cebus imitator
TGCAATCATAGCTCGCTATAACCTCAAACTCCTGGGTTCAAGGGATTTCCCCACCTCAGCCTCCCTAGTAGCTAGGAATATAGGCATGCAACACCATGATTGGTTAATTATTTTATTTTATTGATATATTTATTTTTGAGATATAGTCTCATTCTGTTACCCAGGCTGGAGTATAGTGGCGTGACCTTGGTTCACTGCAACCTCTGCCTCCTGGGTTAAAGCAATTCTCCTGCCTCACCCTCCCGAGTAGCTGGGACTACAGGCGTGTGACACCATACCCAGCCAGTTTTGTATTTTTAGTAGAGATGGGGTTTCACCATGTTGGCCAGGCTGGTCTCAAACTCCTGACTTCAAGTAATCCACCCACCTCAGCCTCCCCACCCACCTCAGCCTCCCAAAGTGCTGGGATTACAGACATGAGCCACCATGCCTGGCCCCAATTTTTTAAAAAACTTTTTGTAGAGATAGGGCCTTGCTATGTTACCCAGGCTGGTCTTGAACTCCCAGGCCCCAACAATCCTCCCACTTCAGCCTCCCAAAGTGCTGAGATTACAGGCATAAGTCACTGTGCCTGGCCTGGGTGTTCACTTTCTATTTCCACATAAGTGGAGGGTTCCTGGAGTATAGAGATGAAGTTATAGAGGCAAGACTTGGTACAGTTTTCAAGGTTGGGGACAACAAAAGCAGAGGACAAGTGATGAAACACAGTTATCCGAGAAATACACTATGAGAGAAGAGGTAGGGGGCTCCTTGACTGTAAATCCTCCCGTTGGGATTTCAGGTCAATGCCAACCTGAATTTTCTCTTGTGCTCTCCTCACTTTTTTTTTTCCTTTTTTTTTTTTTGAGAAAGAGTCTTGCTCTGGTCGCCCAGGCTAGAGTATGGTGGCATGATCTCAGCTCACTGCAACCTCCACCTCCCAGGTTCAAGTGATTCTCCTGCCTCAGCCTCCCAAGTAGCTGAGATTACAGGCGCCTGCCATGGCACCCAGCTAATTTTCATATTTTTAGTAGAGACGGGGTTTCACCATCTTGGCCAGACTGGTCTTGAACTCCTGACCTCATGATCCACCCGCCTCAGCCTCCTCAAATGCTGAGATTACAGGCATGAGCCACCACACCTGGCCACCTTTTAAAGAACCTACAGCCATCCTGTCCAGCCCACTTTGTTGCTTGGATAGATAGTGACGGATTAGAAAACTCTTCCATTCCCCAGCCATGGAAGATTTCTGGACTCACCGTTCCCTAGCATGCTTGTACCTCAAAATTGCCTGGGGAGGTTGGGCGTGATGGCTTATGCCTGTAATCCCAGCACTTTGGGAGGCCAAGGTGGGCAGATCACTTGAGCCCGGAGTTCAAGACCAGCCTGGCCAACACAATGGGACCCCATCTCTATTAAATAAAAAAAAATTAAAAGAAAAAAAATTGCCTAGGGAGTTTAGTATAAAGTCAGATGCCTGGGCCTTCCCTAAACCAGGATTAGAGGCCAGAGCCCTTGGCATCAAGATTTGCAGCCTAGGTGGAAATGCATATATTAGGGGAAAGTGGGTAGTTTTCCTCCTATATGTCTACTGCTTCCCTTCCTAATCTAAAATTTAGCTTTTTTTGTACACGAGCAGGCTGGAATGGCAGAGAACTTAAGGAAGTTGAATTTGGGTTCACAAATGATTCCTGGACTCCAAGGGTTAATTTGCTGGGTATCTGTCAGATCAGAGTTCATTTGGCTCTGGCCCCAGGATGTCATGATGTCCTTGGAACCTCACTGCTTCAGGAACATGGAGCTTTTGTGCTTACAGCAAGCATGTTCATTGTCATGGTAACTGCTCCCCGTTTTAAGTAGTGTCTTCCCTGTGATGAAAGCAGCAAAGGCAGTTTGATTTATTGCCAGCTTTCAAGGCCAAGTTTGTGAGATAGGTAGCAACATCTTGGGTAGTTTGGAGCAAGGGCTTGGAAGCCCCTGCTGGAGTGTGGAAGAAGCCAGGGAACTATGGGTAGTGGTGCAGCAGCCATGGCCTGATGTCTGTTCTTAGGCAGCCTCTGCATGCCCCTCCCTACCCACCACTTCCACTCCCAGCTGTTCAGCCTATACTAACCAGCCCAGCCACCAGAAGCTCCTGCCTCCAGAGTCCTGGGTGGAGAGTTTGATAGCAGGGACTTGTTTACCCACTGGGTCTAGGTCATACTGTTGGTCACGTGAAATTCTGAGTCTTCTGTTGACCTTAGACGGGTGATCTAGAGTAAGGTTTGCCTGGATTCCATCTAGCTACCACCATGGACCCTTGGTCAAGCATTTCAGTTCCTTTTTTTTTTTTTTTTTTTTTT
>NW_016107315.1:4260635-4268194 GCF_001604975.1 Cebus imitator
AGAGACGGGGTTTCACCATGTTGACCAGGATGGTCTCGATCTCTTGACCTCGTGATCCACCCGCCTCGGCCTCCCAAAGTGCTGGGATTACAGGCTTGAGCCACTGCGCCCGGCCGCATTTCAGTTCTATATAACCTTGGTTTTCCTTGTTATGGAGCAGACACTTCACTTGCTCATGGAGATGTTGAGTTCTCTGGCCTCCTGAATAGGAACTGGGTTCAGTTCTGCCACAGCTTCTCAGTAATTCTGTGGCTCTGCAACATTTGCAAGGGCTTTGAGAGGCTCACTTGATCCTCACAACAGTCTAGTTAGAGGCTAGTTAGACACATGGGAGGTTTCATCCAGGGGTACAAAGTTGTCCTGGCACACCTACCTCTATTGGATCCTGGGGCTGGAAGGTCTGTGGTATGCAGAGCCAGTTTAGAGTTTGGAGGAAAGTAGACTATGAATCAGGAAGACCCAGAGTGGAGAGAGAGAGAAGTGGCCCAAGGTCCTTGGCCATTCCTATGGTGTGTCACTGGTGAGGCAGCTGATGTCCAGAGGGAACAAGACCAGCACAGAGCAATGAGGCCAAGGAAGCGATAGAAGTTCTATGGAAACTGATCACAGGGGCCCAACTTTACTTCCCTTCCACTATTCTACATTTTCCCTGTCCTGGGGCCTTGCTTCTGAGATTATTTTCCTCCATCTTACCTACTTTTCAAAAGGACACATAGAGCTAAAGCAGTGCTTATCTCTCCATTGTTAGCTTAACTTGGCCTTGAATTACAGCAGGATTCATGCCCAGAAGGCCTCATTGTTAAACCCTGGAGCTCCCAACAGCCTTATGGGAGGCTATGTGGAGGTCAGCTGTGATGCTTTCCTGCTGCTTATTGTGGGTATTGCCTTGCAGAATGAACTGGATAATATCAGAGCCCAGCTTTCCCAGAAAGGTAAGTTAGCAAGGGACAAGGAGTGCTGGGAAGTCCCTGCCTTGGATGCTGGAGAGAGGGGGCCCTAGGAGGAAGGTCTCAAACAATTTGGCAGAGCCAGGGCCTTTCCCTGCTTTGTATGTCCGAGAGTCTTGCTAGCTCTGGTGGCTGGCAGAAAAAGAGAGGAAAGGGAGGTGACTGAAGCTGTTCACCTAGACCAGGTAAGCCTCTTGTCTCTCAGTGCAGCTTCTTGCCTAGGAACCAAGACGGGAGAGGTCTACCTGATGGGACAGAATATCTTTGGGAGAGGTCTCAGCTGCTGAGTTTGGCTGCTTGAGTCCTGGGATGATAAACTAACTAGACCTGTGGTGGGTGGGGCGTGGGCAGTAAAATATTTTCCTAAGCAGTTCAAGCAGCAGAAAGTGGACTTTTCCCTGAATGAAGGCTCTGGCTTAGCTTCCCTGGTTTGGCACACCCCAGAGAAAGAAGTGGGCCACCCAGCTTTCTGGCCTGAGCCTTGTTTCTCACCTGCCTAAGGGATGAGGCACTGAAGCCCAAGGGCCCAAGTTCTCATGCTGATGAATGGACAGGACTTTCCCTTTCCCCCACCCTCTACCCCTGCTCCAGAGAAGGAGAAACGGGACACCCAGCTCATTGTCGACTCTCTGCGGGACATGCTCGAAGAACGCAATGCTACTGTGGAATCTCTGCAGCAGGCCTTGGACAAGGCTGAGATGCTGTGCTCCACACTGAAAGTAGGTCCTCAGGTTTTATGGGTACAGAACAGAATTGGTGGGAAGAAAGATTGCCCCAGAACTGGGCTCCCCATTCTAGACTTATCTTCTAGTTCTGCTAGTCAATACCTTGGTTTGGGCAGTTGTAAAATAGAGGCAAATCACTTAAAATAGAGGCAAATCACTTCTTCCTCTTGCCCTCCCATATTGTACCCATCCATCCCATAAGAAAGTGGCCATATTGGCTGTACTTGTGGATTTTGTACTAGGTAGTTTGGAGACGCAAGGCCCTCCCAGTACCTCACAGAGGGGATGTTCAACTAAGACCTCAGTGAGGCTGCTCCATGTTTCCAAAAGTGGTTCATACTCTACTGATGAGGCCAGCCCGAAGAACCTTCCATTAGCACTCTAGTCCTTGGCTGGGCTGCTCTCCTGAGCCAGATCAAACAGCATCCTAGGGAGGAGCAAGGGCCTTTGAAGTCAGCTGTGCCGAGCTAACCGGGCAGATCAAAGCCTGCAGAGTGAACAGCTCTAGACCCAGATGAATTTTGCATCAGCCTTGGTTGGTGAGCCTCTTGCTCTCCAAGGGGCATGAGAGGCGATTGATCTGAACCCATGATTGATATTCTGGCCGTGTAGGCAGGAGCAGTCCTTGCTGGATGCCATTTGAAAGGGAAAGGGAGCCATCCTTGTGAACAGACAAGGCCCCAGGATATTCATTGTGTTCCTGCTTAGGGGCTGGGCTGGATCACATGGTCTGGCTGGTGGGAGGGAGAAACTAGCACCTGGCTGCAGAGCAGGAGTCTCTAATGGTATTCTCAGGTCAGAGACAAAGTGGTCTTAGGCTGAAGGCAGCCTGGCCAGCTTCCCCTGGCTCAGTTCTCCATTCCTGCCAACCATCCATGGGTCTGGGTGGTAGATAGTGAGGCCTGGGTTTGTTCTCTGGACTTCTTCAGCCACCTGTACAACATATACCATGAGGCCCAGACCACTGACCTTGGCAGCCCACAGCAGGCCTGTAAATGCTGGCAATGGGCTGTACCTACTGTAAGACACCTTTCAGGAGGAAGCAGGCAGGGAGGTGAGGAAGCAGCTGGCTTAGAGCGTTTTAGCAGAAGAAGCACAAGCAAGAGTGGGGCCCAAGAGCTTTATTTCCTGGGGTTTGGGAGTACATGGTTATCAGCATTTTCAAAACATAGGTGCAGAAAGTTCTGGAGCAGAGTTTCCTAGTGACTTTAGCAATGGCTCCTGAGGGCCTCCAAGCAACAGATATGGGTGTAAATTTGCTCTTCAGAAGCAGATGAAGTACTTGGAGAAGCAACAGGATGAGACCAAACAAGCACGAGAGGAGGCCCGCCAACTCAGGAGCAAGATGAAGACTATGGAACAGTGAGTTTGGAGCTGGATCCTGCACTGTGCCTCTGCCCCCAGGACCTGCAAGTGGTACAGTTCTTAGGACTGCAGCAGGGAGTGCGATTGGGTCATGTCTGAGGTTCAAATCTGCATAGGCCATGGAGGCCTCTATGAACTTGTACTTTCCATGAGGGCCCTTGCCACATTTCTCCCTGTCTCTGTTGCTGGCGGCCAGATGATGTGGTGGGGTCTTTCCCTTTAGGAACCTCTCTCCAGGAAATCCCTGACCTTGAGACCCTCTGTCAGCACCTCTTCTTTCTCAGCAGCATCCTTGGAGCTATGCTTATCTCTGCTGTGGAGCCTTTCCTTGGGCACACCCACCTGCTAAAGCATCCTAGCAGCCTAGCCTGTTACCTTAGCAACAGCAGCAAAGGAAAGCAGAACTGCATTGGGTATGTACCCATCAGCCTCCAGATTGCAAATGCCGTGGGCTGGGTGTGTTTTTCAGGATCGAGCTTCTACTCCAGAGCCAGCGCCCTGAGGTGGAGGAGATGATCCGAGACATGGGTGTGGGACAGTCAGCGGTGGAACAGCTGGCTGTGTACTGTGTGTCTCTCAAGAAGTATGTACTGTGGCCCCTCTCAGCAAGCCCAGGAGATAGGCCATGGAGCCCCAGCCATGTCACTGCTCCCATCTCTTGTAAAGCAGTTGGAGCTAAGGGGCAAACTCTGGAGCCATGCTGCCTTTGTTTGAATGCTGATGTGGACTGGTGCCAGTTTCTTGGCGTCTTTGACCCTCAATTTCCTGAATGGAGATAGTAATAGACCTGCCTCATAGGATTGTTGAGAGGACTGAGTGTGAATTTTAGATGCTGTTTCTAAGGGTGTTGACCTAGCTCTCTGAGCTATAAGCCCCATTGTGATAGCTAGAGCCTGTTCCCCATTAGCACTATCATCCTGCCTGGCTTGGATCAAACTCTACTCATATTCTTCACTCTGATGGGTATGAGGTTGGCAGGAAGGGTGGAGGGCCACTTAGCTGAGAGGCACAGAGGGTCCAAGATGCTTCCTGCAAGACCCGGTGGTTTAGGGAGCCCCCTAGTGAGACTGGGGCTTTCTGCATACCCTCTCAAGTCACCAATACCTGCAGGACAGGCAGGAAATAGTTACCTCCTTGTATTCTCTGCAGGACCCTCCACAGTGCCACCTGGTACTTATTGGGCTCATTTGTCGAAGTAGGAATGAAAATGAGGTGACGGGTTGGGCAGTGCTTTGTGTTAGATTAGTGCTGTGGCTCAGTCTGACCTGCAGGTGTTCTGTTCTGGCGTCTCTTTCCACGGCCACATTGCAGGGAGTACGAGAATCTAAAAGAGGCACGGAAGGCCTCAGGGGAGCTGGCTGACAAGCTGAGGAAGGATTTGTTTTCCTCCAGAAGCAAGGTAACTTAGCAGTGAACAGAGGGTGAAGGAGAGGTGGCTCTCTTTTTGTCATGCTCACTCTGGTCTCCTGAGCAAGGCCATAGGAACTGATGACACAGCTGACTCCCTGGGGCAGCTGGATGACTTATAGAGACTTGTTACTGGTCCTTACTGGGCATTGGCTTCAATATGTGGCTTGTCCACCAGGGGTGGACAGATCACAGAGGTACCCCCAACATGTGTGCACTCAAACTGCCCTCTCCTCTTCCTGGCTCTTGGGTACCTCTCAGCTGGCTGGAGAGCACAGGCCCCAAGTGTGACAGGGTCAGAGGCCTATTTTTTTTCCAGGTCTGGATTAGCAGGGCTCCTGGAACCTGATTAGGTCTGCACAGCTGCTTTTACTTCTGGCATGGTGCATCCACAGGCTGTAGGATATAGGAAGCAGCCTTTGCTTCTGGGCAGCTCCGGATGTGCATTGCCAGACTGATGCCTAGCCTCAGAGAGCTGGGATCTCTTCACATACTCCTAGTCTCTTCTGGACCCTTGCTACCTTGTTCACTCACTGGGGAGCAACAGGAGGGGGCAGGGCACAAGGCCACCACTTGGCTTGTCCTTTACTCCCTACACTTTCTTATAGTTGCAGACAGTCTACTCTGAATTGGATCAGGCCAAGTTAGAACTGAAGTCGGCCCAGAAGGACTTACAGAGTGCTGACAAGGAAATCATGGTGAGGGACATCCCCAGCATGACAGGAATGAGGGATGGTTTGTGTGCCCTCCTAGAGCAGGGCTGCACTATCTCTGCCCAAGAACCCGTGTACCAGTCAGTGGTGGTTCTAGGCCCCCTGCATCCTCCTGGGTCAGGGTATGCCTCTTGGCCCTGGTCCAGACTGGAGCCTGGGCCTCCTCAACAGAGGGCAGATAGCACCATGAATCTTCCCTCATAGTCTGTTCTGCACCTACAGGTCCCTCGTCATCAGAGGAGGCTCTACCTGGGGCTTGGCCTCCTAAGCCTAATGATGGCGTATCAGGCTTTGCTCTGTTCCCAGTGGCCCTGCCTTTCATGCATACTGCTCATGTCCTAGGCCTTATCTCTAGACTTGATGTCTCAGCCTTTCTCTCACACACTTCTCTTTCCTTCCCTAAGAGCCTGAAAAAGAAGCTAACGATGTTGCAGGAAACCTTGAACCTGCCACCAGTGGCCAGTAAGACTGTTGACCGCCTGGTTTTAGAGAGGTTTGTTGAGCCTTGGGTGGTGCATGGGTCACAAGGTGGGAGAGCTTTCTGCTAACAGTCTTTACTCCTCTTGGCTTTGGTGGGGTGGGTGGCCTTTGTGGACCTGATGTCTGCAGACAGCCTGCCCTGGGAACCAGCCAATATTTAGCTAGCAAGCAGCTTTGAAGCAAACTCTAGGCTCTGACAAGGAAAGGCCAGAGAAAGCCAGAGGACCTAGAAGTGGTCTGAGAATAGGGCAGGAGCACTGACTGTCTTGGGGCATCCTGCTTATGGAGTGGCTCCCCACATGTATCCGTCCACCCCAGATTTTGAAACAAATATGAAACCACTGTAAATAAATTTCCCTAGTGCCAGGAGCGCGTGCTTTAAACTGCCACCAGAGGGAGCCAAGACACAGAAGGACTGTGTACCTTGAAGCATGGGCATCCATTTCTGCTCCTGAGTGTTTCACAGAAACAGACAAGCCTAGAGCATCCTCAAGGCTACCTCCTGCTTGTCAAAAGTCCCCAGCAAGGACTCAGACAGAAAGCACACAAGTCCTGTCAGTGGCCCCAGTCTTTAATCTTTTTTTTTTTGAGATGGAGTCTCTTGTCGCCCAGGCTGGAATACAGCGTGATCTCAGCTCACTTTAACCTCTGCCTCCCAGGTTGAAGCAATTCTCCTGCATCAGCCTCCTCAGTAGCTGGGATTACAGGCATGTGTCACCAGTCCCGGCTAATTTTTGTATTTTTTGGTAGAGACGGGGTTTCACCATGTTGGCCATGCTGATGTTGAACTCCCAACCTCAGGTGATCCACCCACCTTGGCCTCCCAAACTGCTGGGATTACAGGAGTGAGCCACATGCCTGGTTGCTTTTGTTTACTTTCTTTACTTCTTCAGGGTGCTGGAAGGCCTGGGCTCCTACAGAAGGTCCTTGATGAGTGCCCACTGCCTGGCAAGCCTTCTCTGTTCTCTTGGAGCTTATGTTCCAGTGGGATAGATGAGCTGGGAGTTTAGATGGCTAAGCCCACAGCCTGCCATATACATACTACAGTATAGAATCTGGTCTAGCTCCTAGCTCCCAGTTAGGGACAGGCTCACCTCATTCTGAGTAAGCTTTATGTCAGGGTCTGCAGCCCACCTTGGTAGAGGAAGGACAACTCTGGTCTCCCTTGGCTTTCAAGCCAGCAGGTCACTAAACTTGCAAAGCCTTCTTCTGTACAAAGCTGGGCTGGGCCTCTCATCAAGCTGCATGAGGATGACTTAATTCATTTTTGTCTCCAGTAGTTTTCTGGGCACAAATATTGGAGTGGTTGGCTGCATACATTGACTCATACCTGTAATCCCAGTGGGAGGATTGCTTGAGTCCAGGAGTTCAAGACCAGCCTGGGCAACATAGTGAGACCCTATATCTACAAAAAACTTAAAACTAGGCAAGGATGGTGGCACACACTTATAGTTCTAGCTACTCAGGAGGCCAAGGTAGGAGAATCACTTGAGCCCAGGAGTCAAGCTATGATTGTGTCACTGCACTCCACCCTGGCAGACAGAGTGAGACCCTATCTCTCTTAAAAAAAAAAATGGCCGGGTGTGGTGGCTCACACCTGTAATCCCAACACTTTGGGAGGCTGAGGTGGGTGGATCATATGAGGTCAGGAGTTCAAGTTTTCACCAATGTGGTGAAACCCTTTCTTTACTAAAAATATAAAAATTAGTGGGTGTGGTGGTGGGCATCTGTAATCCCAGCTACACAGGAGATTGTAGTTGTAATCTCCCAACACTTTGGGAGGCTGAGGCAGGAGAATTGCTTAAACCTGGGAGGTGGAGGTTGCAGTGAGCCAAGACTGCACCATTGCACTCCAGCCTGGGCAACAGAGCAAGACTCCATCTCAAGAAAAAAAAAATTACAGTGGCAGGTCTGTTTTCTTT
>NW_016107315.1:4269949-4278374 GCF_001604975.1 Cebus imitator
CAGGAGGCGGAGGTTGCGGTGAGCCGAGATCGCGCCATTGCACTCCAGCCTGGGTAACAAGAGCGAAACTCCGTCCCAAAAAAAAAAAAGAAATATCTGGCTGGATATGGTGGCTGGAAATGCAAAAATTAGCCAGGTATGGTGGTGCGTGCCTGTAGTCCCAGCTACTCAGGAGGCTAAGGTAACAAAATAGCTTGAACCTGGGAGGTGGCGGTTGCAGTGAGCTGGGATTGTGCCACTGTACTTCAGCCTGGATGACAGAGTGAGACTCTATCTCAAAAACAAAAACAAGAAAAATTAAGAAGCTTCTTAAGTTTTTTAAGAAACTTCATAATTTTTATAACTTTTTACTGCAGCAATATTTTTTATCGTGGTAAAATATAAATAAAATTCACCATTGTAACCAATTTAAGTACATTTCTGTGGCATCAAGTACATTTACTTGCTGTGTAACCATCACCACCATCCCGCCCCAGAATGTTTTCATCTCCCCAAAGTGAAATTCTATACCCATTAAACAATAACTCCCCATTCCCCTTTCGCCTCAGCTCCTTCACTCACCATCCTTTCTGTCTCTATCAATTTGACTACTTTAGGAGCCTCATATAAGTGGACTCATACAATATTTGTCCTTTTGTTACTGGCTTATTTCAGTTAACATAATGTCTTCAAGGCTTATCCATGTAGTATATATTACAATTTTCTTCCTTTTTAAGGCCGAATCAGTAATCATTTTATTTTTATTATTATTATTATTTTTTGAGACAGGGTCTTGCTCTGTTGCCAAGTCTGGAGTGCAGTGGTGTGATCTCAGCTCACTGCAACCTCCCACACCTGGGTTCAAGGGATCCTCCCACCTCAGCCTCCCAAGTAGCTGGGATTACAGGCATGTGCCACAATGTCCAGTTAACTTATTCTATTTTATTTTTTGTAGTGACAGTCTCAATATGTTGCCCAGGACAGTATCAAACTCCTGGCCTCAAGCTATCCTCCCACCTCAGCCTCCCAAATTGCTGGGATTACAGGTGTGAGCTACTATGCCTAGCAGTATTCATGTTATAAATTTGCAAGCATTCATTCTTGCCCTTTGAGTACGTCTGTTTTGCATTCTGTTCTTGTTTTATGGTCTCATATTTCTGTTTGTCTCAGTCAGTATTTGTGCACCGTGGACTTTCTCTTAGGCTCCCCTCCCATACCTGGTGGCCCTTGGCTACTTTGGAGGCCAACTTCTGTGGGTAGGGTTTGGGGGGAATGTGCAGACAGCTGGCATCATGTTGAGTCTTATCTGAACCCAGGATGCAGAAGACTTTCCTGTTGCATCCAATAATATTGGCTGCCCTAGGTCACTCTACCTGGTTTGCTTAGTGTCTTTGAGAAAAGGTCTTCTATTTATTGGTCCAGAGCAGCATCTTGACTGCCTAGTATTGTCCCAATGCAGATTAGATGGCGTGGAGCCAAGCTCACAATATCATCAGTGTTCCAGTTTTCAAGCCTGTTTAATGCTTTTGCAAGGTCCTCCCTTGCCTTCATGAACCCCTCCTTGTGGGTTCTGGGTGCTGTGTCAGTCTTTTGTCCCCTGGCCATGCTTTCTCTCCCAGAATTTTTTGGAAATCTCTGGGGGCTAATGGTGGTTGCCTGTTCCACTTGTTGCAGTAGGATTACCCTTCATATCTGTCATTTTAGGGAGGCATCAGTAGGTAGCCACCACCCCCAACTACAGAGTCACTGTTAGGAAGATCTCTCATGGGCCCCAAGGGCCCCTGAACTCCAGGCTAGAAAGAGTCAGGGAGACCTTTCCTTAGGATAGGGTAAGGCCGCCAGGATCCATAAGTTCATGGAGGTGATGTTGACTGATCCCATGCCACACAGGCAATGGGCTGTTCAAGGCCTTAGATCTGTTCTGGAAAGGGGAGCTTTGAGTGTCTTGTCTGACCCCCTGAGGCCTCTGGGATAAAACCCTGTAAGTTGACCATGGGTGGATGTCCCAAGGGTGATAGTGTCACCCAGGAGGGCCTGAAGCCAGCTTCAACCAGTGAGGGAAGGACTACTAAGCCCTAGGTTCTTCCTCCTTGTAGGACAAACAGAAGGTGGGAAGGAAAGAAAATGGACCCCTGGGAGAAAGGGAAACAGCCTTCAAGCCCATAAAGGAAGAAAAATATAGAAGCAGTCTAAGAGAAGAAGCAATGTGTCCATATGAACCAGACGTGGATATGAGGGTTGAGGGAGGCGCTCTGAGAACCTCCTGAGTCTTAAGTTTAGTGTTGTGGATGACAAAGAGGTGCAAGTGAATAAACCCAGCTTGTCTTGAGCTTGGGCACCACTAGGTAAGGCCTAGGGGCTGGCTGGGAGTAGATAGTCCTGCCTTGAGCTGCCTGGACGATAAAATTCACAGCACCCAGTGACAGCCTGCCTGCCTGCCTGCCTCTTGAGTTTACCTTTCCTAACCTGAGCCTCAACTTGCTGGGTTTGGTAAATCGTGGCAGAATATGGATACTACAAAAAAGTTGCCATGAGTGGTCCTGGCTGCTGTGGTTCCCAGAGGAGGAAGCAAAGCAGCCAGCCTGGAGTTGGCTGGAGGTGGGTTTGTGCAGCCTTCATTTTCACTTGCAGGCCAGGATGGAAGTAGAGCTTCTAGGGTCCTGGACGGGGAATGGAAGAAATAGTCCAGGATTCCTGGATTGCTTAGCCACCCAGATCAATGCAGATAGCCTCCCTCCCTCTGATCTGTACACCCCAGTGGGAGTGGGACTGTGATGCAGCCCTGAAAAATTCCTGAGGAAAGAAAAGAAAGAGGGTATCTTTGGAGCTACCCCTGCCACTCCCCAGGGCTCTCCTTGTATGACAGGAGCTGGGGAGCCCTGCCAGGTCTGGGTGGGCTAGAAGAATCCTGTTGGTTGTAATTTTTAATAGAATAAAACTTTACTCCCCCTCACCCACCCACCCATTATAAAATAAAAATACACTCATTGAGAATTTAGAAAATAGGAAGTTATGATAGAGGTAGTTACAGTTGACATGTGGAATATTTCCTTTTACGCCTTTTTCTACATGTGGGGGTGGGGCTGGGAGTGGTGGGGGGGTGCCAAATCATGTAATTGCACTATACTTGGAGTTTTGTGTGCTTTTAAAATTTAATTTAATTTAAATTTTTTCAAATCAGTGCAGTGGTGCAATCATGGATTGCTGTTGTATGCTTTTTAAATCTAGCAAAGGAGGCCGGGTGTGGTGGCTCATACCTGTAATCCCAGCACTTTGGGAGGCTGAGGTGGGCAGATCACTTGAGGTCAGAAGTTTGAGACTAGCCCAGCCACCATGGTGAAACCTTGTCTCTACTAAAAATACAAAAATTAGCTAGGCATAGTGGCGCATGCCTGTAGTCCGAGCTATTTGGGAGCCTCAGGCAGGATAATCTCTTGAACCTGGGAAGTGGAGGTTGCAGTGAGTAGAGATCATGCCATTGGACTCCAGTCTGGGTGACAGAGCAAGACTCCATCTCAAACAAAGTAAAAAATAAAAAATAAATCTAGCATACAAACATCTCCCCATGTTACTGAATTTACTCTCTAGAAACACTACTTTTTGCCTAGGTCATGTTTAAGCTAGGACAGTGCCAGCCCCCCTAAGGGGAATCATTTTGATGATTTATATTATTATACCATTTGCTGGGATAAATAGCAACATCACAGGGAGAGGGAGGGAGACCTTCCCTCTACCTTGATCTGTGGTGACATCTCTGACTGGCTCCTTGCATTGCATTCTGAGACATGAGGCCATGTGGTCAAAGGGCAGTAGGCTTTTGTTTATACATTTAGGTTTTCTCTGGGTTTTAGCCTGCTTCTTTCTTTGTCTTCCAGACTTTCACTGGTCCCGTGACTGCAAAGGACTGAGCCAAGTGGCTTATTCTCTAGAGAGCAGGGCTTTGTTGAGGGGTGGCCTTGAGTCAGGAGTGGGCTCCAAGTCCCTGGAGCTGAGTCATCTCTGACGCTTGAGGAGCTGCCGTCCTTCTGGGTTACCACTGTGGCTCCAAATAACCAGGTCATCTCTGCCTTCAGCCCAGCCCCTGTGGAGGTGAACCTGAAGCTCCGCCGGCCATCCTTCAGTGATGATATTGATCTCAATGCTACCTTTGATGTGGATACTCCTCCAGCCTGGCCCTCCAGCTCACAGCATGGTTACTCCAAAAAGCTTTGCCTGGAGAAGTCACAGTGAGTGGTAATTCCTGGCACTGTCCATGGCCTGGTAGGGGGATGACTAAGACAGCTCTGCAGGCCCTGTGCTGTTAGCTCTAAGTGGCTGATGGGGCAGTGAGGGCTGCCTAAGCTTGGCCATGGCATTTGTTTCAGCTACCTCTTATTCCCTCTCCTGAGCACCCGATCTGTGCCCTTCTCGTCTCATTATTCCTCACCATCACCCTCCAAGACAAAGGTGTTGGACTGCAAGTTAGAGAGAATGCAGGGAAGCCAGAAGGGGTGGGTCTGGGCTAGTGGAGTTGGAGAGGGTGCTCCTAATACCCTGAAGGCCTGCCCACCAGAGTCCTGAGCCAGGGACTCTCAACTTCCTCTCCCTATGTTTGCCTCTGAGGTTGGGATCATCTCAAACCACAGAGCCCAGGGCCTGACCACCTGAGGGGGTGACCCACAGGGGCAGGCATCAGAAGCTGTCTGGAATGCCAGTGGGGCAGGTCGAACCTGCTCTGGGGTACAGTGGGACCAGAAGGAGGTGAACAGTGGAGGTAGAAGGGAGCAGGAGGGCAAGCCAGCTGAGCTGTCCAACCTCCCAAACCTCAGGGGTATGGTCACCCCTGCTCTAGAGAGCCAGGCCTGATAGCAATGAGAAACAAGCCTAGAACCCATGGGCTGCAGTCAGGGATCCTGTAAATGTCTGCTGTGTACTCTGGCTTCCTCCCATTGCTGCCTTGTCCGCTGTAAAGGTTGAAGGTGGACATCTGGGGTCTTCAGGCTGACAGGCCTTTCAGAAACATTTTCACCACCTTCAGGGCCTGTGGAGGTAGTGAAGGAGCCCAGAATGCCCCTAACTCAGCTTATCCCCTTCCCGGAGCCATGGTTGTCCTGTAGCCTTACCACAGGCCGTTAGGGCAGGAGCAGAGGAGTCAGTCACCAGGCCCTGATCCCACCCCTGTCCTTATGGCTTAAGAAGCCAAGGGGCCAGCCTTAGATCACCATCTTCTCACCCACGAGGGAAAATGCCAGCAGAGGGTACCCAGCTATTAGGTTCCCCAGGAATTGGGTGGGAATAGTTTTCAGCTTGGGAGGCCAGGGCCTAGGGTCATGCTCTATTCTGCCCCAGGCCCTTCCTACACAGACTCTCTAGGGAGATGGCCTGGCCCTGTGTTCTGAGAGGATTTTGTGGGCTACTTTACTGAAAGGCTAACTTACTGAGGGTCTTGTGGGTGTAGTGTCCCCTCTCTGGGAAGACAGGACTTGGCCTGAGCTCATTAGATGCATTTGCTTATATTAGGGCATGACTGACTTTCTTCTTGTGGTTGGTGAGTTGGTTGGGCTCTCCAGCCCCATATAGAGCCTGGGACATGGTGAGATGCCCAAGGACTTGAGGAACATTGGAATTTGGCCTTGAGTGGAAGCCACAGGATTGGGACATGATCTAGTCATCCCTGTCTCTGCTGCCCTACTGACTGTGGCTGTCCAGCTGTTCACAGACCTGCACTTGGGGTAGGATCACTGAGTGATCGCTGGGATCACTGCCAGAATGCAAGCATGGCAGCAGCAGTGCCATGCTGTGACTCTTCAAGGGGCATGTGCTGAGCCTGGTTCACCTGCCCCCATGTCTTCCTTACCTACCCCTTGCCTTTCCTCTCATTCTTATAGCTCCCCCATTCAGGATATGCCCAAGAAGATGCGCAAAGGCCCCAAGAAGGTAAGAGCTTTGTAAAAGAAGCACAGTCTAACCATTGCCAAGACTGAACTTCTGGGAGGGGCACGGTCTTGCCAGAGCCCTGTCACTCCTAGTCCAGGACTGAGGTACTTCAGAACCACCCTTGGGGCTCTGCTCATTATCCCTCCTGCCTCCTAGTGAAGTATAAGAGATCCTGATCTTGTTCCATCACCACGGCCCTCCCTCCTTTGCTGACATCCAGCTCATCAGATCTGTCACTGGGGTCTTCCCGTAGGAGTCCCAGCTTTCACTGGGTGGCCAGAGCTGTGGAGGAGAGCCAGATGAGGAACTGGTTGGTGCTTTCCCTATTTTTGTCCGGAATGCCATCCTGGGCCAGAAACAGCCCAGGAGGCCCAGGACAGAGTCCTGTTGCAGCAAAGATGTGGTGAGTATGGCTTTCCACAGTGGCAGAAGCCAGCCGTCTTGGGTAGAAATGGGTGGCCAGCCCCTTAGCCCATTAGCCTGGCCTACTCATCTCTTCCTTCTGCCCTAGGTAAGGACAGGCTTTGATGGGCTCGGTGGCCGGACAAAATTCATCCAGCCTGTATCCTTTTTCTGTGGTGGTGAGCTGAGCTAAGCTGTGGAGCCCATACTATACCTCACCTGTACCCCCAGCCTGCCAGTGCCAGCAGCCTCAAGTGTGTAGCGCTGGGCCTCATTTAGTGTAGCAGAGCTGCCCACCCCCGGCTCTGAGCCTTTCTTGACCTGCATTGCAGTTCTTTCTCCAAGCCTCTTCCTTGACAGCTCTTCCAGACTGACACAGCCATGATCCGCCCATTGCCCGTTAAGCCCAAGACCAAGGCTAAGCAGAGAGTGAGGGTGAAGACAGTGCCTTCTCTTTCCCAGGCCAAGCTGGACACCTTCCTCTGGTCATGAGAACAGTGAGTCTGACCACTGGCCAGACACATGCCTCCAACTTGTAGGCCAAGGACTGTCTAGGCAGAGGGTTTTGTGAGCAGAGCCCCACTTTTGGGACCAACCTGAGGAGTAAGGGCAGACAAGAAGGTGAGGGTGAGTGTGACACCTAGACACTGCACTTCCTGCCCTCACCCTGCCCCACTCCCACAACATTGGGCCTACCCGTGCGAGCTGACATGACCAGCTCACTGATCCTGTCAGCAGTGCCTGCTCCTGGTGCCCAGCTCCTGTTAACAGCCATGATTAGATGTGGTCAGACTCTTTCTTGGCCTGGAGACCATGGTCACTTGTTGACTGTCTCTGTGGACCAGAGTGCTTGAGGCATCTCAGGCAGCCTCAGCCTGAGCTTCTGCCTGCCTCTGACTTGCTGCAGGCATAGCCTGGGCAAGCAGGGTGGGGAATGGAGGATGGAATGGGATGTATGGAGAGGATGGAAATTTTTCATGTAAAATAAAATTCAAAAAAAGAATCTCTTCTCCCTGGTTCTGAGAGTGTAAATTTGCACCAACACTATAGAAAACTATTTGGCATGACTTTCTAAAGCAGGACTATCAGCTAGCCTCAGACCCAGCAGTTCCATCCCTAGGCATGTGCCTTTTCATGGGGCACAGGGATACTCTAGCAAGAATAAGATTATTGCAGCTTTTCTCATAGTTTCTAACCTGGGCACAGCCCAAAGGCCATAAGTAGGAAAGTGAATGAGTAAACAGAAATCTATGTATACAGGGTACTCACAGAAAATAACCAGCGACCACTTTCCTCCCTACCTTCCCTTCCCTTTCTCCTCACCTTTAAACGCTACCAGCCAAATTGCTAGCTTTTGACTCTTGGCTGCAAAGGCACTTTACTTTTCTTTTCTTTCTCTTTTTTCTTTCTTTTCTTTCTTTCACAGGGTTTCCCTCTGTCTCTCAGACTGGAGTACAATGGCACAATCACGGTTCACTGCAGCCTCAACCTCCCAGGCTCAGTTGATCCTCCCACCTCAGCCTCCTGAGTAGCTGGGACTGCAGGTACCTGCCACTACCCCTGGCTAATTTTTTAATTTTAATTTTTATTTTTGGAGAGACAAGGTCCTGCTATGTTGCCCAGGCTGGTCTAGAACTCCTGAGCTCAAGTGATCCTCCTTCCTTGGTCTCCCAAAGTGCTGGGATTATAGGTGTGAGCCACCATGCCTGAGCAAGGGCACTTACTTCTAAAGTGCTTCCCTTTTTGACCCCCAGCCTGGGTAAAGCCCTTTAAATTTCCCTCTCCCACTATTGTGGGAGTTCACCTGTTTTCCCAGGACCATGGGCCTGGCACAGGGAGTGAGCGAATGCTGCAGCAGAGGTTGCCCAGCTGCTCTCCAGCATATCTAGAGGAGTATGGGGCCTTGTGGCAAGGAGATGTCATTCTTGATTATGAGTTTTGGCCCCTCTGCAGCTAACTTGAGCCAAGGAGGTTTAGTGAGGGGAAGTGAAGCATCAGGTTAAGAGTATAGGGGTTGGGCCGGGCGCGGTGGCTCAAGCCTGTAATCCCAGCACTTTGGGAGGCCGAGGCGGGTGGATCACGAGGTCAAGAGATCGAGACCATCCTGGTCAACATGGTGAAACCCCGT
>NW_016107315.1:4279434-4288792 GCF_001604975.1 Cebus imitator
CAGAATAGAAGTTAGCATGGGATAGAGAGAGGGGGCAGATGGGGAGTTACTCCTGCTTGATGGTCACAGAGCTTCTGTCTGGGATGATGGAAAAGTTTTGGAAATAGATAGGTGTGATGGTTACCGAAAACGAACTTATGACCTGAATACATGGACATCTTGTGTTCATGGATTGGAAGACTTAATATTAAGATGGCAATACCTCTCAAAGCATTCTACAAATTCAATACAATTTCTACAATCTCTATCAAAATTCCAATGGCCTTTTTTTTTTTGCAGAAATTTGAAAACTGATTCCCAAATTTACATGGAATGGCAAGAGGCTCTGAATAGCCAAAATATTTTTTTTTAATGTTTTAAAGAAAATATAAAATTCTTCCCATTTTAAAAACTTAACTACCAAGCTACAGTAACCAAAGGAGTGTGGAGGGAAGGCATGCATAATGGTGGAATTGGAAGCTCTAGGGGTTGGTTACTGGATCAAAGCAACCATTGAGCTGGAAAGAGCAGTGATTGTAATCAACTGTTTCACAACTGTGGAACCTGATCAGACATTTAACAAGGGGGTTGCTGGATGAAGAGAGTAGTGTGAATCAAGCAGCTACTACTCCCATTCCTCATCCTCACCTCGTTGTGGGGATAGCGGCCCCGGTTCTGAAAGCAGCTGACTGGTACCAGGACAGGCATGGGGACCTTGCCCTCCAAAAATTTAGGGTTGTGCACGCTGGTGGACCTGAAGGTACCTTGAGATGGTTGCCTTGGTTTCAGCCTTTCAGATGCAATTCCTGCATTAATACCCCACCCCACTCCACCTTGGCAACATCTCAGAAGATTTAAAGGACCCGTGCCTTTTTTTGTTTGTTTTTTAAGCCAGAAAATCTTTGTCAGCTCACTCACTAGCTGACCACAGAGATAACAGAGGTTGAGCACAGCGATTCACACTTTGGGAGGCTGAGGCAGGAGGAATACTTTAACATAGGAGGTTGAGACCAGCTTGAGCAAAATAGTGGGACCCTGTCTCCACAAGAAATTTTAAATATTAGCCAGGTATGGTGGTGCATGCCTGCAAACTCCCAACTACTAGGGAGTCTGGGGTGGGAGAATTGCTTGATTACAGGAGGTGGAGACTGCAGTAAGCAGTGATTACACTACTGCAGTTCAGCTTTATAAGCAGTAACAAACTTCAGGAACCACACACACACAACAGGAGACACACACTTTGCAAAAATAGTTTGGAAAAATCACAGATGGCTCCAGCCCTCAACGAGTAAAAATTTAGGCCAGGTGCAGTGGCTCATACCTATAATCCCAGCACTTTGGGAGTCCAAGGTGGGCAGATCACCTGAGGTCAGGAGTTCAAGACAAGCTGGGCCAACATGGTGAAACCCTTCTACCAAAAATACAAAAAACTAGCCAGGCATGGTGGCACATGCCTGTAATCCCAGCTACTCAGGAGGCTGAGGCAGGAGAATCACTTGAACCCCGAAAGCAGAGGTTGTAGTGAGCCAAGATTGCACCACTGCACTGCAACAGAGTGAGACTCAGGGTCCAAAAAAAAAAAAAAAAAAAATCCCTGAGGAGTGGGAGAATAAGATTTCCAGAGTTGACTGGGCACAGTGGCTCATGCCTGTAATCCCAGCACTTTGGTACTTTCGGAGGCCGAGGCAGGCAGATTATGAGATCAGTTCAAGACCAGCCTGGCCAATGTGATGAAACCCTGTCTTTACAAAAAATTAGCCTGGTTTGGTAGTACACGCCTGTAATCCCAGCTACTCTGGAGGCTGAGGCGGGAGAATCACTTGAACCCAGGAGGAAGAGATTGTGGTAAGTGAAGATCACACCATTGCGCTTCAGCCTGGGTGACAGAGCAAGACTACGTCTCAAAAAAAAAAAAAAGAATATTCAGTTTTGGGTGTTTTTATTGTTGTTGTTTTTCATTTTATTTCTAGTGTTATTTGTTTTGGTTTGTTTTGTTTTTTGAGACAGGGTCTCTGTCACCCAGGCTGCAGTCTCCTGAATAGCTGGGACTACAGGCACGTGCCACCACATCTGGGAATTTTTTTGGTATTTTCAGAAAGACAGTGTCTCACCATATTGCCCAGACTGTTCTCAAACTCCTGGACTCAAGGGATCCGCCCACCTCAACCTCCCAAAGTGCTAGGATTACAGGTGTGAGCCACTGTGCCTGGCCGGAATATTCAGTTCTCAAAAAAATTATAAAGCATATGAAGAAAAGGGAAGTATGGCCCATTCACAGGAAGAAAAGAATTTTTTTTCACAAACTATCCCTGACAAACTCGGAAGCTGGAAAGTAAATAGGTTTTTAGTGAGCCAAGATTGTGCCACTGCACTCCAGCCTGGGTAACAGAGCAAGACTGTCTCAAAAAAAAAAAAAAAAAAAAAAAAAAAAAGTCATCACCAAGCCAAGGTCACCTAGATTTTCTGCTGTTATCTTTTAGGAGTTTTATAGTTTTGTATTTTACATTTAAGTCTCTGACCCATTTTGAGTTAATTTTTATGAAAGGTCTAAAATACATCTAGATTTTTATTTTTATTTTTGCATGTGGATGGCCAATTGTTCAGGACCATTTGTGAAAAGACTATTTTCTCTATTGAATTCCCATTGCTCCTTTGTCAAAGATCAGTTGACTGTATTTGTATGGGTCTATTTCTGGGATCTATTCTGTTTCATTGGTCTATTTCTGCCAATACCATACTGTCATGATTTTCTTTCCTTCTTTTCTCTCTCTCTCTCTTTTTTTTTTTTTGAGATGGCATCTTGTTCTGTTGCCCAGGCTGGAGTGCAGTAGCACAATCTCAGCTCACTGCAACCTCTACCTCCCAGGTTCAAGCAATTATCTTGCCTCAGCTTCCCAAGTAACTGGGATTATAGGAGGCAAGCTACCACGCCCGGCTACTTTTTATATTTTTAGTAGAAACAGGGTTTTACCATGTTGACCAGGCTGATCTCAGACTGCTGACCTCAGGTGATTTGCCCGCCTCAGCTTTCCAAAGTGCTGGAATTACAGACATGAGCCACCACACCAGCCCCCCGCCCCACCTTTTTTTTTTTTTTAAATGAAAACCAGGTCTCACATGTAGCCACACTGGTCTCAGACTCCTGGGTTCAAGTGATCCTCCTGCCTCAGTTCCCCAAAGTGCTGGGATTACAAGTGTGAGCCACCAAGTCTGGTCCATACTGTCTTGGTTACTGTAGCTTTATAGTAAGTCTTAAAGTCAGGAAATGTCACACCTCTGACTTCATTCTTCTTCAATATTGTATTGACCATTCTTGGCCTTTTGCTTTTCCATATAAACTTTGGAATTAGAATGGGTGCAGTGGCTCACACCTGTAATCCCAGCACTTTGAGAGGCTGAGGCAGAAGGATCATCTGAGCCCAGGAGTTTGAAACCAGCCTGGACAACATGGTGAAACCCTGCCTTTACTAAAAATGCAAAAATTAGCTGGGTATGGTGGCAGGCCTGTAATCCCAGCTACTCAGGAGGCTGAGGCAGGAGAATCCCTTGAAGCCGGCAGGCGGAGATTGCAGTGAGCCGAGATTGTGCCACTGCATTCCAGCCTGGGTAACAGAACAAGACTCCATCTCAAAAAAAAAGAAAAAGAAAAAGAAAGAAAAAATACAGAAAAAATTAGCTGGGTGTGGTGGCCAGCACTTGTAGTCCCAGGTACTTGGGAGGCTGAGGTGGGAGGATTACCCAAGCCCAGGGAAGTGGAGCCTGCAGTGAGCCGTGATCATGACACTGCAATCCAGCCTGGGCAACAGAGTGAGACCTTGTCTCATAAAGAAAAACAACAACAACAAACTTTAGAATTAATTTGTCTATTTTCACAAAATTACTTGCTAGGATTTTTACTGGGATTGTGCTGAAACTATAGATCAAGTTGGGAAGAATTGACATCTTGACCATATTGAGTTTTGAGTTTTCCTATTCACGTGCATGGAACATCTCTCCATTTATTTATTTATTTATTTATTTATTTTGAGACAGAGTTTCGCTCTTGTTACCCAGGCTGGAGTGCAATGGCTCACCGCAACCTCCGCCCCCTGGGTTCAGGCAATTCTCCTGCCTCAGCCTCCTGAGTACCTGGGATTACAGGCACGCACCACCATGCCCAGCTAATTTTTTGTATTTTTTAGTAGAGACGGGGTTTCACCGTGTTGACCAGGATGGTCTCGATCTCTCGACCTCGTGATCCACCCGCCTCGGCCTCCCAAAGTGCTGGGATTACAGGCTTGAGCCACCGCGCCCCGCTATTTATTTATTTTTATTTCTTGTTTTGACAGGGTCTCATTCTGTTGCCCAGGCAAGAGTGCAATAGCACAATCATGGCTCACTGCAGCCTCTACTTTCCTGGGCTCAGGTGATCCTCCCACCTCAGCCTCCTGAATAGCTGGGACTACAAGGCATGGACCACAATACCTGACAAACTTTTTGTATTTTTTGTAGAGACAGCCTAGATATTGACTAGGCTGGTTTCAAACTTCTGAGCTTACATAATCTGCTCACCTTGGCCCCTCAAAGTGCTGAAATAACGGGCCAGTAATTCATGAGCTACCATGCCTAGCCCATCTCCATTTATGTAGATCTTTGATTTTCTTTATCATAGTTTTGTAGTTTTCCTCACATAGACCTTGTACATATTTTAGGTATAGATTTATACCTTACTCTTTTATTTTATTTTATTTTTAGAGAGTGGGTCTCACTTTGTCACCAAGGCTGGAGTACAATAACATGATCATAGCTCACTGTAGCCTTGAACTCCTGGGCTCAAGAAATCCTCCTACCTCACCCTCCCAAGTAGCTGGTACTACTGGTGTGTGCCCCACACCTGACTAATTTTTTTTGTTGTTGTTTCTTTAGAGTCAGAGTCTTGCTATATTGCCCAGACTAGTATCGAACTCCTGGCCTCAAGCAATCCTTCCAGCTCAGCCTCTTGAGTAGCTGGGATTACAGGCACAAGCCACCACACCGAGCTTATACCTAAATATTTTTTTGATGCTAATGTAAATGGCATTGTTTTAAATTTCAGATTCCAGTTGTGCATTGCTGATATATAAGAAAGCAATGTACTTTGTGGCCAGGTGCAGTGGGTCACGTCTGTAATCCCAGCACTTTGGGAGGCCGAGGCGGGTGAATCACCTGAGGTCAGGAGTTCCAGACCAGCCTGACCAACATGGAGAAACCCTGTCTCTACTAAAAATGAAAAAATTAGCCAGGCGTGGTGGTGGGCGCCTGTAATCCCAGCTGCCTGGGACGCTGAGGCAGGAGAATCTGGGAGGAAGAGGTTGTAGTGAGCCATGATAGCACCATTGCACTACAGCCTGGGCAACAGAGTGAGACTGTCTCAAAACAAAAACAAAAACAAAAACAAAAACTCAACAATAGGAAAACAACCCAATTTTTAGTTTTATTTATTTATTTTGATTCAGGGTCTCTCTATGTCGCCCAGGCTGGAGTGTAGTGGCATGATCTTGGCTCACTGCAACCTCACCTAGCGGGTTCAAGTGATTCTTGTTCCTCAGTCCCCTGAGTAGCTGGGATTACATGTGTGCTCCACCACACTTGGATAATTTTTGGCATTTTTAGTCGAGACAGGGTTTTGTCATGTTGGCCAGGGTGGTCTCAAACTTCTGGCCTCAAGTAATTCTCTCATGTTGGCTTCCCAAAGTGCTGGGATTATAGGTGTAAGCCACTGCACCTGGCCATATAACCCAATTTTTAAAATGGGCAAAGATCTGAACACACATTTCACCAAAGAAGATATACAGATGGCAAGCAGGGATATGAAAAGATGCTCAACATCATGTGTCATCAGAGAACTGCAAACTAAAAGAGTAAGATAGCACTACTTAGCTATTGCAATGGCTAAAATCCAAAACACTGACACCACCAAATGCTGACAGGATGTGGAGCAACAGGAATTCTCATTCATTGCTGGTAGAAATGCCAAGTGGTATGGCCATTTTGGAAGACACTTTGGCAGTTTCTTTCCTTCCTTCCTTCCTTCTTTCCTTCCTTCCTTCCTTCCTTCCTTCCTTCCTTCCTTCCTTCCTTCCTTTCTTCCTTCCCTCCTTTCTCTCCCTCCCTCCCTCCCTCTTTCCTTCTTTCTTCCTTTCTTTCTTTCTTTTCTTTCCCTCCTTCCTCTTTTCCTTTCCTTTTGTTTTCTTTCCCTTTTTTTTTTCTTTCTGTATTGCCTTGCAGCCCAGGCTGGAGTGCAGTGGTGTAATCTCGGCTCACTGCAACCTCTGCCTCCTGGGCTCAAGCAATTCTCCTGCCTCAGCCTCCCGAGTAGTTGGGACTACAGGCACCTGCCACCACACCTAACTGATTTTTGTATTTTTATTTATTTGAGAGGGGCTCTGACTCTTGTCACCCAGGCTGGAGTGCAGTGGCATGATGTAGGCTCAAGGCAACCTCCACCTCCTGAGTTCAAGTGATTCTCCTGCCTCAGCCCCCCGAATAGCTGGGATCACGGGCGCCTGCCACCATGCCCAGCTAATTTTTGTATTTTCAGTACAGACAGGGTTTCTCCATGTTGGCCAGGCTTGTCTTGATCTCCTGACCTCAGGTGATCTGCCCTCCTCAGCCTCCCAAAGTGTTGGGATTACAGGCATGAGCCACTGTGCTTCACCCTGTATTATTATTATTTGAGACAGAGTCTCGCTCTGCCGCCCAGGCTGGAGTGCAGTGGTGCAATTTAGGTTCACGGCAAACCCTGCCCCCTGAGTTCAAGTGATTCTCCTATCTCAGCCTCCAGAGTACTGAGACTACAGGCGTGTACCACCATGCCTGGCTAATTTTTTGTATTTTTAGTAGACATGGGGTTTCAGCATGTTGGCCAGGCTGGTCTCAAACTCCTGAGCTCAGACAATCTGCCCACTTCGGCCTCCCAAAGTGTTGGGATTACAGGTGTGAGCCACCGCATCCGTAGCATTCTTACAAAGCTAAACATTCTTAATGCAGCAATTGTGCTTCTAATTATTTACCAAAGACTAAATGAGTTATTTTATTTATTTTTTGAGGCAGAGTCTTGCTCTGTCACCCAGGTTGGAGTGCAATGGCACAATCTTGGCTCATTGCAACCTCCGCCTCCTGGGTTCAAGCAATTCTCCCTGCCTCAGCCTCCAGAGTAGCTGGGATTACAGGTGCCTGACACCATGCCAGGCTAACTTTGGTGTTTTTAGTAAAGACAGGGTCTTGCCATGGTGGCCAGGCTGGTCTTGAACTCTTGACCTCAGATGATCCGCCTGCCTTGGCCTCCCAAAGTGCTGGGATTACAGGCATGAGCCACCGCGCCTGGCCCCAAATGAGTTTTTAAAAACCCAAAGCTAGCAAATGAGTTAAGAAAAATGTTTACACAAAACTCAGTACATGAATATTTATGGTAGCTGTATTCAAAATTGCCAAATCCTGGGAGCAACTATGTCCTTCAATAGGGGAAACTGTGTGTAGAGGAAAGGGTCTATAGGAGCTCTCCACATAGATGCTTATCATTGGACTGGAGGTACCAGCTGCTATGAGAAAAGTGAAAATTTACTGAAGTTTACCAGCCTCTTCATTAAGCTTTCCCCTGGATGCTGAAAATGTTCTACTAGACCAGATTTCCAAAGTGGTTGCTTCAGATCATTTCAACCAGCTTGGTTTTTGCTGTGGAAAGATGGATTCCTAGAGCTTTCTACTCCTTCGTCTTCCTTGATATGACTTTTTGTTTTATTTATTTATTTATTGTGACCGAGTCTCGATCTGTCTCCAGGCTGGAGTGCAATGGCATGATTTCCACTCACTGCAACCCCTGCCTCACGGGTTCAAGCGATTCTTCTGCCTCAGCCTCCTGAGTAGCTGGGATTACAGCCACCCACCACCACACCCAGCTAATTTTTTATTTTTAGTAGAGATGGGATTTTACCATTTTGGCCAGGATGATCTCAAACTCTAGACCTCATGGTCTGCCTGCCTTGGCCTCCCAAAGTGCTGGCATTACAGGTGTGAGCCACCGCACTGGCCTTATTTTGTTTTTTAGACAAGTTCTTACTCTGTCACCCAGATTGGATTGAAGTTGCACGATCATGGTTTACTGCAATCTTGACCTTCCGAATAGCTGGGACTAGTGGTGCACACCATCACACCTAGTTAGAGTTTTTTTTGTTGTTTATAGGGACAGCTTCCCACTATATTGCCCAGGCTGGTCTTGGACTCCTGGGTTCAGGCCATCTTCCTGCCTCAGCTTCCCATGGTGCTGGGATTAGAGTGGGATTGCAGGTGTGAGCCAGCATGCCCAGCTCACATGACTTTCTTTTTTTTCTTTTTTTGAGACAGAGTCTCGCCCTGTTGCCCAAGCTGCAGTGCAGTGGTTCGATCTCAGCTCACTGTAACCTTCACCTCCCGAGTTCAAGTGATTCTTCTGCCTCAGCCTCCCAAGTAGCTGGGACTGCAGGCATGCGTCACCATGCCCGGCTAATTTTTGTGTGTTTTTAGTAGAGACGGGGTTTCACCACTCACATGACTTTCAAATAACACACCCTTAAACAACCAATAGGTCAAAGAAGAAACACAAGGGAAATTAATAACACTTTGAGATGTATGAAAATGAAAATATAATACACCAAAATTTATGGGATGCTGTAAAAATGAACTGAGAGGGAAATTTATAACTGTAAAAACCCATATTTTTAAAAAAGATCTGGTTGGGTGCAGTTGCTCGTGCCTATAATCCTAGCACTTTGGGAGGCCAAGGTGAGAGGATCATTTGAGCCCAGGAGTTTGAGACCAGCCTAGGCAGCATGGTGAACCCCCTATCTCTACCAAAATAAACATACAAAAATTATCCCAGTGTGGTGGTGCAGGCCTGTAGTCCCAGCTACTTGGGAGGCTGACATGGAGGATCACTTGAGCTCGGGACACACAGTTTGCAGTGAGCAGTGATCGTGCCACTGCACTGCAGCCTGGGCTAAAGCAAGGCCCTGTCTCAAAAAGCAACAAAAAGATCTAAAATTGTAATCTCACTGTATACCTGAAAGAACTAGAAAAAGAACAAACTAGGCTAGGCACAGTGGTTCACACCTGCAATCCCAACACTTTGGGAGGCTGAGGCAGGAGGATCACTTGAAGTCAGGAGTTGAGAGTAGCCTGGCCAACATGGTGAAACCCCCACTTTACTAAAAATACTAAAATTAGCTGGGCATGGTGGCACATGCCTGTAATCCCAGCTACTCAAGAGGCTGGGCTTGGGAGGGTTGCCTGAGCCCAGGAGGTTAATGCTGCAGTGAGCTGTGATCATGCCACTGCACTCTAGCCTGGGTGTCAGAGTAAGACCCTGTCTCAAAAAAAAAAAAAA
>NW_016107315.1:4290812-4291903 GCF_001604975.1 Cebus imitator
GAAACTCCGTCTCAAAAAAAAAAAAAAATCTCGGCTGAGTGCAGTGGCTGGTGTCTGTAATCCCAGCACTTTAGAGGGCCAAGATGGGAGGATCACTTGCTTTCAGGAGTCTGAGACTAGCCTGGGCAACATGGTAAGACCACATTTCTACAAAATTTTAAAAAATTAACTGGGCATGGTGGTGCATGCCTGTGGTCTCAGCTACTTGGGAGGTTGAGGTGGGAGAATTTCTTGAGCCCAGGAGGCTGCAGTGAGCCATTTTTGCACCATTTTACTCCAGCTTGGGAGACAGAGTGAGACCCTGTCTCAAAAAAAAGAAGAAAAGTTTATTTGGCTTACAGATGTGCAGGGTGTATAAGAAGTGTGACAGCAGCATCTACTTCTGGTGAAGGCTTTAGGCTGCTTCCAATCAGCAGAAGACAGCATAGAGCTAGCATGTGCAGAGACAACATGATAAGAGAAGAAACCAATGGGGGGATGGGGACAGCCACACTTTGTTTTTTTTTGAGACAAGGGCTGTCACCTAGGCCGGAGTACACTTGCATGGTCATGGCTCATTGCAGCTTTCACCTCTTGGGCTCAAGAGACCCTCCTATCTTAGCCCCTTAGCCTCCTCAGTAGCTGGGACTAGGGAAGCACACCACCATGCCCAGCTAATTAAAAAAGTTTTTGGCTGAACATCGTGGTTCATGCCTGTAATCCCAACTTTTTTTTTTTCTTTTTTTTTTCAGGTGCCAGGCTAGAGTGTAGCGGCTTGATCTCAGCTCACTGCAACCTCCGCCTCCCAGGTTCAAGCAATTCTCCCGCCTCAGCCTCCCATAATCCCAGCTTTTTGGGAGGCTGAGGCGGGCAGATCACTTGAGCTTAGGAGTCAGAGACCATCTTGGGCAATGTGGGGAAACTCTGTCTCTACAAAAAATACAAAAATTAGCTGGGCATGGTGGCGCTGTGCCTGTAGTCCCAGCTACTACTCCAGAGGCTGAGGTGGGAGGATAGCTTGAGCCCAGAAGGCAGAGGTTGCAGTGAGCCAAACTGGTGTCTTTGTGCTCCAGCCTGGGTGTCAGAGCCAGACCCTGTCTCAAAAAAAAAAA
>NW_016107315.1:4293875-4311288 GCF_001604975.1 Cebus imitator
GGAGGCTGAGGTGGGAGAATTGCTTGATCCCGGGAGTTCAAGACCAGCCTGGGCAAGATGGCAATACCACCCCCCCATCTCTACAAAAACAATAATTAATTAAGAAATTAGCCAAAGCCAGAGCAGGGGCTCATGTCTATAATCACAGCACTTTGGGAGGCTGCAGTGGGCAGATTGCTTGAGTCCAGGGATTTGAGACCAGCCTAGGCAACATGGCAAAACCCCATCTCTACTAAAAATAGAAAAAGAAAAATTAGCTGGATGTGGTGGCACATGCCTGTGGTCCCAGCTACTCAGGAGACTGTGGTGGGAGGATTGCTTGAGCCCAAGACGCTGAGGCTGCAGTGAGGCATGATCACACCACTGCACTCCAGCCTGGGCAACCAGAGTGAGATCCTGTCTCAAAAACAAACAAACAAACAAAAACCACTTTAGCTGAATGTGGTGGTGTACACCTCCACAGCTACTTGGGAGGTTGTGGCGGAAGGATCACTTGAGCCCAGGAGATGAAGGCTGCAGTGAGCTGTGATTGTGCCACTGCACTCCAGCCTAGGCAAGAGAGTGAGACTCTGTCTCAAAAAGGAAAAAAATAAAAGGACAAATCCACAAAAAGTTAGAAATAACCCAGATGTCCATCAACAGATGAATGGATAAATTGTCCTCTATATATATACAATTCAGCCATTAAAAGGAATGAAATATCGATACTGGATACAAACCTCTATGAACCTTAAAAACATTCTTAGTGAAAGAAAATAGACATAAGAGGTCACATTTTGCAATTCCTTTTTTTAAATTAAAAAAAATTTTTTGAGACAGAGTTTCACACTAGTTGCCCAGGCTGGGGTTCAATGGCATGATCCTGCCTCACCGTAACCTCCGCCCCTTGGGTTCAAGCGATTTTCCTGCCTCAGCCTCCCAAGTAGTGGGGATTACAGGCATGCACCACCACACCCAGCTAATTTTTTTGTATTTTTAGTAGAGACGGGGTTTCTCCATGTTGGTTGGGCTGGTCTCTAACTCCTGACCTCAGTTGATCCGCCCACCTCGGTCTCCCAAAGTGCTGAGATTACAGGCGTGGGCCACTGCATCTCGCCCCATGTGTGGTAATTATTGAATGTGTTTGGTGTGTTCGTCATGGGTGATGAAAAATTTTGAGACTAGAGAGACGTGATGGTTACACAACATTGTGGATGTACAATGCCACTGCATTGTGTACTTTAAAATGGTTAATTTTGTTACATGAATTTCACCTAAATTAACAATAACAACAACAACAACAAAAACTTAAGCCAGCACTTGGTTTGGCTATTATGGAGTTTTGTGAGAAACAGTGGTTCATCTCCCAGAGAACTGGCCCTAGTTTCCTAAGAAGGCAAAAGGAGACTCCCATGAACGGTACACAGGACCTCTCTGCACTATTTTTTTTGCCACTTCTTGTGAGTCTGTAATTATTTCAAAATAAAAGTCTAAAAGAAAAATAAGGACATTTGTGAATGTGGCTGCCCCATGCTTCCCACCCTCTGGCTGACACTCAGAGACTGATCACCTCTTGGAGTCCTGGAACTTATCCCAGGTTTTAGACCCTGAAGGGCCTGTCTGTGGCTGGCGTCTGCAGGCAGCATCCCGAGCCAGCTCAGAGCATAGTTTAACTTTCACTTTTGTTTTCTCCAGAGGAGCCAGGAAGAGAGCTGTAACTAGCAGCCACTCTTACTCCCTTGGCCTTGGTGCCTGTTTGCACTGGCTACAGCAGGGCGCTGGTCCCTGCAGTCACTGCCTCCTACACAAAGACCCTGTCTCTGAGTTCTGTAGCCTACTGTTCAGCCCCAGGTTTGAAGATGGATGCCCTGGATGCTTCAAAGCTGCTGAATGAAGAGCTGTATTCAAGACAGCTGTGAGACTTGAGGTGGGGTGGAGAGTGGGCTGGTCTTCAGACCTCTGATACACAACTGCTTGCCTCCTGCTTCCCATCCACAGGTATGTGCTGGGCTCACCTGCCATGCAGAAGATTCGGGGAGCCAGGGTCCTGCTGTCAGGTCTGCAGGGCCTGGGGGCCGAGGTGGCCAAGAACTTGGTCCTGATGGGGGTGGGTAGCCTCACTCTGCATGATCCCCACCCCACCTGCTGGTCTGATCTGGCTGCCCAGGTAAGTGTCCTGGGGGACCTATGGGCTGCCAGACCAAGGTAGGGGCACAGCCCAAGAGGAGTGTCTTTACTCAGGCATACTGGCTCTCTCCCTAGTTTCTCCTCTCAGAACAGGACTTGGAAAGGAGCAGAGCCGAGGCCTCTCAAGAGCCCTTGGCTCAGCTCAACAGAGATGTCAAGGTCATCATGCACACGGGTGACATCACTGAGGACCTACTGTTGGACTTCCAGGTAAGCCCAGGCCTGCAGCCCTCAAGAGCAGGAAGGGCTGGTCGGTGGTTTTGGCCCTGCTGATCAGTGTCTACCCAGGTGGTGGTGCTGACTGCTGCGAAGCTGGAGGAACAGCTGAAGGTGGGTACCTTGTGCCATAAGCATGGAGTTTGCTTTCTGGCGGCTGACACCCGGGGCCTTGTGGGGTGAGTAAGACTGCCTGCCTAGCCTACCACATTACGGCCAGCAACTGGCCCCATGCTGTCCTCAGCTCCAGGTTTGCCCCAGTACCCCTCCAGTCAGCTTCAGGTCTAGCCCGGCATGCCTTTCTGATTCTCATCCCCAGTCCTGCCCTCTGGTTCCTCCACCCTAGCCTCCAGACCTGCTCCAGTAACCCTCTCAAACTTCTAGTTCCTAAGCCTCTCCTAGCATTTCTTTCCCAATTCTGGCCCTCTGGCCCTGCCCTACTATCCCCTATCCTTAAGCAGAGCCTGTGAGCTGCCTCAGTGACCCCTACCATCCCATCTCAGGCAGTTGTTCTGTGACTTTGGTGAGAATTTCACTGTGCAGGACCCCACAGAGGCAGAACCCCTGACAGCTGCCATCCAGCACATCTCCCAGGTGGGTGCTGAACTGTGGACACTCACCTGCTGACCAAGGAGAGGCTGCCAGGGCCTGCGGAAGGCAGGTCCAGGCACCCCTGAGCCAAGCTTCCTCCTACCCAGGGCTCCCCTGGTGTTCTCACTCTGAGGAAAGGGGCCAATACCCACTGCTTCTGTGATGGAGACTTGGTGACTTTCTCGGGAATTGAGGGAATGGTTGAGCTCAACGACTGTGCTCCCCGGTCTATCCACGTGCGGGGTAAGCCAATCCCATTCCGACTCCAGGTGCAGGGCCCAAGCCTCCACTGGGAGTGAGCACAGTCTGGCCCTTGGAATGGGCTGTCCCTCCACCTTCTTCATGGTGCAGCAGGTCTGGGACACAGACGCAAGATAGGATGGGGTGTGGGAACTACTCAGGCTCAAGGGTCATACTGACTAGACTTGATCGCCCTCAGAGGATGGGTCCCTGGAAATTGGAGACACAGCAACTTTCTCTCGGTACTTGCGTGGTGGGGCTATCACAGAAGTCAAGAGACCCAAGACTGTGAGACATGTGAGTGCAAGTGCATCCGAGGTAGGGGAGCTGGTCGCCTTGAGGGGCCCACAGCATTCTGGACTAGTCCCTGAGCCAGGTGCCCTTGCAGAAGTCCCTGCACACAGCCCTGCTCCAGCCCCATGTGGTAGCCCAGAATCCCCAGGAAGTTCACCGCGCTCACTGCTTGCATCAGGCCATCCGTGCACTGCACAAGTTTGAGCACCTCCATGGCCGACCACCCCAGCCCTGGGATCCTGTGAGTAGCCCTGTTGCCCCAACCCCCAGCCTCTGTCATTTATTGGGGTCCCACTTAGCAGAGGCAACAATGACAATTCACAGATCCAAGTTTGATCTGCTAACACTGCAGCCTCTCGAGACTGGTTCCATGGAAGTGCCAGGCACACATCCTGGGGACCCCTGCTATACTCTGACCCCTCAGATCTGTGCTGGAAGCTGCACTCAGATTAGTGAAGCCTCTTGGGCTGCTGTCTGTTGCTGGGCATCCTCTAGTGGTTCTGGCAGCAGGGCCAGGCCTTCCCACCTAGGCTTCTGCTTCCTCTTCTATGGAACAGGGTGGATGGAGGGTGGCTGGAAGGATTTGAGTACAGGGTGGAGCTCCGGGTGGGGCTACTTTGCCCACAGAGTCCTATCAACAGGTTGACGCAGAGACTGTGGTGGGCCTGGCCCAGGACCTAGAACCACTGAAGTGGACAGAGGAAGAGCAACTAGAACAGCCATTGGATGAGGCCCTAGTGCGGACAGTTGCCCTAAGCAGTGCAGGTGTCTTGAGCCCTATGGTGGCCATGCTGGGTGCAGTAGCTGCCCAGGAAGTGCTGAAGGTGGGCACAGACATGGGTGTGGGAGGTACTGGGAAGGTGTGGAGTTCAGTGTGTGTATCAGAGGGTACCCAGCGCCAGACAGCCGCCCTGGAGGCTTCACCAACCTGGGTGCAGCCTCCAGCCAGAATCTGAGGGGGTCAGGAGGCAGCAGGAATGCCCAGCCTAAAGTGCTCCCCCAGGCGATCTCCAGGACATTCATGCCTCTGGATCAATGGCTTTACTTTGACGCCCTCGATTGTCTTCCGGAAGATGGGGAGCTGCTTCCCAGTCCTGAGGACTGTTCCCCGGTGAGAGCCTTGTCCAAAATCAGGACTAGGGGAGAGGCATGAGGAATGGCCTCCAGGTCTTGATTCAGAAAACTCAGTGTAAGAAGGAGATGCAGGCCAGTAGCCACCACTGACTCCTGTCTCTGTTCCCTAGAGAGGCAGCCGCTATGATGGGCAAATTGCGGTGTTTGGGGCTGATTTTCAAGAGAAACTGAGCCGCCAGCACTACCTCCTGGTGAGCTGTGAGGTGAGGTTGGGAGTGCCTTTGGGAGGACCAGCCCAGCCCCTCTGGCTAAAGCTGTTCCTGCCAACAGGTGGGTGCTGGTGCCATTGGTTGTGAGCTGCTCAAAGGCTTTGCCCTAGTGGGACTCGGGGCTGGGAACAGCGGGCGCTTGACTGTTGCCGACATGGACCACATAGAGCTCTCCAACCTCAGCCGTCAGTTCCTCTTCAGGTCCCAGGACATTGGTGTGAGTGCTGACCCCTCCCCACACTCCTGCGTCCCAGACTGTCCTCCCATACAGCTTCCCACCCAGCATCTTCCTGCTCTCTTCCCAGAGACCCAAGGCAGAGGTAGCTGCAGCAGCTGCCCAGGGCCTGAACCCAGACTTACAGGTGATCCCACTCACCTACCCACTGGATCCTACTACAGAGGACATCTATGGGGATAACTTTTTCTCCTGTGTGGATGGCGTGGCTGCCGCCCTGGACAGTTTCCAGGCCCGTGAGTGCTTGACCTCGAAGTTCAGTCCCTTGCCTACAGCTGTGCCAGCCCCACTTCTGACCCGCTGCTCCCTTGCCAGGGCGCTATGTGGCTGCTCGCTGCACCCACTATCTGAAGCCATTGCTGGAAGCAGGCACATTGGGTACCCGGGGCAGTGCTAAAGTGTTCGTGCCACATGTGACTGAGGCCTACAGAGCCCCTGCCTCAGCTGCAGCTTCTGAGGATACCTCCTACCCTTTCTGTACCGTGCGGTACTTCCCCAGCACAGCCGAACACACCCTGCAGGTAGGGAGCACCCTGGAGACCCCCACCCCACCCAGCTCAGCCCTCAGCTGCAGACCTGTTCTCCACCTGACACCTCATTCTTCTCCCTTCTTTACAGTGGGCTCGGAATGAGTTTGAGGGACTCTTCCGACTGTCTGCAGAGACCATCAACCACCACCAACAGTAAGGCCACCAACAGGGGCAGATGGGAGTCCAGGGCTCCAAGCACAAGTCTGCAGGACTCACTCTCACACTTCCTCATCTCTCTGCAGGGCACACAGTTCCCTGACAGACATGGATGGGGCACAGACACTGACCTTACTGAAGTCAGTGTTTGGCGTCCTGAGACAGCGTCCACAGAACTGGCAAGACTGTGTGGCATGGGCTCTTGGCCACTGGGAACTCTGCTTCCATTATGGCATCAAACAGCTGCTGAGGCACCTCCCACCTAATAAAGTGTGTGGCTAGGGGTCAGGAGGCTGGGGGCTCAGGGAGACCAGACTGAGCCCAGCAGACTCTATTTACCTAGGTGCTTGAGGATGAAACTCCCTTCTGGTCGGGTCCAAAACGGTGTCCCCAGCCCTTGGAGTTTGACACTAACCAAGTGAGTGGGATTCCCTGGGGAGTTCCAAGATAGCGATGTGGCCCCTCAGAGCAGAGGTAGGCACTTCTGCATTCTGCAGAGATGCACAGATGGCCAGAGAGAGCCATGCTTGTGTACATGTGGGTGTCTACATGTGAGGCAAAGGCAGGCACTCAAATAGATCCACAAATGGACAGTGACCCCCACCCCATGCACTCATACACGCTTACGCGCACCCATGCCTGTGCTCCTGCTCTTGGTCTGGTTGCAGGACACGCACCTCCTCTACATATGGGCAGCTGCTAACCTGTATGCCCAGATGCATGGGCTGCCTGACTCACGGGACTCGACTGCACTCAGGGAGCTGCTGAAGTTGCTGCGACAGCCTGACCCACAACAAATGGTCCCCATCTTTCCTAGTAACCCAGAGCTGGCTTCGGCTTCTGCTGAGTTTGGTGAGGCTCCTGGCCCTGGCCCCCATGCTGTCATTCAAGGGCTTGAACCTGTCCTGTCCTCAGCCTGTGCTGCAGAAGGAAGATAGGGCCTAGGGGACCTACAGCCAATTCACTATCTCTCAGGCCTTCTATCTCACTCCTCCGTAGGTTTAGGCTTATCCTCAGGTCTCTCAGTAGGTCTTCTTCCTGCTGCCTACCCCACATCCCAGTTCTTGTGGCAGATTCTTGGCAAAATAAATAAATAAAATCCATTGGTTCCTGGGGAGTGCCTAGCTATGGCCCACAGGTGAGGACAGAGTCACAGAGGTGCATGCACACACACAGGTGAAGACCGGGGCTTCTAGAGAGAATACTGTAGCATTAATTAAGGGGGCTTCTTGATTTGATGAAGGAATAATAAGTGACAGCCTTGGCAGAGACCAAGAATAGGCACAGGGTTCCAAGAAGAGTGCAGGACACAGGGGCTAAGAACTGTCCCTACATCCCCTCCCCTGACAGGCCCTGAGCAGTTGAAGGAACTGAACAAAGCCTTGGAAGTCTGGAGCACGGGCCCTCCCTTGAAGCCTCTGATGTTTGAGAAGGTGGGAGCCCAAGTGGCAGTGAGGAGTTGGGCTGGGGAGTTTGTGGAGAAAGGTCAGGAGCCAAGAAGGTAGTTTTGGAGCCCCTTGGCCTGAGTTCTCCCAGCAATGCCCTGGAAGCAGCTCACCTTCCCTGAACCTCAGCCTGTCTGATCAAGGGGGGATGGAGGTCACCACCCAGAATTGTATGGAGACCTGTGCAGTGGCACACAGTTGGCCATGGTGAGGGGTACAGCTGCAGTATTAACACTACTTTGACTTGGGCCTTACAGGATGATGACAGCAACTTCCATGTGGACTTTGTGGCAGCGGCAGCTAGCTTGCGATGTCAGAACTATGGGATTCCACCAGTCAACCGAGCCCAGGTAACCCCACCCCTTGAGGCTCAGGCCTGGAGGTGGGGGCCAAACCCTGGCCCTATGCCTCGGGCCCAGACCAAATCTCTTGTCCTTGGCAGAGCAAGCTAATCGTGGGCCAGATTATCCCAGCCATTGCCACCACTACAGCAGCTGTGGCAGGCCTAGTGATCCTGGAACTGTATAAGGTGGTGGGTGGGCCACGACCTCGTAGTGCCTTTCGCCACAGCTACCTACATCTGGCTGAAAACTACTTCATCCGCTATATGCCTTTTGCCCCAGCCATCCAGATGGTGAGCCCATGATACCTCACCCTTAGCCCCACTAGGACTGGGCTTCCCCTGCACCTACCCACACAGGCCCCAATCTAGCTGCTGGCTCTCATTGAGACTCAGACTGTGCAGGAGTCCTTAAGATTCCCTCCAGCCCTCTTCCTGCTATGAAGCCAGGCTGAGACCTGTCAGACACAGGAAGCAACCGTCAGCCATCCCCACCCCCAACCCTCCAAAGCCCAGGATCTAGGGGAGCCGCAGCTTTAACTCATTAGTGGAGTCAGACATTCCCCACAGTTCCCTCCTTCCCTGGAGTACCCCTGAGGGGTAGGTGGTGGGGAGGGGACCAGGGCCTCAGCCCCAGAAAGGGTCTAGCTTTCCCCTGCATGGCACAGGGGCCCTGGCCTACCTTCTGCCAGCTGAATTAAAGGGTAACAGGCTTGCACTAGAGGTGTGGGGTCTGCAGCCCTGAGTGTATTTGTATCACAGGTGTGAGTGCAACTGGGGTCTGGGCGTCCCTGGTGTGTGGGCATGGAAGGAGCAAGCTTGCACATCTGTGTGCCAGATGGGAGTGCAGGGCTCCCATCTTCCTGTGTCCTTAATGTGGCATGTGTGGATATGCATGTGGGTACACGTGTGTGTGTTCCTGGGCTTGTGGGCATGTGTTTCTGTGACTGCAGGGCTGTAAATGTCTCCAGCCATGTTCCTAGGCTCTGCAGTTGGCATTTCCTTGGGGCACAGGACAGGGGTAGAAGGAATGCCCTCACAAGGGAGAGGGCAGAGGTCATGGGCCAGCACTGGGCTTCTGCAGAGCAGCCTGGGGTCCCTCTGGACATAGCACACAGAGCCCCTTTGTGAGTCGCCCTGCCTCTAACCAGCACACAGGCTGTCTTTGTTCATGGATTGGAGCTGGTGAAGGAGAAGCCCCCATCTCACCTCTAGCCTAGTCTCAGCTTGACCTCAGTGTGTTTTCTCGGGGGCTGGTAGGACCCCCTAATCCTGGTCTCTAGATACCTGCCAGCCACCCTTCTGTCCTCAGCTCTAGGTACCAGAACCCCAAGACTCTTGGAAGGAAAGGGGAGAGCAGGAGGAAGGCTTTATGCACTGTATCCCTGCTGGGGTCTCTGGGACAGTGGAGCCCTGGTGATCACTATGCCCTTTGCCCCTGTGTCCCGATGAGTAGCCCAAGGCCCTGGCAGTACAAGATGGGGGGACAGGATGTGCCCCCCAGCTCCCAGCCTTGTCTTTGAGGAACAAGCAGCTTTATCAGAGGCTGCAGAGGCCCTGCTCTGGGTTTCCTCAGGAAGCACCACCCCCTCATCCCCCACCCTCATGACCGGCCCATGTGATGGATTGTCTGTTTCCCTGTGTGGGCCCCATAGCCCCATTTCCTGTGCTGGCCCCGGCCTGGGCAGGGAGGGGGCTGAGACTCTGGGCCCAGATCCCACCTCTTCCCCCACCCCTGGCTCCTGCTTCCTGCTAGTCCAGCTCTTCCCCTAGGAAAGGCTGCTGGTAACTGGGATGGGGGTAGGGGGGAGGTAATAAGTCTCTCACTACTCCCCTACCTCACCCCAGTTCCATCACCTGAAGTGGACCTGTTGGGACCGTCTGAAGGTATCAGCTGGGCAGCCTGAGAGGACCCTGGAGTCGCTGCTGGCTCATCTTCAGGTGTGCCCTGTCCCTACCCCACCCCCTAGGCTCAGCCCAGCCTGGCCCAGTTGGTTTCTGACCTTTCTCCCTCTAGGAGCAGCACGGTTTGAGGGTGAGGATGCTGCTGCACCACCCAGCCCTGCTCTATTCAGCCAGATGGTCGCCTGAAAAGCAGGCCCAGTGCCTGCCCCTCAGGTGAGCCCACTCGGGGCTTTAGACAGGCCCCACCAGTCCCTGGAGGCTGGGGCTGGGGGCCACACAGCCTTTCATCTTCCCAGCCCCATTCTGGGCCCCTCACACCTCCCCAAGCATTCTTTCACCAAATGGAGCCAGCAAATGGGCTGGGGGTGGGGTGAGGGCTGAGAGCCTGAGGAGGAGCCTTCAGGAGCTGCCTATTTGGCCAGCCCCACAGGCTCCCCACATGCTGTACAGCCCCCTTCACAGCCCACCCCCAAGGGACCCACAGCTTCCTGCCTCCCGCTTGCCTCACCAGCTGCTCCTAAAATAGTTTCAGATGTTTCCTGTCTTGAGCGTCTCCTGCTCCTGGCTTGGGCTCCTAATGGCCCGCCAGCACCCTCCCTAGTCCATGCCAGGCTGCCCTCTGCTTGCCATTGCTCACCTCTCCAATCTTCCCTAAACCCCACCCCCACCAGAGTGACAGAACTGGTTCAGCGGGTGACAGGCCAGAAACCTACTCCTGGGCCGCGAGTGTTGGTGCTGCAGCTGAGCTGTGAGGATGAGGAGGAGGACACTGCCTTCCCACCTCTGCACTATGAGCTGTGACAAGGCAGCCACCACATCACCTAGCTCGATGGAGCCCTGCATCCCAAGCCCTCCATTGTAAGCCCACAGTAGGCACTCAATAAATGCTGTTGAAGGAAGGCATAGTGGAAAGGATGGATGGTAGAACACAATGCAGTAATGCACACGGGTGTGACACGGGCAAGACAGGGACCCTCACACGGAAACAAAAAGCTCTTCAGAAGATTCGTATGCCTGGGCTGTGCCTCACAGGGCTGGGGCTGCCTCTTAGCGCCTCAGGGGTATGGAACCAGGACAGTCTAGAAAAAAGGCTTTTATTGTCCCAGGCTGGAGGGCAGGGTCAGAGGTAGCTGACATCATTGCAGATGATGGGCTGTCGGCTTCGGCAGCTCATGAGGGCTGCAAAACGTGAGACGTCTGTAGGCAGTTCAGTTTCTGGGCGAGGTGGGCATGACAGTCGCTTTCCTGCCATAGCTGTCTGCCGAGCCCTGGCCAGCCGGCGACGAAGCTGCTCAGAGAGGCCAAGTAGGAACTGAGGGGGTCGAGCACGGGCACGGGGCCCACCTCCATCACCCCCTTCACTCCCTGCCTCAGGCAGCTCCATCCAATTGTGCACCAAGTCAGCAAAGCAATTGTCCCCCAGTACCAGGGGCTGGCGACTGCGACCCCTGTTCAGTAGGGCTGCTGTCCAGTCCTCTGCTTCCAGTCCCTGCCAGTGCTCCAGGCAGGCATCTGGGGTGGACTTGGGCCGTGGACGGTGGCTAGGTGGTGCACTGGCTACTGGGGCTCTGCCAGCCATGGGGAGGCCACTGACTGAGAGGCGCTGCCTACGAAGGGGCTGTGCTGAGGGTGCTGGGCGCTGGGGTGCAGGCAGTTCTTCCTCTCGCCATGTGCTGCCCGACACCTCGGAGAAGCCAGAGTCCCAGTCCAGGGCATGCTCCCTGGGGCCTCCCAAGGCTGCATCCCTGTCTTCTGTCACCACTGCTTCCTCCTCTTCCTCCTCCTCCACACAGCAGACTGAGTCCTCTTCCAAGGCACCTGAGGCCCTAAGCTGGTGGCTGGGCTGCACATCTGGGCCAGTTTGGGGGGTTGGCTGCAGGGAGCCAGGCATTGGGGGTGAGCCTGTGTCCCGGCCACACAGCTGAGGGGAAGAGAGGGTAGAAGTCAGAGAGGTATCACTTGTCACCCCTTCCTGCCTGCCTGCCAGGCCAGTCCAGAGAAGAGAGGGTCCAGGAAGCTTGGATAGGCCTGCTGGCCTGGGCAGCCGGGTGCTAGTGAGCACAGGGCAGGCATGGGGGTGCTGGCACTTGAAGCTGGTGTGGTTCTCATCCACCGACCTGGTGGCAGTCCGGCAGGCTGCAGCACGTAGGGCCGGGCAAGTCGGCACACGCCACCAGGGCCGGCGGGCGGGCAGGCAGGCAGGGTTGCGGGCCTGAACGGGTAAGTAGGTCTTGCCCAGGACTGGAGGGGCATCCAATGCCTATTGGGGGATTCAGTTCCCCAAAGCGTCTTTCAGAGAAAGATCCCTTGCTAACTGAGGGGTAGAAGAGGCACAAATCAGCCTGAAGTAGGGGGCGTTCACAGCAGCGCCAGCACCTCGTGAGTCCCTTGCCGCCCCATGCCCCGTCCCCAAAGAAGTCCCCTTTCTACTCTCTCCTCCTGCGCAGTTCCAGCAGCACGGCCAGCTGGGTGCTGTTACCTGATGCCCAGCGCAGTTCCCAACTGTCCGAAACCCGACACGGGCCATCTGGGCCATAGGCGCCGCGCCGCCCCCACCCTGCCTCGGACTGGCACACTAGCCACCCCGCACCCGTTTGGTGTTCGGGCCGGGCGGCAGCCTGGCACCCCGCACGCGTCCTCACGAACCGCACCCGCTCCCAAGCCTCACCAGTTCCCAGCGGAGCTGGCTGAGGAAGCTGTCAAGCCGAGCGCTGTGCATGTCCGTGCCGAGATCCCCACCGAGCCTGCCAGCTCCTCTCGGAACCCCGGCGGAGCGACGCTGAGAGGGCTGGGCTGGCCGGCCAGCGGCGCCCTCAGCCTCCGCCTGGCTGCGCGGCTCCTCGCTCTCCGTAGCTCCAGCCGCCGCCGCCCCGACATCTGGCATCAGCGCCCCGCCCCAGCCCCGCGGCCAAACGGGGCGGGGCTAAAGCCCTGCATCCCTCCCGACTCCGCCGCGGCTCTTGCGGGGAAGGGCGGGGTCGTAGCTGGAAGTCGGACGGGGTCGGGCCGGGGACCTTCAATCCCCTGACAGTTGAGCAGACCCTGCGTTTGCTGCATGACGCAGGGCAGGTCGCCTTATTGTGGGGGCCTCACCCTCCCCATTTATTCTATGGTGGAATAGCGGTCCCTCCCACGGGGCGCCGTGCTGCGCCCGCTTGTAGGCAGAGCGCCAAGGATGGTCGGACCCAGAGAGGTTGTGGCCCACTAGGGGTCTGACCCACGGGACCCGTTCCTGAGGCTGGCTTTGGCACTCCGTGGACGGGATGGAAGTGGGGTTCGGCCCGTCTGAGGATTCAGAGAGCGCGGGATTTTGTGGCAGCGCATCCGCGGGGCCTCAGTCGCGTCCCAACCAAGCTAGACGGGACTGCCCTCTGGTGGGGAGTGCTCGGCTAGCCACGAGTCCAGCGGCGACACGCGACCATAGGCATTCCCTCTGCCGGTACCAGGTGCAAGCTGAGGGTCGGTGCAGGGGTGAGCCTGTCTCCTGAGGCTGCTCTATTATCGCAGGCTGGGTTTAAGGGTAGCGTAGCTGCAGACAGACTGGACACACCAGCAACAGGAAAATACGAGGGAAGGAGGGCTATGGGCTAGCCTGGGGAAGGACAGTCTCAGGAGGTGACATCAGGATGCAATCAAGAAGAGGGGCATTCTAGACAGAAGAAGCAGCCAGGGAGAAGATCCCGAGGGACAGGAACGGTACATAAAGAAGGTCCAGATGTCTGTGATTGGTGGTGGTGGTGGCAGAAAGGAAAAGGTTAGCAAAACCAGGCACCAACGGCCTTATAGCAGAATGTGGGTTATGTTCTTGGTGTGATGAGGAGCAATGGGGGCCTTTGAGCAGGAATCACCTGGGCTAGCCCTTGTTTAGATAATTCCAGCTGCTTTCAGAAAAGGATTCTGCAATGAGTGGAGGCCCCTGCCCTCATGCAGGCAAGGAAGGGGAAGGCCTAGGCCTGGGCAGGGCAAGTGCACTGAAGGGGGTCACTTTGGGGTATGTTTTGGAGCCAAAATCAGTCTTGCTGATGCATGGATGTGGGCAGGAAAAGAGAGGCATCAAGCATGACTCCTACATTTCTGGCATTAACAGCTGGTTGGATGAAATTGCCATAAACTGATCTGGGAAAGACTGGATTCAGTGATCATTTATGGACATGTAACCCTTGAGATGCCTGTTAGACATCCAACAGTAGTTGCAGGGTCAGCCGCTAGGTGTATGACTCTAGACTTCAGGAGAGCGATCAGCACTGGAGCCTTGGATCTGGGAGGCATAGGACAGAATGGATGATATGTAAGGCCATAGGCCTGGATGAGGTGGGGTGGGAGATGAATGCAGACAGAGGGGGACAGCAACCAAGATTGTGCCCTGGAACATTCCACGAGGTGGAAATAGGGGAGATATGAAGCAGAACTATCAAAGAGGCTGAGCAGGAACAGCCAGGAGAAATATGAGAGTGTAGGGACTCAGGAGCCAAGGGGAACAAGCATTGAATGCTGCCAAGGCAGTGAGGATGAAGAACAAACCACTGAATTCTGCAGTGCATGGGTCATTGGGAACCCTGACAAGGGAAGTTTTGTGTAGAGATGGACAAGCCTTATTAGAGTGTGTAGAGAAAAGAGTGAGGGCTGAAGAACTGGAGACAGATAATGAAGACAACTTTTTTTTTTGAGACAGCACCTCACTCTGTTGCCCAGGCTGGAGTGTGGTAGCACGATCTTGGCTCACTGCAGCCTCGATCTCTGGGGCTTAAGTGACCCTCCTATCTCAGCCTCCTGAGTAGCTGGGACTATAGGCATGTGTCACCACACCCAGCTAATTTTTAGTATTTTTTTAATAGAGATGGGGTTCCCCATGTTGTCCAGGCTGGTCTCGAATTTCTGAGCTCAAACGATCCTCCTGCCTCAGCCTCCCATACAGGCATGCGCCACCATGCCTGGGTAGAAAACTTTTAAAAAATTAACATAGACCGGGCGCGGTGGCTCACACCTGTAATCCCAGCACTTTGGGAGGCCGAGGCAGGTGGATCACAAGGTCAAGAGTTCGAGACCACCCTGGCCAACATAGTGAAACCCCGTCTCTACTAAAAATACAAAAATTAGCTGGGTGCAGTGGCAAGCACCTGTAATCTCAGCTACTCAGGAAGCAGAGGCAGGAGAATCACTTGAACCCAGGAGGTGGAGATTGCAGTAAGCCGAGATCATGCCACTTCACTCCAGCTTGGGTGACAGAGCGAGATTCCATCTCAAAAAAATAAAAAACAAACAAACAAAAACCTGACATATGGCTAGGCACGGTGACTCATGACTGTAATACCAGCACTTTGGGAGGCCGAGGCGGATGGATCACGAAGTCAGGAGTTCAAGACCAGCCTGGCCAAGATGATAAAACCCCATCTCTACTAAAAATACAAAAAAAAAAAAAAATTAGCTGGGTGTGGTGGTGGGCGCCTGTAATCCCAGTTACTTGAAAGGCTGAGGCAGAGAATTGCTTGAACCCAGGAGGCAGAAGTTGCAGTGAGCTGAGATTGTGCCACTGCATTCCAGCCTGGGAGACAGATTTAGACTCCATCTCAAAAAAAAAAAAAAAAAAAGACATAATATAAACACAATAGATGAACAAATTTGAAAGTTACAGTTCTATAAATGTATCTGTAGACAGTTGTGCAACTGCCACCCAGATAAAGATATAGAACTGCCTCAGCAACTCCTGGAAGCCAACTGGTGCCCTATCCAATTGATATTCTCAAAGGTAAACAGTATTTGTATTTCTATCATAAAGGATTCCTTTTGTTTGTTGGATGTAGACAACTTTTTTTTTTTTTTTTTTTTGACAGGGTCTTGCTCTGCCACTTAGGTTGGAGTACAGTGGCACAATCATGGCTCACTGCAGCCTCGATCTCTTGGAGTTCAAGCAATCTTCCTACTTCAGCCTCCTGAATGGCTGGGACTATAGGCCTGCACCACCATATCCAACTAATTTTTTGTAGAGATAGGGGTTTCACTTTGTTGCCCAGGCTGATATTGAACCGCTGAGCTCAAGTGATTTTCCCACCTCAGCTTCCCAAAGTGCTGGGATTACAGATATGAGCCACCACACCCAGCAAATTTTGAGAGATTTTGTTGATGGTTGGGCTCGTATTTTATAGACAGATAATGTTCTAATGGAGGGGGTCCAGATGGAGTTGAGACTCTGTGGGTTAGCAGGTCCTGGGCCCAATTTTCCTGGGTGCTGTGCTTGCTCTATCTCCAAGGATTGGATGACCAGTTTCCTCATCTGAACCTCAATCCTCCTCCACTTCCATGCCCTTGGAGTTGTAGTAATGAAGCGGCAATGGAAAATGGGATATTCTGAGCCTCTGGAAGCTTGCCAGGGGGCTAGAACTCAGTCACCAGGGATGGGTGGGGCTAGAATCCGGGAGGCCCAGGAATCCCGCCTGCCCAGCTATGTTTGAGCAACTGACCTGGCAACAGGGTAGGTCAGACAAACAGCCTAGCTTTCTGAAGCCTCCTCTGCTGTCTCTGTCTTCAGGTCATCATGGTGCTGCTCAGGCTCCTCGTGCTCCTCTTTGCTCTGGTGGTCTCTGGTAAGGAGGTAGTGGGTGGGGGAACCCTAGTTTCCCCTTGATATCCTGACCTTCCTAAATAAGCTACCATAGAGGACAGGGGTTGGGGGAGAGGTAGGAAAGTATAAGAATCTGAACCCCTGGCCCTCATCCCTTATCTTGGCTGCTTCCTCAAACAAGTTCTCACTCCCCATCTGTGAAATGTTGGATGCTGGGTACAAGGAAAGACCTTAGCTGCTTGGCCCCAAGGTGTGGCCAGGCTCTGTGGCAAAAAGACAGAACTATGCTAGTATGTGTGGTTCCATCAGCCTGGGGAGCCTCCAGCCTGAATTCTCTGCTTTTCACAGACCTCCACAGCCTGCCCTGGTTTATAAATGTCTCTGAGAGCCAGGGCCCTGGCACAGTCCTTCAGTTTTTCTCCTTCAATTGCTCCTCCTACACACCCACACCCACCCTGGAGTTGCTCAATGTCCAGCCACCCACCACCTTCTTCAACCCACCCAGCTTGGCCAGGTGGCAAGGGACCTATGTGGGCAAGGTAAGGTCATGTGTACAACTGGGGACTGTGGGGGCAAAAGGGCAGACCTAAAATTTCCAAGCTCCACATGGGCACTGCCTACCCACCACAGTTGACCTTGAGCAGCTCTGCTCGACTGGATGCCCTGATGGTGAACCACTACAAGCTGTGGCTGAAGTTTACATGCGGCAACTATGTGACGGAGGGACCACTGTTTGTGGATGTGCAGCGGGACCTTAGCCATATCCAGTGTGCTGGTCAATTTGCCAGTCCAGGTGAGGCCAGGGGCAGTCAGTAGGAGGTGGGCAGGCATGGCCCAAACAGATCCTCCCTGACTTCCCCTCTGGCCAGCTGGGGAAATGATTCGGGTGCCAGAGACAGTCAGACCTGGGGCTCGGCTGTACATTCTGCTCCTCCCAGGCCTGGAACTCCACAGAGCCCAGGTGAGCCTAGAACATGGGATGGTGGGTGACAGGATGGGGGCTGGGGGGATGGAGAGAGTAAATTAATCCTGCCTGGCCAGGCACAGCCTGCAGAGGAACCTTGCAGCAAAGGCATAGATGAGCCTCTACATGATGCATGTTCTCGGAGAGCACTGCTGAGGGCTGCTCACCCCCAGTGACCATGGCTGTTCCCACAGGGACATCTCAGGGGCTGAGTTTCTTCTTTCAAGATCTGCTATGTGTTCTCAGTTCTCTATGACAATTTTGCATTACTGCTGTTAAAAAAAAAAAAAAACAGGTAATGGCCAGGCACAGTAGCTCACACCTGTAATCCCAGCACTTTGGGGCCTGAGGCAGGCAGCCTCAGGAGTTTGAGACCAGCCTGGCCATTGTAGTGAGGCTCTGTCTCTACTAAAAATACAAAAAAAAAAA
>NW_016107315.1:4311648-4319460 GCF_001604975.1 Cebus imitator
ACAGAACTAGACTCTGTTTCAAAAAAAAAAAAAAGAAAGAAAGAAAATTGGGTGTAGGCAGGTGCCTGCTGGGTTGCTGGAGAATGTTGATAGGGGTGCTCAGGGCACTGGGGGCTGAATGGGGTGGCCAGCATCTCTGTTTTGTCAGATGAGCATTATCAGTGCCCAGGACCCTCCACACTTCCCTGGACCTTTCTCCATCAATGAGCAAGGTTGGCTACAGGCACCATCCCAGGGCCTCCTAGGCCAGGCTCAAAAGGTGAGCATGACCTGGAATCTGGGGGAGTCCATGGATTGGGTAGAGCTCCTACCTTTTAGACATTTGTGTATTCTTTTTTTTTTCTTTTTCCCCTTCAAACGAAATTTGTGTATTCTTGGCCTCCTTGGCCTCCTCAACTAATACTGACTCTCTCAGACCTGGACCTGCTGCTCCATGCTGGCTGTCCTCCCACCTTAGCCTGGTTTTGTGCTGGGCTTTGGAGTTCTAGAAAGAAGAGGAATCCTTCTCTCTGGGAGTTCACAGGCCCTCTAATAGAATGAAAGGTGTTTAGGACAATCACACAGTAAGAGAAAGTCCTGAGTAATGTCTGGGCGTGGTGGCTCACACCTGTAATCCTAGCTCTTAGGGAGGCTGAGGTGGGCATTATAACCTGAGGTCAGGAGTTCAAGACCAGCTTGGCCAACATGGCAAAACCCCATCTCTACTAAAAATACAAAAATTAGCCAAGTGTGGTGGCACATGCCTGGAATCCCAGCTGCTCAGGAGGCTGAGGCAGGAGAATTGCTTAAATCCAGGAGGCAGAGGTTGCAGTGAGCCAAGATTGTGCCACTGCACTCCAACCTGGGCAAAAAAAAAAAAAAAAAATTCTAAAAGTGGAAGAGATTAGAGAAGTTCCCCCTTTAAAACTTCCATCTCTCAGTGACTGGCTTTTAGCAACTCTAAATGATAATTCACATTGTGAATGATTCAGATATTACTCTTGGACCGTTTGCATCCTAATGGAATAATTTATGGCCCAAAGGTATAGGGCTCAAAGGAATACTTGTCAGCAGAGTGACAGGTCATGGGGATCATGGGGAAAAGTGAAAGTTGAGGTTCCTTTTGGAGATCCTAAGTGAGGTTGCCTATTTAAGGGGAGGACTGGGCATAGACAAAGAGATGGACAGACACACTCTGGCTCCTTTCTGCTCTGGGTGCACCACAGGTCTTCCAGCTACAGATCTCAGTGTCCTTCGGACAAAGGCAGAGCTGCCAAGGGATGGTGATGGTGAAGGTTTTGCCTGTTTCCTCCAGCCAGGTCTCCTTCTTGTAAGGCTCCCCTACCCTAGAACAGTGAGGGGGGGAAGGGCCTAGCCCCAGGGAATCAGTTAGGCTGAGGCTGCTGGAGCTGAGTCCTAGCTCTGACAGGAGGGGGGCCCAGGGAAAGAGGCTGTGGACCCACAGGGTGAGCAGGAATGGGTAGGAACCAGTGCCCCTCTTTTGGTCCAGTGAACAGGCTCAGAATATCACCATCCCTGAGAACCTGGCCCCCGGTAGTGAGGTGGTTGAGGTCTGGGCCCGGGGCGTCAACCTGCGCTATGAAATCCTGTCTCCAATGCCCAGCCCATTCTTCTCCATTGGTCATGGTGAGAGGTGTTAAGGGAGGGGTGGGTACCAGGATGCCTCTGTGGCTGGTCCAGAGGTGACTCCTACTACCTCTTCACCTTCCTGTTTGGGGGTCTGGCCTTGGAGAGGGCAGCAGGAGGGCCAAGCTCAGCGGCCTCTTTCGCCTGTGGATCTGGTGGGCTGGTGGAAGTGGGACTGAGCTGGAAGCGGGGCTGATCTCTATGTTCCCTGACCCTCCCGCCTCATGCAGCGGATGGTGTGGTCCGGACCACTGCCCCCCTGGAGTTAGCTCGTACCCCAGGCACTGTGGTCTCCAGGCTGCAGGTGAAGGCCTTTGAGCGGCACCAGCCGTGGGACAGTGCCGAGCTCAATCTCACCATGAACGTACGGCTGGTCAACCTCTGGCCCCCACGCTGTCTCCCAGCGCTTCTGGTGTGAGTATCTGGGAAACTTACCTGGGTTGCTGGGGCCAGAGCCATGACTCAGGGCACTGCCAGATTCCCACCTTGCTGCCATGGCACGCTCAGGTCCCAAATCCCCGAGACTGCACCTGTGGGCACTGTGCTGACTACTCTCACTTGCGAAGATCCAGACTCTGTTGGTGCCACCCTGGACTACAAGCTGTGGTTCCGCAGTTCTTCTGACCCTGCCAGCCTCTGCCTTTATGACAGAGTCCTTGAGGTGCTCAGCCCCAGCTCCCACACCAACTTGCAGGGTGCTTGCTTGCAACAGGAAGGGGTGGGTGGGTCAAGGGTCTGTGAGAGCTGAGACCACAAGAGTGGGGGTTGGGGGGACGGCTGTTGAGTCAGCATGTGTTACAGTCTGGAAAACAGGATCCAGGCGGGCTATTTGTGGATGCCCTGGCCTGCGGCAGCCCCATGACACTCAGGACTCTCCCAGGCCCTTGGCTGGACCTTACTTTCTAGCCCCTCTGGCTAGGTGAATGCCACACTGGACTGTGACACTCCTGGATCCTGCTTCCAGCATGCAGCCTCCATTCTGGTGCTTGATGGTGGCCAGCCCCAGATGACCAGTGAGTGACCACACCCAGCCTGGACACCCAGGACAAGGCTGTTCTGTCCTCCTGCTTCCTATGCTCAGAACAGGGTCATTTCTCCTCCTTCGGAATCCAGTATGGCAGGGGTGTCTCCATTTCAGACCCTGAGGATATATCTCTTAGATCCCTAGCAGGGGAAGGCTTCTGCCCTCCCTTTAGACCCTCTCACTCTTTAGACCCCCTCACTCTTTAGACCCCCAGGGCAGGGCCATGTCTCCCTCCTCAGACCCCCGGGTCAGGGATAGGCACCCCAGGCCAGCTCCTTGACTGCCAAATGACCTTCAGCGGAGGTGCCGGTACTGGTGATGGTGACACCTGTCAACGAGTTTTCCCCAGCCTGTGCCTCTCGCATGTTCCGGGTTCGGGAGGATGCAGCGCCACACACTCTGCTGGGCTCCGTGGTGGGCACGGATATGGATTACCCTCATGACAACATTGAGTACTACACCTCTGGTGGTCCTCCCACCTTTGCTGTGGACCGTCTCAGTGGTACTCCCACCCTAGGGCTGGGATGGGAGCGGGGAGCCAGAGTTGGCTCTGCAGCCTGAGGCTGTGGTCCCCTCTCTAGGGGAAGTTCACCTCCTGGGACCTTTGGACTATGAACAGCAGAGGGTCTACAGGCTCACTGTCCTGCTGATTGACCATGGACAAGACCAGAACCCCAACTGTCACCGCTCAGGCTCCTGTACCATTACCATCGAGGTTGAGGTAATTGTGTCCTAAGGCTTTGGAAATAAATACTTTGAAAGACACGAGTAGATTGCCCTGTGGTGTTCTGCTTTTCCACTCTGTACCTCAGTTTCTTCCACGAATTGGCTGGAGAAAAGTGTCTGTTGTGTGATGCCTTGATACCTAGGCTCTGGCTGTCGTGAGGAGTTGAGGGGCTAGCTTGGAGGTTTGCGGGGTGGTTGCACCCACTCCTAACCTGGCTCCTTTCTGCAGGATGTGAATGATCATGCCCCCGAGTGTGAGCCCCCATTTCAGGAACTCACCATCTATGTTCCTCTGGGCCGAAGTGTGGAGGTGACCAAGGTGTCATGCCGGATCCCTCAGGAGCCACAGCGCCTGGCCTTCTCCTACAGCATCGTGGGAGGTAGGGGACATGGGCACCACCGGGTTGTGGGTGAGGGGCAGGCCAAGACCAGCAATGGTCTCCTCCTCCTGCCACTCTGCTTTCAGGAAATAGCCAGAACCGATTCATCCTGCAAGGGGCCATGCTGGTGCACAGTGACCTTGTGTTGGGGCCCTTCTGGCCAGAGCAGCGCAATACCTATGAGCTATTGATCTGTGTGGCTGATGCAGGCCCCTCAATCCCCCACCTCAGCACTACAGCCACCATTGTTGTGCATCCAGTTTTCTCGAAGGCCAGCAGAGAGGCCACCAGCATCCACAGAACCACAGTGAGGAGGCTCCTTGGGCCCTCGTGGGGGCAGGAAGGGTGGACCTTGGAGGGTGAGGAGACCCAGTTTTTCAGGTGGAAGTACAGGGAAGTCAGTTCAGAGGGAAGTGCTGAATGCAGAGAGCCCAGCAGTGCTGGAGAGCAAATCACGAGTGTGGGGTGGTGTAACCCAAGGAGGGTTTGGAAGGCTGGATGGTAGGGCATTTTGGCAAGGCAGTGGTGAGGCTGTGGCCTCCTTTTCAGGTGCCCTCAATGATGACACCCATGCTCGTGACAGACACAGAGGCTTTCTGGCAGCCGCAGCCCTGGTTTGTGGTGGTGTTGACAGCAACTGGTGCTCTTCTCCTCTTGGTCCTGGGCTGGCTTCTTGGCAGGCTCCTCCAGGGGTAGGGATTCTATCCTTGTGCTCCCTACCTGCCCCCAACCCACCTATGGACCCCAGTTGTGATGGACGGTTTCACCTAAGATTAGATGACAATGCCCAAGTGGGTAAGCGACAAACTGACATTGAGGAGGGCTGCTCTCCCTCCAGAGGTCTTTAGATTAAGGTCAAAGAGACCCTGGGAGGAGGCAACTTCCATCACTGGCAGAATCCAGTCTTGGAATGGGAGGAGTGTAGATAAGCTCAGGGCTTGAAACTGTGAGTGTGGGCCAGGCACGGTGGCTCACGCCTGTAATCCTAGCACTTTGGGAGGCTGAGGTGGGTGGATCACCTGAGGTCAGGAGTTCAAGACCGGCCTGGCCATCATGGTGAAACCCCATCTTTATATATATATATATATAAAAGAAAAGAAACTGTGAGTGTGTCATGCACTGGGCATTTACCCCTATTCCTGATTTCTGCCCTCCACTGGAAACCTTTCCTGCTCACCCTGTAGACTCTTGAGTTCCTTGTGGACATAGGACTGAGCCCAGGGAAAGGGGATGGAACAATGTGGGCACTGCATACAGACATTGGTTGTTCCCAATGTAAAGGGACGGGTGAGCCAGGCGCAGTGGCTCATGCCTGTAATCCCAGCACTTTGGGAGGCTGAGGCAGGCAGATCACAAGGTCAAGAGATCGAGACCATCCTGGCCAACTTGGTGAAACCCCATCTCTACTAAAAATACAAAAATTAGTTGGCTGTGGTGGTGCACTCCTGTAGTCCCAGCTACTCAGGAGGCTGAGGCAGAACTGATTGAACCTGGGAGGCGGAGGTTGCAGTGAGCCAAGATCCAAGTGTACTCCAGCTTGGTGACAGAGTGAGCCTCCATTTCAGAAAGGAAGGAAGAAAGGAAGGGAGGGAGGAAGGAAGGAAGGAAGGAAGGAAGGAGGGAAGGAAGCAACGAACAGACAGACATGGGGGAATGGTGCTGGTTCCTCCTGGCATTTTAGGTTGGCCCACCTGCTGCAAGCACCCAGCAAATTAGCCCAGGCTCTGCTGCTAAACACGTCAGTCTCCTTTGCATAATTCTCTATGCCTGGGAGCCCATCTGTTAAACTCAGTTTGAGGCTCACAGCCTTATCCTGTACTGCTGCTCCTACTATGCCCCAGCATCCAGGGAACTAAGGGATCCCTCGAGGGTTTCATGGAGGTACCGAAGATGGAGATATCCCAGGCACCCAGCAGCATCAAGGGCCTGTATGTCAGCTTACCATCTCAAGTAGTGAGCACAGAGCCTGCTCCAGAGTACTCCCCAGCCCCCTCCAAGCCTGTCCCTTTCCCCGTGAATGGCTATCCTGTGGAAGTGCCCACAGTAGCACCATGAGGATGGAGGAGGCAGGTGGGCTTCTGGTCCCCCAGGGGCAGGCCTTCATCTGCTCCCCTGTGGGCAGGGTTCAATTCGTTGTACCTTTCATCTTTTCCCTCAGCAGCATTATGATGGCAGAGCACAGGACTCCCGTGAGTCCCCCTCTTCCTAAACTATTCTCTGTCTGGGCCCTTACCCCATTTGAGTATCTCCTCCTCTATTTACCCCATCTCAATATCTCCTCCTATTCCCAGGAACCCACCATCAACCTAATTTTTTCCTAAATGGGGTCTGCTCTCATTGCCACTCTCGCTTCATCCATTCTTTGTCAAATACCTGGGGAGCCCAGAGATGACTCATACGTGGTCTGGTCTCTGCCCACAATGGGAGGAGGGATGATGGTGAGGGGAGAGGCCCCCAGAGAGTCCAGTGTCACCAGTGAATTATGGGAGAGTAATCTGGCATTGGCCTTAGGGAAGTTGGTGTCCAGTGCTGGAGAATCAAGGAGGCTTCCTGTGCATTTGAGTCAGAGTTCAGAGAATTTGCTAAGAAGGGAGGGAGGAGGCAAGTTAGATTCCAGCAGAAGGTGGGGTGTCACACTGAGGGTTCTGGAGGAATAATCTCTTACCCTGAGGTAAGAGGAGAGGGAGGCAGTTCTCCTGGGGCCACCAGCACCCCCTCACTCTCCTCTCTCTCCTACTGGTTTTAGGTACAGGAAGAGACTACCTGTTTAACACACGCATGGGAGCCCGGCGCTGGCTTTGAGGCCAAGTAGCTGCTTTACTATGTGTGGAATTTCTTTTTCACACCATCAGGGGCTGTACTTTCAAGGTGATTCATAATAAACAAAATTACAAACAGAAAAGTTCTAGCCTTGTAGCTAACATGTGGGAGAAGCTCTTGAAATCTGTGCCTCCTTGTTCTCACTTGGAGAACTCCCTGCCTTGTGAGCAGACTCTAGGGAGCAATAAGGTTTTCCTTCTTCTTTTTTTTTTTTAGACAGAGTTTCACTGCAATGCCCAGGTTGGAGTGCAGAGGCCATTCACAGGTGTTACCATAGCACACTATAGCCTTGAACTCCTGGCCCCAAGAGAGCCTCTCATCTCAGCCTCCTGAATAGCTGGGACTGTAGGCACTGCACCTGACTTTATTTTTCTTTTAAGAAGGCATTGTATGATGCTCAGACTGACAGTGTGACTGATGCTCTATAGAGATAACAGGCTATCATCCTTGTCACTGACTGAGGAGCCTCCGATCAGCATGTCTCTTCAGGGTAACCTGCTTCCTTTTTCTATCCAGAAGAGAGAGAGAACTATGTTGCGTGCGTGCATGTGTGCGTGTGTGCCTGCATGCGTGTGTGTATGAGAGAGAGAGAGGAGAGAGAGAGAGAAAGAAAGAGAGAGAGAGAGAGAGACTGACAGAGACTGGCTTTGTTGCCCAGGCTGGAGTGCAATGGTATAATCATGGCTCACTGTAGCCTTGAACTCTCAGGCTCAATTGATCCTTTTACCTCAGAATCCCAAGTAGGTGAGACTACAGGCATGTACCACCATGCCTGGCTAATTTTTAAATTTTTTGTAGAGATGGGGTCTTTCTATGTTGCCCAGGCTGGTCTTGAACTCCTGGGTCCAAGTGTTTCTCCCCCTTCAGCCTCCCAAATTTCTGGGATTACAGGTGTGAGCCACTGTGCCTGGATCACTGTTGCTTTTTGTTGCTGTTATTGAGATGTTCTTTTTAAATTTTAAATTTCTGTGGGTACATAGGTGTATAAATTTGGAGGTACATGAGATGTTTTGATAAGGCATGTAATGCTTAATAATCACTTCATGGAAAATGGGGTATCTGTACCCTGAAGCATTTATCCTTTGTGTCACAAATAATTCAATTATACTTTTAGTTATTTTAAAATGTACGATCACTGACCATAGTCACTCTGTTGTGCTATCAAATAGTAGGTCTTATTCATTTTTCTTTTTCTTTTTTTTTTTGGTACCCATTAACCATCCCACCTCCCCACCC
>NW_016107315.1:4319576-4327797 GCF_001604975.1 Cebus imitator
TGGTGCGATCTTTGCTCGCTGCAACCTCTGCCTCCTGTATTGAAGCAATTCTCATGCTTCAGCTTCCCCAAGTAGCTGGCACCACAGGTGCATGCCACCACACCTGGCTAATTTAATTTTTATTTTTAGTAGAGACAGGGTTTTGCCATGTTGGCCAGGCTGGTCTTGAACTCCTGACCTCAGATGATCCTCCTGCCTCGGCTTCCCAAAGTGCTGGGATTATAGGCGTGAGCCACTGTGCCTGCGCGCACCCCCCCCCACTTTTTTTTGTAGAGACCTCCCAGGCTAAAGCCATCCTCCCACCTTAGTCTCCTGAGTAGCTGGGACTACAGTTGTGCACCACCATGCCTGCCTGATTTTTAAAAATTTTCTAGTGACGAAGTCTTGCTATGTTGCCCCAGGTAGTCTCAAACTCCTAGGGTCAAGTACTCCCCCAGCCTTGGCCTCCCAAGGTGCTGGGATTACAGGTATGAGCCACCCACTACACTTGGCCAAGTTCAATTATTTTGATTTTTAGATCCCATAAATAAGTGAGAATATACGATGTTTGTTTTTCTGTGCCTGCCTTATTTCACTTAATATAACGACCTCCAGTTCCTTCCATGTTGTTACAAATGGCAGGATCTCCTCCTTTTTTCTTTCACTGCATTCTCCACCTCCTGGGTTCAAGCGATTCTCCTGCTTCAGCCTCCTGAGTAGCTGGGACTACAGGCATGCGCCACTATGCCCAGCTAATTTTTGTATTTTTAATACAGACAGGGTTTCACCATGTTGGCTAGGATGGTCTCAATCTCTTGACCTCCTGATCCTCCTGCCTCAGACTCCCAAAGTGCTGGGATTGCAGGCATGAGCCACTCCACCTGGCTGATCTCATTCTTTTTCATAGCTGAATAATACTCCATTGTGCATATGTACCATATTTTCTTTATCCATTAATCTGTTGATGGACACTTAGGTTGCTTCCAAATCTTGGATATTGTGAATGGTGATGCAGCAAACAGGGAAGTGCAGATATCTTTTTGATATACTGATTTCCTCTCCTTTGGGTACATATTCAGTAGTGGGATTGCTGGATCACATGGTAGCTGTATTTTTAGTTTTCTGAGGAACCTCCAAACTCTTTTCCGTAGTAGTTATACCACTGTTGCTTTTTGAGGGCCCCATCAAACTTCAGGGCAGTTTGCCAACTGTATGTGGAGGTTTTCTTGGGAAGGACCTAGAGCTTTTGCACTGGGGTGAGGAGTGATGCAGACTTGAGAATCCTGTGGCATGGCTGGTCCTGGAGGATTAACAGAATCCCCCTTTTGAGGGTTGTTGGCTTTTTTTCCCCGATCTGTTTTTTCTGGTTCCTCTGCTGTCACTTCTTCCTGTGCTGACCTGAGATGTTGCCTGCAGCAGGCTGCTGGTGGGCAGGTCTTGCTGCGTGCAGTGTTGGCCCACCCTCCATGCCCAGCCTGGCATCAACTTCTGCCAGCTCTCCAAGAGGACCTTACTGTGGTAACTCCAAGTTATCACAGTCTTTCCTCCTTTGTTGAGTCTGTGGGCCTCAATCCCCTCAGGGCACTGGAGAACCTCCTTTTTCTTTTTGAGACAGAATCTTGCTCTGTCACCCAGGCTAGAGTGGAGTGGCGTGATACCAGCTCACTATAACCTCCTCCTCCTGGGTTCAATTGATTCTTCTGCCTCAGCCTCCTGAGGAGCTGGGATTACAGGCACCTGCCACCATACCTGGCTAATTTTTGTATTTTTATAGAGATGAGGTTTTGCCATTTTGGCCAGGCTGGTCTTGAACCCATGACCTCAAGTGATCTCCTGCTTCTGCCTCCCAAAGTGCTGTATTACAGGCATAAGCCAGTGTGCCTGGCCAGGAGGACCTCCCTTTCTGAACCAGTTATGGTATCCCAGGCCTAGGAAGAAACTGGGTGCCTTCTGCGGGATCAAAACAAAACAAAACAAAGACCCTTCATGGGGCTCCCACCAAAGTTAGTGTTTTAAGACACGCCTCAGGAACAGCAACTTGAAAGCAGGTTGTCCCAGGAAGTGGTTGTAGGCAGATATTTCCTGAGTTCTTCCCCTGCTCTAAGGGTTCATTAAATCTTCCTCTGAGAAGCTCCACTTTTATTATAATTTTACAGATTGGGCAACCAAAGCTCAAGAGATGCCAAGGCCCAAAACTCAGTTAGCTAGTTGGGGCATTTGGATGTAGGCGCAGGCCACGTAACTTCACCTGGTGTTATACACCTGAAACCAAGCCCAGAGTTAGGTGCTCTGTATGGGGAGCAAGGTGTGACTATCTTCCTGGGACCATTAGTCTGCCTGGAAGGCAGGTCATGACAGTCCAGGGCAAAAGATGCTGTCATAGGATCTTAAGACAAGCTGCTCTAGGGCAGAAAAAGGGGAGCGCCCGCTGTGTGTCAGGCCTTGTGGTAGGCTCTAAATCTCAGGCAGGAAAGGATGGGCAATGAGTCAGAGGCTGCTGTGGCAGCACAGGCTGCCGTATCTTGAGGCTAGCAAAGGACAAAGCGCAGGAAGCCGGGATAGAGGCTCCTCATCCCAGAACCAGTAAAAAGAGGTGCGACCCAGCCCCTCCACTTCTAGAGGTGGTGTGACCTTGGCTCGGCCTCTCCTCTCTGAGCCTCAGTTTCCTCTACAGAGTGAACCGGGGCTGCACCCCTCTTCTCCCAGAGTGGTGACAAAAAAACAATAACACACCCCTGAGATTCCATGTGTGTGCGCGAGTGTATGAGAAGCTGCCGGTGCAGCAACCGGGCCAGGCACGCAGAAAAGCCAAGGGCGCACTAGCCTCGGAGTCGCCAGCAAAAGCTGAGCCGGCAGCCTCTCCGAGAACGAAGCGCATGCGCCAACCCATGCCGTCACAGTCACGTGCCCCACGCTTTCGGCACGGGCCTTGAGAGGCAGACTCTGACAGACAGGTGAGCTGACCTGTCAGCGGGAAGCACTTCCCCTGGCGACGAGCGAAAAGACTGTTGATTGGGGATAGCATCCCTTGGGGGCGGGTTCTTTGCCGTCCCGGTTACTATGACGCCCGGCCCCCGCCCCCTCGGCTAGCCGCCATCTTGTTGTTGATCCGTACCTAGTGGGCAGCGCCGGGAGCTGGACCAAGCGGCCGGTGCGGGGCCGCTGTAGCGGGGCTCAGCCACCTGTGCTGCCTGCCAGCGGGCGGGCCGAAACCTGGAGGCCCGGGGGGCCCAGCTCCCGTGGGGAGCCGTGGGCGCCCGGTGCCCGGGCCGGGCGGGTGAGTGACAGGAGCCGGGCCGATGGACCGGCCTGACGCCCGCGGGGAGGGCGGTGGCGAGCGCGGAATTGGAGTGGGTGCGCGTGGGGTAGGGGCTTTGGTGGAGCATCACTGGAGTATCACTCGAGCGTCCACACCGGCCGCCCGCCGAGCCTCCTACATGCTGGCACTGAAGCCGTGGGGGACAGCCGGGGCGGAGGTCGGAGAGCGTCAGTGCCTGAGGGCTGGCAGGCGAGTAGCGGGAAACCGGCTTCTCTGACTGAAGCTCTCTGGAGTCCGCTATTCGGAGCGCTGAAGTGTGTCCGGTGCCACCCTGATGCTCTCCTGGGAGTAGTGTTGCTCCCGGCTGGCGAATGTACTTACCTCTTTCTTAGCGCTCCTTTGAGTGAGTTTCAAGACGTTGGATGCTAAGACTATACGAAGCAAGCCAAAGCCCCTGCGAGCCAGGCAGGCCGGTGTCACGGCCCTGTGATTCTAGCAAGGTGGACCCTCTGCCTGGCTCCTGCTTCCTGAAACCCGTTCAGGGCCTCACGTGCGCTTAGAAGCTCACCGTTTGTTTCCTCCCAAAGAGCCTGGTTAAATGTCCATAATGCCTGGGTTTTTGTTTTGAAACATAATTTCTTTGGTTCTTCACTACCACTTTTTGGAGAGTGGTAATGTCTTTCTCTTTTTGCTTTAGGAGAAAGTGAATATTATGGTGATGACTTGATTAATTTTATCTCCTGAAGAGATATTCGCTATAGGAGACAAAGGAAATGTAGGAGTGTCTTAGAATTGGAAAAAGAAACTTGTTTTTGTTGTGGATGGTGAACTGGCAAATTAACTTTTTTTTTTTTTTTTTGAGATGGAGTCTCACTCTGTTGTCCAGGCTAGAGTGCATTGGTGCGATCTTGGCTCACCACAACCTCCACTGCCTGGGTTCAAGTGATTCTCCTGCCTCAGCCTCCCAAGTAGCTGGGACTACAGGCCTGCGCCACCATGTCCGGCTAATTTTTGTATTTTTTAGTATAGATGGGGGTTTCACTAAGGCCAAGCTGGTCTCGAACTCCTGACCTCATGATCCGCCCGCCTAAGCCTCCCAGAGTGCTGGGATTACAGGCCTGTGCCACCACGCTCAGAGCAAATTAACTTTTAACAGTACTAAAATTATCTTGTTCAGTGAAAACAGACCTTCAGCACCTTACCCGTGAATGTGGGTAGGTTGGAGATCCTCAGCAGTGTGTGCAGGTCTAGGAAGAGTTCTCATTGCTCCAGAACACATTTCTCTGGACCTGTGGTGCGTTTGGTTCTTTGCACAGGCTTCTTGTATTTGGTCATACAACATGCCTGCATGAGATGACTAAGAAGTCAAGCAACAGTACTTTGTGTACTTCTATCAGGATCTTGTCACCTCTGAATGTATAATTTTGAAAGAGGCTGGGCACAGTGGCTCACGTCTTTAATCTCAGCACTTTGGGAGGCTGAGGCAGGCAGATCACCTGAGGTCAGGAGTTTGAAACCAGCTTGCCGAACGTGGCAAAACGCTGTCTCTACTAAAAATACAAAAATTAGCTGGGCGTGGGGTGCACACCTGTAGTCCCAGCTACTCAGTCTGAGGCAGGAGAATTGCTTGAAGCTGGGAAGTGGAGGTTGCAGTGAGCTGAGATTGCGTCACTGCATTCCAGTCTGGGCAATATAGAGTGAGACTCAGTGTCAAAAAAATTAAAAATAAAAATAAAATAATAATTTTTAAGGAAACCAGCTCCTTGGTCAGGAGATCCTTTAGGAAGGCAGATACTGAACCCAGAGGAGGCTGGCAGTTTGTTGCTGTTAGACTGAGATTATACTGCAGTTGTAAGGCAAAGGAGAAGTTGAGTAGTCTTTAGTTATTTATTTCATTGTCCTTCCTCAGGGCCATTTTTTGAATCTTTATTGTGTTTAATCTTGGTAAGACCAGTTCTTTGGGCAGTTCTTGAAGAGAAAGGAGGGAGATTCTAAAATATTAGGAGCTTTTCAAAATTGTCCCAAGCCCCTGCTTTTTTTTTTTTTTTTTTTTTTGGAGTCTCATTCTGTTGCTCAGGCTGGAGTGCAATGGCACAATCTCCGCTCATACAGCCTCCGCCTCCTGAGTTTAAGCGATTCTCCTGCCTCAGCCTCCCAAGTGGCTGAGATTACAGGTATGTGTCACCATGCCCAGCTAGTTTTTTATTTTTAGTAGAGACGGGGTTTCACCATGTTGGTCAGGCTTGTCTCCAACTCCTGACCTCAAGTGATCCACCTGCTTTGGACTCCCAAAGTGTTGGGATTACACACGTGAGCTACCGTGCTAGGCCCAAGCCCCTGCTTTGATTAATGCCTTCCTTAGAAAATTAAGGCAGCTACAGAGTAAACAGGTTACATTCTTGCTGATTTTTGTTATAATAACCCTGAATTAGACTTCTATCTGGTTTTGGATTTTGGACCTCTTTGGGATGTAGAAAGAGACTCTATTCTTGGTCAGGTTCACAACGCTGACTTTTGCATACAATTTTTGGGGATTCAAGGGCCCATTCAGTCCATCCATGGTCTAACCCTGTTTTAGAACCACTGTCCTGAGGAATATCCAATAACTTTTATTGCCTTTGTTTAATGCTTCTACCTCATGAATATTTATGAATAGTAGATGATGCTTGATTCAACATGGTTATTACCCAGAGGTAGCCAATAGCAATAATTCTGTCATTTGCATTTATTTATTTATTTTTGAGACTGACTGTCACTCTGTCACTCAGTCTGGAGTGTGGTGGCATGATCTTGGCTCACTGCAACCACTGCCTCCCAGGTTCAAGTGATTCTCCTGCCTTAGCCTCCTGAGTACCTGGGATTACAGGCACCTGCCACCCCCCCTAGCTAATTTTTGTATTTTTAGTAGAAAGGGGGTTTCACCATGTTGGCCAGGCTGGTCTCCAACTCCTGACCTCAGGTGATCAACCTGCCTCAGCCTCCCAAAATTCTGGGATTACAGGTATGAGCCACCACACTTGGCTGTCATTTGCATTTTAAAAAATTATTTATTTAAATAGAGGACGGGGTCTCTGCTGCCCAGACTGGGCTTGAACTCCTAGTCTCAAGTGATCCTCCCATCTTGGCCTCCCAAAGTGCTGGGATTCCAAGCCTGGGCCACCACGCCCAGCCTNTCTCTTAAAAGCCTCCTAGGCTAGAGTGCAGTGGCACAATTGTAGCTCACTGCAGCCTCTTAACTCCTGGGCTCAAGTGATCCTCCTGCCTCAGCTTTCCAAGTAGCTAGGACTACACATGTGCACCACCTTGCCTGGCTAATTTTCTTTGTCTTAATTTGTTTTGTAGAGATGGGGTTCTCATTATGTTGCTCAGGCTGGTCTCAAACTCCTGGGTGCAAATGACCCTCCTGCCTCAGCCTCCCAAGGTGCTGGGATTACAGGCATGAGCCACTGTGCCTGGCTTGTCATGGGCATTTTTAAATGCAAATGTATGAGACTGTTGTAGTAGTAGACCCTCCATCCACGTCCTTTGTCGTTGCATAATTCATCTGTAAACTTCAGTACTTTTATTTACTTAATATATATATTTTTTTGAGACAGGCTCTTGCTCTGTTACCTAGCTGGAGTGCAGTGGCACGATCATAGCTCACTGCAGCCTTGGACTTCTGGGCTCAGGTGATCCTCTTGCCTCAGCCTCCAGAGTAGCCAGAACTATAGGTGGGTACCACTGTGCCCAGCTAATTTTTAATTTTTTTTTAAATGGAGATGAAGTCTTGCTTGTTGCCCAGACTGGTCTCTAACTTCTGGGTTCAAGTGATCCTCCCACTTTGGCCTCCTGAAGTGCCGGATTACAGATGTGAGTCACCTTGCCTGGCCATTTCAGGACTTTTTCACACTGCACAGGCTACGGAGATTCTGCACTGAAATCAGGAACTGCTACAGGCTTATGGGATGAGATATGATGTCCTAATGTGGCATTTAAGGTGATACTGTCCAGCTGGCTCCAGCCTACCTCCTCAGGGTTTATTCTAATCCCCACTAACCAAATGGTTTGCTAAACATTCCATACATACTCTTTCTCTACACAAATCCTCTCCTGGATGAATCCAGTGACCTGTGCCCTGTGGAGATGACCTTTTCCTTCAGCTTCTCTCTCCTGTAGAGTCCAGCTCTGTTTCTACCTGCCGTCTTTATAAAACACCCCCAAAACACTTCAGTTCCTGGGGATATATTCCACACTCTTTGAACTGCAGTGGCATTTTGCCCTTAAAATAGTATTTGCTCTTTTAAGATTAATTTTTTAGGTTGGGCGCAGTGGCTTACGCCTGTAATCCCAGCACTTTGGGAGGCCAAGGCGGGCAGTTTCACCTGAGATCAGGAGTTTGAGACCAGCCTGACCAATATGATGAAACCCCATCTTTACTAAAAATACAAAAATTAGCCAGGCGTGGTGGCATGTGCCAGTAATCCCAGCTACTTGGGAGGCTGAGACAGGAGAATCGCTTGAACCTGGGAGGCAGAGGTTGCAGTGAGCCTAGATTGTACCATTGCACCCCAGCCTGTGTGACAGAGCGAGACTCCATCTCAAAAAATAAAAATAAAAATAATTTTTTTGGGCCAGGCGCAGTGGCTCATGCCTATAATCCCAACACTTTGGGAGGCCAAGGTGGGTGGATTACCTGAGGTCAGGAGTTCAAGACCAGTCTGGCCAGCCTGGTGAAACCCCATCTCTACTAAAAATAAAAGAAAAATTAGCTGGGCATGGTGGCAGGTGCCTGTAGTCCCAGCTACTCGAGAGATTGAGGCAGGAGAATCGCTTGAACCTGGGAGGCTGAGGTTGCAATGAGCCGAGATTGCACCATTGCATTCCAGCCTGGGCAACAAGAGCGAGACTCCGTCTCAAAAAACAATTTTTTTTTGTTTGTTTGTTTCTTCTGGTAGGGGCTGATCCTTTTCTGATAGGGACTGTATTTTTTTTTTTTTTTTT
>NW_016107315.1:4327898-4330608 GCF_001604975.1 Cebus imitator
TCAATACAGTGAAACCAAACTGGCGGGACGGAAGCAGATTATTCTGCCATTTTTCTAGATCTTTGAGTTGCACATCAAATCTGGGGCTGATCACACCACACTTGTTTAGCCTGCCTGTGAGGTTCACAACAATTTTCCCAGCTCTGTGATCATCAATGATTTCAAATTCGCCAATGTAACCATGCTTCATCATCACAGTGAGAAACCGGACGATGACTTTGGAGCACGGCCTAATAAGCACCTGGTGTTTGCCTCTCTTTTCGGCATTGTTGATGCTCTTGAGAGCATCAGCCAGGACATTCATGCGCACCATTGTGGCGGCACGGAAAGATGGCGGAAAAGCTAGGGACTGTATTTTATACTTTTTTGTGTCTTTTTGCACCTGTACGTAGTAGATGAGGACCAAATATTCATAAAGATGTACTAGATTTGTCTGAGTTGAAAACACCTTTTGTAATTAAACAGGGAAATAGAAGGGAATGGGCAAGTAGAAATGGGGATTTGGTGGCTATGAATTTCTTCCTCCACCCTGCCTTGCCTTAAAGTACTTGCACATGTTAACTCTAGTGCTTTATAGAGGCAGGCCCATCCCTTAGTGCTGCAGAACAGAGAGAACTTGCTCATAGGGCAGAACTAAGGCCTGGAAACAGCCCTTCCTGGTTAAAATGCCAGTTTTCTAGGAAAACATTTCTGTGAGCATGGCACTGGATGCAAACATTCTTGGGCCTTTTCTTGGTTGAGCCTTGGTCTTCTTACTGCCTCCTTGGACTGCTGTAAATGGTAGTATTTGCTGCCTGCCCTTCTCCCAGTGCGGCCCTGACACTAAGGAACAGTGATGGACAGAGCTGGGGAAAGACTGCACAGTATACTCTTTCTGACTTGGAACAAGGAAGCAGTTAGTCATTTTGTGTCTTTGTGGCTCTGGATCTGTGCCTTTGCACTGATTTTGATATAGGTTTTCATTTCTCCTACTACAGCAGAATTTGAGCAATAGATTCTGTGTAGGAAAGCCTAAGATATGTGGCTGTGTGGGGGTGTGTGTGTATGAAAGATGATAGATCAATGCTCTCGTTTGTGCTGCTGTGGTTTGAGATTACGTTTATTTAGAAGACATAACAAATGAGCTTTGATGGGAACACATGTTCACTTCAGTGCTGGATCTCTGTTAGGGACTTTGTTTTGTTGAGTACCTAGAAAATTTGCTGATCTCTTCTGTAAAATTTTATTTGTGGGTTTAGCTTATTTATTCCTGTCTCACTATATAAAAGGAGGGCAGGGTAGGGGAGCAGGTCTAGGACTGGACTCTTTTCAAGTCTAAAATTCAATGTTAATGAATAAGAGCACCTTGAAATACATAAAATTTTAGGTGTAGGCCAGGTGCAGTGGCTCATGCCTGTAATTCCAGTGCTTTGGGAGGCTGAGGCAGGCAAATTGCTTGGGCCTAGGAGTTTGAGACCAGCCTGGGCAACACAGCAAGACTCTGTCTCTGCAAAAAAAATTAAATGAGCATGGTGGCACGCACCTGTAGTCCTGGCTGCTTGGAATGCAGAGGTGGGAGGATTCCTTGAGCCCAGGAGGTTGAGGCTGCAATGAGCCATGATTGTACCACTGCATTCCTGCCTTGATGACAGAGCAAGACCCTGTCTCTAAAAAGAAAGAAAAGAAAAATTTGGGTGTATTATGATTGAATGAACAATTACCAAACAACTTATTCTATAGTCAGAAAATCAGATGTCTTATGTTGATGGAGATATGTCATACTTAATTAATGGAGATATGGAGAAATCAGAGACCTCATATATTGCTGGTGGGAATGTCAAGTGGGCCACTTGAGAAAACAGTCTTTATGTGGTTAAACATCCAGTTACCATATGATCCAGCAATCTCCCTCCTGGTTATCTATCCAAGAGAAATGAAAACATGTTCACGCAAAAACTTGTGTATGAATGTTTATAGCAGTGTTAGAATAGCCAAAAAGAGAAGCAACCCAGATGTCCATCAGCTGACGGATAAAATGTGGTATATGCATACAAGGGAATATTATTCTGCAATAAAAAGGAACAAAGTGCTGATTCATATTACAATATGGATGAATCTTGAAAACATGTTAAGTGAAAGAAGCCAGATGCAGAAGTTCACATTCATGTGATTCCATTTATGTGAAATACCCAGAACAGGCAATAGAGACAAAGTAGATTAGTGATTGCGTATGGCCTGGAGGTGGTGGTGGGGGCTAGGGAAAGTGATAGCTTAAGGGTATGGGATTTCTTTTTGAGATGATTAAAACATTCTAAAATTGTGGTGATGGTTGCGCCTATCTGTGAATGTGTTATACTTAAAATCATTGAATTATACACCTTAATGGTGAATTGTATGATGCGTGAATAATATATCAATAAAGAGCTGTTAATTAAAAATGTGGACATGGTGGCTCATGCCCATAATCCTAGCCCTTTGGGAGGCTGAGGCAGTAGGATCACTTGAGCCCAGGAGTTTGAGACCAGCTCTGGAAACATAGCGAGACCCCATTGATATAAAAAATTAAAAAATTAGCCAGGCATGGTGGTACGTGGCTGTAGCCCCAGCTACAGTGGAGCGTAAGGTGGGAGGATCACTTGAGTTGAAGGCTACAGTGAGCTGTGGTTGGGTCACTGCACTCCAGCCTGGGGGACAGAGTGAGACCCTGTCTTTTTTTTTTTTTTTTTTTTTT
>NW_016107315.1:4332643-4334690 GCF_001604975.1 Cebus imitator
AAAAAAAAAAAAAAATGAGGTGTCTTTAAACAGAAAAAAAAAAAAAAAAAAAAATGAGGTGTCTTTAAACAGAAACATGTATAAGGTATTATATTGTATGTATGTATGTCGATCTGGAAGGTTATATATTCATTGGTTGATGAAAATATAACAATTATCTTCCACTGGTTGAGAGTTTATAAAAAAAAGAAAAAAAATATTACCAGAGACTTGCAGGAACGTAACCATTTATTTTGTCTAGGTGCAGTGACTCAGTATTCAATAACTCAGTGTACACAGTGACTTTATAGAACATAGTTACCATCAGTAATGAGAATTTACTGTATAGTCTCTTGTTTCAGAGCCCTAGCTGAGTGTTCTAGACTTCAATGTCTGGGAGTCACAGGCAGTGCTTTTGGTGATAAGCATTCATCCCATAAATTTCCTCTCCCATTAAAAGTCATTTCCACAGGTCACCTATTATGCATAGCTCAGTCTGTAATATTTCATGGTTTCACCATTAACTTCTTGGGCCATCCTGACTTTCAGTTCAGGAATTATTTTTGTCTTGTTAGTAATAATATTCTACAGGGTCTTACTCTGTAGGTATTCAATATGTATTTGATTATATAAGTACTTAAGATTTTTTTTTTTTTTTTGCAAATATTCTGGTATGTTGTGTCTTCGTTCTTATTGGTTTCGAAGAACAACTTTATTTCTGCCTTAATTTCTTTTTTTTTTTTTTTTTTTTTTGCAAATTTAAATTTAAGGGTCCCTAACTGACTTGGAGACTTTATAGTTAGAATTTGGACCAAAAAATTGGTTTGGTGGCTAGTACTCTAGTTGTGTGTGTGTGTGTGTGTGTGTGTGTGTGTGTGTGTATTTTAGAGACAGGGTCTTGCTATGTTGCTGGTGCTGGTCTCGAACTCCTGGGCTCAAGTAATCCTGCTACCTCAGCCTCCGATGTGTACCACCATGCTTCTTCGCTAGTGAATATTCTGAAACTTATTTATAAAGATTTACGCTTAAATGGAAGATGTGTGGATAAGGGCCAAGCAGCACACTAGGCAGGTTATACATAGGCTTTTGGTTTACTGTTTTTGGTACTTTACATGGAGACAGAGCAGCAAAAATTACAGTGAGATCATTAGCACAGAAAATATAATGAATAGGCTGGGCATGGTGGCAGGCACCTGTAATCCCACAGGAGGCTGAGACAGGAGAATCGTTTGGATCCGGGAGGTGGAGGTTGCAGTGAGCTGAGATTGCACCATTGTACTACAGCCTGGGTGATGGGGTGAGACTCTGTCTCAAAAAAAAAAAAAAAGCTCAAGAGTTCAAGACCAGCCTGGGCAACGTAGTGAGATCCTATCTCTATGTAAAAAAATTAGAATTATTAACTGTAACAGAGACTGGAGTAATGAGAAATTGGCTAGTCAGAAGTAGAGAGAGGCTGGGTGCCGTGGCTCATGCCTGTAATCCCACACTTTGGGAAGCGGAGATGGGAGGATCAGTTGAGTCCAGGACCAGCCTGGGCAACATGGTGAAACCTTGTCTCTACGAAAAATAAAAGAATTAGCTGGATGTGGTGGTATGTACCTGTAGTCCTAGCTACTAGGGAGGCTGTGGTGGGAGGATTGCTTGAGCCTAGGAGATTGGGGCTGCAGTGAGTTATGATTGTGCCACTGCACTTTATAGCCTGGGCAACAGAGGGAGACCCTGTCTCAAAAAAAAAAAAGAGAGAACACTCTGGAATATAGGAAGTCAATATATGTGTGTATATAGTCTTCCTATATATACATATTTCACATATAGTCTTTCAATATGTTATGTATATAAAATATATTAAGAAATTAGGAGGGCCGGGCGCGGTGGCTCAAGCCTGTAATCCCAGCACTTTGGGAGGCCGAGGCGGGTGGATCACGAGGTCAAGAGATCGAGACCATCCTGGTCAACGTGGTGAAACCCCGTCTCTACTAAAAATACAAAAAATTAGCTGGGCATGGTGGCACGTGCCTGTAATCCCAGCTACTCAGGAGGCTGAGGCAGGAGAATTGCCTGAACCCAG
>NW_016107315.1:4335760-4345627 GCF_001604975.1 Cebus imitator
ACGTTGCCCAAGCTGGACTTGAACTTCTGGGCTCAAAGGATCCTTCTGCATTATCCTTTCAAGTAGCTGGGACTATAGGCATGCGCCACTGTGCCTGGCAGTTTTTTTCGGTGTGTTAATTGAGATTTAGGAGATCTTTTTGTATTCTGGATACCATGCTTTTTGTTTAGTTTCTTTTTAAAGACAAGGCTTACTCTGTCGCCCAGATTGGAGTGCAGTAGCGTGATTATAGTTCACTGTACCCTCTAACTTCTGGGCTTAAACAACCCTCCTGCCTCAGCCTCCGTAGTAGCTAGGACTACATGTATAAACCACCATGCCCAGCTTATTTTCTTTTAAAAGTTGTTTTGTAGCAATAGGGGTCTCAATATTATTTGCCTAGGCTGGTCTTGAACTCCTGACCTCAAGCAGGCCTCTTGCCTGGACCTCCCAAAATGCTAGGAATAGAGGCATGAGCCACCATGCCTGGCCTATTTTCTTAATCGTATATTTTATTTATTTATTTATTTATTATTACTATTTTTTTTTTGCATTTTTAGTAGAGACAGGGTTTCACCATGTTGACCAGGATGGTCTCGATCTCTTGACCTCGTGATTCACCCGCCTCGGCCTCCCAAAGTGCTGGGATTACAGGCTTGAGCCACCACGCCCGGCCTAATCGTATATTTTAAAGAGGTATGGGCACAGTGGCTCACGCCTGTAATGCCAGCACTTTGGGAAGCTGAGGCGGGCAGATCACTTGCGGTCAGTAGTTCATGACAAACCTGGCCAACATGGTGAAACCTCGTCTCTACTAAAAATACAAAAATTAGCCTGGCATGGTGGCACGTGCATGTAATCCCAGCTAGAGAGGCTGAGGCAGGCGAATCTCTTGAACCCAGGAGGCGGAGGTTGCAGTGAGCTGAGATTGCAACAGTGCACTCCAGCCTGGGCAACAGAGCAAGACTCCGTTTCAAAAAAATAATAGGCCGGGCGCGGTGGCTCACACTTCTAATCCCAGCACTTTGGGAGGCCAAGGTGGGTGGATCACGAGGTTGGGAGTTGAAGATCAGCCTGGCCAATATGATGAGACCCCATCTCTACTAAAAATACGAAAATTAGCCAGGCATGGTGGTTTGTGCCTGTAGTCCCAGCTACTCAGGAGACTGAGGCAGGAGAATCACTTGAACCTGGGAGGTGGAGGTTGCAGTGAGCCGAGATTGAGCCACTGCACTCCAGCCTGGGTGACAGAGACTCTGTGTCCAAAAAATAAAAATATAAATAAATAAATAAATACATACATACATAAATATCAGATGTTTTCACTTTTTATGAAGTCTGATTTATCAATAATTTCTGTTACGGTTATTGCTTTCTGTGTCCTGTCTGAGGATACCGTGCCTACCTCTAAGTTTTGGACATTTCTAGCAAGGCTTGAAGTCAGGTAATGTAAAGCATATAACTTCATTTATTTATTTTTTTGAGACAGGGTCTGGTTCTGTCACCCAGACTGGAGTGCAGTGGTGGTGCGATCTCCACTCACTACAGCCTCAACTTTCAGGGCTCAAGCCATTCTCCCATTGCAGCCTCCTAAGTAGCTAGGACTGCAGGCAAGCTCAAGCGATCTGCCCACCTTAGCCTCCCATAGTGCTGGGATTATAGGTGTGAGCCACTGTACCCAGCCTAACTTTATTTTTTATGTTTTCACGTAGAAGCTTTATAGTTTTAGCTTTTACATTTGGTCTTTGAGCCATCTTAAGTTAATTTTTGTTATTTTGTGAGATTGGTGTTGGTGTTTATTCTTCCCACACATGGATATCTGGTTGTTCCAGTACTTGCAACATTTGTTGAAAAGACTTGTGTATTATCTATTGCTCTGTAACAAATTATTCCAAAACTTAGCAGTTTAAAACAGCAATCAGTTATTACCTCAGTTTCTGAGGCCTAGGAATTCAGAAGTGGTCCAGGCTGGAGTGCAGTGGTGTGATCAGTACATACGGCAGCCCTGGCCTCCTGGGCTTGAGCGATCCTCCCACCTCAGCCTCCCAAGTAGCTGGAACTACGGGCATGCACCACCATGCGGGACTAATTTTTTCGATGTTTTTATAGAGATGGGGTCTCATTTTGTTGCCCAGGCTGGTTTTGAACTCCTGGGCTCAAGTGATCTTTCCTGTTGGCCTCCCAAAGTGTTGGGATTATAGGCGTGAGCCACCGTGCTTGGCTTAGAGGATCTGTTTTCAAGATGACTTATTCATAGAGCTCTTGGCAGGAGGCCTCAGTTCCTTGTCAACTATGTGTCTACCCAGGGCTTGGTCACTTCTTTTTTTTAAATTTACCCTACTTTTCAAGCTAACCTCCACCTCCCAGGTTCAAGTTATACTCAGGGCTCTTTGAGTATCCTCATGGTGTGCAGTTATCTCCTCCAGAAATGATCTAAGACAAAGCAAGGAAGAAACTGTGTTGCCTCTTATGACCTAGTCGTACACTATCACTTCTGCCCTATTTTTTTCATTAGAATGAGCCACTAAGTCTAGCCTATACTCAGAGAGAGGAGGATTTCACTTTTTAGAGGGAAGAATGTAAGAAAATTTGATGTAGTTTAAAACCACCAAAATTTTCACTCCCCATTGGTGTACTTTGCTACTTTTGTCAAAAAACAATCGACTGTTATATCCTGATTGGTCTCTTGCAAACAAAAACAAAAACAATTGACTCTGAAGATATCGGCCTTCTGAATCTGTGTTCTGTTCCATTGATCTGTTTGTTTATCTATATGCCAGCACCCCACTACTGTAGCTTTATAGCAAATCTTGATATCAGGCAATGTAAATAATCCACTTTATTAAGATTTATTTGCATATTCTAATTTCTTTTTATTACCATATACATTTTAGAGTTAGCTTGTCAATTTCTGTAAAAAATTCTGCTGGCATTATTGTTGCAATTCCATTGAATTTATAGATTCATTTGGTGATAATTGACATCTTAACTATATTGAGTCTTCTAATCCATGTGCTATATGTGGCATATTTCTTGATTTATGCCTTCTTTACTATCTTGCTACATTATATGATTGTTTTCAGTGTAGAGTTCTTTTATGTTTTGTTAAATTTGACCCAAGACATTGGATTTTTTTGATGCTGTTGTAAATGAAATTTTTTTTTCTTTTTCTTTCTTTCTTTTTTTTTTTTAAAGATGGGGTTTCACCATGATGGCCAGGCTGGTCTTGAAATCCTGACCTCAGGTGATCCACCCACCTTGGCCTCCCAAAGTGCTAGGATTACAGGCATGAGCCGCTGCGCCCTGCCGTAAATGAAAATTTTAAATTGTAGTAAATACACTTAAGAAAATTTAGCATTGTAACCTTCAAATTTAGCATTTGAAGTGTATGATGCAGTGGCATTAAATATATTCACAGTGCTGTTTTGAGAACTTTTTTCATCACCTCAAATAGATACTCTACCAGTTATATAGTAGCACCCCATTCTCACCTCCCCCAGCCACTTGTACAAACTTTTTTTTGAGACAGAGTCTCACTCTGTTGCCCAGGCTGGAGTATAGTGGTGTGATCTTGGCTCACTGCAGCCTCCAGCTCCTGCGTTCAAGTGATTCTTCTGCCTCACCCTCCCCAGTAACTGGGATTACAGGTGTGTACCACCACGCCAGGCTAATTTTTGTATTTTTAGTAGAGATGGAGTTTCACCATGTTGGCCAGGCTGTTCTTGAACTCCTGACCTTGGGATCTACTTACCTCAGCCCCCCAAAGTGCTGGGATTACAGGCGTGAGCCATTGCGCCTGGCATTGTACACTCTTAAAAATCTTCTTTTTGTCTCAGTAAATTTGCCTATTTTATTTTATTTTATTTTTGAGATGGAGTCTTGCTCTGTTGCTCCACCTGGAGTGCAGTGGCGTGATCTTGGCTAACTGTATTCTCTGCCTCACAGGTTCAAGCAATTCTTCTGCTTCAGCTTCCCAAGTAGCTGGGACTACAGGTGCACCCCACCATGCCCAGCTAATTTTTTGTATTTTTAGTAGAGACGGGATTTCACAGTGTTAGCCAAGATGGTCTTGATCTCCAGACCTCGTGATCTGCCCGCCTTGGCCTACCAAAGTTCTGGGATTTCAGGCGTGGGTTTATTTTATTTTTGAGACCGAGTCTCACTCTGTCATCCAGGCTGCACTGTAGTGGCCTGATCTTGGCCCACTGCAACCTCCACCTCCCAGGTTCAAGCAGTTCTCCTGCCTCAGCCTCCCAAGTAACTGGGATTACAGGTGCCCTCCACCATACCCAGCTAATTTTTGTATTTTTAGTAGAGAAGGGGTTTCACCATGTTGGCCAGGCTGATCTTGAACTCCTGACCTCAGGTGGTCTGCCTGCCTCAGCCTCCCAAAATGCTGGAATTATAGGCTTGAGCCAACGCATCCAGCTGTATTTTATTTTATGTAAGTGGAGTTATACAATTTTTTTCCCTTTTGTGCCTGGCTTATTTCACTTAGCAAAATGTTTTCAGGATTCATCCATGTTGTGACATGCATCAGGAATTTTGTTCCTTTTTTAAAAGGCTGAATAATATTTCACTGTATGTATATACCACGTCTTCATCCATTTATTTGTTGATGGACATGGGTCGTAGGCACCATTTGGTTATTGTGAATAATGCTGTGAACATTGGTATATGAATATCTGTTTTGGATTCCTCCTTTCAGTTCTTTTGGGTATAGACCTAAAAGTGGAATTGTTGAATCATATGGTAATTCTATGTTTAGCTTTTTGAGGAGTTGCCATACTGTCTGCTTTACATTCTCACCAGCAGTGCACAAGTGTTACAATTTTTTCATATCCTTGCCAACACTTATTTTCTATTTTTTATGTTTTCTTTTTTTATAACATGGGTGTGAAGTGGTTTCTCATTGTGACTTTGATTTGCATTTCCCTAATGACTAATGATGTTGAGCATCTTTTTTGCATATTTTTTGGCCATTTGTGAATCTTTAGAGAAATGTCTAAGGCCCTTGCCCATTTTTGAATTGGGATTTTTTTTTGTTGTTATACAGGTAGTTCATATGTTCTGTATATTAATCCTTTATCAGATACATGATCTGCAAATATTTTCTGCCATTCTGTGGGTGGTGTTTTTACTGTTTTTAAATTAATTAATCAGCATTTTAGAGTAGAGATGGGATCTCAGTTTTATTGCCCAGGCTGGTTTCAAACAGCTTAAGCAATCCTCCTGCCTTGGCTTCCCAAAATAGTGGGATTACAGGCCCTTGTGATTTTTTTTTTTTTTTTTTTTGAGACAGAGTCTTACTCTTGTTGCCCAGGCTGGAGTGCAATGGCATGATCTCTGCTCGCTGCAACCTCCGACTCCCAGGTTCAAGTGATCCTCCTGCCTCAGCTTCCCCAGCCGCTGAGATTACAGGTGCCTGCCACCACTCCCAGCTAATTTTTGTAATTTTAGTAGAGATGGGGTTTTGCCATGTCAGCCAGGCTGGTGTCAAACTCCTCACCTCATGATCCACCTGCCTCGGCCTCCCAAAGTGCTGGGATTACAGGCACAAGCCACCACGCCCAGCCTGGAATACTTTTTAGACTTTAACACTTTAGCATTGCTTTAGCTGCATCAGTACAGCATATATTTGAAAGTGTTTTTTCATATACTACTTCACTCTGAGAAGTAGATAAGTAATCTCAAATCTACTGACAGGGAAAACAGGTGAATTGGCATATTGAAGGGTTACATAATTTGTTAGTTGTGGCATTGATTTTTTTTTTTTCCACATGGTTTCTGACTTCCCAGAATCCTGACAGCTCTACAAGTTCAGGCTGTTCAGTTCCTGATGTCACATGAGAGTCAGGAAAGGAAGTTGAGGGAGTAGAGAAGTTTGGAAACTGCTCTTAAGGAATGATGTATCTGTGAAACCACCTATCCGCTTTTCTTTTCTTTTTTTTTTTTTTTTTTTTTTAGACGGAGTCTCACTCTGTTGCCCAGGCTGGAGTGCAGTGGTGTGATCTTGGCTAACTGCAACCTCTGCCTCCCAGGTTCAAGTGATTCTTCTGTCTTAGCCTCCTGAATAGCAGGGATTACAGGCACCTGCCACTATACCCAGCTAATTTTTGTGTTTTTGGTAAAGACGGGGTTTTACCATGTTGGCCATGCTGGTAACTTCTGACTTCAGATTATCCGCCCACCTCAGTCTCCCAAAATACTGGAGTTCTGTGAGCCACTGCGCCTGGCCTCCACCTCTCTGTTTTTCTAAGTTGAGTAGTTGGTGATGGGTTTGTGTAGGTGAAAGTTAGTCCCCATATCATTACAGGTTGTCTATGAGGTAGACAGAAGTGCTTTTCTTTTTTTGTTTGTTTGTTTTGAGGTGGAGTCTTGCTCTGTCACCCAGGCTGAAGTGTAGTGGCGTGATCTTGGCTCACTGCAGCTTCCACATCCTGGGTTGAAGCAATTCTCCTGCCTCAGCCTCCCAAGTAGCTGGGATTACAGGCGCCTGCCACCATGCCTGGCTAATTTTTGTATTTTTAGTAGAGACAGGGTTTCACCATGTTGGCCAGGCTGGTCTCGAACTCCTGACCTCATATTCCGCCTGCCTCAGTTACAAGTGTGAGCCACCACGCCCGGCAGACAGAAGCGCTTTTCTAATATTTAAAGTGCTTAAAAGTAGTAATTAGGGGCAGTGGCAGCCGTGGAGCGGCGTGCATGTGCAGCAGCTCCCCCTGCTAAAGGGCTGAGAGGCGCACTGGGGCCGCCAGCTGGGCTAGGAGCGGAGTGGGGTCAGGATGGACGAGGACGTGCTGACCACTCTGAAAATCCTCATCATCGACGAGAGTGGGGTGGGCAAGTCCAGCCTGCTTTTGAGGTTCACAGATGATACGTTTGATCCAGAACTTGCAGCAACAATAGGTGTTGACTTTAAGGTGAAAACAATTTCAGTGGATGGAAATAAGGCTAAACTTGCAATATGGGATACTGCTGGTCAAGAGAGGTTTAGAGCATTAACTCCCAGCTATTACAGAGGTGCACAGGGTGTTATATTAGTTTATGATGTCACAAGAAGAGACACATTTGTTAAATTGGGTAATTGGTTAAATGAATTGGAAACATACTGTACAAGAAATGACATAGTAAACATGCTAGTTGGAAATAAAATTGATAAGGAAAATCGTGAAGTAGATAGAAATGAAGGCCTGAAATTTGCACGAAAGTATTCCATGTTGTTTATAGAGGCAAGTGCAAAAACCTGTGATAGTGTACAATGTGCCTTTGAAGAACTTGTTGAAAAGATCATTCAGACCCCTGGACTGTGGGAAAGTGAGAACCAGAATAAAGGAGTCAAACTGTCACACAGGGAAGAAGGCCAAGGAGGAGGAGCCTGGGGTGGTTATTGTTCTGTGTTACAAACTCTGGGAAATTCCGTCTCTTGCATATTTGATCAGATAGTTACATCTTTCTGTATATAAACTCTTTAACTGCTATTTTAGGGACCTTGCAGTTTACACATAGTTATTTTATATCATAGCAGTAAATATTTGCAAGAAATCCCACTCATCGGCCCCAGGTAAAATGTTATGGTAAACATGCACAGTTTGCAGTCTGCGGTTTTTTATGTAGCACAAAATAGGTGTTCCTTTATAAGTACATTCAATTTTATGATTTACATTTATGTAATTAAAAAATCCATCTACTATATGTTGATACAAAGTCTGCTTTTGGTATTCTTTTTGCTTAAATACTCCTATTAATTTCTGAATTACTTGGTATGTAGAACTCCTAGAACCACAGGGAAGAATAGAGGTATCATCAAACATGGCGAATTTTCTTTCAGGAATAATAAAGAGCATGATTCCACAACTTTTCTAGGATGTTTGAGATTCTTTTTTAGTACTAAGCAAAATTTTCCAGGCCAATTTATAACTAAATCTCTATTTGTTCGGATGATGCTCCTAAACAGCACTGATAGCTTAAAGAAACTTGGTTTTTTTTTTTTTTTTTTTTGAGACAGAGTTTCGCTCTTGTTACCCAGGCTGGAGTGCAATGGCGCAATCTCGGCTCACTGCAACCTCCGCCTCCCGGGTTCAGGCAATTCTCCTGCCAGGCATGCGCCACCATGCCCAGCTAATTTTTTGTATTTTTAGTAGAGACGGGGTTTCACCATGTTGACCAGGATGGTCTTGATCTCTTGACCTCGTGATCCACCCGCCTCAGCCTCCCACAGTGCTGGGATTACAGGCTTGAGCCACCGCACCCGGCCAGAAACTTGGTATTTTTAACTTACTTCAATGATTAGCTCAGTTGCTTAACTGGAGTTTTAATCCTGTCATATGTATATTGGATTCATGACTCAATTTTTAGTTATATGGTGTTTGGCAGAATAGCAATAAGGTTTTCGCCCGTTTTGGTTTCAGGAGGACATTAATAGTGTGTTTATTGTAACTCGTAGTACTAACCACTTTTAAAACCAGCCTTTTTTTTTTTTTTCCCCGTAAATGTTGGTAGTGTTTGTCCAGGTACCTCAATTGTAGCTTGTGTAATGTTGATGAATATCTGTATCTTATGGCGTCCATAATGGCTGGTTGGTATTCTAAAACCTATTTCTGTGTTTTGAGGGGTGGGGGAAAAAAAAGGCATATTGCTTCTAGGTTCTGATGTGTGAGGGAAAATACTGTCACAATGAAAATCTTGACAATTTACTGTAACGAGTAACCAATAGTTTATCAAAACCAATTGGTACAGATTAATAAATCTTTTTCACAGTATTCAGTTTTCTCACCTCTTGCTATTGTATATTGTATATTTTCTCACTCATTTGTTATTTAATTTACATTGATCTCCGCTATTTTAACTCCCCAAATAAGTTATTTGTCCTTTAAGATTGGTTGCTATAATACTTAATTTCTGGGCAGTTTGTTCTCTGTATACAATTGCAAATGATAAGCATTTTTGTGAGTGACAAAAAAGTAATAATTAGACTGGGCATGGTGGCTCAGGCTTATAACTGCAGCACTTAGGGAGGCTGAGGTAGGAGGATCGCCTGATGCTGGGAGATGGAGTCCAGAGTGGGCAATAAAGGGAGACCTCATCTGTACAAAAAAAGAACAGGAAAATAGCTGGGTGTGGTAGGACATGCCTGTTGTCCCAGCTACTCAGAAGACTGAGGTGGGGAAGGATTGCTTGAGCCCAAGAATTCAAGGCTGTAGTAAGCCATGATCCTGCCACTGCATTCCATTGTGGGTGACAGATTGAGACCCTCTCTCAAAAGAAGGAAAGAAAAAGTAATGATTCTGGTATTTCACTAGAGGGTTGGAAGACAGCTGGAATCTAATCTGCTTGATGCAGTCAACCCTGATTTCATTTTGTGAGGCATTATGCTGGTTGTTCATCTCTTCTGTTACGGGCTTTCTTCACATATTTGCTTCACATAGTCTAATGTGCATGTTGCTGATCTGCTTCTGGGTGCCCTTCAATAAAATCTTTTTTTTTTTTTTGCTACTTAGTCTAAGACTCTAATAAAATCTTTATCTACATGATGAATGTTCAAATAGATAGTCATTGTGTTGCCTCCAGGATTGTGTGGTGTCTGAAAGAGGGAGTTCTTGTGCAGTTTGTGCCCTGAAATCTCCTTATGCTGTTTTCTAAATGTCTAACTATATAAGAAATATGCTGTGTGACTCTTGAGATGGAGAGGTCCAATAGGAAAATAGGATGCCAGGAACAGGGTCCTTGCAGAAGAGAACTGGAGCTGGTCCCCGACCATATGTGAGAGTAACAGCAGATTATCTCAAAAGAATAAAACTCAGCCGGGCGCGGTGACTCAAGCCTGTAATCCCAGCACTGTGGGAGGCCGAGGCGGGTGGATCACGAGGTCAAGAGATCGAGGCCATC
>NW_016107315.1:4346657-4350139 GCF_001604975.1 Cebus imitator
TTGAGATGGAGTCTCGTTCTGTCACCTAGGCTAGAGTGCAATAGCAAAATCTTGGCCCACTGCAACCTCTGCCTCCTGGGTTTAAGTGATTCTCCTGCCTCAGCCTCCTGAATAGCTGGGATTACAGGTGCCTCCCACCATGCCTGTCTAATTTTTGTATTTTTACTAAAGACAGGGTTTCACCATGTTGGCCAGGCTGGTCTCGAACTCCTGACCTCAGGTGATCTGTCTGCCTTGGCCTCCCAAATTGCTGGGATTATAGGCATGAGCCACCACACCTGGCCCTGAAGTCATAATTTCTGTAGAAATCTGAGTATGCCTTCTTTCTTGGTTTATCCACAGCAAACTTACAGAGAGCTGTAGCCCCCAGGGATATAACGAATGCTCCAACAATATGAAACCACAGAGGTGCCATGGTAGTTAACTGTCTTTGATAGGTATGTCAGCCTCATCACCAGTGTTCTTGACTGATGGAGAAATGGATGGCTAGCAGCTATTTCATAGTTACATAATTCCTTACTCTGGAGAGCTTTCTTGTTTTAAACTAGTAACCGTTTTTGATAGGGGGTCCTAAATAAAGCCTCCAGATAATCTAAAAAGGTCAATGCTGTGACCAGAGCTTTGGCTTCACCTCTTCTTGGTGTAGGAAAATTTTATTTCCATGTTTTCCCTCTTGAATAGTAGGACACATGTGAATATTGCTAATATAAGATAGTAGATTTGTACCTAGGATGAACTCCCATATATAAAACCAGTGTTATAGATAATTGAAATTAGCATGAGTGACAAGAGTTACTATTATTTGTCTTCTGAAATTGAAAGAGCAGATTTTAAAATTTTTAATTTGATCTTTTTTTTTTTTGAGACAGAGACTCACTTTGTTACCCAAGTTGGAGTGTAGTGGCGCAACCTTGGCTCACTGCAGCCTCTGCCTTCCAGGCTCAAGCAGTCCTCCTGTCTCAGTCCCCCAAGTAGCTGGATCTACAGGCATGAGCCACCAAGCCCAACTAATTTTTGCTTTTTATTTTTATTTTTTTTGTAGAGACAGGGTTTTGCCATGTTCTCCAGGCTAGTCTCAAACTCCTGAGCTCAAGTGATCTGCACACCTTGGCCTCCCAAAGTTCTAGGATTACAGGCATGAGTGCCACCTTGCCTAGCAGAGAGAGCAGGTAACTGACACAAGAACATAAAACCAAACACTGCATGTTCTGATTCATAAGTGGGTGTTGAACAGTGAGAACACATGGACACAGGGAGGGAAACATCATACACTGGGGTCTCTTGGGGGTGGGGGACTAGGGGAGGGATAGCGGGGGTGGGGATATTGGGGAGGAATAACAGGAGAAATACCTAATGTAGGTAATGAGGGGATGGAGGCAGCAAACCACTATGGCATGTGTATACCTATGTAATAATCTTTTTTTTTTTTTTTTTGAGACAGAGTTTCACTGCTGTTGCCCAGGCTGGAGTGCAGTGGTGTGATCTTGGCTAACTGCAACCTCTGCCTCCCAGGTTCAAGTGATTCTTCTGTCTTAGCCTCCTGAATAGCAGGGATTACAGGCACCTGCCACTATACCCAGCTAATTTTTGTGTTTTTGGTAAAGACGGGGTTTTACCATGTTGGCCATGCTGGTAACTTCTGACTTCAGATTATCCGCCCACCTCAGTCTCCCAAAATACTGGAGTTCTGTGAGCCACTGCGCCTGGCCTCCACCTCTCTGTTTTTCTAAGTTGAGTAGTTGGTGATGGGTTTGTGTAGGTGAAAGTTAGTCCCCATATCATTACAGGTTGTCTATGAGGTAGACAGAAGTGCTTTTCTTTTTTTGTTTGTTTGTTTTGAGGTGGAGTCTTGCTCTGTCACCCAGGCTGAAGTGTAGTGGCGTGATCTTGGCTCACTGCAGCTTCCACATCCTGGGTTGAAGCAATTCTCCTGCCTCAGCCTCCCAAGTAGCTGGGATTACAGGCGCCTGCCACCATGCCTGGCTAATTTTTGTATTTTTAGTAGAGACAGGGTTTCACCATGTTGGCCAGGCTGGTCTCGAACTCCTGACCTCATATTCCGCCTGCCTCAGTTACAAGTGTGAGCCACCACGCCCGGCAGACAGAAGCGCTTTTCTAATATTTAAAGTGCTTAAAAGTAGTAATTAGGGGCAGTGGCAGCCGTGGAGCGGCGTGCATGTGCAGCAGCTCCCCCTGCTAAAGGGCTGAGAGGCGCACTGGGGCCGCCAGCTGGGCTAGGAGCGGAGTGGGGTCAGGATGGACGAGGACGTGCTGACCACTCTGAAAATCCTCATCATCGACGAGAGTGGGGTGGGCAAGTCCAGCCTGCTTTTGAGGTTCACAGATGATACGTTTGATCCAGAACTTGCAGCAACAATAGGTGTTGACTTTAAGGTGAAAACAATTTCAGTGGATGGAAATAAGGCTAAACTTGCAATATGGGATACTGCTGGTCAAGAGAGGTTTAGAGCATTAACTCCCAGCTATTACAGAGGTGCACAGGGTGTTATATTAGTTTATGATGTCACAAGAAGAGACACATTTGTTAAATTGGGTAATTGGTTAAATGAATTGGAAACATACTGTACAAGAAATGACATAGTAAACATGCTAGTTGGAAATAAAATTGATAAGGAAAATCGTGAAGTAGATAGAAATGAAGGCCTGAAATTTGCACGAAAGTATTCCATGTTGTTTATAGAGGCAAGTGCAAAAACCTGTGATAGTGTACAATGTGCCTTTGAAGAACTTGTTGAAAAGATCATTCAGACCCCTGGACTGTGGGAAAGTGAGAACCAGAATAAAGGAGTCAAACTGTCACACAGGGAAGAAGGCCAAGGAGGAGGAGCCTGGGGTGGTTATTGTTCTGTGTTACAAACTCTGGGAAATTCCGTCTCTTGCATATTTGATCAGATAGTTACATCTTTCTGTATATAAACTCTTTAACTGCTATTTTAGGGACCTTGCAGTTTGCACATAGTTATTTTATATCATAGCAGTGAATATTTGCAAGAAATCCCACTCATCGGCCCCAGGTAAAATGTTATGGTAAGCATGCACAGTTTGCAGTCTGCGGTTTTTTATGTAGCACAAAATAGGTGTACCTTTATAAGTACATTCAATTTTATGATTTACATTTATCATGTAATTAAAAAAAATCCATCTATCTACTATATGTTGATACAAAGTCTGCTTTTGGTATTCTTTTTGCTTAAATACTCCTATTAATTTCTGAATTACTTGGTATGTAGAACTCCTAGAACCACAGGGAAGAATAGAGGTATCATCAAACATGGCGAATTTTCTTTCAGGAATAATAAAGAGCATGATTCCACAACTTTTCTAGGATGTTTGAGATTCTTTTTTAGTACTAAGCAAAATTTTCCAGGCCAATTTATAACTAAATCTCTATTTGTTCGGATGATGCTCCTAAACAGCACTGATAGCTTAAAGAAACTTGGTTTTTTTTTTTTTTTTTTTTT
>NW_016107315.1:4350154-4353331 GCF_001604975.1 Cebus imitator
TTTTAAGACGGGGTTTCACCATGTTGGTCAGGCTGGTCTTGAACTCCCGACCTCAGGCGATCCACCCGCCTTGGCCTCCAAAGTGCTTGGATTACAGGCATGAGCCACCACGCCCGGCCTCAAAAGGGTCTTTATTTAAAAATGTATTTAGGCTGGATGTGGAGGCTCACGCCTGTAATCCTGGCACTTGAAGAGACCGAAGTGGGTGGATCATGAGGTCAGAAGTTTGAGACCAGCCTGGCCAACTAAAAATACAAAAATTACCTGTGTATGGTGGCATGTGCCTGTAGTCCCAGCTACTCGGGAGGCTGAGGCAGGAGAATCCCTTGAAGCTGAGACTCTTGAGATAAGAGTCTCACTCTGTAACCCACACCATTGCACTCCAGCCTGGGTGACAGAGTGAGACTCTGTCTCAAAAAAAAAAAAGAAAAGAAAAATATATTTAGGGAAGCACAGCTTTCTAATCTTTAGAAACCCAGTAAAAACAGGGAGGAGGTTCAGTACACTCTAGATTTTCTCCTTGACCTAAATTAATTCTGTTCTGGCTGTTGGTTGACGGGCTGGCACATCTCAGGTTCCCTGCCAAGTTTTCTTTTTTCCTTTTTCTCTGTTTGTTCTTAGCCAGGTGGCCTTAGGAGGCCATGGTTTCCTAGCTCCTGGGATGAGACCCAGGAATCTAAACAATTCTTCATCTCTTCTCTAGAGACAAATGACAATATAGATTCCCTCTCTTTCTTCTCCCAGATTATTCTAGACATCTATATACATTTCTGGTTTCTGAGGGATGTGCCCGTTCCTGGTAGCTTGGAAGGACAGGTTCCAAGTAGAGTTGATAGCCCTACTTACATGAAGAACATTTCCTACATTTCCCTCCTTAAAGTACAGGAAGATTGTTCTCTCTCACGCTCATAACTATGCCTAGTCTGTATCAGTGCCTACAGTCTCATATATAAAGGGAAGAATGGGCTTGAATTTAAGAAATCATTGGATTCCCTTAGTTATAAGCTTTAGAGAACAAACGTGTTTTCATGTTTTCTGCTATAGTGTTTTTGTCTGTGATTTTTGAAGGTGTTTTGGTATCTTTTCCTGTCAAAGTCCATGCCAATGCTTTTTTATTTCTGAAATTAATTAGACGCCGGGCGCGGTGGCTCAAGCCTGTAATCCCAGCACTTTGGGAGGCCGAGGCGGGTGGATCACAAGGTCAAGAGATCGAGACCATCCTGGTCAACATGGTGAAACCCCGTCTCTACTAAAAATACAAAAAATCAGCTGGGCATGGTGGCACATGCCTGTAATCCCAGCGACTCAGGAGGCTGAGGCAGGAGAATTGCCTGAACCCAGGAGGCGGAGGTTGCGGTGAGCCGAGATCGCGCCATTGTACTCCAGCCTGGGTAACAAGAGCGAAACTCCGTCTCAAAAAAAAAAAAAAAAGAAATTAATTAGAAATTAGTTTTCATAAAATCCAGAGCTGTATAGCCCAAGTTTTACGTGTTGCTCTTTTCAGTTCAAGTGACTTATCAGCTTATTGTGCTCTTTTCAGTTCAAGTAATTTTATTATTTTTCCTTTGGATTGTGTCAAGACAGTAAAAAACGAATCATAGACACATTTGCCAAAACCAAAAATACTGTTGCCAGAATTTTACTTAGCATTCCTGACTTACCAAGTTTAAGTTGAATTTTAAAAAGGATATGATACTCTGTTTTGATACTTTTAGTGCTTAATTGGATATATTTAATTTTAGAAGAGGTAATAGAAATACTAGGTTTATAAACTAATTTTTAGTGAAATGTTGAGGAAATCTGCAAATACACCTGTTAAATGTGAAGGCACTAAAGATGCTTTACTTTATTCAATAAAAACATTGCAACTGTGGCTGGGTGCACTTTGGGAGGCCAAGGTGGGTGGATCTCTTGAGCTCAGGAGTTTGAGACTACCTGGGCAACATGGTGAAACTCTGTCTCTACCAAAAAAAAAAAAAAAAAAAGCCAGGCTTGGTGGCACACGCCTGTGTTTTCAGCTCCTTGGAAGGCTCATGATGTGGGAGGATCACTTTAGCTCAGGAGGTTGAGGTTGCAGTGAACTGTGTCGCACCACAGCATTCTAGACTGGACAACAGTGTAAGACCCTGTCTCAAAAAAAAAAAAAAAAGATTGCGTATTAAACCCAAGTGGTTAATCTGAGGTTGTAAAAGTATGTTGGCCAAAAAATTTGGAATTCTAACTGAACTTCTTAGAGTATATACCTACTGATCCTGCATTTTTAGTGTGTGTCTGTGCCTGCCCAACTAAAGAATCTGGTGACCAGGTATTGTCTTGAAATTGCTGTGGAGACAGTGCCTTCCTGGTTCTTAAAATAGTCCTGACCTTGTTCGTCACCATATCTGATTGCAGTCTCTTTCTCTGCCAAGGCTTTTTATTCATTGTTACTTTCTAGGCTTGCTATGTTGTTGCATTAAAATAGACCCCAAAAAAACTACTCATATCATTTTTCATAAATTTGGTTCAATAAGTTCTTTGGTTCTCCTGACTGTCATTATTATTTTCATTGAGATAGTATCTTGCTGTGTTGCCCAGACTGGTCTTGAACTCCTGGCCTCAAGCAATCCCTTCCACCTTGGCCTTCCAAAGCATTGGGATTACAGGCGTGAGCCACCATGCCTGGCCTGATTCATCTTTTTTTTTTTTTTTCTTTTTTGAGACAGGATCTGAATCTGTCACCCAAGCTGGAGTACAGAGGTATGATTTCAGCTTGTTGCAACCTCCACCTCCTGGGCTCAAGCCGTCCTCCCACCTCAGTCTCCTGATGAGTAGCTGGGACTATAGGTGTACAACACCATACCTGGCTAATTTTTGTATTTTTGTTTTTGGTAGAGATGAGGTTTTGCCATGTTGCCCATGCTGGTCTCAAACTCCTGGGCTCAAGTGATCCTCTAGTCTTGGCCTCCTGAAGTGCTAGGATTACAGGCATGAACTACCATGCTTGGCCTGATTCATCTTTTGTAGTTGAGAATATGTGTTTGCCTCATTTTTCCCCCTTTTTAATCTTTTTTGTATCCTCCTCCTCCTCATAGGCTGTCTTCTTTTTCCTTTTGTATTTTTCTTTGATTTTTGTCCTTGTTATTGTGGCTATATACTCATTTGGGTACATTTAAACCTATTTTTCTTTTTTTTTTTTTT
>NW_016107315.1:4353362-4355912 GCF_001604975.1 Cebus imitator
TTTTATACCTGTAAAACCACCTCGGGAGTGAGGGTAAGGGGCAGGGGTGGGGGTGAGGAGCTTCAGACATTCTGAGGGCTAGTGGATTCTGTAAATAACCTCGTGGGCGGAGATGAGGGTGAGGGGCTCCAAGGGCCAGGGGACCTTTGACATTCTGATTGTTACTTAAGTGGTTCACAAAAGTCAAGATTAGCATTTGTTTACACATTGTCTGGGTATGGGTGGAAATTACAGTCCTTAATTACTTATTACAAGTCGCAGGGGCCAAGATGGCATGGGTTTGGGTTTGGACTGCTTGCCTGTCACATTTGGGTTACAGAGAGCAGTTTCAATAGAAAGCCAAGGTATGATTGAGGTATGCAGTTTTATGGGGCTTTTACCACATCACATTCCCCCCTTGTTTAATTTACAGGCATTAAATCATTGATTCCTCCAACAAGTTAGTATTGTTTGTTGGTTCTAAGGGCCCATATTGAGACCTTAATATCATTAATTTTACAGAGTCTACCCTAGATTTTATGAACCTGAGCAGTTGGTTTAGGAGGCAGTGGCCACATGAGTCCCAGTAGGAGTGGCAAAGATGTTTCCCATGTCCTATCCACACATATATACTCTGAGACCCCAGGTTCGCCCCGTTGTCCATCTACCATCTGGGGTAGTTACAGCTATCTTGAGTGGATTACAAGACCCAATGTAGCATGGGGATGGGGGGAGAGTCTTGGTTATAAGGGATGAAGGAGTCTATGTTTTTGGTGTACGCTGATATAGTGGAGATAGTTTCACAACCCCAGTGGGGGCAAAAGAATTCATTTAAGTCTCCACAGTTCTATCTTTTTTTGTGGGGTGGATCCTGGACACAGATAGTTGTTGCTCTGCCCCTGAACTGCCGCACCCAGCTACACCTCCACTTGTTCTGAAATTTAGGTTGAGGCCCAGGAGGGCACAGAGGCCTAGGGAGAAGGTAATGGGGTTCTTTGGAAATATACTTCAGGGTTAAGTTGACTAGGGTAGATCCCTTCCCGGTTAAGGAACTAACATATCCTCCAGTGGAGACCTCGGTGAGGACCCATTGATAGTAGGTGGGTTTTAGGTGGGGGTTGCTATAGGGATTTACAGCACAGATTAGGGTTGCGAGGGTGGTGACCGCGAACAGTGCACAAGTTTTAGCTTTAGTGAATCCGGGGATGAGTGTTTGATGCCCCGTTGTCCTTCTGGTGGGGCAGTCTTGACGTGGGTGTGATGAATCCAGGCCGTTAGTCCGTCCACCTTGAGTGCGGTGGGTGTGGTCAGGATAACCATGTAGGGTCCCTTCCAGCAGGGAGTGAGGCCAGAGGTGGCGAATCTTTTAACAAGGACAGAGTCTCCTGGCTGGAAAGGGTGTGTTGGCTGCTCTGTGAGGTCCAGTGGGGTGGGATGGGTGTCCTTAATGAGCTGGTGTGTCTGAGATTGAACAGATTGGAGCGCCTGTAAGGACTCCGGAGGTTCCTGGGACCCTGAGGAATTTCGGGTGAATGTCGGCCGGGTAGTCACTTATCCTCCACGGGGCCGGAACTCTGGGGCCCTGGAACATCTCAGGGGGTGCCTCCTCTAGAGGTCCCCAAGGTGGGAGCTGCTGCCTGGGCGAGACTCTGAGACGGCTTTTGTCTGGTGATGGACGAAGATAAACCTCGGTGGGACCTCCAGAATGTACTGGAGTGAGCATAGAAAGTCAACACCAAGACAAAAGTATGCCAAATTGCAGGGTCTTTATTGCTGGCGGCCACAGAGGTCTCGCGTCTCTCCAACCCGTGGCCTAAACCTATTTTTCTTTCATATATCAAATATTTTTAGAGTTAGAACACAGAATTTTATGTTCTCTTTATTTGCTGACTTGGAATTCTGTCATGTGGCCAACATATTTTGTTCTTCATAAAGCCAAGTAACCCGTTTGTTCTGGTTTTTGCTAGATTTAGATTAGAAATGTAAATTTTTTTGGTTTACAATCCTAATATTTTAAAACAAAAAGAACTTGTGCCTTCATAAACATTTTTTCATATGTTACATATTTACCCTACTATATACATCTGTTATGTATATCATAAACATACATATATTTATTCCGCCAGATTTATTGTGTAGCTACCATGTGCCAGGTACTACTGTGGGCACTTAGGATACTCATATAACTGACAGCATAATAATAACAATTAAACAGTAGACATCATCAGTAAGTAAAGTATGTAATATGCCAGAAGGGGATAAATGCCTTAATGGGAAAAAAAAAAAAAGTAGAGCTAATTAAAGAGGGTGGAGAGTGCAGGTGGGGTTGCAGTTTAAACTAGGGAAGGTAGAGTAGACCTTTCATTGAGAAAGAGGCATTTGATCAAAGGCTTTTGAAGGTGGTAAGGGAGTTGGCTATGTGGATATCTGGGCGAAGAATGTTTAGGCAAAGGGAATGACTAGTGCAAAGAACTGGGAATATATGCATGATGTATTCGAGAAACATCATGTAGGCCAGTATGGCTGGAGTGGGATAATAAGCAGTGGGGAAAAGGATAAGAAGTAAAGAAA
>NW_016107315.1:4357062-4359400 GCF_001604975.1 Cebus imitator
TCTTGCTCTTTTGCCCAGGCGGGAATGCAGTGGCACCACCTTAGCTCACTGCAACCTCCGCCTCCTAGGTTCAAGCGATTCTCCTGTCTCAGCCTCCTGAGTTCTGGGACTACAGGGGCCAACCACCAGGCCTGGCTAATTTTTGTATTTTTAGTAGAGATGGGGTTTCACCGTGTTGGTCAGGCTGGTCTTGAACTCCTGACCTCATGATCCACCTGTCTCAGCCTCCCAAAGTACTGGTATTACAGGCATGATCCACCGCACCCGGCTTAGTGAATTTTATAATATAAAAGCTGTTAAAATTTAAGTAATTTTTGGAATCTGCTTAGCTAAGAAGTAATTTTAAAAGTTTAAAAAAATGTATACAGTATTAATATGGCCTAATTTGTGGTTTGTGTGTTTTGTGTATGGAATTTTTTTCTAGTCTGTGGTCAAAAGGCATTTAAAAACTTTTTCTAATTAAAGTTTATTTTCTTTTTGAGACAGTGTCTTGCTCTGTTGCTCAGACTGGAGTGCAGTGACGCAATCTTAGTCAGAGCTGTTGCTATTTCCAGGGCTGGGCACTAGGCGAGGCAAGCCCAAGCCCTTTACCTGCATCTGCAAATCCCACAGGGTTAGGAGTGTGAGGAGACTTGGAGAAATTAAGTGACTTATGAAGCTTCACCCACACCTTGTAAAGCAAGACTTCACAGAGCTTGAGAGGGTTTTGGGTACTTCGACTATTCCAGATTCCAGGGTTATTAAAAAAGTAACAATCAAAACAAAGTTATAGGCCGGGAGCGGTATCTCAAAAGCAAAACAAAACAAAAACAGTTATAGCTATGTGGTATATTTGCTCTTAGGAGACTATTTCAAACACAAAAACAATGCTATGACTTTATGTTGAATACCAAATGTCTAGAAAGACTGAAAAGTGGACTCTGCCCTCTGTCCTGTGGAAGTTGCAGAAGTTGCCACAGATCTCTCAGAGTCAGGGGAAGTGCTATTGGAATTATTTTTTCCTTTTTTTTTTCCTTTTCGTTTTATTTTTATTATTTATTTATTTATTTTAGACCGAATCTCTCTTTGTTGCCAGGCTGGAGTGCAGTGGCGCAATCTTGGCTCACTGCAACCTCCACCTCCCGGGTTCAAGTGATTCTCCTGCCTTAGCCTCCCGAGTAGCTGGGACTATAGGCATATGCCTCCACACCCAGCTAATTTGTGTAATTTTAGTAGAAATGGGGTTTCACCATGTTGGCCAGCATGGTCTCTATCTCCTGACCTCGTGATCTACCTGCCTCAGCCTCCCAAAGTGCTGAGATTATAGGTGTGAGCCACCACAGCCGGCCCTTTTTTCTTTCTTGAGACTGAGCAATTGGTCAGCTCACTGCAACCTCCACCTTCTGGGTTCAAGTGATGTCTTGTGCCTCAGCTTCCCAAGTAGCTGAGATTACAGTCATGCGCCACCATGCCTGGCTAACTTTTTTTTTTTTTTTGTATTTTTAGCAGAAACAGGGTTTCGCCATGTTGGCTGGGTTGATCTCAAACTCTTGACCTCAGGTGATCCGCCCGCCTTGGCCTCCCAAGGTGCTGGGATTACAGGCATGAACCACTGCTCCTGGCCTATTTCCTTGACTCTTCTCCTGCAGTACACTTCTGGGACACCTGTCACTATGACCCCTGTCTTTTCCCAGCCACCCAGTGACTCAGGTTAGAAAGTTTAGCAGTCTCCTTTTGTCCATAGTCAGAAGCAATCCTGGGGAGAAGCACAGCTAGAAATAGGCCTCCTTCATCCTGACTAGGGCCAGGGCAGGAGCTGATCTACAGTACTGAACAGAATCCACAGCTGCACTGACCGCCTCGAGAGACCCCAACCTGCCCTCCACAGCTGCTCCCCCAATTTTTCCCCAATATGACAACTCTTTTTTGGAATACTTACTACATGCTGGAAACTGCCTTGGACCTTTTCTGTGGAGATAAGGGAGATGGTTGTGATGACAGATGAGTAACTAGATGACAGCACAGCGGTATACTGATGTGGTAGAGCTGGCATAGGATACCTTAGGAGCCATAGATGTGTGCACTATACTCACGTTTGGAGGGAATGGAGTCTAGGAATACTACCTGGGACAAGGCAATACTGCCTTCAGGATAAGGCAACTCTGCCTCGGGTAGTATTCCTAGATTCCAGGATAACTAGGCAAAAAAAAAAAAAAGAAGTGTATGTGCATTAAAATAGTGCAGTCTGGGGGAGTGGGAGTACAGAATATTTTGGTGATAGCAGTGAAATAAAACTTAGATAGCTGCCTGGGCAATGTTGGGTTAAGAAGATTTTGCAGTTTTGCAGTAGTTTTTTTTT
>NW_016107315.1:4359809-4363867 GCF_001604975.1 Cebus imitator
TTTTGAGACAAGGTCTTGCTCTGTCACCCAGGCTGGAGTGCAATAGTCTGATCACAGCTCAGCAGTGGTATTTTTGTACCCCATTTTGCCCATAATTACAACGTCCAGGAAAAAACAATAGCAGAAAACCCAGTGGTTTGTCTCTTACAAGTGGGAACATATTCCTGCTCTACTAATAATTTTTCTTTTTGGTCTTAATCTTTCTGAAGTAGTCTTGCTGATTACATTCCTAACTAAAAATACACTCAGTGTTAGGAAAGTTGCCAACTACTTTACATTTTTTGAGAGGAATTCGACATTATAAAGAGGGAGTTTGAGTACAAGGAGCTTTACCTTGTCCCACTGGTTGGTATAGAGTCATGCAGAAAGGGAATGGTCATAAATTGACAACCATAGATTTAAAGTAGAAGAAATATGAAGCCTGAATTCCTTTGGGAAAAGCAAAACCTCTTTAGTGATCTGTAGCAGCGGTTCTTGGGTACTGGTTCATGGCTTGGTAGAAAATGGGCCTCACAGCAAGAGGTGGGTGGTGGGCGAGCAGGCAAGCAAAGCGTCATCTGTAATTACAGCTGCTCCCCTTGCTCGAATTATCGCCTGAGCTCCACCTACTGTCAGATCAGCAATGGCATTGGATTCTCATAGGAGCACAAACCCTATTGTGAACTGCACATGTGAGGAATCTAGGTTGCATACTCCTTATGAGAATCTAATGCGTGATGATCTGTCACTGTCTCCTATCATTCCAAGATGGGGTGTCTATTTGCAGGAAAACAAGCTTAGGGCTCCCAAGAATTCTATATCATGGTGAGTTGTATAATTGTTTCACTATATATTACAATATAATAATAATAGAAATACAGTGTTCAGTAAATCTAATGTGTCTTACTCATCCTGAAACCATCACCCCCACACCTGGTCCAGGAAAAAATTGTCTTCCGTGAAACTCATTCTTGCTGCCAAAAAATGTTGGGGACTACTGCCCTACAGCTCAGCAAGGAATGGCGTCCTGTCTGGTCCTTGGAACCTTTAGTGGAGAATTTGGGAATCTCATGTGACCTAATTTCTCAAACAGAAACCTTTCTCTGAGTCAAGGAGAAGCCTTTACTATTGCTGGATATCCTGAGGAGTCTGAACAGAAAAAATTCCCATTGCCTTCTGTTTTTTTTCTGATTGCATCTTTTTTTTTTTTTTTTTTTTTTTTTTTTTTTTTTTTTTTTTTTTTTTTTTTTTTTTTTTTTTTTTTTTTTTTTTTTTTTTTTTTGAGACGGAGTTTCGCTCTTTGTTGCCAGGCTGGAGTGTAGTGGCGTGATCTCGGCTTATTACAACCTCTGCCTTCCAGGTTCAAGCAGTTCTGCCTCAGCCTCCTGAGTAGCTGGGACTGCAAGTGTGTGCCACCACACCCAGCTAAAGTTTGTATTTTTAGTAGAGATGGGGTTTTACCATGTTGGCCAGGATGGTCTCGATCTCTTGACCTCATGATCCACCCACCTCACCCTCCCAAAGTGCTGGGATTACAGGTGTAAGCCACTGTGCCCGGCCTCTGATCTCATCTTTGCGTGTGAAGTAAACCGGGATAGCTTTCCTGATGGTTGTGATGTGCTGTAGCTCTAAAATGAAATCCTTTAGATAACTTAGAAGGGATGTGAGAACTAGGAAAGGCAGAGAATATGGGCTTCTGTACACAAGATAGATGGAAGAGGCAAGGTTGCATCATTCAGTAGAAATTTAACCAACTTCCTTTCATGTGCCAGGTAGTATTGTATGTACTGGGGATACACATAGCAGGGAACAAAACACAGTCCCTGCTCTCATTCATGGAGCTCGAGGGAAATTGTGACTTGCCTGATGTTTTGATTCCCTTTTCCTCTCTCCTTTTCTGTAGGACAGAATAATAAGCTGAATAGAATCTGACCATTGGCTTTCAGCTGGCCAGGACCTTCTACCTAGCTCTCCCTTTGTGGCCCATGTGCTACATCCTCTGCCCTCAGTGTTCAACTGGCCCCCAACGCAATGTGTGTTTGTCAAACCATGGAAGTGGGGCAGTATGGCAAGAATGCAAGTCGGGCTGGAGACCGGGGAGTCCTCCTGGAGCCCTTCATCCACCAAGTAGGCGGACACAGCAGCATGATGCGCTACGACGATCACACTGTGTGCAAGCCCCTCATCTCCCGGGAACAGCGCTTCTACGAGTCCCTCCCTCCCGAAATGAAGGAGTTTACCCCTGAATACAAAGGTCAGTTACTGGCCGTTTAATGAGAACAGCAGCCTTGGGCTTATAGACTTCTTGCCACAGTTTTTCTTGTTTTGTTTGCCAAGGGATGTCATTGTAGGTCTCTTCTCAAAACACTTAAGTCAATTTGTTAGGTAAAATTAGAGGCTGAAAGCATCAGCAAGATCTTTAGATCTTGAAAATTAAATTTATTGATAGGTAAAGCTGAGAAAAAGTCACAGCATTAAGTTCTATTGGTGGAAAAGAGCATGTTGTTGTCAATGAGTTTTCCCATTTACTGTGACAGTAGTCTAAGAGAGAAGAGGGAAGCATTTCTCTCGTCCCAGAGGAGGACTAATTGATACTTCCAGGTTAAAGTGGGTGGATAGCTGGCAACGGGGCTGTGTGGAGCCTGTGTCTGTATGTGCTGGGGCAAAGAATTGATGGTAAGAATTGCAGGGACTTTCTGGGGCCTGAAAGTCCTAGTAAATATTTGAAGGAAAAGTAATTTATTTTAAAATATAAGTAAACTTTATAGAAAAGAACCTTATGAATATTAATTATACTTGAATTAACTCACTTTATTTTAAAATCTGATCTTTGTCAGTGTTTATAAATTTTTATGATTGCTCATTGTAAGTTTTTTTTTTATGTTCTGCTTTGTAACTTCTCTAACATTGTATGATTTCAGTCAGGCTAACACTATTATTTACTTAGGAGAGTTTCAATTTAGAAAAACTAGTACTATAGAATTGACTTTTTGTTTCCTTAACTTAAAAATTTTTTTTGGTAAAATGTACATAACATAAAATTTGCCGTTTTAAAGTATATAATTTAGTGGCGTTAAATACATTCATAGTGTTGTATAGCCATTACCACTGTCCATTTCTTGAATTTTTCATCATCTTAAGTAAACTCTGTACCTATTAAATAATAACTCCCGGCCAGGTGCGGTGGCTCACGCCAGTAATCCCAGCACTTTGGGAGGCCGAGGCAGGTGGCTCACAGGTCAAGAGTTTGAGACCAGCCTGGCCAATATGGCGAAACCTCATCTCTACTAAAAATACAAAAATTAGCGGGGCGTGGTGGTGTGCACCTGTAGTCCCAGCTACTTGGGAGGCTGAGGCAGGAGAATCGCTTGAACCAGGGAGGCAGAGGTTGCAATGATCTGAGATCATGCTACTGCACTCCAGCCTGGGCAACAGAGCAAGACTCCGTCTCAAAAAAAAATAAATAAATAAAAATAGTAATGATAATAACTCCCAATTCTTCTATCATCTGATCCCCTGGTAACCTCTTGTTTACTTTCTGCCTCTACAGAATTACCTGTTGTAGATATTTCATGTAAGTAAAATCATTACAATTTTTTTGTTTTTTGAGACAGAATCTTGCTCCGTGCCCAGGCTAGAGTGCAGTGACGCACCCACGGCTCACTGCAACCTCCACCTCCTGGGTTCGAGCAATTCTGCTGCCTCAGCCTCCCAAGTAGCTGGGATTACAAGTGCGTGCCACCATGCCTGGCTAAGTATTTTTTTGTATTTTTAAGTAGAGAGGGGGTTTCACCATGTTGGTCAGGCTGGTCTCGAACCCCTAACCTCATGATCTGCCCACCTCAGCCTCCCAAAGTGCTGTGATTACAGGCATGAGCCATTGAGCCTGGCTGAAATCATTACAATTTTTGACCTTTGTGTCTGGCTTAGTTCTTGCTTACAAGGTTAATTTAGCTTAATGTTTATAAGGTTCATTCATGTCATAGCGTGTATTAAAACTTCATTCTTGGCTGGGCACGGTGGCTCACGTCTATAATCCTAGCACCTTTTTTTTTTTTTTTTTTTTTTTTTTTTTTTTT
>NW_016107315.1:4364997-4369127 GCF_001604975.1 Cebus imitator
CTCACTGCAATCTCTGTCTCCCAGGTTCAAGTGATTCTTGTGCTTCAGCCTCCCTAGTAGTTGGGATTACAGGCATGTGCCACCAGCTAATTTTTGTGTTTTTAGTAGAGACGGAGTTTTGCCATGTTGGCCAGGCTGGTCTCGAACTCCTGAACTCAGGTGATCTGTCAGCCTTGGCCTCCCCAAGTATTAGGATTATAGGTATGAGCGACTGTGCCTGGCCTGGGTTGTTTCTTAATTGGCAGAAAGAGGTGAACCAGTTTTTAGAATATACCAGGCTTTTTAGATTTTACTTTTAATTAACCTCAAGGCTTTTACTTAGGCTTAGAATGTTCTTTCCAGTACCCTTATCCACACCTGCTCCTCCAACCTTTGGTTTATCAGGTCTCCCTAGAGACTTCTTCTCTGATCATCCTATGTGATTCTGCTCTGGAAACCATATTTTCAATCATAGAACCTTACTTCGTTTCTTCATAGAACTTATTATAATCTGTATTTTTGTCTATATATTTGATTTTCACATTAGTATGGAAGCTCCTTGAAGGTATAGACTTTTTTTTTTTTTTTTTTTTTATTTTACACTAATGAGCTGAGGGCCTGGGATCTAGTAGAATGTCAGTAAATACTTGATAAATGAATGAGGCAAAGCTTATTTGCATCAATTACAAAAGCCTTGAACTTCACATTTAGTACTGCAAGCACTAACAGTTGATGATTACAGCTGGCCATACTAAATAAATGAAAATTTGTTTTTAAACCTGCCAAGATATGAAATATTATTGACACTTTTTTTTGGCTTGATTGAGTTTAACAACGGTGCTGATAGCGGTAATTAGATGTGTGTATATGTGTGGGCTAGTTATCATACATGTATTTCCTAGCTCTGTCTGCTGGGAGGGCCTAAAAGCAGTGATACTTCAGTAGCAATCAGTATATCTAGCAACCAAATCCTGAATTTTCTAAATGCCATATTTAGAAGAAGAAACAAAGGAATAACAAGAAACAAAGCTCCTTAGTGAAATGGTTGGTTCCTGAGTTGGGGCAAGAAAATTATAAGACAAGCCTAGAGCATCTTGTGGTGACAGTAAAGAAGTGGTGAAAAATGGTGAAAAATGATGTCAGAAGTACTTAAGAGCTAACTTTAAAGGAGTTGAGGGACCCAATCTAGAAGAATTTAAACAATAAAATATCCACAAGTCTATATTGATAGATACATGGATATGAAGGGACAGTTCTTCCTCATAGAATTCTAATTTCTTTTAATTAATACATGTAGAAGAAATGATGGAAATAGAAGTCACCATTAGGCAGACAACACAGTAATACCATTCAACACACACCCATTAGGCATTACATACACCATTAGGCATTACAACACAGTAATAATTGTGGCACCATGCAGTGGTGCAATCATACCTCACTGCAGCCTCAAAACCAGGCCCTGCCGGGCACAGTGGTTCACCCCTATAATCCTAGCACTTTGGGAAGCCATGGCGGGTGGATCACCTGAGGTCAGGAGTTCAACACCAGCCTGGCCAACATGGTGAAACCCCATCTCTTCTAAAAATGCAAAAATTAGGTGGCAGGCGCCTGTAATCCAAGTTACTTGGGAGGCTGAGGAAGGAGAATCACTTGAACTCGGGAGGCAGAAGTTGCAGTGATCACATGATTGCACTCCAGCCTGGGCAATGAGTGAAACTCAGTCTCAAAAAAAAAAAAAGTCATGGCTCAAGTGATTTTCCTATTTCAGCCTCCCAAGTAGCTGGGACTACAGGTGCACCACTATTCCTGGCTAATTTTAAAATTTATTTGTAGAGACAGGGTCTTGCTTTGTTACCTATGCCTGTTTTGAACTCCCAGTCTCAAGCAATTCTCCCACCTTGGTCTCCCATAGTGGTGGGATTTAAGAGATTAGATCTCACTTTGTTGCCTAGGCTGATCTTGAACTCCTGGTCTCAAGTTATCCTCCCATGTCGCCTCCATGAGGCATTATACCTCAGCCTCCCGAGTAGCTGGGATCACAGGTGTGAGCCACTGCTCCCAGCTGAAAGATGTGTCTCTCTCTATATATATTAATTTAATTTTTTTTTTTTTTTTTTTTTATTTTAATTTTTTTTTTTTTTTTTTTTTTTTTTTTTTTTTTTGAGACGGAGTTTCACTCATGTTACCCAGGCTGGAGTGCAATGGCGCGATCTCGGCTCACCGCAACCTCCGCCTCCTGGGTTCAGGCAATTCTCCTGCCTCAGCCTCCTGAGTAGCTGAGACTGTAGACATGTGCCACTACGTCTGGCTAATTTTTATATTTTTAGTAGAGACAGAGTGCAGTGGTGGGATTCTTGGCTCACTGCAACCTCTACCTCCTGGGTTCAAGTGGTTCCCCTACCTCAGCCTCCCGAGTAGCTGGGATCACAGGCGCACACCACCATGCCTGGCTAATTTTTTGTATTTTTAGTAGAGACGGGGTTTCACCATGTCGACCAGGATGGTCTCGATCTCTTGACCTCGTGATCCACCCGCCTCGGCCTCCCAAAGTGCTGGGACCACAGGCTTGAGCCACCGCGCCCGGCCTTAATTTTTTTTTTTTTTTTAGACAGAGTTGTGCTTCATTACCTAGGACAGAGTGCAGTGGTGGGATTCTTGGCTCACTGCAACCTCTACCTCCTGGGTTCAAGTGGTTCCCCTACCTCAGCCTCCCGAGTAGCTGGGATCACAGGCGCACACCACCATGCCTGGCTAATTTTTTGTATTTTTAGTAGATACGGGGTTTCACCATGTTGGTCAGGCTGGTTTCGAGCTCCTCACCACAAGTGATCCACTTGCCTTGGCCTCCCAAAGTGCTAGGATTACAGGCATGAGCCACTGTGCCCGGCCTATGTATTTTTTTAATATAAAATTTTAGTTCATTTTATTTATTTATATACTATTTTGAGATGGTCTCACCCTGTCACCCAGACTGCAGTGCAGTGGCACGATCTCAACTCACCACAACCTTGATCTCCTGGGCTCAAGTGATTCTCCCACTTCAGCCACTGGAGTAGCTGAGACCACAGGTGTGTACTGGCTAATTTTCTTGTATATTATAGAGACAGGGTCTTACCACGTTGCCCAGGCTGGTCTCAAACTCCTAGGCTTAAGCGATCTGCCTGCCTTGGCTTCCCAAAGTGCTGAGATTACAGATGTGAGCCACCATGCCCAGCCCCAAAATAGATTAATTTGACTAATAATATCTTCCACTATGCTTCTATTTTCTTTGACTAAATTGGGCTTCATTTGACTTACAAGGGATTAATTTTAGCTTAATTGAATTGTACTTTTGAGCTAGCATATTTATTCTTTTCTAGTGAAAATGTAGCCCAAGCAAAGAAAATAAAGTAGCTAAGGATTTACTGTGGCTTTTAGTTTTTTATTTTTATTTTCTTGCTGTGTTGTCCAGGCTGGAGTGCAGCGGTGCATTCATGGCTCACTGCAGCCTCAAACTCCTGGGCTCAAGCAAGCCTTCCATGTTACGGCCTTTAAAGATACCTGTTACTCAGTCTGAGAGGAGAAGGTGTGAGGAAATACTGAACAGTGCTGGAAACTGCCAACCCCTCCCTGGAAGGCACCTTGAAGTTCTAAATTGTCTTGTCTCAATTCTAATGGTTGTAATTTAGAGAACATTTATCTGGAAGCAGGGCTTATTTTCCTTTTAAGGGATTTTTTTCCTTAGCATCAGAAGGTCTCCATGAGCTGACAGGGTATATAGTTTTCTTTCTGGCTTTGGCATGTTTATGGCAGAATGTTTGCCCTTCAGTGTTTTGAGTGTGGCTAAAGCTACATTTATAAAGTGGGACTGTTAAAGTTTCCCAGCCACTTGGAGAAAGCAGTGTGTTTATTTCTGGCTTTGTTCTTATTTAGCAGCCTTAGAATATTTATTTTGCCAAATTTAGTATTCTTCTGATTATGTTTTGAAAGCAATAAAAATCATCCAGTTTCAAAATTCACAAAGGACTTTAATAGAGATTTTTCCAGAGAAGACATACAGATGGCCAGTAGCACATCAACATAATTAGGCATTAAGAAATGCAAATCAAAACCAAAATAAGATACCACTTCATACTAGGTATATTATTTTACCTAGTATGGCTATAATA
>NW_016107315.1:4370668-4379634 GCF_001604975.1 Cebus imitator
AGTGCTGGGATTACAGGCTTGAGCCACCGCGCCCGGCCTTGATTGTCAGATTATAGAGCCAACTGTGTGCATCTGAGAGTGTAAATGTAGAAATGTAGCTGACAGACAAAAGGTGGGATGTGGAAGTGAGACAAAGTTCCTTTTTTTTTCCCCCAGAACCTCCTCCTCAAATTTCTGGATATATGTATTTTTATATTGTATTAAGAACACTTGATATGGGTCTTGTGTTTTAACTCACTGTGATCCAGACAACACCACAAACAACCTGTTTGATTAAAATGGGCACAACAAACTATTATGGATACAGCATGGCAAACGGAAAGATATTTTATCTTTGAGATGCCAGGGGTGGAAGTTCTGTGTAGTGTGGCTAGGATAGCCTGATGCTTAGTGTGGGCAGAACACAGATTTTTTTGGACCCTCTTGGAGGGAGAAGTGTTGATGTCCCTTTGGTTGACACTGTCAGGCAGAAATTTAAAGGAGAACACACACATGAAATAGCAGCATAGAGTACTTCAATAAGTTGAGGGATTAAGTCATGCCAGGTGGGGGTGTCACTTTGCAAACACAGTTCTTTTGAATGGTACAGAAATCAGTAATTGAAAGTGAGAGGGCCAGATAAGAGAGGGAGAAATAAATATAGACTTATCCAGGAGCAAAGGTAAGCATCAGACTTAGCATAGAGATGGACAGTCATCTATTTTCTGGAAAGATGCTGTCTGCTGGCTGTTGTTCCAACATTGATCTGTAGTTGGTTCAGGGCAGGTGATGTCTTCGTGCTGTGTGGGAAAGTGAGTGACAACAGTCTGTGCTGCGTAGACCCAGCCTGTCTTGACATTTGTTTACCAGCTGCCTTTTTTTTTTTTTTTAAACAGGTGTGGTATCTGTCTGTTTTGAGGGGGATAGTGATGGTTACATCAACTTAGTGGCCTATCCTTATGTGGAAAGTGAGACCGTGGAACAGGATGACACACCGGAACGGGAGCAACCTCGGCGCAAACATTCCCGCCGGAGCCTGCACCGGTCGGGCAGTGGCAGTGACCACAAGGAGGAGAAAGCCAGCCTGTCCCTTGAGACCTCTGAGAGGTAAGAGGTACATTTCTTGTCCTGCTGATATAAACACTCAAGACTTCTCCAGAGTCCTGACACATCATAGGAAAGCAGGGCTCAAGGTCAAGGTTGGATAAGATAACTGGTGTTCTTGGGATACTCACACAGGTATAGCCTCTTGTCTGTGTCATACCACCCCAGAGATGCCTCTTTCTGGGTATAGCTATACCTGCTTGAGAGAGGAAGGAAGCTCTCTCAGCTCTTTGGAAGCAGGGATCCCCTGTGCTGGTGACAAAAGGTTCTTTGGCTTTTTGTTTTATGTTGCCACCCACAACACAGAAGGTTGCAATACATTAGTTCATAGTGAGGCTCCAAATGCTTTCCAACTTGCAGAATGTCCAAGCCCAAGGGTTGTGAGTCCCATCTAAACGGGAGTTTCCTGATGGTCTTGTGTCGGACCTCTGAGAATCATATCAGTCATTAACCCTTTCCCTGCACCTAAAATTTAGTTTCCATTGTGTTGGAAATTGATTTTTCTTGTAAATTCAAATTATGTTTTTTTGTTTGTTTTTATATGGAGTCTTGCTCTGTTAGGCTGGAGTGCAATGGTGCCATCTTGGCTCACTGCCCCCTCTGCCTCCCAGGTTAAAGCAATTCTCCTGCCTCAGCTTCCTGAGCAGCTGGGATTACAGGTGCACGCCACCATGCCCAGCTAATTTTTGTATTTTTAGTGGAGTCATTGTTTGACCATGTTGGCCACGCTGGTCTTGAACTCCTGACCTCAGGTGATTTGCCTGCCTCAGCCTCCCAAAGTATTGGTATTACAGGTGTGAGCCACCACGCCCAGCCTCAAATTATGTGTCTTGATAATTTCACACAAGAATTAATATGAACTCCCACTAGGATGGGTATAATCAAAAGGACAGACAATAAAAGTATTGATAGAGATGTGAAGAAATTGGAACCCTCCTATGTTGTTAGTAGGAAGGTCAAGTGGTATAGCCACTTGGGAAACAATTTAGCTGTTCTTCAAAAAGTTAAACTAGGCTGAGTGCTGTGGCTCACGCTTGTAATCCTAATGCTTTGGGAGGCTGAAGCAGGAGGATCCTTTGGGGCCAGGAGTTCCAGACCAGCCTGTGTAACATAGTGAGACCCCATCTCTNCTTGAAAAAACCCAGAAGTTAAACCAGTAATTCCACTCCTAGGTATATATTCCCCCCACCCCCTGCCAAAAAAAACTTAAACCCAAAAGTTAAACCAGTAATTCCACTCCTAGGTATATACCCAAAAGAATTGAGTACCCATATTCACACAAAATTTGTACCAAAATGTTCTTAACATTATTTCTAATAGGGTTGTTTCCAGTTTCTGGCTAACCCAAGTGTCCATCAACTGGTGAATGGATAAACAAAACATGGTATACCCATGTAATGGAATGTTACTCAGCTGTAAAAAGGAATGGAGTACTGGTACATGCTACAACATGGATGAATCATGAAAGCATTATATTAAATGAAAGAAACCAGACACAAAAGACCACATATGTACAATGCCATTTATATAAAGTGTTCACATCAGGCAAATCTATAGAGAAAAAAGGTAGGTTAGTGCTTGCTTTTTATCAGTGGTTAGGGGCTGGAGGTAGTGGGAAATAGGGAGTGACTGCTAATGATGATGGTTTTGATTTTGGGGTTATGAAATGTTCTGAAAAGTAGTGGTGATGTTTTACAATCTTATGAATTCACCAAAACCCCACAGAATTGTAATAATAATAATAATAATAGAATTATGGGCCAGACATGGTGTGGCTCACACCTGCAATCCCAGCACTTCGGGAGGCCGAGGCAGGTGGATCACCTGAAGTGAGGAGTTCGAGACCAGCCTGACCAACAAGGTGAAACCCGTCTCTAGTAAATACAAAAAATTAGCTGGGTGTGGTGGCACATGCCTGTAATCCCAGCTACTTGGGAGGCTGAGGCAGGAGAATCACTTGAACTCAGGAGGCGGAGATTGCAGTGAGCCAAGATTACACCATTGCACTCCAGCCTGGGCAACAAGAGCGAAAACTCTGTCTCCAAAAAAAAAAAAAAAGTTTCAGTAAGATGCTTTGTGACTTGACTTAGAAGTTTAAATTGGGAATTTCCTTATTTGTGACAGTACATAGTTCAGCTGTGATATCACATCAGTTCACCAATACATGCTACATACGTGTGCCCCTAAAGCTTTGTAAAGGCCCAGGACATTCCAGCTCTCCTCACTCAGTTTGGTGAACAAGGACACACCCATGTTGAGTAGAGAACTCCTTAAGACACTGGCTGAATGGGTTATGTGTCATTTCCTTTGTCCTCAGTCAGCAGGTCCTCTCTGGCCAGGTCTGTATCTTTGATGCAAGAAGAGAGCTTCATATCCACTTCTTAGTAAGCAGGGTCTTCAAATGTCAAACATTCTTATGGACAGATGAATTCCAGCCCATTGAAGCACTTCTTCTATTGCTTCCTCTTCACTCCCCAAGAGGCTGCTTCTTGACTGATGACTGTGGGACCTAACTTGGTCATTCAAGTGACCAAGAATATTCCCCAAGTCTGTAGCTGACAACTGATGGTTTTCTCTGAGCAGTGCTTTAGGGTGGGCTTTTTTCCCCCATTTTTGGTTATTCTTTTCATTCTTTTTTTTTTTTTGGAGACAGAGTCTCACTTTTTTGCCAGGTTGGAGTGCAGTGGCTTGATCTCAGCTCACTGCAACCTCCACCTCCTGGGTTCAAGCAGTTCACCTGCCTCAGCCTCCTGAGTAGCTGGGATTACAGGCACGCGCCACCATGCCCAGCTAATTTTTGTATTTTTAGTAGAGACAGGGTTTTACCATGTTGGTCAGACTGGTATCGAACTCCTAACCTTGTGATCCGCCCGCCTCGGCCTCCCAAAGTGCTAGGATTACAGGTATGAGCCACTGCACCCAGCCCCCTTTTTCCCCCCTTTTTAGAGACAAGGTCTTCCTCTGTCACCCAGGCTAGAGTGCAGTGGCACCATCAGTGACTCACTGCAGCCTTGAACACGGGGCTCAAGTGATCCTATCCTCTCACCTCAGCTTCCCCAGGTACCTGGGACTACAGCTGTATACCACTGCACTCAGCTAATTTTTAAGTTTTTTGTAGAGATAGGGTCTCGTTTTGTTGCCTAGAATGGTCTCAAACTCCTGGCTTCAAGCAGTCCTCCCACCTTGGCCTCCCTAAGTGAGATTATAGGCATGAGCCACTGTGCCCAGTCTAAAGTGGGCTTTTAAAAATTGTCCTCCAAAGGTACAGAGGCTGCTTCATGAGTCATCTGGCAAAAAACTGTAGAATAACATCACCTAGAATAACATCATTGTCTATGCCCAGGTTCAAGGTCCTGCTCTGAAGGTGACAGCTCTACCTGTACTGACCAAACCTCTTGTCTGGCCTGTTAGCAGAGAGACTGTCATTCTGGGGGTGCAGCTTCTTTCTTCACAGAACCAGGACTGCAACACTGAGGGTGATACCAAGTACAGTGGGGGCTTCATTCAGACACAGAGAACTTTGGGTTTACATGGCAAATAAGTCAACCTTTCCATTTCCTAAAGGGTTTCACTAAGAAGGCATCTTTGAACAGCCTCAGCAGTGCCCTCACTGCTGAAAATAAGGTTTTTGTCACGCCAAGAGGTATTGGTGGGCTCCTCTACTTTCCGATAAGTGGAAATGGGGTCTCTGCCATTACCTCTTTGCCAGTGTTGCACAGCTGACCCTTGGGGAGAGTCAGCCCATGAGGAGGATCATCATTTCCAGCACACACCAGCCCTGGTGGTTAGCTTGAATCTGTACCACTCGTGCCACACACAGGAGAGGCCCGCAGTTCTGGAGAGGAGAGTGGCATTTGAAATTGCTGGGTGACAGCAAGGTGCTGTCTCAAAAAAATTAAAAAAAAAAAAAAAAAAAAAATGACTGCTTTAAGTATTTTAAACTATTCTTCAGGTCTCATATACATTTGTATGGTAGCTCTCCATTCTCACAAAAAATTAAAAAAAAAAAAAAAAAAAAGAAATTACTGTAATGTTCTACTTCTGCTCTGAGCCGCAGACTTGCTCTGTAATTTGCAGGGCACATGACTTCACTTCACCAGTAGTGTGGTTTTCTTGGCTTTTCAGTATGATAAAACAGTATCGTTGGTTACTTCAAGCAAAGATTTTTAGTTTGGGCATAATGAAATTGTTGGTATTTTCCAGTATTTTCAGTTGAAGTTGCTTTCTCACAAAAACTCCTTTGTGGTTTGATTTATTTTATTATTTATTTTTGAGACAGGTTCTCTCTCTGTTGCCCAGGCTGGGGTGCAGTGGCAGGATCACGGCTCACTGCATGTTCAACCCCCTGGGCTCAGGTGATCCTCCCACCTTAGCCTCCCAAGTAGCTAGCTGGCTGGAACTACAGGCACATGCCACCATGCCCAGCTAATTTTTAAAATTTTTGTTGAAATGGGGTTTTGCCATGTTGTCCAGGCTGGTCTTGAACTCCTGGGCTCAAGCAGTCCTCCCACCTTGGCCTCCCAAAATGTTGTGATTACAGGTGTCAGCTATCGTGCCTGACGTTGGCTTATTTTAGAAATAAAATTTCCTTCCTCAGCTGGGCACTGTTCAGTAGCTTTAAGTATATTAACACTGTTTGCAACTAACTCCCCATTCCTCCTTCCCCCAGCCCTTGGCAACCACTTTTCTAGTTTCTGTCTTAATGGATTTGCAGTTACCTCACATGCTTAGAGTCATACAATATTTATGCTTTTGTGTCTGGCTTATTTCACTTGGCAAAATGTTTTCAAGTTCATGTATGTTGTAGCATGTATAGGAATTTCATTCCTTTTTATTGCTGAATAATATTCCATTGTATGTATATCCCACATTCTGTTTATCAATTCATCTGTTGATGGATGCTTGGTTGTTTTTACCTTTGGTTTATTGTGAATAATGCTGCTGTGAATGTTGATGTAAAGTGTCTGTTTGAACTCTTGTCATTTCTTTTGGGTGTATACCTTGGAATGGAAGTTCTGTTTAGCATTTTGAGAAACCACCAAACTATGGCTGCATCATTTTACAGTCCCGCTAGCAGTATACGAGAATTCTAGTTTCTTCACATACTGGACACTTGTTCCACTTTCTTCTTTGATAGTAGCCATCCTAATGGATGTGAAGTAATTTTTACCACATAATTTGACAAAAACGTTATTTTTCAGATAGTTTTAAAAGACATAGAAAGAAGACTACTCATAAGATTTACTCATTTTTATTGGTTCATGGGACCTTTATGCAACCAATTAGCAGGGTTTGTGGGTCTGTCATTGTGGGAGGCTTGATTCAGGCCTCCCCTACCCTGTGCAGTGAGACCCTAGAGGAGGACATGCCTGAGTTTCTTAATGATGTGTATGTTCTTCCTTCTTAGCTCACAGGAGGCAAAGAGTCCGAAGGTGGAGCTGCACAGCCACTCAGAGGTCCCTTTCCAGATGCTAGATGGCAACAGTGGCTTGAGTTCTGAGAAGATCAGCCACAACCCCTGGAGCCTGCGCTGTCACAAGCAGCAGCTGAGCCGCATGCGCTCTGAGTCCAAGGACCGAAAGCTCTACAGTATCCTCGTTGCCCCTCCTTCAGGAGTGTTTACTGGGTCCATGGGTCATGTGTTGTTGGGGCACCATTCTGCCCGTGGCTGAGGTCTTTGTCTAGGTCCCTCTTTGTTTTCATCTCCCTTTGTAATAGACTCCTCTTCCTTCTTTTACTTTGATCAACATGTTTTTTTCCTGCCTTTTGGATTTGGTAAGACTGAAGCTTAAAACTTGGCAGTCTAAAACAGTATTGTCTGATAGAACTTTCTATAATTCTATATCTGTGCTTTTCAGTATGGTAGCCACTGGCCACACTGAGTGGCTACTGTGACTAAGCAGTTAATTTAAATTTTATTTTAGTTAATTAAAATTTAAATCATCACATGTGGTTAGTGTGGCTAGTGGTACTATATTGATCATGTCTGCAATCAGAGATCTGTATATGTGCCCATATGTGTGCTTGTGTGCACATGTGTAGTTCTCCCCTCCCAAGAGATTAGTAGTTTAAAAGTGATAGTTTGGTGAGATTTTTATCTGATGATAAACACCATAAAATATATTTAAAATGTTAAAGATAGCTGGGCATGGTGGCTTATACCTGTAATCTGAGAGCTTTGGGAGGCAGAGACAGGAGGATCACTTGAGACCAGGTGTTTAAGACCAGCCTGGGCAACATAGTGAGACCTCATCTCTACAAAAAAATAAAAAAATTAGCTGGATGTGGTGGTGTGTGTTTGTAGTTGCAGCTCTGAGGTGGGAGGATTGCTTGACCCCAGGAAGTCAAGGCTGCAGTGAGTCATGATTGCACCACTGCCTTCTAGCTTCTAGCCTAGGCAACACAAGACCCTGTCTCCAAGGAAAAAAAAAAAAAAAAAAAACATAAACAAGTATTATGGCATGGGAATTCTTTTTTTTTTTTTTGAGATGGAGTCTCACTCTGTTGCCCAGGCCAGAGTGTAGTGGCATGATCTTGGCTCACTGTAACCTCTTCCTCCTGGGTTCAAGAGATTCTATGCCTCAGCCTCCTCAGTAGCTGGGATTTTGGGTGTGTGCCACCATGCCCAGCCAAGTTTTGTATTTTTAGTAGAGACAGGGTTTCACCATGTTGGCCAGGCTAGTCTTAAACTCCTGAGCTCAAGTGATCTGCCTGCCTTGGCCTCCCAAAGTGCTGGGATTACAAGCATGAGCCACCACACCCGGCCTAGAATGGGAGTTCTTATAATTGTTAGTGTTTTGAAGTAGTAGACAAAGAACAACTAATTATTCTAAAAAACTGAGGGAAAACATGCTGAACCTTTTGTACATAATTAATTTTCACAGCAATCTTTTGAGGAAGGAACTATCATCATTCCCATGTTATAGACGAGGAAATGGAAGCACAGGGGGATTAAGTGTTGGGCCCAGAGCTAGTGAATGGTCAAGGCAGGATTCCAGAGTCCATGCTTCCAGGCTGTTGAGATATTTCTGCAGCCTCCTTCATATTTTATACTCACTTGTTTATAGGTAATAGCATGCAACAGAATTGATTCAGGCCAAATTTAAAAGTTACTTTTAAAAGAATTAGGAGATGTTGAACTATTCATCATCACAGTGATGCTGAGTGTGTGTCCTCTAAGACGTGACTGCTCTGTAGCACCCAGAGGTGGATTTGAGGCCTGGGCTGTGAGACCCAGTGACTTTTGGCAGACATATGATAAGTCTGTACCTTTATACAAAAGTTCAAAGATAAGATTGTTGTAAATGGGATATATTGGAAGGAAGACATGTATGTAAGTGGCAAGGAATTAGGACCATAGATCATTTTGAGCTGAAGGTTCTAGAACTACTAAGGGATAAATTATTGCATATATGACATATATATTTATATTACATAATTTATATACAAATATATACATCTAGAACTATTAAAGGATAAATTTATGTGTTTACATGTATATTTTAATATATATAAAATGTTTTTAATTTATAATTTAAATATAATTTACATATGTTATATGTGTAAATATACTTAATGCCACTGAATGAATACATATATAATTCACTGATTTCAAATTTAGTGAGAAATGGCAATACAGAAATGTAAATCCAGGCTGGGCATGGTGGCTCATGCATGTAATCACAGCACTTTGGTAGGCCAAGGGGGGTGGGTCACTTGAGGTCAGGAGTTTGAGACCAACCTGGTGAATCCCCATTTCTACTAAAAATACAAAAAGCTGCCGGGCGCGGTGGCTCAAGCCTGTAATCCCAGCACTTTGGGAGGCCGAGGCGGGTGGATCACGAGGTCAAGAGATCGAGACCATCCTGGTCAACATGGTGAAA